>NC_134690.1:72506377-73228252 GCF_050947455.1 Rhinoderma darwinii
GTCTCCCTCACACATGTATCAGGACTTATAGAATTGTGGAGGCCGATGCCGCGTGTTTCTATGTGGGACTGTCAACATGGAAGTCACAGTTTAGTTCTGTAGCATCATGTTGGTGCATTGGATATGTTTTTCTGACAGCTGGATGCTGCTCAGTGTTTACGTTTGAAATACCAGATTAAATGGTTATGTTGTGACGACGTTTCATTATTTGTGTTTGCCTCCCTTTATGTGTTGGTACCCAGGTTCCCCCAAACATTATTTTAGGTAATGTCCCCACATTAGGACGGTGGAGCAAGTTTGTAGCATGCCATGATAGAGGTATTAGTTTGTCTTTGGTGGTTTACCTCCTTTCCGCATATTGCCCTCGCCTGCATTGCAGTCGTGTGAGAAATGGGGACCAAATGTTTTTGGACATGGAATTAGTGTCCAAGGTCTAAGGCAAGCGGCCTCCCAAGCTAATTCGTCTAGAGGAGATTTAACGTAAAAAGGAAAACCACCAAAGATGTAAGCTCGCAACCCACGTCAAGGGTCCTCATGTCTTGCGAGTGCAGAATCTAAATATCCCCTCCCCAAAGAACAACAAAAGTCACACAAAAACGCTACTGAGGCCCACTAATCTCAACTAGGACAGCCCTCACAGAACATCCTCCTGCCATGGCACAGCTCCATCCGGGCTGTCAAAATATTGTGCAAATATGTCGCGTACTCGTATTCCCGATGTTTGCGCCCTTCCAAGTGGAATTGGCAGTGGAATGGTTGTTGACGAAACATTTTGCTGAATATATTCTGCATCACAACCACCATCATGTATGCGACAAAAATTATGAAGCACGACACACGCTTGTATGACCCGGGTGACATTTTGCGGCTTCAGTTGCATGGTGGTGAGGAAAACACGCCATTTGGAGGACATTATGCCAAATGCACATTCCACACATCGGCGTGCTCTGCTAAGCCGGTAATTGAATATGCGCCGGCGGTCGTCCAAGCCTCTTCGAGCAAATGGGCGCATGACTTGACTTGTGAGTCCGAAACCCTCATCTGCCACGATCACATAAGGGACTGGTGGTCCTCGCGAGCCAGGCAGGTGGGTCGGCACCGGCACCGACAGCAGATTGCACATCAGACGCTCGCCCATCCGGGATGTACAAAAGATGCGGGCAACAGCGGAGCTTCCATAGGACCCTATATGTACAATTGTAAAACAATAATTGCTGTCGGACAGGGCCATCAAGACGATTGAAAAATACTGTTTGTAGTTATAGAATCGGGATCCGGAGTGGGGGGGCTTCTTGACCCGAATATGCTTCCCATCTAGGGCACCAATACAATTTGGAAATTGGGTGGTGGTGAGAAAGTCTGATGCAATGGAAAGCCAGTGGTCTGTTGTCGGCTGCGGCATCACTGTGGCCTTCAATCGCAGCCACAACACAACACAGGTGCCTGTGACAATGCCCGAAATTGTGCTCACTCCAAGAAGGAATTCGAAATGTAACGAATGATAGCTGTTTCCGGTAGCTACATGGGCGAGATGCAAAAACACACAACACAAATAAGCGTGCTTGAGGACATGAGAACCACACACCAGCCTGTAAGCAGCAAGAGTTTTAAACACACATACCTTAACGTCACTAGGAGTCGCTCCTCGGGGGAAATGCAGCGCCGCATATTGGTGTCCCTGTAGGTTATGCCTGCGCGAATCTGCTCCAGTAGAAGATCAAAAGTCAACACAGACATGCGGCAAAACGAACGAAATTTCTCAGGGTGGCTGCGAAGGTCCTCATATAGAGTATGAAAATGGCGTTTGGAGCTGCGCTGGGCCACAAGTGGATGAACCCAAATCCTCCCTCTTCTACGGGTTCCCTCCTCAAGCATGGGTCGGCGTTCACCAAATCTCCTAGAAACCATCCATGCGAGCAGCACACGGCCCAGCGGAGTCAAGGGCATATTGAAGTTTTCTTACCTGTAAAACCACCCAAATACAACAAACACGGACCAAAGTGTGAGGGAATGTGAAATCTGGATGCGAACATGTGCTCACAGCAAGCAGGTGTTGGAGAAGGTGTCTTTTGTAGGCTGTCCTCTCTATTACTCCACCCTCCGTTGTTTTGACGCGCGTAAAAAACGCATGCCATACGCGCGTTAAATACGCTATCACGCTGCCCAAACGGATGCCACACGCAACTGCAACGCAACCGAAACGGCGCGTTTTTCACGCGCGCAAAAACGCCACGTTCGTGTGAATCCAGCCTTATTGATAATACTCCTCTCGCTCAGGAGTCAGTCAAGTTATCTACTCTGCCTTTTATATTGAAAGTGGGTACTTTGCATACTGAACAAATTTCTTTCTTTATTTTCGAAAATTTGCCCTCCGAAATAAAATTGGATATCCCATGGTTACAGACACATAATCCTGCTATTGATTGGGTAAAAGCAGATTTGATTAAGTGGAATTCTAAATGTTATGATTCTTGCATATTTTTGACTACTACTAATATCTCTTGCAAAGCACCATTATTGCTTGAATTTATTCAAGATTTTGAGGATGTCTTTTCTGAAGTTGGTTGTGAATCTCTCCATCCTCATAGACCGTATGACTGTCCCATTATACTTCTCCCTAATACTAAGCTACCAAAGGGGCGGATGTATAATCTTTCTGCTACGGAAAGACAGGCCATGAAAGATTATATTAAAGACAGTCTCTGTAATGGTCATATTCATCCATCTACTTCTCCGGTGGGTGCCGGTTTTTTTCTTTGTTTAAAAATAAGATGGTGGTTTAAGACCCTGTATCAACTATCGATAATTAAATAAGATTACTGTTAAGAATCAGTAACCTCTTCCACTCATCCCGCACCTGTTTAATCAGATCTCAGGAGCCAAGTGTATCTCTAAACTAGATTTACGTGGGGCCTACAATTTGGTTCATATCCACAAAAGGGAAGAGTGGAAGACAGCATTTAATACTCCTGATGGTCATTATGACTACTTGGTCATGCCTTTTGGTTTATGTAATGCTCCTGCAGTTTTTCAAAGCCTGGTTAATGATATTTTCAGAAATTTTATTGGATGTTTTGTGGTGGTGTATCTAGACGATATTATTGTATTTTCTTCAGATTGGTCCTCTCATGTCCAACATTTAAAGGCCGTCCTTCAAGTACTGAGGGAAAACTGTCTTTACGCAAAGTTTGAATTTTTTTTCGGAGTTCAGGAAATTAATTTCTTGGGATATGTGCCGTCTCCTAATGATTTTTGTATGGACTCTGCTAAGGTTCAAGCAATTCTTGATTGGGTTCAACCCACTTCATTAAAGGCTCTGCAGAGGTTCTTGGGTTTTGCTAATTATTACCGAAAATTCATTTATTATTTTTCCTCCATTGATAAACCTTTGACAGATCTTACTAAAGTGGGTTCCGACCTTATAAATTAGAAACCTACTGCGGTTTCCGCCTTTGAAACCTTTAAACAATGTTTTATGAAAGCACCTGTAGCTGTTTAACCTGACCTTTCTAGGTCCCTTTATTGTTGAGGTTGATACCTCAAAAATGGGTGTGGGGGCTGTGTTGTCTCAAGGGTCTTCTGTATTGACTAATTTGCACCCTTGTGCTTTTTTTTCTCACAAATTTTCTTCCTCTGAAAGAAACAATGATTTCGGTAATCATGAGCTTCTTCCTATTAAGTGGGTGTTTGAAGAGTGGCGCCACATTCTAGAGGGAGCTAAACATCAAATTACTGTACTGACTGACCATAAAAACCTACATTATTTAGAATCAGCCAAAAGACTCAATCCCAGACAGGCTAGGTGGGCCTTGTTCTTTACCAAATTTGACTGCATTGTAACCTACAGACCCGGGTCTAAAAATATTAGGGCTGACGCATTGCCTTGAATCTTCTGTTCCTCATAGGTCCCCGACATTCATCCTGAACTTATTTTATCTAAGGGAATTATGGTTTCTGCAAAATCATTGGATCTTTCAACTGAGATTAAAGAATCTCAGCAACTCCCCCTCAAACCATTCCTGCTGGGAAATTGTTTGTACCTCCCCAGTTCAGATTTCATTTGCTCAATGAGTTACATAATTTTGTTTTGTGTGGCCATCCAGGGATAACTGGTACTAAAAGGTTGGTGTTGCGGCTCTATTGGTGGCCATTCTTGTCTCGTGATGTGAGTTTCTACATATGTCTCTGCTTGCGATGTCTGCGCTCGCATTAAGACTCCTGGAACTCATCCTATTGGTGAATTTCTGCTATTGCCTGTACCGCAGGGACCTTGGTTTAATCTGTAAATGGATTTTGTTACTGATTTACCTCTCTCTGAAAGAAAATCTGTCATTTGGGTTGTGGTGGACCATTTCAGTAAAATTTGTCATTTCATCCCATTGCCTCAACTTCCTAATTCCAAAACTTTGTCTGAATTGTTTATTGATCAAGTGGTTTGTCTGAATGATATTCCAGAAAATATTGCCTCTGATAGAGGTGTACAATTTGTGGCTAGCTTCTGCAGAGCCTTCTGTAGGAAACTTGGTGTACAGTTATCGTTCTCTTCTGCATTCCACCCTGAGAGTAATGGTCAAACCGAACATTTTAACCAAACCTTGGAACAGTATCTTAGGTGTTATATTGCTGATAACCAGGCTGAATAGGTCTCATATCTTCCTAGAGTGGAATTTGCGATAAATAACCGCCACCATGTTTCCCTTGATACCTCGCCGTTTTTCTGCAATTATGGTTTTCATCATCGTTTTGGTTCATTTTCAGCCTCTTTTAGTGATACCCCTGAAGTTAAAGTTGAATCAAAGAAACTGTGCACAGTTTGGGCTTCGGTTCAATCGAACCTGAAGAACTCCCAAGTTATTCAAAAGAAAAATGCTAACAAAAGTAGGTCCTGTATTCAGTCTGGGTCAAAAGGTGTGGCTTTCTACTAAAAATCTGCAACTGAAAGTGCCTTCTCGAAAGTTTGCTTCTAGGTTTATTGGTCCATATGAAATTGTTGAAACAATTAACCCTGTGTCTTTTTGTCTAGCTCTTCCTCCAACCTTTAGGATTCATAATGTATTTCACAAATTGGTCCTAAAAATTTTTTTTTTCCACCATCTAATCCACTCAGGAAACCTCCTCCTCGAAGTTCAGGTGGAGGGAGATGTGGAGTTTGAGGTTCAGAGAAATGTGGATTCTAGAAGGGTCAGGGGTATTTTACAGTACTTAGTGTACTGGAAGGGTTATGTGCCAGAAGAGGGAACTTGGGTTCCTGCCCATTCAGTACATGCCAGTCGTTTGGTTAAAGTTTTTAATTTAAAGTTTCCTCTGAAACCTAGTCCGAGATTTAAGGGTCCGGTGGCCTCTCGTAGAACGGGGGTACTGTCAGAAAAACGCCTGTTCCATTAAGGTTACCATGACTTTGGTTCTGGCTTCTGGGTGGGTCTGTTTTTCCTTGAGCCTATCTCTTTTGTCTGTCTTTCTGCCTTCAGGTGTAGAATTAGTATTTATACCCAGCCTCCTCCACCTGTCAGTGCTTGTGAATTTTCCTGTCTTTTGGTGTCTGATCAAGCTTCCTACATTGCCTGCACTCCTGACTTCTGGACCTTTTGGAAACTCACCTCGGCTTGTCTCTCGTTAACTCCTTGTTTGCTGATTTTGGATTATCTGCTCCCGGACGGTGTTGACCTTTACTATTCCTGATATCCGCTTGCCTTCTGATTTGGACTTTCTGTTTGAACGCTGGCTGTCTGGTTTCCTGCTCAGGTTAGTCTGCATTGCACCTCCTATCCAACGCTGAACTCTGCTAAGACAACCTGGTTCCTAAGCAGCAAAGTCCATCCCACTTTGCGGTCAGCTCTGGTGAACACCTTAGGGTTGCCTTAGACACTGTTGATCAGAGTTGTGACGGTTTCTAGGTTGCGTTTTATGTGCATGCTCTCTCCCGGCACTCTCCAGCAGCCTTTGGGGAATTGCTCAAATTGCAATTCCATAACAGTTTGTTTGTACTGTGGGTCCTGTTGGTCCTCTGAGAGATCTAGTTTTTGTATAGTGCTTTTATGTGTATCCTGGCATCAGTAGTTCCACTAGTTTGTTTGCCTTTCCTGTGTGTTTGATGTGCCGCTAAGCTGTTGACTTACCCAGCTGTGGGATAGTGTTGAGATAGGGTCAGCGAGTGCTGGGAATTCTTGTCCACTGTCTATTTGTCTGTTAACTGCTTGCATGCTATTAATCTGCCATCCACTCTATATGTGCATCGTCTCCAACTTCTACTACCTTCGGTTTTCGGTTCCGCTTGTCCACTGGTGAGTTACTTGTGCCTTTTGTTTTCTGTCAGTGTAGATGTATGCTTCACCCATGTGATAGCAATTGTCTGGTGTTGCAGTTTTGTGCACCACCAGCAGCGTAACAGTCTGAGTACGTTGCAGTATTGTTCAGTAAGCTTTACATAGGAAATTTACAGCCGCTAGTTTAACAATATAACAACAAATAGCAAGGTAAATCCTTTTACGCAGGTTTCACAACTGAATTCTATTGATTTCAATCAATTGTATCATCCACCAAAACGACATGGAACTATAACGCAACGTCTTCTTTTTATGACAATTTGCAGATTTTAGATATGTTTTTGAACTTAGCAAATATGGCGTTCAGCCTGAATGCCTTTTTCTTTAATGCAATTATACCAGGAAACTGGCATAAGACTCATTATGCACAGGGAGGTATGAAAGTAGCAGAGTAACAGTATTTTTAAGTTACCTAGATTTTCTAGAGGACACTCTCTCCTCACTGAGCACCCAATCAGCACCTCCATTTACCTAAGTAAACGTATGTGAGAAGAGCATGCCAAGATTATATTTAAAATTCAGTTACAGTCAATCTTGAGAAAGATAAACAAAAAATTCTGCACTCTCCAGGATTTCAATGCAATTTATTTTATTTAGTAGTCCTAGGAGACATAAGAGAGTCAAACTGGGCAAATGGGGCACTTACGATTCTACTCCAAAAATAAAAAATACCTTTATCATTTCCTCTGGCCTTCTATAGTGACGCGTCTCTGCTGGCTGTGCTTGGCTGCAGCAGCTACATGGGACAATACGACGCCATCTGAGGAGTCCGCCAGGGACGTGTCGTAGCAGCGATCACATGGGACCAAACAACGTAATCTGAGGAGACCGGCAAGGACACGTTGCTTTGGGAGACCAGGGGAGTATGTTTTTTTTATCTCCTCTCCTCCCCTCATCTTTTTCCTAATCTGTAAAAGGGAGGCCGGTGGATGCCATTTTGTCGATTTGTGTGCCGCAAGCCCCAAAAGTTTCGGATTTTGCTGAATACGAAACTTTTATAACGTTTGGACAGAATTTGATTAGTAATCTGCTAAATGGTTAGTAAAATTTAAAATGTGATATACAGGATATACTGTAGCATTAGAAGGTGTTAACCATATGGTGTGTCAGACAACTAGTATACTGCGAAAATGGAAAAAAAGAAGGGGTTACTGTACCAAAATTTATGATGACCGCTGGCAAATATCAATGGGTTATAATCCCGCTTTTGAAAGAGAAAATTAATCAGGAATGAAATGCTACAAAAAAGAGGCAAAAATATTGTCCCAGTCCAGACACTTTGATTCTAATCATCGTAATGTATGTATCCAAATAGCCGCACTTGTCCTAAAGGGTTTTTCCCATGATCAATATTTATCACCTACCCACAGGACCCACCAGGGGCGTAACTAGGAAAGACTGGGCCCCATAGCAAACTTTTGACTGGCGCCCCCCCTCCCCTGGGTGTCACACAACCCCCCCCCCCTTGTAGATAGTGCCTTTTTTTACAAACCCCCCCTTTTGATAACGCCATACAGCCCCCCTGTAGATAACGCCATACAGCCCCCTTTGTAGATATCTACAGAGGGGGCTGTATGGCGCTATCTACAGAGGGGGCTGTATGGCGTTATCTACGGGGGGGCTGTATGGCGCTATCTACAGGAGGGCTGTATGGCGCTATCTACAGGGGGGCTGTATGGCGTTATCTTCAGGGGGGACTGTTTGGCACTATCTACAGAGGGGGCTGTATGGCGTTATCTAGAGGAGGGACTGTATGGCGTTATCTACAGGGGGGCTGTATAGCGTTACCTACAGGGAGTCTGTATGGCGTTCCCTACGGGGGGCTGTATGGCGTTCCCTACGGGGGGGTCTGTATGGCGTTATCTACAGGGGGGACTGTATGGCGCTATCTACAGAGGGGGCTGTATGGCGTTATCTACAGGGGGGACTGTATGGCATTATCTACAGGGGGGCTGTATAGCGTTACCTACAGGGAGACTGTATGGTGTTCCCTACAGGGGGGGTCTGTAGGTTACGCCATACAGCCCCCCCTGTAGGGAACGCCATAGAGCGTCCCCCCCTGTAGGGAACGCCATACAGCGTCCCCCCCGTAGGGAACGCCATACAGTGTCCCCCCCCCGTAGGGAACGCCATACAGTGTCCCCCCCTGTAGGGAACGCCATACAGCGTCCCCCCTGTAGGGAATGCCATACAGCGTCCCCCCTGTAGGGAACGCCATACAGCCCCCCAGCCCCCCCTGTAGGGCACACCATACAGCCCCCCCCCCTGTAGGGAACGCCATACAGCATCCCCCCCCTGTAGGGAACGCCATACAGCGTCCCACCCTGTAGGGAAAGCCATACAGCCCCCACCCCCTGTAGGGAACTCCATACAGCGTCCCCCCTGTAGGGAACGCCATACAGCCCCCCCTGTAGGTAACGCCATACAGCGTCCCCCCTCCCAAAAAATGCCACCTACAGTGTGTCCTAATAAAAGACATGTATCCCCTATCCACAGGATAGGGGATACATGTGTGATCGCTGGCATTGATAGGGAGAACGGGGGACATTGATAGGGAGAACGGGGGACTGAAAGTCCCCTGATGTTCTCCATGACTAACCTCTGACTTCCGGCGTCTGCGCAGCTCACTAAAATGGAAAGGAGCGCTGGTCACGCATGCGCACAAGTACGACCGGCGCTGCATTCATTTCTACGGAGCTGCCGACACAGACCCCGGAAGTCCGAGGTTTGTGATGGAGAACTTAAGGGGACTTTCAGTCCCCCATTCTCCTTATCGCTGCCAGCGATCACACATGTATCCCCTCTCCTGTGGATAGGGGATACAAGTTTTTTGTTTAATGGCAGAGCGGGGAGACACCTCCCTGCTCTGCCGTACTGTTCAGTGGCGTCCCGCTGTAGCAGCCTTAGCGGCTGCTAGCGGAGCCTCCGGCCATGGTGGGGGCCCGTGCCGGCGGGCGACACGGGCCCCCTCATGCCGCGGGCCCCATAGCAGCCGCTACGGCTGCTACGGCGGTAGTTACGCCACTGGAACCCACACTGATCACAAGAACGGGCTTACCTTGCCGTTCCTGTGAGCCCCATATCAATGGAGCAGCACTGCGCAAGCTGCATTTCTGTGGGGCTGCCAAAGACCATTCATATGGGGCACCAGGAGGAGATGAGGTGGCCAAACATACATAGTGCTCACCAGTAGCATTAGCCACACAGTGCCCACCTTAATAGAGACAGCACCATTAGTACTTAATTGTCCCTGCTCCCACGCCTCACGCCATTTCTGTCTGACATGAAAAATACTTGTGAGCAGCCACAAATGGAGCTCATATGTATCTTCCAATACCTGCACTGATATCAATGATCAGTGCAGGGAAGAGCGAACGGAGCTGCCATCTAATGAACGCACAGTCCTCTGCATAGGAAGCATGAGCTGTGTTTTGACAGCCTTCAGTCTAAATTAATAGGACGCAAGCAAACCTGTCTGTGTCCCAATGGTTGGGGGCCGCACATAGCAGCATTGCGGTCCGCATGTGGTTGTGCACCCCTGACCTATAGCAATCCTCTTTCCTGGGGACTAACAGTGCCTTCCAATACTCAGTTAACCCCAGGATTTACAATAGGACCCATTTGTGAGCCAACTGGACAGTCGAAGGTAAGGGTAATATGGAGCACATATCAGAACTCTAGCAGGAAATGGAATGCATGAAAACAGGAAATTGACAATTAAAGACAGGAAAAGTAACAAAATGATGATTTCAGAAGGATGATGGGAGCAAACGTCTGATGGGTAATAATAACAGTCGGATGACTATAACCACGGTTGATGGGTGATGATAACAGTCAAAAGATGGTAACAAATAGATAATGGGTAATGATAACACGCTGATCCTAACTGTAGCAGGAGAAAACAGCTCCGGAATTTCAGACGTAATGGCAAGTGCAGGCGCTTTTCGCTGCGTCCATTACGGACATAATTGGAGCTGTTTTTCCATGGTGTCAATAGAAAACTGCTCCAATTACGTCTCAAGAAGTGACAGGCACTTCTTTGACACTGGCGTCTTTTTTACGCGCCGTATTTTGACAGCGGCATGTAAAAAAAATGACCGACGGCACAGAACATCGTAAAACCCATTCAAATGAATGGGCAGATGTGTGCCGACGCATTGGAGCCGTATTTCCGGACGTAATTCGAGGCTAAAACGCCCGAATTTGGTCCGTAAATAGGGTGTGTGAACCCAGCCTAATACTGAGACCAGGGTATTTTAAGAAGAGGCAGACAAATCAGGTCGCTTTCTCTAAATGAGCCTCAGTGACTCACATCAGTGCAGTCATCTTACCTGCACTGACGATTCAGTAGCCTTAGTAACTGCCCCAGCTGCTGATAGAGGGCTTCTCTACACGAAGCAGCATGGCGGATGGAAAATACGCAGCAGAATACAGTAGTAGCAAAGTGGGTGAGATTTAACAAATCTCATCCACACGCTGCGTAAAATTTCCCACCAGAAATTGACCTGCAGTGCGTATATTTCGTACTGCAGCATGTCAATTCCTGCTGCGGAAAGTGGACTGAATTGCTGCGTTTTTCAGAGATGTCACCATCTCCAAACATTGAGAAAAACGCAGTAAATAAACGCAGGAAATGGCGTGGTTTTTCCGCAGCGGAACTCCTGCTAGTTTCAGCGGAATTGCTGCAGACATTTTCTGCAGCAATTCCGTTACGTGTGGACAAGCCCTAATATCTAGGAAAATATATGGGACAATGTATGATGTAACACTGGAAAAAAAAACCTTTGTGTTGTGGGAAAATTAGCTTTCTAATAATAAAAAACAGAATGCTTATTGTATTGTGGCCAAATGTTTATGTCTATAGACAGCTTAGAGGGATTGTACAGTATAAAAAACTATGGGTGCTCTTTTCCAGGAAACAACGCTATACCTGTGCATGCGTTGTATCTGGTAACCTGTAAACAGTGTAGCGCTATTTTAGGAAGAAAGCAGACATGTTTTTCTGATATTAAACAAACCCTTTAAGGTGAGCAGGGAATCGGAGGCTGATGGATATATATTAGTATGAACAGTAGACCTATAACTATATAGGGGCAGTGTCAGAATTATGCAGATAAACTGTGTCTACGGGTGGGTTCCACGGTGCAGATTTGCTGCACATTTTGCATGTATTTTTTAAGACAAAACCAGGAACGGAACCTAAAAAGAAGAAATATATAAAGAAAGGGCTTATAGGTCTGCTCCCCTGGATCCAATTCTGGTTTTGGCTTACAAAATGCAGGCAAAATCTGCAGCAAATCTGCACTGTGGAAACCAAGCCCTATGTGCCTCTATCTAAAAAACAATTGAGGCAAATACACAAATAAATAAGTAGCAGGTATCCGACACCCATACTTTATGTAATATGAAATGAAAAACAAGCTATCAAATATTTTATTACATTCATAAAGGAAAACTTGCAGATATAAAGGTTTTATTACTGAACATTTGTACTTATTTAAGTTTGTGTTTACAGAAGGAATATGTTGCTTTTACATTTTTATCTGTTCAATATCTTTTGTTCTTGCTTTATCTGCTAACCTTATCAACTTTCTGTATAATAGAGAATAAACAGAATAAAATTCATTTATTACCAACATTGCTCTTCCGTTGCCTTGACTTATCACCCAATGTCTGTTGTGAAGAACATTTTGTCGTTGAATGTTTTTTGTATATTGTATATATTTCATATTATGTCGATTAGATGTATTTATTTTTATATTTTTACCTAAAGGAATCATCCCATAAATCATTTTCATACCAAAGTCCAGCAATGTTAATAGCTATTTTTAAATAAATTGCAGTGTTTTTAGCATATAAAAATAAATTTCTGCTCTTGTTTTGCTTCCTTGCATCTGCCTTGGTTGGTACTGCTGCTAATCTGCGCTGCTGGGGGCAGGCTCTGAGCAAAATCAGTCTCTCTCCCCCCCCTCTAACAGCCCCTTTTTACTTTCATTGCAGATAAGTACAATCAAATCCAGAGTAGTAGAAGGTACATACGTGTCCTTCTCAATGAATTAGAATATCATCAAAAAGTTAATTTATTTCAGTAATTCAATTCAAAAAGTGAAATTCATATAAGGATTCATTACACACAGAGTGATCTATCTCCTGCATTATTTCTTTTAATGTTGAAGATTATGGCTAACAGCTAATGAAAACTCAAAATTTAGTCTCTTTTAGAAAATTAGGATATTGGGTAAAAGTTCAAGATTGTAGACTCATGGTGTTACACTCTAATCAGCTAATCAACACAAAACACCTGCAAAGGTTTCCTAAGGCTGGGTTCACACGTGGCGGAATTTCACTTAAATTCCGCTGCGGACACTCCGCAGCGTTAATCCGCAGCGGAGCCGTTTGTCCATTGACTTACACTTTAATTTAGCAGTGTTCGTTTAGACGAGGCGTAAAATTCCGCTGCGGAGCATAGGCTGCGGAGCGGAATTTGGTGTCCGCAGCATGCTCTGTCTGTTGCGGAGCAGTGGCGGACTCATGGCGGAATTTCTCCATTGACTTCAATGGAGATTCTAATTTCCGCAATGAAGTCCGCAGCTGTCATGCACATGTTATGTGTGCTGCGGATCCGTCTTGCTTTTTTAACTTGACATTTCTTCATTCTGGCTGGACCTATGTATTTCTAGGTCTACAGCCAGACTGAGGAAGTCAATGGGGCTCCCGTAATGACGGGAGCGTTGCTAGGAGACGTCTGTAAATAGTCACTGTCCAGGGTGCTGAAAGAGTTAAGCGATCGGCAGTAACTGTTTCTGCACCCGGGACAGTGACTACCGATCCCAATATACATGTATCTGTAAAAAAAAATGAAGTTCATACTTACCGAGAACTCCCTGCTTCTGTCTCCAGTCCGGCCTCCCAGGATGACGTTTCAGTCTAAGTGACGGCTGCAGCCAATCACAGGCTAATAACAGGCTGCAGCGGTCACATGGACTGCCGCGTCATCCAGGGAGATCGGGCTGGATGCCGAAGGAGGGACGCGTCACCAAGACAACGGCCGGTAAGTATGAATTTCTTTGACTTTCACAAGGGAAAGTGCTGTCCCTTCTCTCTGTCCTGCACTGATAGGGAGAAGGGAAGTACTTTTACCGCAGTCCGCAGCAGCTAGTCCGCATCAATTTACTGCACATTTTGTGCAGATCCGCAGCAGAATCTGCAACGCAGATTCTGTGCGGCATTGATGCGGACAGTTGCGGAGGAAATCCGCCACGTGTGGTCATGCCCTAAGACTTTAAATGGTCCAACAGTCTGGTTCAGTAGGCTGCACAATCATCGGGAAGATTGCTGACTTGAAAGTTGTCCAGAAGACAGTCACACCCTCCACAAGGAGGGTAAGCCACCAAAGGACATTGCTAAAGAAGCTGGCCTTTCAGAGTGATGTATCCAAGCATATTAAGGGAAAGTTGAGAGAAAGGAAAAAGTGTGGTAGTAAAAGGTGCACAAGCAACAGGGATAACTGCAGCCTTCAAAGGAATGTCAAGAAAAGGCCATTCAAGAATCTGGGGGAGATTCACAAGTAGTGGACTGCGGCTGGGGTCAGTGCTTCAAGATCCACCACACAGAGACGTATCCAGGACATGGGCTACAACTGTTGTATTCCTTGTGTCAAGTCACTCGTGACCCAGAGACAACGTTAGAAGCGTCTTACCTGGACTATGGATAAAAAGGACTGGTCTGTTGCTCAGTGGTCTAAAGTCCTGTTTTCAGATGAAAGTAAATGTTGCATTTCATTTGAAAATCAAGGTCCCAGAGTCTGGAGGAAGAGTGGAGAAGCACTCAATCCAAGTTGCTTGCGGTCCAGTGTGAAGTTTCCACAGTCAGAGATGGTTTGGGGAGCCATGTCGTCTGCTGGTGTTGGTCAACTGTGTTATATCAAGTCCAGAGTCAACGCCGCCGTCTACCAGGAAATTTTAGAGCACTTCATGCTTCCCTCTGCTGACAAGCTTTATGGAGATGCTGATTTCATTTTCCAGCAGGACTTGGCACCGGCCCATACTGCCAAAAGTACCAATACCTGGTTTAATAACCACAGTATCACTGTGCTTGATTGGCCAGAAAACTCGCCTGACCTCAAACCATAGAGAATCTATGGGGTATTGTCAAGAGTAGAGATGAGCGAACTTATCAAAAGTTCGGTTCGGCTAGTTCGCCGAATTTCACTAAAAAGTTTGATTAGAACCGAACTAGTTCGGACCGAACCTGTAATTTCCGTGCGCCGAGCATGGTACTGTCCAGGGTGCTGAAAGAGTTAATGGGCTGCACTAACTCTTTCAGCAACCTTGACAGTACATGCTCGGTGCGTGGAAAATACAATTTTAATGTAATAAAAAAAATATGTTTGTACTTAATTTCCTCCTGTCCGGCCTCCAGCGATGACGTTTCATCCCTTTCGCCGCTGCAGCCAATCACAGGCTGTAGTGGCGGTCACGTACATCAGGATGACGTCAGAAGGCCGGCCTCCAGGGATGACGCTTCATCCCACGTGACCACCTCTGCAGCCAATAACAGGCTGCAGCGGCGAAATGGATGAAACGTCATCGCTGGAGGCCGGACAGGAGAAAAGTAAGTATGAACGTATTATTATTTTTGTTTGGCATGTATGTATGTATGTATGTATGTTGTCATGTATGTATGTATGTATATATGTGCATGTATGTTTGCATGTATGTTGGCATGTATGTATATTTGCATGTATATATTTGCATGTATGTTTGCATGTATGTATGTTTGCATGTATGTTGGCATGTATGTATATATGTGCATGTTTGTATGTATATTTGCATGTATATATTTGCATGTCTGTATGTATGTTTGCATGTATGTATGTTTGTTTGTATGTATGTTTGCATTTATGTATGTTTGCATGCATGTATGTTGTCATGTATGTATGTACATATGTGCATGTATGTTTGCATGTATGTATGTATATTTGCATGTATGTATGTATATTTGCATGTATGTTGGCATGTATGTATATATGTGCATGTTTGTATGTATATTTGCATGCATATGTTTGCATGTATGTATGTTTGTATGTATGTTTGCATGTATGTATGTTGTCATGTATGTATGTATATATGTGCATGTATGTTTGAATGTATGTATATATGTGCATGTTTGTATGTATATTTGCATGTATGTATGTTTGCATGTATGTATGTATGTATGTATGTATGTATGTATGTATGTATGTATGTTGTCATGTATGTATATATGTGCATGCATGTTTGCATGTATGTTGGCATGTATGTATATATGTGCATGTTTGTATGTATATTTGTATGTATGTATGTTTGCATGTATGTATGTTTGCATGTATGTATGTTTGTATGTATGTTGGCATGTATGTATGTTGGCATGTATGTATGTTGGCATGTGTGTATGTATATATGTGCATGTATGTATGTTTGCATGTTTTTATTTTTGCATGTATGTTTGCAGGTATGTTTATATATATGTGCATGTATGTAATTATGTTTGCATGTATGTATGTATGTATGTATGTTGTCATGTATGTATATATGTGCATGTATGTTTGCATGTATGTCGGCATGTATGTATATATGTGCATGTTTGTATGTATATTTGCATGTATATATTTGCATGTATGTATGTATGTTTGCATGTATGTATGTTTGCATGTATGTTTGCATGTATGTATGTTGGCATGTATGTATGTTTGCATGTTTTTATTTTTGCATGTATGTTTGCAGGTATGTTTATATATATGTGCATGTATGTAATTATGTTTGCATGTATTTATGTTTGCATGTATATTTGTGCATGCTTGTATATATGTATGTATGTGTCTTTGCATGTTTGTTTGTATGTATGTATGTTTTCATGTGTGTGTGTGTATGCATGTATGTATGTATGTATGTATGATAGTTTGCATGTATGTATGTATATATGTGTGTATGTTTGCATGTATGTATATTTGCATGTATATATATGCATGCTTGTATATATGTTTGTTTGTTTGTTTGTATATATGTATGTATGTATGTTTGCATGTATGTTTGTTTGTATATATGTCTGTATGGCCATGTATGATACTGTCTGCTGGTGCCCTGTATCTAAGTCAACTTCGCGGCAGGCTTCTATACATGGTATAACAGTTAGTATCACACATTAAACTGAATCTAAGCCTACGACATGTTTTATTTCATTTTTTATTTTATTTCTTTTTTTACAGGTTTGGTGTTTGGACTACGTCGGTTTCGAGGACTACTTGCCAATCATGTAAAGGTGTTATTGAGGACAGGAGTGGAGGAGAGGTACAACTGAGCTACGTAATGGTAAGAGCAGAGTTCACAGCAGCACTGAATCTGCACGCTCATCTCCTGAAATACTCTGTGCTGCTGTGAACTCTGCTCTTACCATTACGTGGTGACTTGCCAATCATGTGAAGGTGTTATTGAGGACAGGAGTGGAGGAGAGGTAACAGACTGAGAGCTACGTAATGGTAAGAGCAGAGTTCACAGCAGCACTGAATCCGCACGCTCATCTCCTGAAATACTCTGTGCTGATGTGAACTCTGCTCTTACCATTACGTGGTGACTTGCCAATCATGTGAAGGTGTTATTGAGGACAGGAGTGGAGGAGAGGTACAACTGAGCTACGTAATGGTAAGAGCAGAGTTCACAGCAGCACTGAATCTGCACGCTCATCTCCTGAAATACTCTGTGCTGCCTTAAACTCTATGGACAGGTCAGGATCATGTTTCTTTTAAATGCTGCACTGTAGCGCAGCCTTATATAGTGGATCGAGCGGATTCCCCAGCAGCATTTAAAAGAAACAGGATCCTGACCTGTCCACAGAGTTTAAGGCAGCACAGAGTATTTAAGGAGATGAGCACGGCTGGGCACGGCCGGCCACGGGCAGCCGGTCGTTTTTCCGAGCCGTGCTCCCATTATAAAATATATTACCCGTAATGACGGGTAGCTACATGTGTGCACCCGTCATTACGGCAGCGTTGCTAGGCGACGTCAGTAAATAGTCACTGTCCAGGGTGCTGAAAGAGTTAACTGATCGGCAGTAACTGTTTCAGCACCCTGGACAGTGACTACCGATCACAATATAGAATAACCTGTAAAAAAAAAAGACGTTCATACTTACCGAGAACTTTCTGCTTCCTCCAGTCCGGTCTCCTGGCCGTTGCCTTAGTGACGCGTCCCTCTCGTCATCCGGCCCGACCTTCTTGGATGACGATACAGCCAATCACAGGCTGCAGAAGCCTCTGCAGCCAATCACAGCCTGCCGCGTCAGAAAAGAAGGTCGGACTGGAGGAAGAAGAGGGACTCGTCACCAAGACAACGACCGGGTACGTATGAAATTATTTTTATTTTATTTTTAATCAGCAGCCTCTTTTCTCTATCAGTGATTGATAGAGATAATTGGCTGCCGATTTGTATAATATTTTTGACCGGGTTCGGTCAAAACGGGTTCGGCCGAACCCGGTGAAGTTCGGATTCGCTGCGAACCGAACTTTTCCGGATGTTCGGACCGAAACCGGGTTCAGTTGTCCCGGTTCGCTCATCTCTAGTCAAGAGGAAGATGAGAAACACCAGACCCAACAATGCAGACGAGCTGAAGGCCACCATCAAAGCAACCTGGACTTCCATGACACCTCAGCAGTGCCACAGACTGATCGCCTCCATGTCACGCCCCATTGATGCAGTAATTCATGCAAAAGGAGCCCTGACCAAGTATTGATTGCATATACTGTACATAATTTTCGGTAGGCCTACATATCGGTAATAAAAATTATTTTTGATATTGGGCTTATAAAATATTCTAATTTTCTGAGAGACTAAATTTTGGGCTTTCATGAACTGTTAGCCATAATCTTCAACATTAAAATAAAAAAAATGCTGGAAATAGATCACTCTGTGTGTAATGAATCCATATAATATATGGGTTTCCTTTTTTAAATTGAATTACTGAACTAAATTAGCTGTTTAATGATATTCTAATTCATTGAGAAGGACCTGTACTGTGTAACAGCCACAGTATACAATTTCTTAAAAACCAATGAAAATACAATTAAATAAAACAATAAAGATTAAGTGGGCATGTGAAGATTTCATATCAGCTGTCAGGATGCAGAGCCTTACAGTTCTAACAAGCTAAGAAGGAGTCTTCTCAGCTATATTGGCAAATGACTACAGAGACTTTGCTCCTTCCCTGACAAGCAGTTCAGAAATCGATTTATATTGGCTGCTCTGCAATGAACAGATGATCACTATGCAGAAAAATAACTGTGGTTGAGTGACTGAGCATGCGTGTCCACCAGCACTCAGCTCATTAGGTGGACCTGCACATTGCTATACATGTTGAAGACAAGATGGTGCCATACTAAGTAAGTAAGTGTCATAACTTTTCCCTGAATCATTTTTATAACAGCATTTAAATGGGAAACATTGTTCATTTTCTTATAATCTACACATATAATTTGACAAACCCTTTAATGATAGCTAATCAAGAAGCCTTTGTTCTTTGCGTGTGGGCCATAATAACAAACTTTAGTGGTATAAAATGGAGTGACAGGATAGGACAGAGGACACTATTGTAGCCGGTAAAATATTACCAATGATTTTCATAAACCAGAAAGTCATTTGTAAACAGTCACCAATGGCCCAAGTGTAAGGACACCTACCTATTGAAGACAACACTAGAAAGGTTTTTCTGTTACTGTTTATAATGAAAGACAAATATACCTATTATTACAGTTAATTAAAATTTGCTCCACATAATTAGATTAGACACATTGCTGTTGACATTTATAATATATCCATTGGCTTATTACTGAGAGTGTTACCTGTCAACGATAGTATATAGTCGTAATGCACTGGGGTTCCTTGGGCCTACCGGAGGAAATTTTTCTGACGCTCCATCTATACAGAACAGTTCCACTTATAATTGTAATGTTTATTGTTCTCATTGCACACTAAGGGCATATTATAAATAGGGTCTAATAGGTTGTTTGTGAATTAACTCATAAATAGATTCTAGAGAAAAGTGATTGGATCCAAAATCAGCTCTTAATGGGCTTGTCTTCTTCTGGACCTTATTGCGTCAGAGCCTTGACCCACTGGGGGGTTCTTTGGTACTCTGGTAGGCCATTTTAGCCCTGGTATTTAGATATTTAACCCGTTAGTGACCAGCCCATAGTGTTTTTACGTCGGTCACTAACGGGCCTTATTCCGATGCAATAGACTTTATAAGTTGCTGCATCAGAATAAGTAAACAGAGCAGGGAGCTGTCAAATCTCCCTGCTCTCAGCTGCCATAGGTAGCTGAGGGCTGGGGGCGTCCCTGCTCGACCGGGTGAGATCGATATTATTATCGAGCTCACCCGTTTAACCCTTCAGATGCGGTGCTGAATATTGTGCACCGCATCTGAGTGGTTTTGGAGATAGGGAGGGAGCTCCCTTTAATCCCACTGACACCCGGCAATAAGATCGCCGAGTGTCTGTGTCTCCAATGGCAGCCGGGGGCCTAATAAAGACCCCCAGGTCTGCCTGTTGTGAATGCCTGCTAGATCATGCCTCTGTCATGACCTAGCAGATGCCTGTCCGTTTTACACGGACAGGCATAATACAATGCAATACAGAAGTATTGCAGTGTATTATAAATGCGATCGGATAATCACATAGTGAAGTCCCCTAGTGGGACCAGTAAAAAAGTAAAAAAAAAAGTTTCATAAAAAGTGAAAAAAAAAAAGACAAACCCACTTTTCCCCCTTACAAACTGCTTTATTATTAACAAACAAAATAAAGTAAAAAAGTTACACATATTTGGTATCGCCGCGTCCGTAACGACCCCGACTATAAAGTTATTACATCATTTAACCCGCACGGTTGAACGTCGTAAAATTAAATTAAAAAATATGCAAAAATTGCTGTTTTCTTTGAATTCAGCCTTAAAAGAAATGTGATAAAAAGTGATCAAAAAGTCGCATCTACTCCAAAATGGTACCGATAAAAACTACAAGTCGTCCCGCAAAAAAAAAGCCCTCCTACAATTGCATCGGCGAAAAAATAAAAACGTTACGGCTCTTCAAAATTGGAGACACAAAAGCAAATAATTTTGAAAAAAAAAGTGTTTTCACTTTGTAAAAGTAGTAAAACATGCAAAAACTATACAAATTTAGTATTGTTGCAATTGCAACAACCCACTGAATAAAGTTATTTTGTTATTTATACCACACGGTAAACGGCGTAGATTTGGGACGCGAAAATGTGTGGCAAAATTTCAGGTTTTTTTCTATTCTCCCCCAAAAAAAGTTAATAAAAGTTAATCAATAAATAATATGTACCTGAAAAGGGTGCTATTAAAAAATACAACTTGTCCCGCAAAAAACAAGACCTTATATGGCTATGTCGACGCAAAAATAAAAAGGTTATAGCTCTTGGAATGTGACGATGGAAAAACGTAAAAAATGGCTTGGTCATTAAGGTTTAAAATAGGCTGGTCATTAAGGGGTTAAGTCATATTCCGGTATGTTAGTATTTCAGATTATATAGAGGCACTGGGCATATATAATACACAATACAAGTTACGTCCTCATAGTACTGTACAATTGCACTTTAACAGCTACATTGCATGAGATGTGGTATTATCTCAATTGCAATTAATGCCATTATTATATGTTCCTTATTAGTATTAATGATTTGATTAGTCTCTACTTTCCACTATTTCTTTTTTATCCAAACCTAGTTGAATTAGGCCACATTCACACTTGCATATTCAGAATTTGTACTATTTCCCTAAATAGTTAATCCTGAGTATGGTGCCAATGTCATTCTATGGGTTTAATTACAAACCCCTTTATCTATGCAGACATATTTCCACATATTTTGCCATAAATAGCATGCTCTGTTGGATGTCACAAGAGGGCTATTTTCTCTTCATTATAGATCCTGAAAAACAATGATATATAAAACGCTGTTCACACCAGGTTTGCGAGAAAATCCTCTCGATGTATATATGTCACATTCCCTGTTCTCAGAGCTGGTCTGAAATGTAGGCAGGCGTTAAAACCTTGAGTGGTTTGCTTGCTCTCACTCTCAATCATCGAATTTAGGCGAAATTCACACGAACGTGTGCGTTTTGCACGCGCAAAAACACCGTGTTTTTTGCCCGTTGCAGTTCCGTGTGTCATCAGTGAATGGTGTGTGGCTGCGTGATTTTCGCGCATATGCCATCCTTATGACACGCGGTTTTGAGATTTCGAAAAAGAAATGAAGGAGGTGGTTATATTTTCCCCTTCATTTCTTGATCTACTGCTGCGCGTGATTTTCACACACCCATTGACTTCAATGGGTGCGTGATGCGCAAAAAACACTCAAGTATAGGACATGTTGTGAGGTCACGCAGCGGACACGATGCGTGAAAACACGGAATGTCTGAATGTACCCATTGCCTTCCATAGGTCCGTGCAACGAGCGTGATTTTCACGCGCGTGTCACGGACTTGAACTACACTCGTGTAAATAGTTCTTTGGCATCTGTGAGATCAGTTTGTTGTCTCCTTGTTGTACTACGTTACCTCTGTTATTATCCCGACTTGTCTGACTACACTACCTATCCTCTCCACCTGTCCGCTCCAGCTGCCAGCAGCTGCCAGGCGAAAGCAAGTTTCCTTTTCACCTGCAGGATTACTCAGGGTCTGTTAGCAGGTTCCAGATAGTGGGATCGTCCGTATCAGGGCGGGAGTTCCGCTGCAGGCAGGGCCCCAGTCGTCAGGGACGTTGCAGGGTGAGTTCGCCACCACTTGCCTACTCTGACAGCTTGCGCCAAGTCTGTTTGTGGGTGCGCTTTTTATGGATTGGTATTTTGTCAGTATCGTTACAATATGCTGAAAATGCCTATAGCCTATAATTTGCCCGACATATTTCAAAAGAGTATCCTTTTGGTATACATTCAGGTCATACGGTTTGGCATACTATTTATCTCACTGTAATGAAAAGCGACTACATTTCTCAATAGTAAGGGATCCTGAAAAAAAGTATACAGCGTGTTATACTTTTTTTTTTTTACAATGGAAATTAGAAGATGACGTATTCCATTCCGAAAGAAAAGTATAACTGAGTTACAAGAAAGTGAACGCTGACATTACAAATGATTAAGCCTCCCTTATCTTTTGAGTATATCATATAATCCAGTTTTATCCTGGGCTGCTTACCTATTGAAATTAGATCTTTAAAAAGACCTTCTACTAATTTAAAAACAAAAAAATCTACTAATCCACACAGGACAGTTTAATATTTGGTAGAATAAGTTTGGAAGAAGTATCATAATAATAAGTAATAATTTAAATCTTTATCCAGAGCTTTTTGAGTAATGAAAATAAATTCAGGGCTTCATAATCCATCAAATTACAGAGATATTGACACCCAGGTATTTAAAGGCCATAGACAACCTTTTTTTTCCTTTGGCTACTGCAGCTTGCATCTATTACATCACAATACAATGCAAGCTGCTCGATGCCGTTGTCTTTCCGACAGACACCGTTAGGACTGCTCTGTCTGTATGCTGTATGCTCTCTCTGACCTCTCCTGAAGAACAATTTAACCACAAATCCTAATTAATTCACATTTATTTTAATTGTTTTCTTCAAGTTTAAGGTTCTATTAGTCTTCAGGAGAAGTCAAAACATACAGACAGAGCAGTCCTAACAGTGTCTGTCGGAATGAGGAAATAAACCGTTCTGCCCAATATCACAAATTAAACGAAAGAATTGAGACAGGAGGCCACTGACCACGATTCTCGTTTCGGGTCGGGCATACAACAGGCCAATCCATTTAATAAAGTTGTGTCCAAAACCAAATCGAGACAGCACCTGGAATTTTCAATATGTATATAAATATAATGATTTATTAGGCATGAATAGCTTCTTAGTTTCTTGATATATCTTAACCCCTAAATGACCGCCGATACGCCTTCTCATGGGGGTCATTAGTGGGCTTTATTCTAGAGTGCCACCTTTTCACGGCGGTGCTTTAGAATGGGATCGCGCTGCAAGCTGCGCTGATATTTCCATACCCCAGCTATTTGGTTACAGCTGGGGACTTGGAGACAGCATTAGGTGACCATCTGATAGGAGGTGATTGCTGTGAACACCCTATCACAGCGATCACCACCCGCTGAATGTAAACAGTGGGCTCTCTCCTCTGCTCTCCGCCTCTCCTCTCAGTTGTGGTTTTGTGAGAGGAGAGACAAAGTGTAAAACAAAGTGTAAAATACATTACATTGTAATAACCCCCCCCCCCCCTTTATTAGTGTTGGTTTCTAAATTTCCATTTTCCAGTAAATCTCAAATAAAAAAAAATTATTATTATAATAATAAAAATAAAGAAATAATAAAAAATTACGTTTAAAAAAACTGTTATTAGGATACGTATAGAAGGGCGCGCTAACTTTACAGCTTATGCTATTTTGCTATTATGCCCTGATTCAGGCAGTGACACAGGAACCTCTTCAGAAGCGGAAATATATTATGATGACACTACCAGTACTGCTTCTGACACTTCTGCAACAACTTCCCCTATGGAAGATGCCGCTGTTGCTGAAGCCACAGGCGCACATGCGGGAACTAGAAATCCTATAGCATACCTCCCAACTTTCAAGTATCACAAAGAGGGACCATTTTTTTTCTTTTAAGCCACGCCTCTAATCCAACACAGTATCATGTTCCTATAGTGCCTCCCACACAGTATAATACCAAATAGCTGCCGCTACACAGTATAATGCCCTCTAGCTGCCACCATATAGTATAATGTCCCCATAGCTGCCACCATACAGTATAATGACCCATAGATCCACCCATACAGTATAAAGCCCACACATATTCTCCCATGCAGTATAATGCCAATACAGATGCTCCCATGCAGTATAATGCCCAAACAAATTTCCCCATACAGCATAACGCGCCCATAGCTTCTCCCATACAGCATAATACCCCCATAGCTGCCCCCATACGGTATAATGCCCCCTTAGCTTCCCCTTGTTCCAGTGCCCTTGTAGATAGTGACACAGTGCCCATGTAGGTAGTTCCACAGTATATTGCCCTCTTGTTGCCACCATACAATATAATGTCCCCATACAGTATAAGGCCAACACAAATGCCCCCATTGTGAAGGATTTGCCAGACACAGGTTCTGTGTCGATGCTCGTGGGCAATCAGTCTGCACCTGCTCCTATGTCTGTGAGACTGACTCCATCTTCCACCACTCAGGATGGCAGGCTTAGGAGTGGGAGAGCCTATCACAGCCTCGCCAGATGGAGCTAGTTCCCGCCCACTGTCTATTTAAACCTGCCTTTCCTGTTCCTCCTTTGCCTGTGATTATGTAATGACAGGGTAGGGAGACAGACAGGTGAGCCCTAATCTACCCGCCACTCAGTCCCTGCCTACTTGCAATGACCCATCCTAAGCGACGGGGTACAACTGGGCGACGGTCCCTACGCTCAGTAAGTGCAAGACAGACAAAACAGACAGGGGTACACAGAAGCAGGGAAACGGGGCAGCTGCCCATGGGGACACCGTGAGCAACAAGAGTGGTGAACAAGCCGAGTCAAACCAGGAGAGAGCGAGGTACAAAACGCTGAGCAGGAGAGTGGTCAGAAAGCCAAGGTCAATAACAAGCAAAGGATGAGTAGTACAAGCAGCAGCAGCAAGCCAAGAAACAAGCATAGAAGAATCACAGGCAAAGGAGGAACAGGAAAGGCAGGTATAAATAGACAGTGGGCGGGAACTAGCTCCATCTGGCCAGGCTGTGATAGGCTCTCCCACTCCTAAGCCTGCCATCCTGAGTGGTGGAAGATGGAATCAGTCTCACAGACATAGGAGCAGGTGCAGACTGATTGCCCACGGGCGTCGACACAGAACCTGTGTCTGGCAAATCCTTTACACCCTTACAGTATAATGCCCACATAGATTAAAACATGCTGTATAATGCCCACACAGAGGCCCACATGCAGTATAATGCCCAAACAAATTCCCCCATACAACATAATGCCCCATAGCTGCCCCATGAAGCATAATGCCCCCATAGCTGCCCCATACAGTAAAATGGCCATACAGATGCCCCCATACAGTATAATGCCCCCATAGCTGCCCCATACAGTATAATGCCCCATAACTGCCCCATAACTGCCCCATACAGTATAAAGCCCCATAGCTGCCCCATACAGCTTAAAGCCCCCCTACAGCATAATGCCTCAATAGCCTCCCCATACAGTATAATCACCCCATAGCTGCTTCATACAGTATAATGCCCACCTAGCTGCCCTTATACAGTATAATACCCCCAAAGCTGCCCCCAGTGCCACAGAGTGCTGCTCTCGATAGTGCCACAGTGCCCATGTAGATAGTGCCCCTATATAGTGCCACAGTTTCCATGTTGATAGTGCCACCCCACTGTAGATAGTGCTACCCCCACCCTGTAGACAGCGCCATTGAGACTCCCTCTAGAAGTGGAATCCCCAGCCAGATCATAGGCCGGGGATTCCGCTCCTAGAGGGAAGCCCTGATGTTACTGTCCATATATGGACAGTGACGTCAGTGGATACTCCTTGAGCGAATCCCCGTTGCCCACTCTAGCCAAGGATTCCGCTCCAGGAGGAGCCACTGACGTCAATGTCCCGATCATCGGCAACGGGGATTCCGCTCAAGGAGTAGCACTAATTCTGAAGCAGGAAACTATCAGCTCCCTGCTTCAGAATTAGTTCAGACCGGAGGGAGCTCCTCCGCTCGCCGAAGACTCCCCGGCATCGTTGCCAACCTCCACTTCAGAAATTTCTGGACAACTGAGCTAAAAATCACGGACAGACCAAAAGTTTTACAGACACATTACAAAATCAAGAGTAAGGCCCCATGCACATGACCGAAGATTTTGTCCGTAATTACGGACCCATTCATTTCTATGGCCGTAGAAACCTTCCGTAAAAAATAGGACATGTCCTATTTTTTTATTTTATGGACCATGGTCCTATACTTTATAATGGGAACACGGTCCGCAAATGCGGATGACTGTCCGCAGACGTCCCTGGCCGGCCGTGCCCGTAATCACAGATTGTGATTACGGCATGATCGTGTGCATGGGGCCTCAGTGATAATAAAGAGCATAACTAACACCTTTTATAAGTGATCACACGAATAGGATAGTAAAAAGAAGAGTACGGGCACAACTGAAGTTGAATTAAAAAACGATTAAAGTAAGGGCCTGTTCACATCAGCGTTGGCTTTCCGTTCCGGGGTCCGTCGGAGGTTTCCATCGGGTGAACCCCGCAACGGAAAGTCAAACTGAAATCACAGCTTACGTTTCAGTCAACTGCGCTATTGATTCCGTCGGAAAAACGGAAACCTGCCGGAATGGTGACGAACGGAAACTATTAGCAATGTTTCCGTCACCATTGATATCAATGGTGACTGAAACGGAAGCTGTGGTTTCAGTTTGACTTTCCGTTGCGGAGTTCACCCGACGGAAAGCTCCGACGGAACCCCGGAATAGAAAGCGAACGCTGATGTGAACAGGCCCTACGGCTTCTTTCACACTAGCGTTTCTATACGTTTACCTCTCTTCCGTCAGAGGAAGAGAGGATCGATATGTTAAACGGAAAGCAACGGTTCCATTACAATTACCATTGCTTTCAATGGTAATTCTTTTGTATCAGTTGCTTTCCGTTTGTCTCCGTTCGCTAAGTTTCCGTTTTTTTTAAAGTGCAGTCTGCAGAACTTTTATTTATGTTCAAAAGAACGGAAACCTAGGGAACGGAGACAAACGGAAAGCAACTGATATAAAAGAATTACCATTGAAAGCAATGGTAATTGTAATGGAACCGTTGCTTTCCGTTTAACGCATCGATCCTCTCTTCCTCTGACGGAAGAGAGGTAAACGTATATTAATGCTAGTGTGAACTTATAATACAACTAAGATATTAATAATATAAAAAAGAAAAAAAAAAAATGTTTTTGACGGAAAAGAATGCATATGGTTATGCAAGGGTCTGAGTTCCTACAAATGTCTGTGAGAAAAATGTTATGGCTCATTCTGAATATGAGCATTGTGAAAAAAAGTCCACCCGTTCTTACTGGGCAACAAGTTCTTTTCATGTAACCCCAGTTTTTTCTTCAATAATGTCCCGGAGCAGATATGAAGCATTAATGCGTTTCCTGCATTTTAGTAGCAATTTAGAAAGCCTGCCAAGAAGTGATCACGGCACGATCGTCTTTACAAGGTCCTTTCTTACGTTGCTAAAAGATTAATTTCTAAAATCTTACACTCCTGACATGAACTTAAGTATGGATGAATCCCTTGTATATTTTAAGGGGCGATTGTGTTTTAGGCAGTATATACCTTCAAAGAGAGCGAGGTATGGCGTAAAGCTATATAAAATATGTGAGTGTAACACCGGTTACACATGCGGCTTCAATATATATGAGGGCAGACACCGTGAAATAAATCCCCAAGGATGCCCACAAAACCTTGGTGCCAGTGGAAAAATTGTTTATGACCTTATGCAGCCGTTCCTTCAAAAAGGCTACAGAATGTACACTGATAATTTTTATTCTAGCGTTCAACTTTTCAAAAGCCTTCACGCTGACAAACCAGGGGCCTGTGGGACGGTTCACAGAAACTGCAAAGAGTTGCCACCAGAACTTCTCTTAATGTGCCTGGTAAAGGGGGAATCGATTGCCTTTGCAAGTGATGAACTTGCACTTAAGTTGAATGATCAGAGAGAGGTTTTTATGCTGAGCACTAGAGATGAGCGAACCGGGACAACCGAACCCGGTTTCGGTCCGAACTTCAGGAAAAGTTCGGTTCGCAGCGAATCCGAACTTTACCGGGTTCGGCCGAACCCGTTTTGACCGAACCCGGCTACATTTTGGCGCCTGCCACATGTTACATCTAAAATGGAGGATTACAGAATATCACCTGACATCAGGCTACCCCATAATGCCTTGCAAACGGCTCTCCCAGCCAATCGGGAGGCAGCATAGGGGCGGGCTCAAGCCTGCAATAAAAGTCTATGCACGGAGCTCAGCGGCCATTTTACAGACAGGAGCTGTAGGGATAGCATCTCTGTGCAGTAAGGGAAAGCTTTAGGAATCTAAAAGGCAGGAATTCAGAAATCGAAGGGGCTCATCCACTACTCACTACTCAGCCAGTGTGTGAATACGCTTTTATAAGGGGCTCATCCCCATTGCATCCAACTTGCAATACAGGCAGCCTTTGTAGTAGTGGTAGTAGTAGTACTACAAGGCCCAGCATTCCCTGAGTGCACTGCAGCGAGGCTGATTGAAATTCTCATTCATTGCCATTTGCCAAGCCAGTGTCCGTGTGTGAATACGCTTTTAAAAGGGGCTCATCCCTGGCCGTTATTAACAGGAATAACAATCCAACTTGCCATACAGGCAGCCTAGAAGTACTACAAGGCCCAGCATTCCCTGAGTGCACTGCCGCGAGGCCGATTGAAATTCTCATTCATTGCCATTTGCCAAGCCAGTGTCCGTGTGTGAATACGCTTTTAAAAGGGGCTCATCCCTGGCCGTTATTAACAGGATAACAATCCAACTTGCCATACAGGCAGCCTAGTAGTACTACAAGGCCCAGCATTCCCTGAGTGCACTGCAGCGAGGCTGATTGAAATTCTCATTCATTGCCATTTGCCAAGCCAGTGTCCGTGTGTGAATACGCTTTTAAAAGGGGCTCTGAAATGTCTGGGAAAAAAAAGGTTGTGAAAGGACGGGGTAGAGGAAGAAACACCCATGCCGTCTCCTCTTCCAGTCCAAATGTTGGATCTGTTGGTGCCAGACCCAGTAGCAGCATTTGTGGCACAAGACATGTGCCCAGTTCCACTAGTAGCAGCTGCCATGTGCCTGCTCGTAGTAGTATCAGCAAGCCAGACTTGTCCATCTCCTCCGGTGGGCGGGTTACTTTAGACAATACGGCCATTGTGGACTGGTTGGCTGGCTCGCGGTCATCTCAGCAGGAAGACTCTGACGATCTGGCTTCAAGCCAGGTTTCGTTGGATTCCAGATCCTCTACAGTTCCTTGGCACGGTGACAGTAGTAATATAGGTATTTCTAGCGTTTCCATTCCATCATCTATGTCTTCGCTCCCCCTTCCTAGCGGGAAGCCATCTTTCCTGAGAGTCCTAAGAGACATCTCCTCGGGTGCGAAGGAAGATACTGAACAACATAGTGATGATGATGATTTGTTTTCCGCGAGTCAGCCAACGGAGTGTGTTGCGGCGGTGGTGGAGGTGGAAGCGGTGACCGAGACGCATAGCTGCGGTAGTGGGGGTGTTGGTGGTGGTAGCCGTGGTGGCAGACGCAGTAATGAGGGGGGGCATGGAGCCCGCCATGATGTCACATCACATTCACAACACAGTGACAGAAGTGGCGGGGATGATGAGGAAGGCTATGATGATGATGTTGTTTTAGACAGGACGTGGGAACCAGGTGACGAGGTGATGACGGCGTCAGAGGAGGAGGGTAGTAGTGGCGGCACTGGACGTGATAAACAGCCAAGCCGAGGTAGGGGCAGAAGTCAATCTGCAAAACGTTGCAGCGGTAGGGTCAGCTCAGGAGCCGGTGACGGCGACACAGATGCTGGTGTAGGCTCCCGAAAAAAGCCTGCCAGACAAGGGGCAAGCTCGGGTGGTTGTGGTGGTGGTGGTGGTGGTGGTGGACGTGGTACTACCTCTTTACGGTACTCTGCCATGTGGCAATTTTTCTGTACCTTCCCGGAGGAGGAAAACATGGCACAGTGCCATATCTGCAAGCAGAAAGTAAGGCGTGGGCAGGGCAGCAATGTAGGAACTACTGCTCTACGTAAACACATGGAACGGCATCACAAGGCCATGTGGGACAATCAACATGCCCCACCATCATGTACATCTAATGAAGACCCCTCTTCCGCTGCTGCTCCTGCTCCGAGTCCCTGTCATCTAAGTAGTAGCCAGGCCTTATCCACCATGTCGTTGTCATCATCATCATCACTGTCATCTAGTGCTCCTCCTATGTCCCGTCAGTTATCCATTACGGAATCGTTGTCCAATAAGCAACAATATATACCCAGTCATCCACTTGTCGTGCGGCTTAATTCACACCTGGCAAGTTGTTGGTGGTGCAGTCGCTGCCGTACCACCTGGTCGACTCCGCCGGCTTCAAGCAATTGATGGCGTGCGCTCAGCCTAGGTGGCGAATACCTAGCCGACATTACTTCTCCAAAACAGCTGTCCCTGCCTTGCACAAGCATGTGGAGGAAAAGGTGTCCAAGTCCTTGCAATTATCCGTGTGCAGCAGGGTACATGCCACCGTCGACACGTGGAGCAGCAACTATGGGCAGGGACAGTACATGTCTTTCACGGCCCACTGGGTCAATATTTTGCAGTCCGATGCACCACCGCAGCAATGCCAGGCATTACCACCTCCACGCTTGTATGTTTCTAGTTCAACTCCGGACACCAGGCGCCTACCATCCTTCTCCTCCTACTCCTCCTCCTCCTCCTCCTTGCCTTCCTCCTTGGAGGTCTTCCCGTCCCCGACAGGACACAGCGTATCTTCCACTCCTCCTCCCTCCTCTTTTCATAGGTGCAAGGTGAAGCGCCACAACGCTGTCTTACACCTGCTGAGCCTGGGCGAGAAAAGCCACACAGGGCAGGAGCTGCTGCTGTGCATCAAGGAGGAAATCGCACGCTGGCTGTCTCCTCTGAAACTCACACTGGGCAATGTTGTCTCTGATAACGGCAAGAACGTTGTGGCTGCACTGCGTCTAGGTCACCTGACACACGCTCCTTGCATGGCACATGTGATCAATCTGGTCATAACACGCTTCTTAAAGTCATATGTTGGTTTGAAGGGTGTGCTGGCCATGTCCAGGAGGGTTTGCGTTCGCTTTAGACGTTCGTATGCATTTAAGCACGCCCTCCTGGACTTGCAGCGTCAAAACAATCTCCCAGAACACAGCCTGATTTGCGACGTTCCAACACGATGGAATTCCACCCTGCACATGTTGGACCGTCTGTACGAACAGCGGAAAGCCGTGAATGATTTCCTGATGCAGCAGACGGGCAGCGTTTGGAGCCAGTGTAATTTCGAGCTCAGGCACTGGCAGCTGGTTAGAGACGCATGTCGCGTTTTGAGGCCCTTTGAAGAGGCCACACGATTTGTGAGCCGTGACGCTACCGGAATGAACGATGTTATGCCACTGATATTCATTATGGAGCAAACGCTCACAGCGATGATTCAGCAAAGGATGGAGGAAGGATCACATCTGGCTATGGATGTTGAGGAGGAGGAGGAGGAGGAGGAGGATGAGGAAACAGGACCTGAAGAGGAGCTGGATTTGGAGATGGAATCACAGGAAGGGATAGGGGACGAGGCAGCCGCACAACATGACAGTGATGGTGGTGATGATGACGAGTCTGACGACGACCTTGATGATGGACAACCATGGCAGTATGGGGCGGAGATGGAACCAACCGGGCCCTCTGAAACGCTGGCCAGGATGGCAAACTGTATGCTTCGTTACTTGCGTGCTGACTGTCGTATTGTTAGCATGAAGCAAAGAGATGACTACTGGATAGCCACACTTTTAGACCCTCGGTATAAAGCCAGAATGGGGCAGTTTTTTGCGCCTTCCGAGAGGGAGGCAAAATTGGCTTATTATAGAGAGAAGCTATGCAGCCAGCTTGTCATGGCTTTCAAACGGCAGACACCCGCTGCAAGCATGTCTGACCGGGGGGCCACTCTCCGCTCCCCACTGTCTCATCGTTCCACCGCCTCTGGCAGAGCTACCTCTGCAATAGGCGGCAGCCGTGGCAGCAGCGGCAGCAGCAGCAGCAGCAGCCAATTCAGTTTGGAAAATATGATGACAACATTTTTACATCCAATACCCCGACCTGACACACATCGTAGCACTAGTCACCAAAGGGATGTTCACCATCTCCAGGTGCAGCACCTAAACAAACAGGTTCACTCGTACTTGGACTGTGCCCTTTCTCCGTCAGAAATGCTGATCCCAGACCCCATGGACTTCTGGGTCAGCAGATTGGATCATTGGCAAGAACTGGCCCAGTTTGCCATGGGTGTACTGTCTTGTCCACCCTCCAGTGTAGCGTCAGAGAGGGTATTCAGCGCAGCAGGGGGCTTCGTCACCCCTAAGCGAACAAGATTGTCCGCCAACAGCTTGGAAAATCTCACGTTTCTGAAAATGAATCAAGCGTGGATCGGTGAGGATTTTAAAACCCCTGTGCCTGATGCCACTGATTAGATCTGACATTGCTGCTGCTGCTGCCGCTGCCGCCTGCTACTGCTGCCTGCTACTATGGGATTCTGTCCTGTCCACTCTTTTTTTAATGTACCGCTGTTGGTGCTGCAGCTGCTACTACTTCTACCACCAATCCACCCCAGTGCCGTCTGCTACAAGCAGGCCTGCCCCACCAGAGGGCTTTGTCCTGTGACTCTCCAGTCTCTTTTTTTAATGTGCTGCTACTACTGCTACTACTGTCTGCTTGCACCCTTGCTGTCTGTGTTGGCTACCTCGACTACTACCACCAATACACCTCCACTGCCGCCCGTCTGCTACAAGCAGGCCTGAGGCCTGCCCCACCACAGGGCTTTGTCCTCCTGTGACTGTCCAGTCTCTTTTTTTAATGTGCTGCTACTACTGCTACTACTGCTTGCACCCTTGCTGTCTGTGTTGGCTAGTACCTCTACTACCACCAATACACCTACACTGCCGCCCGTCTGCTACAAGCAGGCCTACCCCACCACAGGGCTATGTCCTGTGACTATCGTCCAGTCTCTTTTTTTAATGTGCTGCTGCTACTACCAGTCTACCACCCTTGCTGTCTGTGTTGGCTAGTCTACCTCTACTACCACCAATACACCTCCACTGCCGTCTGCTACAAGCAGGCCTGAGGCCTGCCCCACCACAGGGCTATGTCCTCCTGTGACTGTCCAGTCTCTTTTTTTAATGTGCTGCTACTACTGCTACTACTGCTTGCACCCTTGCTGTCTGTGTTGGCTACCTCGACTACTACCACCAATACACCTCCACTGCCGCCCGTCTGCTACAAGCAGGCCTGAGGCCTGCCCCACCACAGGGCTTTGTCCTCCTGTGACTGTCCAGTCTCTTTTTTTAATGTGCTGCTACTACTGCTACTACTGCTTGCACCCTTGCTGTCTGTGTTGGCTACCTCGACTACTACCACCAATACACCTCCACTGCCGCCCGTCTGCTACAAGCAGGCCTGAGGCCTGCCCCACCACAGGGCTTTGTCCTGTGACTGTCCAGTCTCTTTTTTTTAATGTGCTGCTACTACTGCTACTACTGCTTGCACCCTTGCTGTCTGTGTTGGCTAGTACCTCTACTACCACCAATACACCTACACTGCCGCCCGTCTGCTACAAGCAGGCCTACCCCACCACAGGGCTATGTCCTGTGACTATCGTCCAGTCTCTTTTTTTAATGTGCTGCTGCTACTACCAGTCTACCACCCTTGCTGTCTGTGTTGGCTAGTCTACCTCTACTACCACCAATACACCTCCACTGCCGTCTGCTACAAGCAGGCCTGAGGCCTGCCCCACCACAGGGCTATGTCCTCCTGTGACTGTCCAGTCTCTTTTTTTTTATGTGCTGCTACTACTGCTACTACTGCTTGCACCCTTGCTGTCTGTGTTGGCTAGTACCTCTACTACCACCAATACACCTCCACTGCCGCCCGTCTGCTACAAGCAGGCCTGCCCCACCACAGGGCTTTGTCCTGTGACTGTCGTCCAGTGTCTTTTAATGTGCTACTACTACCCTTGCCAATAAAAAGGGTCAATTTTTGGAGGGCTTGTGAAAAGCCATTGCTTGTTGCTTTTACATCCATGTATGGAAGAACCCCGGCAGGCATCTGCCAATAAAAAGGGTCAATTTTTGGAGGGCTTGTCAAAAGCCATTGCTTGTTGCTTTAATGCTTTTACATCCATGTATGGAAGAACCCCGGCAGGCATCTGCCAATAAAAAGGGTCAATTTTTGGAGGGCTTGTCAAAAGCCATTGCTTGTTGCTTTTACATCCATGTATGGAAGAACCCCGGCAGGCATCTGCAAATAAAAAGGGTCAATTTTTGGAGGGCTTGTCAAAAGCCATTGCTTGTTGCTTTAATGCTTTTACATCCATGTATGGAAGAACCCCGGCAGGCATCTGCCAATAAAAAGGGTCAATTTTTGGAGAGCTTGTGAAAAGCCATTGCTTGTTGCTTTTACATCCATGTATGGAAGAACCCCGGCAGGCATCTGCCAATAAAAAGGGTCAATTTTTGGAGGGCTTGTCAAAAGCCATTGCTTGTTGCTTTAATGCTTTTACATCCATGTATGGAAGAACCCCGGCAGGCATCTGCCAATAAAAAGGGTCAATTTTTGGAGGGCTTGTCAAAAGCCATTGCTTGTTGCTTTTACATCCATGTATGGAAGAACCCCGGCAGGCATCTGCCAATAAAAAGGGTCAATTTTTGGAGGGCTTGTCAAAAGCCATTGCTTCTTCTTTTACCACCTTATATGTATGAACCCTGGCAGGCATCAGCCGCCTAAAATGGTTAATTTTTGTACCTTTTTAACAATGCATTAAGCATACAACATGCACAAGTGCAGTGGTTTCTGTTAGTTATCTCCGTGTCCCATCCGTTTTCCTAGAGCCATACATGTTGGCGTAACTTTGACACCAACTTTGCATTAAAGACAGCTCAAAAGTACTTGGATACACTCATGGGTGACCTAAGAGTGTTATACAGGGCTTCTAGGGCTTTAAAACAGTGTTATACACGATTTTTAGGGGCTTTCTTGTATTACAGGTTCGGTCAGAACTAGTTCGGTCCGAATCGAACTTTTGCACGAAATTCGGCGAACTTGCCGAACCGAACTTTTCATAAGTTCGCTCATCTCTACTGAGCACTATACATGCTGACGCCAAGGTCACTGTCAGAGAGAGAGAGACGCTACTGCGGACAGGGCCGCCATCAGGGGGGGACTGGGGGTACTGCAGTGAGGGGCCCGGGCATAAATTTTAAAAAAAGGGGCCCGCACTCTGCCGCTGGAATTAATATACTCACGGCAGTGTGACTCTTACGATTTCATTTCGGTGAAAGGAACAGGTCCCATCACGAAGGAGGGGCCCGTTCATTACATCAGAATAAAATCGTAAGGGCCCGCTGGAGAGTGACATGTGCCTGCCCCTCCTCCTCCGCAACAGCGTGACAGCGTGTGGGGAGGAGACAAGGGGTGGAGTTATGAGCTCAGCCTCGGAGGATACGTCCAGCAGCAGCAGCAGTCGTCGTCTTCTTCTTCAGACACAGTGAGTACTAACTTATGTCTGTGTCCGGCTGCTGCTGCCCGGAGCCTGCTGAGAAAATCTCCTCCTGCCCCCATAGAAAGTAAATATCTTACCCACCTCTGTATTATGTTAACGCTGCAGCATAGGATTGTATCAGCTCTACGGCTCTCATCTCCCGTCCTGTGTAACATGTGCCAATAAACCTGTCTTCTCCCTCTGTTTACACAGGACAGGAGAAAAGAGCCGTCGTGGAGCTGAGTGATACAATCCTATGCTGCAGTGTGAACTAATACAGACGTGCTTTCTATGGGGAGGGGGTAGAGTTAGATGATAATGGGGGCAGGGAGATGATAATGGGGGCAGGGAGATGATAATGGGGGCAGGGAGATGATAATGGGGCAGGGAGATAATGGGGGCAGGGAGATGATAATGGGGGCAGGGAGATGATAATGGGGGCAGGGAAATGATAATGGGGGCAGGGAGATGATAATGGGGCAGGGAGATGATAATGGGGGCAGGGAGATGATAATGGGGGCAGGGAGATGATAATGGGGGCAGGGAGATGATAATGGGGCAGGGAGATGATAATGGGGGCAGGGAGATGATAATGGGGCAGTGAGATGATAATGGGGCAGTGAGATGGCATTGGGTAGGGAGGGAAATGATGCTAGAGTGGGAAGGAGATAATAATGGAGGGAGGATGGCACTTGAGTAGGGATGCACGATGCATTAAAACTTCGATACGGTTTCGATACCGTGCACCCCCAAACGGTTCAATACCGTTATTTCATGTATTTCGATACTAAGCTGTGCGGCCGCACAGCTCAATATTGTAATACATGAATGTATGAGAGCGGAGCTGCGGCTGTGTAATACAGTTACGGCCCCGCTCCGGAGTCCTGACATGTGCGCGCCGCCAGGATTATGTGATGCGGCCAGCGCTGCACTAATGAGCGGCGGCACTGAAAACAGAACATGGCGGGCGCACTACAAAACACCCCCACATCTTCTGTCTTCAGTGCCAGAACCGCCGCTCATTAGTGCAGCGCCGCCTGCATCACCTCGTGCTGACCGCGTGCGGGGCAATGGTTGTATTACACAGCCGCAGTCCCACTCTATAAAGGCAGAGATCAAAGAAACCTCTCATCTCTGTCGCTATTCCCCTGAATGCTGCGATCAAAGCTGACTGCAGCATTCAGGGGAAAATAAGAAGGGGGGATGCCCCTTGGATCACGTCACAGGAATCCCTGTGACGCGATTGAGGGACATACCATATATGGGCAGACAGCCCAAGGTCCAATGAAGGACCCCAGGGCTGTCTTACCATATTTCCTGTTAGGGCATACTCAGGTCTGTCCTAACAACTGCCTGTGTACTATGCGTATATAGATATATACCAGTACATTAAAGTTTCAAAAAGAAAGTAAAAACATAAAGTAATGTTAAATTTAAAAAAAATACACATACACCTTTTTTACAAAACACATTAAAATAAGTCTCAATACATAAAATATACACATTCATTATTGGCGCAGCCGGAATAACCTGCACAACAATTTTTTTGCATCATTTATGATGTGTACGTTGTAAAAAATAAAATAAAAACTTCTTTCACTTATTAATGTGAGGCACGAGGTATTATGAATTTTGAACCTCCATGTGCCTCACATTAATAGTAATTAACCCCATCATGTACCTTACACATTAACCCTTTATAATTGAGGAACATGATGGGGTTAATTACTATTAATGTGAGGCACATGGAGGTTAAATTTACCATCACACCTCGCGCCTCACATAAGAAATGGAAGAACTGTTTTTTTTTTTTTATTACTGTTCGCAAAGTATCGCTTTGTTATCGAAATCGCAATACTACACAAAGCATCGGTACCGAAGTCTAAATTCTGGTATCGTGACATCCCTCCACTGGAGGAGGCATTATACAATGGGGGGGGGGTAATAATTGGGTGAAAAGTGATGATATCTGAAGGGAGGGGAGAAATTATACATGGGGAGGGGTAGGGGAAGGAGAGAGTATACCTGGGTAGGGGGAGAAAGCTTATACCGGAGGCATAGTTAGCAACAGTCCTGAATTTGCAGGGACTGTCCTGAATCTAAAGAGGCAGTCCCGGCAAATTACTGTCCCAGACGTGTCTCAGCCACTGCCATATTCAATTGTATCTGCGTCCACAGGATGCAGATACAATTGAATACTATGGCAGAGCAGAAAAGTATCAGCTTCCTGCTCTGCCATTCACCCATCCAGGAGCGAAATCCCCGGCCAGAGAGTTGCCGACACTCTGGTCGGGGATTCCTCTCCTAGAGGTAGCCCCTGAGGTCACTGTCCATATATGGACAGTGAGGTCAGGGTCTCCTCCTGGACTGGAATCCCCTGTAGAGAGTGCCACACACTCCCCTGTAGTCAGCGCCGAACATACCCCCTGTAGATAGCGCCACACACACACTCCCCTGTAGATAGTGTCACACACTGCCCCCTGTAGATAGCACCACACAATCCCATGTAGATAGCGCCACACAATCCCATGTAGATAGCGCCACACCCACCCTGTAGATAGCGCCACACACCCCCCTGTAGATAGCGCCTCACCCACCCCTGCAGATAGCGCCACACACAGCCCCCTGTAGATAGCGCTACACACAGATAACGTGTGTGCAGCGTGTGAAGAGAATGCAAAAGCATCATCCAGACATGCCCGTGGCGGTGGGAGATCTTAGGGACTACATTTTGGTGAGTGACTCTGCTGTGTATAGGGCTTCAGTGCAATGATTTTTGTTTATATTGCCCTCCTACATCCTGACAGATTCTACATACACACACACACACACACACACACACACACACACACACACTCACTTTCCCTTTTTGCCCCCCACAGAGCCGCTGTCTCTTGTCTCTTCCTTGTCACTCCACAGAGCCCCTGTGAGGTTGCGTCTCCCCCCTGGCTACCACTGCTACCTTCAGTTCTCCCAGCCCTGGCACTTAGTTTCTCCCCTTTGCCCTCCGACACCCACCTCCTGTCTCTGCCCTGCTCCTCCAAAGAGTTTTCTTTTTAATGTGCCCTACCTCCCGCCCCTTTACATTTCACCCCCCCTCCTAATAACGAGGGGGGCGGGGGCCCAGACTCATTGGCAGTATGGGGCCCAGAAATTCCTGATGGCAGCCCTGACTGCGGACATACAGAAACCGCTTTGTATTACAGAGTACAACAGGTTTATGGGTGGCGTTGACCTTTCAGACCAGGCTCTCCAACATTATTTGATCAAAAGGAAAACTGGAGCCTGGTACAAGAAGGTGGCAATATATCTGACGCAGGTTTCTACTTTCAATTCCTATGTAATATACAAAAAGGCCCAGGGAACCATGACATATCCGGAATTCCAAGAAAAATTACTGAACATCTTTTATTTGGAGGGGAAATAGGACGCCATGAGTCGGAAGATGTCAAGAGACTCACGGAGCGTCACTTTTTACATCCTGTCCCTGCCACTGAGGCGCAAAGGTATCTACAGAGGAGATGCAAAGATTGCAAAAAAAATAGCCGAAGAAGAGATACATGTTTTTTTTTGCACCTTTTGCTCTTCAAAACCGGGACTGTGTAATTACCCATGCTATGAGACCAATCATACAGTAGCAAATTACTAAATACGGAGAGCCAAAATAGGGAGGGATTCATTATGCGAAAGTGAACCTGTCAGAATGATTATTCTGGGTGTTTTTTTTTTTGTTTTTTTTAATTCTCAATATACCCCTAGATGAATATCTTCAGGTCTATGATAATACATAGTGTCATAAACATTTGATATATTGTCACATTTCATCAAAAACCTGAAAAAATCTGAAAGGCCTAGGCACAAACTCTACCAATAGGTAAAAACCCTGTGGAGTCTTCTTTCCCAGATTGGGTATTTTTATGATCTGACACCACAGGGCCTCTGCAAAGACACTATGGTGCCTAAAAATCAGCTTTGGAAACAAAGTCATTCATTTGGACACCTTTAGTTTGAGGCCTTGTCAAGTGCCCAGTAAGATAACATACACCAACAAATTTGGTATCCAGGCAATCAGAACAAATTCGGAAATAAATCTAGAGGCATGCAAAAGTAAAAACATTATTTGTTTAAAAACTTTTACACAACAAATTGAAGAAAACTTTTTTTCCCATTTTTTTTGCATTTTTGTAAGATTTAAAAAAAAAATCAAAAAAGAAAACCAATAGTTTATACCACCAAAATAAAGCCCTGTTTCTGCGGAAAAAAAACCCATATCAAATTTATAGGGATACATACGATTCCTACAAAGTTATAACCAATTAAATAAAAACATAGTGAAACTGCTAATTTTGCTTTGGTCATGAAGGCCCAGAATGTATTCAGGGGGAAGGTGTTAATAGTGACAAAAACTTGTTTTTCTGATACATATAGACATAGTAAACATTCTGGTTACCTGGAGCTGCCACAAGAGGGAGCTTAGTAGCTTACTGTTATCCTTTGATCTCAATGACAAAAATAGAATGCAGTGAGCCCCTGTGCTCCCTCTAGTGGCAGCTGCAGGTAACCAGAATGTTATCTTTTAAATCTATGTCCATGCAGGAGATTTGGAGATCTGTATCAGAAAAATAGAGCTCTGACTGCTATCAAGAATATATTAAGAAAATAATAAGCAAAGAAATGTGTACCTGAAAATGACAAGCTGTTAAAAGGCGGAGATTTACTTTAAAGAACAAAATGTAGATACAATTTGAACACAATTTTGACATAATACTGATAGAAATATGGAGCTAAATATAGAAAAAAGGAGTTGTATTTTGTGTCTTTTTTTTTAGCTTTGTGTCACAATACACAAGGGTGGATGAGGTCTCAGTATGTGGATATAATGTCTATAAATCCAGACCATTTAAGTGACATTCCTGCGAAAAGGTCCTACTTCTTTATTTAGGCTGATAATGACTGAGACTATGAAGTACTGTAATGGAAAAATGAGAAGTGATTTTGTTAGAGAGCAAATAAAGGGAGAAAGCAATAAAGAAAAACAGAATTAAAGTAACATTAAACTTAAATTAATGTACTGGAGCCTCCTGCTACGATAAGGACTAGTTAATAGAAATGCTAAACGCCTGCAGTTTGGTTTGCTGGATGATTTATAAATCACCGTACTTAGCTGATAGTATGGATTTTTGGAAAATGTTTTTTTTTCATGACTTGTTTATTGCTGAATTACATAAAGCAATGTCTTAAGGAATATTCTTAAAGGCATATGATGATATTATTCATAAGATATGCAGATACAGTATTCTCCTGACAACTGGGACGACATGATATTAAGGCTGAGTTCACACGAGCACATTAACGTCCGTAATGGACGGACGTATTTCGGCCGCAAGTCCCGGACCGAACACACTGCAGGGAGCCGGGCTCCTAGCATCATAGTTATGTGCGATGCTAGGAGTCCCTGCCTCTCCGTGGAACTACTGTCCCGTACTGAAAATATGATTACAGTACGGGACAGTTGTCCTGCAGCGAAGCAGGGACTCCTAGCATCGTACATAACTATGATGCTAGGAGCCCGGCTCCCTGCAGTGTGTTCGGTCCGGGACTTCCGGCCGAAATACGTCCGTTCATTACGGACGTTAATGTGGTCGTGTAAACCCAGCCTAAATAGAATGCTCAGTTTAATCCTATTTAGCATTTTATGTTGTGTGGTTCTAAAGTGTGCTCCAAGAAATAGGGTGCCATTTTATATGGGTAAGTGACCGTATTCCAGCTGTTACGTGTAACTCAGAAATTAAGACCTGTCAGCCACGCAAGCATTAATACACACATTTGCTACTACTACTTACTATATATGCTTACACAAACTTTTTTTTTTTATGTATCCTCCCTCCACTACCATTTATGCGCCCTTATGGCATACTTATTTTTTCGCACACCGGTTCCGTATCACCTATTGTTAGTATAATGTATTTAAGCAATATTCTTCAAATGTAGCACCACACCAGAGGAAGGCTTGACATGCTAAAACGCACGTCGGAAAGGATGCCAGGTAGCCATTCAACAGCACGCATGGACAAGCAGTCATTAATACTGAACTTTAGTTTGACCCAAAACAAATATTGTATATTATAATCCTTAGTCCTTATTCAGACAAACGTGTGTCAAATCAGCCATGAAAAACTGCAGTTTTTCACGGCCGATTTGCACCCGTGCTGCACCCGTTTTCACAGATCACTCATAGACTTGAGTTTATTGAGGGATCCATGAAAACGGACAAAAATGGAATTTTTTTTATAATTATTGTTCCCAACCATTGCCTGCTGCTGTGTATAGAGGACATTGTTCCTGATATAAGTCTATACCCTTCTCTACTAATAAGTTTGTCTGTACTGGGTCTGGTCATTAACTGGGTGACTCATTATTTTTCTATGGTCATGGAGCCACTGTTGTTACCTTATTAACATTCACCGTACAGCTTTACACCACTCCAACTGTGCTTGGTGATGTAAGGCCAGCATGCAGCTGCTCGGCCATGGAAAGCCCCCGGCGCATGATATCAATTTGATACAATATCGCTCTTACAGTGAAAAGCACTTTTAACATGGGAGTCTATGGGCGACGGATAGCATCCGTAAGAGGCATCTGTCACAGCCATCCAAAAAAAAACGACCTTATATATTTAAAAGATATGTGTTTTAACATTGGAGTCTATGAGCAACGGATGGCTGACAAATGCCCCTGACGGATGTCATCCATCGGGCAACTGATAGCCCATAGATTCCCATAGATTTTTAACATCTGAGTCTATGGGTAATTATTTGCTGACGGATAGCGTACATCACAGGCATCCATTGGAGGTATGTATACTTTTTTTTTACATGTTTGTTTAATACTTCGCCCCATACATGTCAGTTTTAGAGCGAAAGTAAAGGGCGACACATCAATAAATACACATATCCATAGCAAACTCACTACATATGACCACAGCCGCAGCTCGCTCTAAAGGCGGAGATCAGAGAAATCTCTCATCTCTGCCGCTATTCCCTTGAATGCTGAGAGCAAAGCTGACCACAGCATTCAAGGGGAAAATGAGAAGGGGGGATGCCCTTTGGATTGAGGGACATACCTTATATGGGCAGACAGCCCAGGGTCCATTGAAGGACAGAACAGAAATTGGAACCAGCGCTGGTGTGGATAAAAAGGAAACTTTTCCAAGTTTTATTCAATTGTTTAAAAGACAAAATCGGCAGGATAATTTCCTGGTACAGAGGGAGGTTCAATGGGATTGATAGCCTACGCGTTTCAGACGCCTCCTGCATCCTTACTCATGGCTCATGCTGGAGTACTGACATGTGCTGCTGGGCTTTGTATCCGGTCCAACATGTGTCTCCTGATTGCGTTTCAGGTTGGAGGCCCCCTGGAACGCAAACAAGAGCTGTGTACGGTGTTGGATTCCATTGAAGGACCCCATGGCTGTCTGATCATATTTTCTGTTGTTAGGTCATACTGACAACAGAAAAAAATATACACACACATATACGGTATCATCGGGACCGTAATGACAAATTTCTAGCGTCATTTATGATGTTTACGCGGTTATAAAATAAAACTGCTCTCTCACTTATTAATGTGAGGCACAAGGTGTTATGAATTTTGAAACTCCATGTGCCTCACATTAATCATAATTAACCCCATGGTATACCTCACACATTAACCCATTGTTGTCCATTATGACTGACTAACATGATGGGGTTAATTACTATTAATGTGAAGCACATGGAGGTTCAAAATTCATCACACCACGTGCCTCACATCAGAAAATGGAAGAACTTTTTTTTTTTTTAATTATTGTTGGCAAAGTATCGTTTTGCTATCGAGTATCGCAATACTACACGAACTATCGTTATCGAAGTCCAAATTCTGGTATCGTGACAACCCTAGTCCTATAGTTCCCTTTTAGGATACAGACAAACCTTGAGTAAGAGTTCATTTTGAAATGAAGGGAGTTTCTAAACTTACAAGTTTTTTATAGTTGTGAAAATAGTTCTTCTGAACTGACGGCATTAGTGACAATAGAAGGTTCAGATCCTTGGCAGATTTATATCCTTTATTTCTACTTCAGGCCTATTCATTTGTTAGTAACATGATAAGACCATATTCAAATTAATACCAAACGTAAACAAATGATATTAATATACTTAGGGAACACTGTATCTTGGGTACCAGTGTATAAGACTCGGGTCAAAGGCACTATGGCTGCTGTACCGTCTATGGCCGCGGACCGTCGTCCTGACTTACCCTCTGACGGCCGCGGCCATGGACGTGTGAGTTCTCGGCGGCATCTCCCTCCTGAGAGACGCCGACACTTACTTCCTGGTCCGAACACTGTTTCCCGCAGGGCCAGTGCGCGCACAGTGGCAGAGAATCTGCAATTAGCCCAGAATGCTGCTTGACTATAAAAACGGCTCTGCCCTCTTGATCATTGCCTGAGCATTGTTGTGTTACTTAAAGTTTGTCATTGCAAATGGTCTCCTAGTGTTTTCCAGTTCCCAGTGCAACCCGTTCCTGCTGCCTGTACCCTGTATCCCGTGCTACCGTGCCTCTGTGCCATCAAGAGTTGGAGTCATGTTGTGTCACACCCCGCCGGGTGTCTGTTTACTATCGGAGCCTCATCTTAGCCTGAATCCACCGCTACTGTCTACATTGCCTCAGTACCCTTTATGGACTATAGACATTATTTTGTACCTGTTTGGCCAGCTGCTATCCCGCTACGCGGTACGGCCCAGTGGGTCCACACCCCGCACCATGACAGCTGCTACACTACTACTGCTGCTTTGTCACCTGGTTATTGGCAGGAAGTGCTTAAAAACTCATAATTGCTGCCTTCCCATCTATGCTACCAAACATTATTCATGAATTGTGTGGTCCTAAAATTGGCCCACATTTATTATTTAGCTTACACCCGATTTAGCTGAAAATTAGACAGGTAAGTAAGTTGTATCCTAAATTGCTCAAAATTTGCACTAAAATTAACAACGCTTGTCTTCTCACACCAAAAAAACACAAAAACCAGGCCATATAAGTGGCAGTGGATCAAGATTTAAATTAACTTTTAGCCTCATTTATCAAAGGTAAAGGTTAAAATGGCACAAATTAGTGGCACAAATATATGGCTGCTCAAAATATTGTCACTACCCTTTCCTATTGAACAGGTGCAAAATAAGCCATTATTAATAAATGTGACCATTTAGCATCAGTTTTGTTGGAAAATAGTGTGAGGATGACCTGGTTTTAACTTGATTCATTCTCTACCTGAGGGCGAAAACCCTCCCAGGCATTCTCACGCAGTAATAACATTATGGTCACTATTTTTCCAGATAATTTCTCATCCTATTAATATATAATGCCTGTGGGTAACTCATTTCAGGGCTACAGTCCACACACTGTGCATTCCATATTATTGTATACACATTGTGGCCAATTTACCAATATGTTTACTCTACTTTGTATTTAAAAATATGTTGTTTAGGCTTATTCAGACGAATGTGTAATACGTCCATGTGATGGCCATTGAAAAAAACAGCCGTCACACGGACTTATATAATTCAATGTGGCTGTCCACACGGCCGTTGTTTCAACGGATCGTGTGAATGGTCCGTGAGAAGATAGGACATGTCCTATTTTTTCACGATTCACGCATCCCTTCATAGACTCTAGTCTATGGGGGATGCGTGATATCGCGTCCCGCATCGCAGATGCACCTCGGACATAAAAAATGGCCGTTTTTCACATCCAAGATGCGCAATGCCCGTCTGAATCTAGCCTTAGGCTGAACGCCATATGTTTTTAGGTCCTTCTGATACTTTTTGGGGCTCCAGAGTCGAAAGATTTTGAAACTTTTTTGACTAGGTCCAACCTGAAGTTGTTTTAAGACAACTGTGGCTTCATGTTAATGAATCTGTTGTACGCTGCACTTGGGTGAAAGTTGTGCTCTGTCTTATGTTGTGCTGCTATCAGGGCCGTATTTGGAGTTGGTGCTACCCTAGGTACTTTTAGTGCTGATGCCCGTGATATCGCAGCATTTCCGCCACAAAAATTTCAACATGTGCTAATTGCTGCAGGTTTTACCTCCCCAATGAATTCAATGGGGAAAATCTGCAACATAAAATCAGCAATCACGCAGCATAAATGGACATCTTGCGGATTAAAAAAATTCACCGCAGGTCAATTTATGAACGGTTTTTCGGTGGACTTTTTATGCAGTGTGTGGATGAGATTTGTTCAAACCTCATCCACTCTGCAGCCACTGTAGTATGCTGTACATTTTTCGCAATGAAATCCATTGCAGAAAATCCACAGTGTTTACGCAACGTGTGAACTGACCCTGAAAGAAATGCTCACTGCTACCCCATTAACATTCCCTCCCCTGCCCCACACATGAACACTGGGGCTCATTTCCCCTATTATTGATCAGGTCACAGTTTATTTATTTTTTTATTTTTGTAAAATACTCCTGCATCGGCCCCTTCCTGACTAGAGCAAATTACATGCAAGATAAATGGATTTGTTTCATAAATAGCTGTATGCCATATATTATTTCATATACGATAAGATTAATTTCATAAATGCATGTACGAGGCAATTTCATTAATTAAATCGCATCGTACATGCATTCAAGTAATTATGCTTATCGTATAGAAAATAATATATGGCATACAGCTATTTATCTTGCATAATCCTACGTGTCTACTTGTGTGTGCTGGGGTAAACCAAGACTACATATTTTAGGGAATTCATCCCAACCCTACTAGCACCACGTCGATCTTAGAGGAGTACATCCCAACAATTCTTTTCAGATTCCTTATTTTACTGTCACAGACCCAGGAAGGTAAGTCTGATAATGGCTTTGCTTTTTTAGTTATAAGGCCTCATGCACACGACCGTAGCCATGTGCACAGCTGTGATTTTTGGGTCGGCTGGCTGCGGACTGTCAGCCGTGAGCCGCCCGCAAATCACGGGACATGCACATGGCCCCGGCCATAATTTTCAATGAGCCCGGACCGCAGAAGACGGCCTTAATAATACAGGTCCGTTCTTTCTGCGGTGCGGGATCCCGGGCCATGCATGGACCATAAAAACTACGGTTGTGTGCATGGCCCCATAGAAATGAATGGGGCCGCAATTGTCCCATGTATTTTCGGGGGAATTGTGGCCGCAAAAGCATGTTCGTGTGCATGGGGCCTTAGTGTTACTAATGTTTTTTTTATTTTTTTTATACAGGTTCCATCATTGGACTACTTCGGATTCGAGGACTACTTCGATGACAGCTTTTTTATTTTCAATAAAATGGTTAACAAGGGTTGTGTTTGAGGGTTTTATTTCAATAAAGGGCATGAAGAAAGGGCATGAAGCTTCTTCCCACTAGCGTTTTTTCCGCTCGCGGGAAAAAAGAGCCTCCGCCTTCCATTGATTTCAGGAATTTTGAGGTCGATTTTTAATTGACAGTGTTATTTGACTTTTTTTTTGTTTCTTTAAGCCATTGAAGCTAATGCAGAAGACACAAGCAAAAAAGCACTCCAAACGAGTGCCGCAGGTATTGTCTGCCTCCTATTTATTTCAATTGGAGGTCAGTGGTGGAAACGACTTGAAAACCATCAGCCCCCACTCACAGTAAGATAACCATCAGCTCACCACTCACAGTAAAATAACCATCAGCCCACCACTCACAGATCCCCCCTGTAGGTAGTGCCACACAGCCCCCTTGTATATAGTGCCACAAAGCCCCCTGTAGGTATTGCCACACAGCTCACGTGAGCAGCTCTGGCCAATCCAATAACAGAGGGCATGTGGCAGGTCACAAGTTCAATTCAAACAAGTAAAAAAAACACGATTCTGCAGCCGACGCTTCCCCCCCCCACCCCCCACACCTAGCGGCAAATGCGGCCCTGGCTGCTACTGATAAATCTATCCGCTGCAGAGATTGAATACTACAATGTGAGAATTTCTCAGTCTGTAACTGAGTACCAATATGTTTTAGATTATGTGTAATAATCAGTGCCAAATTAATTCATTAAGCTAATGGGAACAATAACATATAAATGCACTAGACAGTGCACATTCATATGTAAATTATGTGGGTTTATATGTCAATTTTATGTCAGTGAGAGGAGGACACTAAGGGAGGGACCACGGAGAGGGCTGCAGAGGGTAGAAGACGTTGCGAGAAGCATACTGCAATGTTCTGCTTTATGTTGTAAGAGTAGTCAAACATACATAATTTAAAGAGAACCTGCCACTAGGTCATATATATGTTGAACTGGTTAACGGACCTAAAAAGCGCTGACTTCCTGATTCCTGATTTTTCCTGGACTCTCCCCCCCATCCCAGAGATACGGCCCCCTGTTGCGTTGGCTCCCTATATCTTAATTTGCTGCAGTTAGCCAACAGGGTGGAGCTGGCTTACCTGCCTCTGATGCTGACCAATCATGTGAGACAGTATGAGGGTAGTTCACGCCCTGTTTGCTACCTACCGCAAATTAGCCAACACAACACTGGGCCATGTCTCTGGAACGGAGGGGTCCAGGAAAAAAAGAAAAACAGCCCTGGAATCAGGGAGACCGCCATGGCTGCCACCAGGGCAGTACTAGTAGTACTACTGTCAGGGGCCCGGCCACATGGCTGAAGAAAAGGGGCCCGCCGGGCAGTTGTTGCCCCCCCCCCCGGACTGTCGCCCCCCCCTCGCAACCCTCTTGGGCCCCCCCTCGCAATACTCGCATTTTTTTTAACAACTCGTGTTTTTTGCGGCGTTTTTTACGGCCGTTTTTGGAGCTGTTTTTCAATGGAGTCAATGAAAAACGCCTCCAAAAACGTCCCAAGAAGTGTCCTGCACGTCTTTTGACGAGCCGTCATTTTAAGCGCCGTATTTTGACAACGACGCATAAAATAAAGGCTCGTGGGAACAGAACATCGTAAATCCCATTGCAAGCTATGGGCAGATGTTTGTAGGCGTATTAGGGGCGTTTTTTCAGGCGTAAAACGCCCGAATTATGTCTGAAAACACTGAGAGTGAACATACCCTTAAGATATTAGAAACCTGAACTGTGGTCGGTCCGGGAAATATGGCCAATACACGCTCCGTATATCACAGACCGAACATGGACGTCTGAATAAGGCCAATTACTTGCCTCCTATTGTTGGTGCGGATTGTGCACTGAAAATTCACAACAAATTACAATATAAGGCAATATTCAGATGAACGTGTATAAAATCAGCCGTGAATAACCGCCGTTTTTCATGGCCGATTTGCACGCGTGTGGGACCCGTTTTCACAGATCCCTCATAGACTTGACTTGGGTCTATTGAGGGATCCGTGAAAATGCACAAAAATAAGACCTGTCCTATTTTTTTACAGGCCGTTCACACGGTCCATTAAAGCAACGACCATGTGAATAGCAACATAGAAATACATGCAGCCATGAGACGGCCATTAAAATAAACGTCCTTCACACGGACGATTAACACGTTAGTCTGAATAACCCCTAACTCATGTGAATGGGGTTTGTCAAAACCCCATGCACGTGCAGCAGAAAAAAAATCTGCATGGAATTTAGGACGTGCTGCTGATTTATAAGCCCTTAACGCAATATCACGTAACTGTACGTAAAACATAAACAAAACATATAAATTTGGTATCGCCGTAATCATATCAACCTGTAGAATAAGGTGGATATGTAGTTTTAACTGCCTGATCGTTGCCGTAAAAACAAAAACCCCCAAAAAATTGCGTAATCACAATTTTTTGCCCATTTCACCACACAAATAATATATTTTCAGCTTCCCAGTACATTATGCGGTACAATAAATGGTGCCATGAAAAACTACAACTTGCCCTGCAAAAAACAAGCCCTCATATGGCTATAGATGGAAAAATAAAAAAATTATAGCTTTTGGAAGGTGGGTAGGAAAAAACAAAAGTGAAAATCCGAAAAATGGCTGCGGAGAATATGGGTTAATAAATAAGCTGCATGCCTATTATGTTTCAGAAGTATCTCATCCTTTACAATGTAAAGGGTTAATTTGCTGTAAATCCCTAGCAAATTCTGTAACGCTACACGCACACATTGAGGAATTTGGCGCACAAAATCCGCATCAAAACCGCAGGTAATTCCGCAGGTAAAATCTGCACCTAATAGTGCGTTTTTTGATACGTTTTTTAGGTGCAGTTTTTACATTTTGATACGGAAATAGGTGCAGGTTTATGCTGCAGATTTTTTAATTTTTTTAAGCTAGTCAGAAACAATTCGCAAAGTGGAAACGCAAGATAAAGTGACCTGTAGCATATTTTTAAATACGCACCGCAGGTCAATTTTTGTGCAGAAAATGCGACATGTTGATGAGATTTCTTGATCTCATTTACTTTGCTGGTCCTGTATTACACTGCGGATTTGCCGCACAAAAATACCCGCGACAAATTTGCATGTAATAAGTATCGTGTGCATTTGGCCTAACAGAGAGGCCCCCGTTCACACATGTTGGATTTGATACGGATTCCGATGACATGCAGATGATTCTGCATCCCATGCATATGAGGTTTGCGCAACCCGGTTCACATGCTGTGAAAAATTTTCCACGTGTATTTTTGTCCGCACCATGATAAGAAATCCACCACAACAATAAGTAGCGTGCGACTTATATTACATGGAAAAGCCGAGGATGAGCAACTTTGAATGACAATGAGACTTAGGCCTCATTTACACGAGCGTGTGCGTTTTGCGCGCGCAAAAAAACGCTGCGTTTTGCGTGCGCAAAAGGCAATTGACAGCTCCGTGTGTCATCCGTGTATGATGCGCGGCTGCGTGATTTTCGCGCAGCCGCCATCATAGAGATGAGGCTAGTCAACGCCCGTCACTGTCCAAGGTGCTGAAAGAGCTAACTGATCGGCAGTAACACTTTCAGCACCCTCGACAGTGACTGCCGATCACAATATACACCAACCTGTGAATAAAAAAAGACTTTCAAACTTACCATGAACTGCCTGCTTCCTCCAGTCCGGTCTCCCGGCCGTTGCCTTGGTGACGCGTCCCTCTCTTGTCATCCGGCCCCACCTCCCAGGATGACGCGGCAGGCCATGAGACCGCTGCAGCCTGTGATTGGCTGCAGCCTGTGCTTGGCCTTAATTGTCATCCCGGGTGGTCGGACTGGAGGAAGGTGCCGGGACTTATCGGTAAGTCCGAACTTCTGTTTTTTTTTACACGTATATGTATATTGTGATCGAAAGTCACTGTCCATGGTGCTGAAACAGTTTAAGTCTTTGAGCACCGTGGGCAGTGACTGTCTCCTGACGTCGCGTACCCGAACATTTTTTGCCGGGTTCGGTCAAAACGAGTTCGGCCGAACCCGGTGAAGTTCGGTGCGCTCATCTCTAATTTGACACTCCGTTTGGATGTTTGTAACCAGAAAAGCACGTGGTGCTTTTCTGTTTACATTCATCCTTTTGACAGCTCTTGCGTGATTTTCGCGCATGCAACGCAGGACCGTCCGTGTGGCATGCGTTGTTTTCACGCACCCATTGAAGTCAATGGGTGCGTGTTGCGTGAAAAACGCAAGAATAAAGAACATGTCGTGAGTTTTACGCAACGCACTCACGCAGCGCAAAATTCACGCATCGTCTAAACAGCCCCATAGACTATTATAGGTGCGTACGACACGCGTGAAAAGCACGCGCGTCGCACGCGTGTATAATACGCTCGTGTAAATGAGGCCTTAGGCCTTGTTCACACAGTTTTTTGCAGGCAAAAAGATCTGCCTCGGAATTCCTTCAGGCTTTCTCTGCCTCCCATTGATGTCAACGGGAGGTCAGAGACGGAAATGCCCGAAGAAAGGGCATGTTGCTTCTTTTTCTCGCAAGCATTTTTTTTCCGCTTGTGGGGAAAAAAACGCCTTTGTCTTCCGTTGAAATCAGCCATTTTGGCTGTATTTTGCCAAAGTTTCCAACGCAGTTTCTGCTGCAAAAAATGCGGGAAAAAAACTCTGTCTGAACAGGGCCTTATTCTAGTGCAGATCTGCTATACGCTTGTGGCACATCTGCGTCAGAAATCAAAGGGAGAGCCTCAGATTTTTGCTGTGGAAAAACACATTGAACTTTAATGGCAACGTAAGAACGGAGCATTAGCTCGCCTTACATCCTTACACAAGCGCTTCCCCCTCCCTTAAGGCTCCTTCACATCGTGTTGTTGCCCTAAGTTTATCGTGTACGTCAGAAAATCTCCTAGCGTACACTATAAACAACGTAGACGATAATTCACAGGGCTCCATTATGTCCTTTTATCCTCTGTCGGGCTGGTGGACATCGGTTTACCTTATTTTTGAAGGATGGAATAGCGTAGTAGACTTTGCTATTCCGGAGTCCCCAGGCAGAACATCACAAGTGCTCTACCCATGGACTTTGTCCCTGGGAAAGCTCCTGACATCACTGTCCATATATGTAAAGTGACATCAGGGGATTCTCCAGGGCCGGTTCCCTGGCCGGGGTATTGCTGATGCTCCGGCCGTGTACTCAGGCTTTGCAAAGCTTCGGACGTCACTTTACGTATATGGACATCTGGAACAGTGCGATAGTCCCTGGACAGAGCGCTAAGAGAAGTTCCAGGACAGTGACTTCAGTTGTTTCCCCTGGGCCATTCCCCGGGCAACGTATCCCACTTTATGCCATTCAGTCGGATACGTTTTAGCTTAATAGATCAAAATCCAGAGCATTAACCGGTCACTGCCGGCTCCATGGTTTCCTTCACTGTAATTGACATCAACACAAAAATCAGTTAATGCATATAACGTACAAACGTGAGTGCCACACTTTCCGTTGCCCAACCTCGGTAATGGAGGGGGGGCCCCAGACATCATGGCTGTATGGGGCCCAGAAATTCCTAATGGCGGCCCTGGAGACAGCGCTATCCAGGTCAGTTAACTGACTTATATGACCTAGTGACAGGTCCTCTTTAAAATGTGGCCTATTTGATGGGCCTACAGACACCTGAGATTTAAATCCTGTACCAGTAATGATGACTAAATCTAAATCCATGTAAAGCCATAAGCCTTGTACAGAGCTAATTTATTGGATCATCTCCCAATAACAGTAGAAGTGCTGCTTGTACATTATTATTTTTTATTAAAGCATTTTGTGATTGGCTGCTAAACATTTGATTAACAATGCATAATAGACCATAAAGAATTATTGAAGACAGTTGATATATGAATTACTCACTGAAGATACGTTTCCACTTAAAGTCAGCATCATGCAGTATCTCTACGCAAGACTTTAAAGAATCATTTAGTTCTCAGAATAGGGTCATATTTCCTTGGACTGAATCAAGAAGATTGTAATCTTTTGCTTTTTTTTCCAGGCACCCTAAAAATGCAAAACCCGTAAATTACCTGATGCCATAAAACCTCAGATAAAACATAACGCAGGAGAACGTTTTATCAGAGCTGTTAAAGAGGCGATAAAAATACCCATCAAATCCAAGAATAATTCATTTGCCTTTTAATAAATTGTCGTTAAAATGATTTATATTGTGAGCCGGCTGTATCTGAAAATATCTCTACACTGGCAGTAGAGTTTTAAAATAAAAGGGAAAAAAATAGAAACCTGCAGCTTACTTTGCGAATAAAGGGATTAGCGCATTAAACCAATCCTTCATCACACTTCTCACCTCTAAATCTTCAATTCTCAAAGAGATAATCATAATTATTTCTGTGTGTATACTCCATGTGCTGTACAATGCATGCAGCCGGAACAAGATTTTATGGGTTTGTAAGTGTACTGTAAAACAGACTGAGCTAAGTTTTTATGGTTTTAAAAGGAGTAACTGCCCTTGAAATGGATTTGTTTCTTGCTCAAAGTGGAGAGAATATTTTTGGCCGGACATATAAATATAAAAAATACATAAATAACACTATTTATCCATGACTTAAAGGTAGCATGACAAGCAAATAACAGTAATTTCAAGTTTTCTGGCATTTTGAGCATTTTTATTCAGCGCTTACCAAACCCCTTATATTAGGACAGGAGAATCCATAGTTAGTTTGTCCTTCCTTGAGGTGAAGGGGCCCAGTAGAAAAATTAAATTAAAATGGGGCCCCCTTCTGATTAACATAAACATAACATCTGGGACAGTAGGACTTTGTGCTTATTTGCCCCATTACACGATCATTGGGCTACGTTTTCCACATGCTTGTTTGTAATACCAGCAGAAAAAATGGGACATAGATAACTTCAAAACCACAAAAAAGGCCATACTTACTAAGTGGGTGGGTGAAAACCCGTTCCCAGCAGGATGCAGACAGGTCAAAAAATGCTGCAGAAGGAGTGTGCATTAACCCCTTCCCGCTCCTTGACGTACTATTACGTCATGGCAGCTGTATCGTTCGCGCTCCATGCCGTAATAGTACGTCTCGGGAGTAACGGCCGTTTCGGCCGTCCTCCCGACACATACAGGAGCTGTGACAGCTGCTGTCTTGTTCAGCAGCTGTCACAGCTCCTACAGCGGGGACCGATCGCTGTGTCCCCGCTGATTAACCCCTTAAAAGCCGCGTTCTATAGAGATCGCGGCTTTTTAGGGGTTAAGCTGCCATCGCCGGCCTGCTACGCGATAGCGGCCGGCGATGGTGACTATGGCAACCGGACACCAAACAATGGCGTCCGGCTATGCCATAGACGGAAGCCTAGTGGGTCCTGACAACGTCAGGACCCACTATGCTTGCTGTCAGTGAGTAGCTGACAGTTCTAATACACTGCACTACGCATGTAGTGCAGTGTATTAGAATAGCGATCAGGGCCTCCTGCCCTCATGTCCCCTAGTGGGACAAAGTAATAAAGTAAAAAAAAAGTTAAAAAAAGATGTGTAAAAATAAGAAAATAAAAGATTTAAAAGTATTAAAAGTAAAAATCCCACTTTTTCCCTTATCAGTCCTTTATTATTAATAAAAATATATAAACAAACAAATAAACTATACATAATTGGTATCGCCGCGTCCGTAACGGCCTGAACTACAAAACTATTAAGTTATTTATCCCGCACGGTGAACGCCGTAAAATAAAATAATAATAAACCGTACCAAAATCACAATTGTTTGGTCACTTCACCTCCCAAAAAATGGAATAAAAAGAGATCAAAAAGTCGCATGTACCTAAAAATGGTATTGATGGAAACTACAGTTCGTTACGCAAAAAATAAGTCCTCGCACGGCTTTATTGATTGAAAAATAAAAACGTTCTGGCTCTTAGAATAAGGTAACACAAAAAGTGAATGATTGTTTACAAAACTTATTTTATTGTGCAAACGCCATAAGACATAAAAAAAAACTATAAACATCTGGTATCGCCGTAATCGTATCGCCCCGCAGAATAAAGTGAATATGTCATTTATAGCGCACGGTGAACGCTGTAAAAAAAAACGAAAAAAAAAACAATCGTACAATTGCTGTTTTTTAGTCACCACGCCACCTAAAAATAGAATAAAAACTGATCAAAAAGCTGCATGCACCCCAAAAAAACTACAATGGATTCCTCAAGGGGTCTAGTTTCCAAATTGGGGTCACTTTTGGGGGGTTCCCAATGTTTTGGCACCACAAGACCTCTTCAAACCGGACATGGTGCCTAATAAAAAAGAGGCTTCAAAATCCACTAAGTGCTCCTTTGCTTCGGAGGCCGGCGCTTCAGTCCATTACCGCCCGAGGGCCACATGTGGGATATTTCTCAAAACTGCAGAATCTGGGCAATACGTATTAAGTTGCGTTTCTCTGATAAATCCTTTTGTGTTATAAAAAAAATGGTATAAAGAGGATTTTCTGACAAAAAAAATGTAAATTTCACCTCTACTTTGCTCTAAATTTTTGTGAAACACCTAAAGGGTTCATAAACTTTCTAAATGCTGTTGTGAATACTTTGAGGGGTCTAGTTTCTAAAATGGGGTATTTGATAGGGGTTTCTAATATATGGGCCCCTCAAAGCAACTTCAGAACTGAACTGGAACCTAAAAAAATAAATAAATGAGGCAATACTTCGCTTCTTACATTATACTGATAATGAGCCGTGCCCACCCCAAGATGACCCCAGTTTTGACCGTTTGTATAAACGGAGACCCCTATTAGACCGTTCCAGTGCCCGGTTTTCCCAAGCATACACCCCCGAGAAGTGTATTTCTATTGATGAGTCCCTGGTACATTTTAACGGGAGGGTTCAATTCCGCGAGTACCTGCTGGGTAAGAGGGCAAGGTATGGCGTGAAGATGTATAAGCTGTGAGAGTGCATCAGGGTATACCTACAGGTTTAGGATATATGAAGGAAAGGACACCCCCAAACCAGACTGCTTCCTGGACTACAATAGGTACATGGGAGGGATGGACTTGTAAGATCAAGCCCTGAAGCCCTACAGCGCCATGCGGTGTGGTATAAGAAGCTGGCCGGGCACATCATACAGATGGCATTGTACAATGCGTACATGCTACGTCGATGTGCAGGCCAGACGGGAACTTTCATGGAATTTCAAGAGGTGATTATCAAGAACCTAATCTTTAGGGACCAAGAAGGGGGGGCACCCAGTACTTCTGGAAGCGAGCCCACACGCATCGTACCAGGGCAACACTTTCCAGGAGAAGTTCCCCAAACTGGCAAGAAGGGAAAAAGTCAAAAGAGGTGCAAAGTCTGCTATAAGAGGGGGATAAGGGATGACACAATATATCAATGTGACACGTGTCCCGAATAACCAGAGCTCTGTATGAAAGTGTTTTAAAATTTATCATACATCCCTTGGTTTATAATTTACCCCAATTTTACTTACCCTGATGCACTCCACACAGCTTATCCCCCCTCGTCTTTCCCCTCTGGGCCCTGCTGTGTGTCCAGGCAGCTGATAACAGCCACATGTAGGGTATTGCCATACCCGGGAGAACCCACATTACAGTTTATGGGGTGTAGGTCTCCGGTCAAAATGCTCACTACACCTCTAGATGAATGCCTTAAGGGTGTAGTTTTTAAAACGGGATCACTTCTTGCGGGTTTCAACTGTACTGGTACCTCAGGGGCTTCTGCATACATGACTTCGCACTAGAAAATCCCCAGTAGGCCAAATGGTGGTCCTTTCCCTCTGAGCCCTCCCATGGGCCCAAACGGCAGTTTATCACAACAAATGGGGTATTGCGGCACTCAGAACAAATTGCGCAACAGAATGGGGTATTTTGTTTCTTGTGAAAATAAGAAATTTTCAGCCAAAACTACATATTATTTGAAAAAAATAATTTTGTTTTCATTCCCAGCCCAATTCAAATAAGTTCTGTGAAAAAACTATGGGGTCAAAATGGTCACAACACCCATAAATGAATTCCTTGAGGGGTGTAGTTTCCTAAATGGGGTCACTTCTGGTGGGTTTCCATTGCTTTGATACCTCTGGGGCTCTGCAAATGCGACATGGCACCCGAAAACCAATCCAGCAAAATCTGTACTCCAAAGAACACACAGCGCTCCTTTCCTTCTGAGCCCTCCCATGGGCCCAAACGGCAGTTTATCACCACAAATGGGGTATTGCCGCACTCAGGACAAATTGGGCAACAAAATGGAGTATTTTATTTCTTGTGAAAATAAGAATTTTTGAGCTAAAATGACATATTATTGGAAAAAATATATTTTTTTTTAATTCCCAGCCCAATTCAAATAAGAACTGTGAAGAAACTATGGAGTCTAAATGGTCACATTACCCATAAATGAATTCCTTGAGGGGTGTAGTTTCCAAAATGGGGTCACTTCTGGTGGGTTTCTATTGCTTTGATACCTCTGGGGCTCTGCAAATGCGACATGGCACCCGAAAACCAAACCAGCAAAATCTGTACTCCAAAGAACACACAGCGCTCCTTCCCTTCTGAGGCCTCCCATTGGCCCAAACGGCAGTTTATTGCCACAAATGGGGTATTGATGCACTCAGGAGAAATTGGGCAACAAAATTGAGTATTTTGTTCCCTGTGAAAATAAGAAATTTTGGTAAAAAATTACATCTTATTGGAAAAAATGTCATTTTTTTAATGTCACAGCCCAATTGAAATAGGTGCTGTGAAAAAACTGTGTGGTCAAAATGCTAACAACAACCATAAATGAATTCCTTGAGGGGTGTAGTTTCCAAAATGGGGTCACTTTTGGTGGGTTTCCATTGCTTTGATACCTCTGAGGCTCTGCAAATGCGACATGGCACCCGAAAACCAATCCAACAAAATCTGGACTCCAACAAACATATAGCGCTCCTTTCCTTCTGAGCCCTCCCATGGGCCCAAACGGCAGTTTATCACCACAAATGGGGTATTGCCACACTAAGGACAAATTGGGCAACAAAATGGGGTATTTTGTTCCCTGTAAAAATAAGAAATTTTGATCACAAATGACATTTTATTGGAAAAAATGACATTTTTTTCATTTCAGAGCCCAATTCAAATACGTGCTGTGAAAAAACTGTGCGGTCAAAATGGTAACAACAACCCTAAATGAATTCCTTGAGGGGTGTAGTTTCCAAAATGGGGTCACTATTGGGGGATTCCTACTGTTTTGACACCTCAACACCTCTTCAAACCTGGCATGCTGCCTAAAATATATTCTAATAAAAAAGAGGACTCCAAATGCACTAGGTGCTTCTTTGCTTCTAGGGCTTGTGTTTTAGTCCACGAGCGCACTAGAGCCACATGTGGGACATTTCTAAAAACTGCAGAATCTGGACAATACATATTTAGTAGTGTTTCTCTGGTAAAACCTTCTATGTTACAGAAAAAAAAATGATTAAAATTGAAATTCAGCAATAAAAATGAAATTTGCAAATTTCACCTCCACTTTGCTTTAATTCCTGTGAAATGCCTGAAGGGTTAAAAAACTTTCTAACTGCTGTTTTGAATACTTTGAGGGGTCTAGTTTTTAAAATGGGGTGTTTTATCAGGGTTTCTAATACATAGGGCCCACAAAGCCACTTCATAACTCAAGAGGTACCTTAAAAAAAAGGCTTTTGAAATTTTCTTAAAAATATGAGAAATTGCTGTTTATGTTCTAAGCCTTGTAACGTCCAAGAAAAATAAAAGAATGTTCAAAAAACGATGCCAATCTAAAGTAGACATATGGGAAATGTGAAATAGTAACTATTTTAGGTGGTATAGCCGTCTGTTTTACAAGCAGATGCATTTAAATTCTGAAAAATGCAATTTTTTCAAAATTTTCTCTACATTTTGCAATTTTTCACCAATAAACACTGAATATATCGACCAAATTTTACCACGAACATGAAGCCCAATGTGTCACGAGAAAACAATCTCAGAATCGCTTGGGTAGGTTTAAGCATTCCGATGTTATTACCACATAAAGTGAAATATGTCAGATTTGAAAAATGGGCTCTGAGCCTTAAGCCCAAAACTAGGCTGCGTCCTTAAGGGGTTAAATAGTGATAGCCACTCCCACTAGTCTTGAGGGGAGTGGCAAACTAAGTGCTCACAAGTGTGTGATAAATGAATGTCAGTGTTAGTGTAGTGCTAGGGTGTGAATGTATGGTAAAAAAGAAAAGTGTATGAATGGAAGTGTCAGAACTGTGTGATAATGTAATAAGAAATAAATGTGTGATGAATGGGGGTCAGTGCTGTGAATAGTACATGGGGTGTCAGTACTATGTGTAATACGTGGAGGGACAATGTGCTGGTCATCAGGCATGGCATATCTTGCCGAATCACAGCCTATTTGTATGCTTGTTTGTAATGTAGGGCCAGTGGAGAGGGGTTCTCACTATGCATTAAAATAATGCATGCAGCCAACCTGTGCTGGAACCCCTCTCTCCAGGAGCTCTATAACTGGGTTGCCTCTATGAAACTTGAATTCTTCCCCTTTCCCCATATGAGAGATGAGCACTTGGGCCTATTCTCCCAACCAGAGGCATAACTATAGGGGTTCACATTTTTGGAGTTAGGGTATGTGCACACACACTAATTACGTCCGTAATTGACGGACGTATTTCGGCTGCAAGTACCGGACCAAACACAGTGCAGGGAGCCGGGCTCCTAGCATCATAGTTATATACGATGCTAGGAGTCCCTGCCTCTCTGCAGGACAACTGTCCCGTACTGTAATCATGTTTTCAGTACGGGACAGTAGTTCCACGGAGAGGCAGGGACTCCTAGCATCGTACATAAGTATGATGCTAGGAGCCCGGCTCCCTGCACTGTGTTCGGTCCACTACTTGCGGCCGAAATACGTCCATCAATTACGGACGTAATTAGTGTGTGTGCACATACCCTTATACTTTTTGCCACATAAGAAAACACCAGTACTATGAATGACATGTGATAATTTGAAGACACTGTTACATAAAACTCCAAGTCACTGCTACAGAAGGGTCAAAATAAAGTTCCTTTGTGTGGCCCTTTTGTAATATGTTGTCATATAGAACATGGTACAATTTTTTTCTGTTGGATTCATATAGAAGATAACAGAAAATCTCCATCTTCCTCTGTATGAAATTGGTGGAATACCAAGGTCATGTAGGGCCCCATAGACTTCCATTCAGTGGCATACCTCCAATGGCACCTGCCACGGGGATGTGGGCTGGGGGGACACAGGGCCACCCAGCACCATATGTATTTGTAGATGCCTTCTCACGCGGATACAATTAAACACAATGGTGGAGGAGGGAGCCAACAGCTCCCTGCTCCACCATTCACTCACTGACCCCTGACCTCAACAATACAGTAACATCATCGCACCTATCTGCGCTGAGCTGCCGATTGCACATGCTGGAAGAGGCCTGAAGAGTGAGCTGCTTCATTTATTGTGGGAATGTGGCTAGGGGATTATTACTTTTATTATTTTAAGGGGCACTGTTTCTGTGTGGAGAAGAAACTAAGGGGGCATCACTTCTGTGAGGGGAATTCTGTGGGCATCAGTACTGTAAAGGAGGCATCGTTTCTAGATGGGGCACTAAGTGGTCATCCTTACTGTGTGGAGGGCACTCCTTACTGTGTGGGGGGAACTAAGGGATTATAATTATTATGAGGGGGCACTAAGGGACATCCTTATTGTGTGTGAGGTACTAATGGGGCATTATTACTGTGAGGGGGCACTAAGGAGGAATTATTTCTATGTGGGGGCACTAAGGGCATCCTTACTGTTTGCGTGAGGCACTAAGGGAGCACAATTACTGTGCAGGGCATCCTTACTATGTGAGGAGTACTAAGGAAGCAATATTACTGTTATGGGGTACTAAGGGGGCCTCATCACTGTGTGGGGCACCGTTACTGTGTGCCATACAAAGAGGGCATTATGAAAGTTTGTGGGGCACAAAGGGGCACTATTACTGCATGGGCCACTATTACTGTGCACTGCACAATAGGGGAACTATTGCTGTGTGGGGCACTAAGGGGGCACTATTACAGTGTGGAGCATCTGTTTTGTTTCTATTTTCTGGGGGGCACTATCTGTGTGGCACTTTTTGCAGCAGTAGGACACTGTTAAAAGTGATGGCAGGATGGAAAGTTTATGTACAGGATCAGGATGAGCTGGAAATGCGAAGAGTTAAGGACATCTGGGCATCAAACTCGGCAGAAACAAGTGATTGTCTGGAAAAGTCATCATGGCAGTACAGGTCAGATGGAGAGAAAAGGGAATGTGAACAAGAAGACGCACTTGTGAGCCACTGGATGTAAACATGATTATACTCTGCAGAACGCCGGTGCAGAACTAGTATGTGACCACTGTATGGGCACTGTATGGTGATATTACTGGTTAAATTGTTCTTTGTGATGGATGGAGATGATAGATAGATAGATAGATAGATAGATAGATAGATAGATAGATAGATAGATAGATAGATAGATAGATAGATAGATAGATAGATAGATAGAAGATCATGGTGTGGAGGTATTATTTAACCCCTGTATTGTTTTATTTGGGACCCCTGAAACTATTATATTAGGGTCTTGTCTGGGTTCTACATTTTTGTTTTTCTGGTCTGATAATTAAATGAAATGAAAGTCTTAACTTTTACATGGAACTGGTAAATGTCTTTGCTCGAGGGGGGGCATTCAAAAGTTTTCTATGGACCCAGCCTTTACTAGTTATACCTTTGCTTGTACGGGTGCTGTATTTTGGTCTTGTACAACTCGGAGGTTGTACAGAGCCGAAACACAGTAGAGTTTATATAAGTGTAATTGTAATCACTATATTAAAATAACGTACAAAGTCTACTGGACATTGTCTAGATGTACTTGTTCTTGTGAAGCATGGACATCGGCAGGAACTATATAGGTGTAGTTTCATTGATATTTTAGATCTTGACAGATGTAATCCCAGATATATAACATTTCACTGGGTAGGATTGGCACGATTACTGTCATTATCACTACAGAAAACTACACGAACATACAGTATGCATGGTTTTTCCTATTTGACGTATTCAGGAATTTATTGTTTTTATAGTGTGTAGTAAATAGATGTATAGTATTATCATGCATTAATAACATTTTCTAATTATAGCATTTTAATGTTTAAAGGGTGTTTTAGTTATCATTACTAGCAAGGGAAATTAAATAATGGAATTAGTAGTTAAAACTAGTTTTTTTTTAAAAGTATTTAGATAGTTTACACATTAACAAACTGGAATCCCCACAAAATTAATTGGTTATAGAGAGAGATTTAAAATAACCTAAAAGTTGGAATTGGACTATTGGGCACAACAACAATGTTGTCATGTGACATAGTTTAGAGACCACAAAAAGGCCAAACTTCTTCAGTGTGGGATCCACTTTTTGTGAAACCTGAGATAGACGAACAGCCAGGAGAATGAGAGTCAGGCACATGTGGTGTGCATAGGACATTGCTGCATTATTTTGAATTTGCCCTATTTTCAGATGCCCCAGTTTTCCCACAATATAGATAGCAGCCACTATTATTAGGTTTACTCCATAGCCATGTCTTCTTCATATTTGACCATTTTGCCACTCCGCTCTTCTCTGTGCTAGACCAACAAATACACAAACAGACCCATACACAAAACAGCATACAGAACTGGAGCAAGAGATAATCTCAAAAAACAAACCAATGCTCGGTCTTTAAATTTCTTTGTACAACCAATTGGAAGCTGTGTCTCAGCTGCTAATAATGCTTTAGGTGCCAGGGGACATTGGGAAAAGTACCTTAGGGGCAACAGTAGGCGATTAAAAGAAAGATTGTCCATCTGATAGCTGTCATGCTGAATTTGTGTTGAGTGTTTTCTGCAAACCCTGCCTTCGGCATCAAAAGAGCTTGATCCACCTCTACCCACACCAGCGCTATAGCTAGTAGCTTATAGCGCTAATCGAAACTCACAAGTCCCTAAATAACTTTCCAACGATTATTTCACTAGAAAAGGGACAGCCATACTTAGTGTATGTTCAAACGGCAGCATCCATTATGGCTGAAATTACAGTGCTGTTTTCAGGAGAAAATAGCACCATAATTTCAGCCGTAATGGCATGTGCAGGCGCTTTTCGCTGCGTCCATTACGGACGTAATTGGAGCTGTTTTTCCATGGAGTCCATGGAAAACGGCTCCATTTTCGTCTGAAGAAGTGACAGGCACTTCTTTGACGCGGGCGTCTTTTTTACGCGCCGCCTTTTGACAGTGGCGCGTAAAAAAAATGCTTATGAGACGCATTTTCTGACGTAATTCGGGGCTAAAACGCCCGAATTACGTCCGTAAGTAGTGTGTGTGTGAACACAGCATTACGGGCTGGCTGTCATATTTGAGCATGGGGGCAAGTACACAGCACTGGCCCATCCTGAACTTAGATGTGATCGATAACAGCTCGATCTTGCATTTTTTCTTAAACGCAGCATGCTCTGGGTGTGGCGTTTTTTTCTCCATAGGCTTCTCTATAAGACTTCAAATAGGCCAGAAAAAAAGCATGTACAAAATGACACTAAATAAAAAATGCCACCAAAAACGCCACTCTAAGGGCAAGGCCACAAAGTGCGGCACTGACTTGGCTGTGATGCGGCCAGCAACCGCGCTGGCACCATGCTCGGCACAGCGGTCAACTGCCACGTGTTGTTGAAAGTAAAATGGCACTTTACCTGCAAAATCGTGTGGCCATTAATTAATACACCCTTTATGGAAACAAAATTCTGATTGTATCTTTTATGCAGCAGAAAATATTATCGTTGTCAGCAACACATCTCTCTGTGTAAACAGGCAGACGTGCTGCCGATGATGGAAATGCATGGGGAAGAGTGATCGTAGTAGCAATCGGTCGGCCCCATACATTGCTGATCATAGCTCCTTGTGAAAGGCGCAAATGAGCCACGATCAGCTCGACTGTAGGACCTTAAAGGTTACAGAAATCTTTGCACAGTTTTTTTTGTTTTTTTTCATAAATCAATGTATTATGGTGTTTAGTGCAACTTTGTTATTGGTTTTTATTAAAAATGTTTTTACTTTTTGAGACACAGCTTCTATGTCTCCTGGATACATAGAAGCTGTATCTTGCGCTCAAACCCGAATGCCACACATAGCCCCCCTTGTAAATCGTACCACGCACAGAATCCCTTGTAGATTGTGCCACACACAGCCCCCTTGTAGATAGTACCACACAGCCCCCCTTGTAGAGCATGCCACACAGCTCCCCCCATTGTAGGAAACCTATAGAGAAAAGAGGTCAAGTACACTCAAGATATTACAATAGAAAAAACTTCTTTATTTGACAAATGCAGGAAACAGGACAATTAAAAAATGAGTCATACAATGTAAATTGGCGTCAGCCCATGTTGTATATGAATATTAATGGTAACACATGATATCACGACTGAGTAACACGACCCGGGGTCAATACTGTTGTGTATTAGACGGTTTTACAAGCATATGGCTATAAGTAACACATCATAAATAGGCGGTACAGGTGGTGCAGATCCTCAGGTTGAAAACACTATTTGCCTGTTGTGTAGAGTTTATAAACAGTATAAACAAATATATGTGGCCAATACACATGGATGAAATCATTCATATATAAGATACACAGTTTAACAAGTGTTGTATAGTGTAAGTCGTAAGTGTGATTGGTAACACAATATAGTATATCTAAAGCAAATACAGGCAAAGAGTCGAGGATCTGAGTCCTATTACCAGCAGATAGCCAGATGCATAGAAGGAAAGTAGTATTACGTACCCGGATTCATGTGGACAACATGGGGGAGACGCCAGTCCCGACGCGCGTTTCGGCTGATGCCTTCGTCCGGGGATGGCGTCTTCCCGGCGGGACCCTCCCTTAAATATAGGCATGATTGGAACACAATTGGTGTCAGTGGATGATGTCGGAGGTACTCGGCGACAGGCCGGGGGTAGCAAGATGGCTACTCCCCACTTCCGGTGCCGCATCATCCAGGCGGAAGTGCGCGGACGCTGTCTGACAGCGCCGCCCACGTCCAACCAGGATTGAAGACTCGGCCGAAAGTGAGTGAGCCACTCCCCCACCCCCCGCCAGCGCACACCTCCTATACCCAGGTACTACTTAGAGGGGAGATGTCCTGGTTGGACGTGGGCGGCGCTGTCAGACAGCGTCCGCGCACTTCCGCCTGGATGACGCGGCACCGGAAGTGGGGAGTAGCCATCTTGCTACCCCCGGCCTGTCGCCGAGTACCTCCGACATCATCCACTGACACCAATTGTGTTCCAATCATGCCTATATTTAAGGGAGGGTCCCGCCGGGAAGACGCCATCCCCGGACGAAGGCATCAGCCGAAACGCGCGTCGGGACTGGCGTCTCCCCCATGTTGTCCACATGAATCCGGGTACGTAATACTACTTTCCTTCTATGCATCTGGCTATCTGCTGGTAATAGGACTCAGATCCTCGACTCTTTGCCTGTATTTGCTTTAGATATACTATATTGTGTTACCAATCACACTTACGACTTACACTATACAACACTTGTTAAACTGTGTATCTTATATATGAATGATTTCATCCATGTGTATTGACCACATATATTTGTTTATACTGTTTATAAACTCTACACAACAGGCAAATAGTGTTTTCAACCTGAGGATCTGCACCACCTGTACCGCCTATTTATGATGTGTTACTTATAGCCATATGCTTGTAAAACCGTCTAATACACAACAGTATTGACCCCGGGTCGTGTTACTCAGTCGTGATATCATGTGTTACCATTAATATTCATATACAACATGGGCTGACGCCAATTTACATTGTATGACTCATTTTTTAATTGTCCTGTTTCCTGCATTTGTCAAATAAAGAAGTTTTTTCTATTGTAATATCTTGAGTGTACTTGACCTCTTTTCTCTATAGGTTTCGTAGTAATGCTATGGTCAGAGTACCAGGTCATATTGGGTTATATGTGTGTTCTCCTCAGTCTATAGTTATAGCTATTTGTGTTACTTTGACTTGTATAGACATATAAAGATATATAGTCTTGGAGTTCACACGATTCCTGCTTGTGTACATGTTGGTTATATATCCCCCCATTGTAGATAGAGCCACACAGCCCAACCCTTGTAGATAGTGCCACATAACCCTCCTTGCAGATAGTGCCACACAGCCCCCCTTACAGATAGTGCCACACGCCCCCTTGTAGATACAATTGAATGTGGCAGCCTCTAGCACTGGGATCTCCCCGGTGATAGCGATGCCACAGTGCATGAAGGGGCCCATGCTGTCTGGCCCATAAATGTTATGGGCCAGGCGGCATGGGCCCCCTGATCCCGCGGGCTTGCAGCTGCTATAGCTGTAGTTGTCAACCGCGGCCCTAAACTTCTACTGGGGGACTGGCCTGGGGGGAACATGCCCCCTGACCCCAGCCCAAACCCACCCCTGGTCATACTGAAAAATGAACCTACGATAAGTTTGTTTTTCCACTTCTGTGTTGAATCCAGCAAGAGAACAGCCTGGTGGACTTGACATCTACTGTTTGTCGCTTTGAGGTCCACTGGTAGATCACAATCGACTATTTGGCCACTACTGTCCTCCAAACTGACGGACAAGGCAGCAATAGGTAAAACGCTGCTCTGGCTCATTTATAGTACATCCAATGTATTTTTAGGACTTTGTCTTTTTTAAATTCTTAGTAAATATTTTAGCAGCTATCTGGAACAGGCCCAGGTTTTTCAGCGTTCTTTTTTATATTTCTCTCCAATAATTTCCTTTTCTTGCCAGAAGGAGAAGGGACCTCATTGAGCTGCCGTCATTTGTTTTTAATGATGTTTACATCAGCAGATGGGGTGACAGAGAAAATCACTTTTTTAAACAGAATTTATTACCCACTAGCTGCGGCTTTAACTGTATCTCACGGCCGACCCTTAGTTTCCATAGTGACACAGGGCCACTGCAAGCTATTGGGGGTTTAACCTCTTCAATGGCAAAGAGATGATCAATTTAATGCATGGTATACATAACAACATAGGACTTTTGCTTATATACACATGAAGCATGTACCTCATAGCCTGTTCCATTTACTTACAAGATTTATTTTATGATTTCTTAATCACATTTAAGCATTTGGCTTCTCAAATGATGCCCATAGCTATTGAAGGAAAAACAACTTAATAATTTATGAAGGAAAATTTGTATGGCAGTGTATATAATATAAGCAGTTCATCATGCAGCGAGTGTGACTCGTATAACCCCGCTCTTCACTCTAGAGCACAATTCTAGAGGACTTACATCTGATGTGACTATTTCAATATGTGCAGAAACCCAGATGATTACCGGGATCTACAATGCCTATCTGTTACTTTCTTGTTGTATTTTATGATTTATCTTTCACCCCTACTGAGTGTTGGTTCTGAAAATAGTGAATCCATATGAGTAAGAAAATCTCTTTTACACTAGATATTATCTTACCATATAATTTCAAAATGTCATCATGTGCAGTATATGGTACATAACATCAGGGCCGGCCCTAGGATAGATGGCGTCCTGTGCGAAATGATCTTTCGGCGCCCCACCCCATCATTAAAAAAAAATGCCCCATAAAAAAATTATAATGCCCCTTTAGTGCCCCCATACAGTATAATAATAATATTTAATAATATAATATATTACAACCCCTTCAAGGACACAGTATTTTGTCCTCTAATTGTGCCCACAGTATTATGCCATCTGTAGTACCCCTGCACAGTATAATGTCCGCTTAGTGGCCCCCACACAGTATAGTGCCCCCCTGTAGATTTTGCCATACAGCCTCCCTGTAGACAGTGCCATAATTCCCCACCTCCTTTTTGTAGATCGTGCCATACAGCCCCCCACCTCCCCCCTTGTAGACAGTGCCATACAGCCCCCCACCTCCCCCTTGTAGACAGTGCCATACAGCCCCCCACCTCCCCCTTGTAGACAGTGCCATACAGCCCCCCACCTCCCCCTTGTAGACAGTGCTGTACAGTCCCCCACCTCCCCCTTGTAGATCGTGCCCCCAAACAAAAACAAAAATTGTACTCACCTAGGCCCTGTTCCCATGACGAACTGAGCTGCTCCATGACGGGACCCTGTAGCCTAGTACAGAATTTCCCAACCTTTTCGGACTCGAGGCAGCACTGGAAAAACAAAATTTCCTCAGGGCCCCCCCCTACCTAAAATAGTTTTGAGAAAGACAGAAAACACTCGTAGGGTATGTGGACACACGTTTTTTGTAAGGCAAAAAAAATCTGCCTCAAAATTCCTTCAGCTACTTACAGCGTTGGGTGACCTTTTTTTTGTTTTTTCTTAAGCTGTTGAAGCGAATGCAAAAGACGCTGGAAAAAAAAGCTCCAAACGAGCGCCGCAGGTATTTTCTGCCTCCTATTAATTTCAATTGGAGGTCAGAGGTGGAAACCACTTGAAGACCATCAGTCCCCCACTTACAGTAAAATGACCATCAGCCCACCACTCACAGTAAAATGACCATCAGCCCACCACTCACAGTAAAATGACCATCAGCCCCCCACTCACAGATTCCCCCTGTAGGTAGCGCCACACAGCCCCCTTGTAGATAGCACCACACAGCCCCCTGTAGGGAGGGCCGCACAGCCCCCTGTAGGGAGGGCCGCACAGCCACCTGTAGGGAGTGCCGCACAGCCCCCTGGTTGGTAGTGCCCCACAGCCCCCTTTTTGGTAGTGCCCCAAAGCCCCCTAGTTGGTAGTGCCACAAAGCCCACAGCCCCCTGGTTGGTAGTGCCACACAGCCCACTGCCCCCTGGTTGGTAGTGCCACACAGCCCACTGCCCCCTGGTTGGTAGAGCCACTCAGCCCCCTGGTAGGTAGTGCCACACAGCCCCCTGGTTGGTAGTGACACACAACACATAGCCCCCTGCTTGGTAGTGCCACACAGCCCACAGCCCCCTGGTTGGTAGTGCCACACAGCCCACAGCCCCCTGGTTGGTAGTGCCACACAGCCCACAGCCCCCTGGTTGGTAGTGCCACACAGCCCACAGCCCCCTGGTTGGTAGTGCCACACAGCCCACAGCCCCCTGGTAGGTAGTGCCACACTGCCCACAGCCCCCTTGTAGGTAGTGCAAGGACTACGAAATGACCCTGATAGCTGGCGGGCAATAGACATTCAAAAAAGGACAACTGTGCAGGAGCACACAAAATACCCAGCTTTCCCAGCTAGCAAATAAATGTGTGGAAATAAACTAAGATATAACTTTTATTTAGTCTGAGTAAAGGATTAATCCTTTTAGCTAGATTAAATAAAAGTTATATCTTAGTTTATTTCCACACCTTTTTTTTTGATACCCGGGAAAGCTGGGTATTTTGTGTGCTCCTGCACAGTTGTCCTTTGTAGGTAGTGCCACACAGCCCACAGCCCCCCTGTAGATATCTCCCTGCTCTGCTATAGTGCCGTCGCTACCGCTATAGCAGCCGCAGCAGCTGCTAGCGGCGCCACCGCCCTCATGCTCGGTGTCACCGCTAGCAGCCGCTATGGCTGCTACTGCGGTAGCGACGCCCGCTAAGTGAAGAAGCGCCCGGGTGGAAAGGCGACTGCAGTTAGTGTGTGTATACCCGCTGGTAGTTGCAACGGGGCGGGGATACAAACACCCGCTGGCACCCCTCTTGCCGTGTGGTAGCTGGCACCCTGTGCGACCACACTGTTCGAACATAGCTAAGGCCGGCCATGCATAACATATATATAGTATCAGGTCAGGGCTACACCTAGACTTTTAGTAGTACTACTGATTGACTTTAACTCTTGAGTGACAGCTGCTGTCCACAAGATTCAGTTGGACTGCTGTTGCAGCTCTAGAGTTAGGGTATGTTCACACGGCAACGCAAAATACGTCTGAAATTACGGAAGTTTTTTTCAGGAGAAAACAGCTCCTGAATTTCAGACGTTTTTGCATGTACTCGAGTTTTTCACGGCGTCTATTACGGACATAATTGGAGCTGTTCTTCATTGGAGTTGATGAAAAATGGCTCCAAATACGTCCCAAGAAGTGTCCTGCACTTCTTTGATGCGGGCGTAATTTTACGCGCCGTCTTTTGACAACGACGCGTAAAATTATACCTCGTCTGCACAGAACATCATAAGACCCATTGCAGGCATAAAAGACGTATTGGAGCCGTCTTTTCAGAGGTAATTTGAGGCATAAAACGCCTCCATTACGTCTGAAAATAGGTCGTGTGCACATACCCTTAAAATCAATCAGTAGAACTACAAAAAGTCTAGGTGTAGCCCTGGCCTTAGAACTTCCACCAGGAATATTCTTTAGGCATACATATACTCGAAGGCCTTATTCACACGAACGTTGAATACGTCCATGTGACGGCCGTCACACGGACCTATGCAATTCAATGGGGCCATTCAGACATGCAGTGATTTTCACGCAGCCTGTTATATGAAACTCTCTGCAAGTCCTATTCTTGTGCGTTATTTGCGGATCATGCACCCATTAAAGTCAATGGATGCGTGAATATCACGGACAGCACATGGACAAACATCCATGTGCTGTCTATGATCCACCCCCCCCCCCCTCCCCCAGTTCATTGAATCTAGCCTATGGCTGGGTTCCCACAGCGCTGATTTGCTGCAGATTTTGTATGTATTTTTTAAGCCCAAACCAGTTATGGAACCTAAACAGATGAAATATATAAATAAAGGCCTATAGGTCTGCTCTCCTGGATACATTTCTAGTTTTGTCTAAAAAATCGCATGCAAAATCTGCATCAAATCTGCACTGTGGGAACCCAACCTAATAGTACTCTGGTTTCATAAGGTATAAATTATAATACCACTTACTCCAACCAGGTCTCTCCTTCATGTCTACACCGTGTTCCAAATTATTATGCACATTGGATTTAAGTGTCATAAACATTTAATTATTAGTTTTTCAATTAAACTCATGGATTGTATTGTGTCTTTGGGCTCTTTGGATCATTGTAATCAATCTCAGACACCTGTGATAATTAGTTTGCCAGGTGTGCCCAATCAAAGGAAAACTACTTAAGAAGGACGTTCCACATTATTAAGCAGGCCACAGGTTTCAAGCAATATGGGAAAGAAAAAGGATCTCTCTGCTGCCGAAAAGCGTGAAATAGTGCAATACCTTTGACAAGTTATGAAAAATTGGATATTTCAAGAAAACTTAAGCGTGATCATCGTACTGTGAAAAGATTTGTGGCTGATTCATAGCACAGACAGGTTCGTTCAGATAAAGGCATAATGAGGAAGGTTTCTGCCAGACAAATTAATAGGATTAGGAGAGCAGCTGCTAAAATGCCATTACAAACAAGTATTTGAAGCCGCTGGTGCCTCTGGAGTCCCACGAACCTCAAGGTGTAGAATCCTCCAGAGGTGTGCAAGTGTGCATAAAGCTATTATTCGGCCACCCCTAAACAATGCTCACAAGCAGAAACGGTTGCAGTGGGCTCAGAAATACATGAAGACTAATTTTCAAACCATGTTGTTTACAGATGAGTGCCGTGCAACCCTGGATGGTCCAGATGGATGGAGTAGTGGATGGTTGGTGAATGGCCACCATGTCCCAACAAGGCTGTGACTTCAGCAAGGAAGTGGCAGAGTCATGTTTTGGGCTGGAATCATGGGGAGAGAGCTGGTAAGCCCCTTTAGGGTCCCTGATGGAGTGAAAATTACCCCTGCAAAGTACGTAGAGTTTATGACTGACCACTTTTTTCCGTGGTACAAAAAGAAGAACCGTGCCTTCCGTAGCAACATTATCTTCATGCATGACAATGCACCATCTCATGCTGCAAAGAATACCTCTGTGTCATTGGCTGCTATGGGCATAAAAGGAGAGAAACTCATGGTGTGGCCCCCATGTTCCCCTGACCTCAACCCTATTGAGAACCTTTGGAGCATCCTCAAGCAAAATATCTATGAGGGTGGGAGGCAGTTCACATCAAAACAGAAGCTCTGGGAGGCTATTCTGACATCCTGCAAAGATAGTCAAGCAGAAACTGTCCAAATACTCACAAATTCAATGGATGCAAGAATTGTGAAGGTGATATCAAAGAAGGGGTCCTATGTTAACATGTAACTTGGCCTGCTAATTTTTTTTTTGATTGAAAGAGCTTTTGATTTCTGTAAATATGACCTCCTGATGCTGCAAATTCAACAAATTACCATTTTAGTTCTCTTTACAACCTTTAAAATGTTTTCATCTCTGTTGTGCATAATAATTTGAAACAGCGCATTTTGAGTTTTTTTACTTCTAAAAAAAAAATCTGTTATCATTAGGAGATTTGTTCAATAAAATTTGCATTATACTCCAACAGTTGATGGCTCGAAGATTATACTGACTGTCATTTGAATCGACTATTTAGGGAAATCAGCGAAAAATAACATTTGCATAATAATTTGGAATGCGGTGTACACACTCTCTAATACTACTCTGGTCTCTTCTTCATGTACAGATGTAGCCATATTTATCTTGACTTTTAACGCATTTAATCAACACATCAAGAAACTTTAATGTGACTTTTTAATGGCGGCTGTTGTGTGATATCACGCTGCAGCAACTTATCAGAATCAAACTTGGCTACATCTTTATAAAGCACATTACCCTAGTGTATCAGGTCTCTCCTTTATATACATACTTTTTAATGCGACTTTGGTATCTTCATCATGTACATAGCACATTACCGCCAACTCTACCTACAATAGGTGACTCCTTCAGGCACTCACACTCCAATACTACTCTGGTATCTTCTCTATGTAAAAAGGCCTCGGTGGTGTACGGCCAATACAGCATAGTCATGAAAAAGATAGAACGAAGCACAAGGACTGTTGGCGAGGTGGGTTGTGACAGCTTCGTCACCACTTGTAGGACAGAGTCTAGGGAACTTCTCTCTAAACAGGGGACATCCTCAAAAATTTCCAGGCTTCCATTAGGTCTCAGAAAGGGTGCTTCCTACAGCTCCTTGAGGAGTTACTTGCCTATCACTGACTCTGCACAATGACACTCTCAGTAACCGGGGAGACTCTTATCTAATATCCATGCTGCACAGGGACACTCTAAGTACCAGCGGGATGCTCCTTTCCATTAGCACGCTGCACAGTGAAACTCTCAGCCTCAGGGTGAGGCTCCTGCCTGTCCCCCGCAGGCCCACTCACACTCATGTGCCGCTTGCCACTAACAGCAGATCACCACATCAGCTAAACCTCGCTCTTTAAGGCTATTGCCCGCACGCTGAACCCTGTTAGATCGGAACAGTCATCTTTTTCAGTCTAAGCAGTAAGAGGACTCAACATAGCCACACTGGTAACGTTCCAACATTGATATGGCACGGCAAACAACTCACAAAGATGGCTTCCGACTGTTCCCATGGCGCCAATATATTTAAAGCAACATTTACCAGCAATCATTGCCTGAACCAGCCAAATCAATACAATGTGAGCATAACATATACATACTGTATTTCGCTTTATCTTGGAAAAACGCTCCTGGGGAGGAAAGAGTATACAAACACATGGTATAAATTAAAGAAACAGTGCCCATTTTACTGGCAGACCACATTTGGCACAATATGCAAAATAAAAACAGGGTCCCTTTAAAATAGGGATCACTCCCACATTCTTACACCCCTACTGTATCCAGGTTTCTCCTTTGTGTATAGATATCATTTAGAGCTACTTTGGCTACATGTTCATGTCCATTTCACATTATTCCCTTCTCTAAACAAGTCTCTCTTCTATGGTATACATAAATAAATCTCTCCTCTTTGTATACACACCATTCAATATCACACTGGTATCTTCTTCATCTATATATCACATTACCACCTATTCCACTCAGGTTTTGTCTTCATGTATGTATGCTTTCCAATACTACTCTGGTCATTATGTGTATACAGTACATTGCAAAAAATTTATCTTTTTAATATATACTATATATGATATTAATCCATCCCTTAAGGTGGGTAACACACCACACTGATATATATATAGCATTACATACGACAAGTATGCAGCTTCCTGACACCTCTGAGGTACCAAATTGCAGCATTCCGTGTAAAAAAAACTATTTAACCAGTCTTTAGCGAAATGTTACGTCATAAGTAAATCTAATTCTATCTCCCGCAGTTCTGATACAGAACATCATGATATTGTTCTTCTGAGATAATTAGCAGTTACATTGCAGCCACTTACTTATTACCTACAGACACACACTGATGCTTGTTTACACCCATCAGTCCTTATTTATTTGGCCTTGATGGACATCATAATGGATCCTATTAAAATAATAATATCTTAAAATGCATCAGTCATCTTCAGTGATGAGGGACAGCAAAACTTTTCTGTCTACTGCAAAAGACAGGGGGACGATGTTTAGAAATACAAAAATGTTGATGCTACAGATTGTCATCTGTGAGATACAATGTTTTCAACCACCATCTCATTGACTTTAATGTAATTAGAAATAATAAAACAAAATAGATGACATAATGATAACTATGTAGGGCCTAATGAAAACTGATGACTGAAACAGAACAGGAACAGAACCTTACTTAACACATTCTCATTGAACATGCTATATAGGTTAGCAATCTCATATACTATATATTCTTGGTTTATGAAACTTCACACACAATGCTGAGCCTTATTCGTGTATGAAGTTTGTTACCTATTCCCTTTGTCTCTTCTAGATATGTTTGCAAAACTGCTCATACCGCAGAGATCTCACAAGCATGAACTCAAATAGCAGTACTAGACACCATCAATGAAGAACGCCCATCATATTAATGCACATGTCAAATATAACAGATAGCAATTACAAAATATCATCAGACATAGACAACTTTCTTCAGGGTTAAAAAAAAAAAATAAGAAAATTCCTCAGCACATCCGTAGAATATAAAGTATAAACAGAGCTTTATTGGGTCATCTTAAAATCCATAGAGGACACAGGTAAGGCGTGTCACAGCTTACACGTTTCGAACAGAAGTGTTCTTACTCATAGCATACGTAACAGATTCAATACATGTGTTTTAAAATCACAGTTTGCCAATCCTGACACATTAACTCAGTAGCAGCTCTACAGACCTTTTGAAAAAGGAACAGGTTTCATTTATAACAAAATCACAGAAAGTGTGTGCACCTATAGAAGCTTATAAATTAGAGGATAATAGTTAGAGGGAAACCCCCAGCTAACCTTAGATGAAGACTTGCATAAAAGATCCCGCACGGATCCTCGTGTCGGCACACGATGTGTGGATAGCAAAGAGAGGGTTGGATCCAGCGTAATTTGAAGTTAAAATGGAACCTGGTTCCAAGTTTAATTAGTCCAGTTAAAACAGGATCAAAAATAGGAGAGTGAGGTCCTGGAGTATAAGGAGAGGTATTGTAGGTATGAAGAGCCTACGCGTTTCAGACGCTTCCTGCGTCCTTAGTCATGGTTGATGACTAAGCCATGACTAAGGACGCAGGAAGCGTCTGAAACGCGTAGGCTCTTCATACCTACAATACCTCTCCTTATACTCCAGGACCTCACTCTCCTATTTTTGATCCTGTTTTAACTGGACTAATTAAACTTGGAACCAGGTTCCATTTTAAATTCAAATTACGCTGGATCCAACCCTCTCTTTGCTAAGCCTATAAATTATTTGTTTTTTTAAATGAGATTACATATAGAGTAATGCCGATAAATGCTTTCTAAAAATCTATATAGAATCTTGAGGTTCTCTGTCTAATCTTTGTTTCAAATATTACACTTTATAAAATTTTTCAGTTGTAATATTTATTTTTAAATGAAAAATATACTTAGCGTCTTGAAATATTTTAATAACATGTATATGTGCTGTCTATGTACATCTAGTACCTAAATATTTTCTGGATACATTGCGTTTTGCTGTTCTAGTTAAAACAAAAAAATACACTATATGTAATATCATTAAAAAACAAATAATTTATAAGCTTCTATATGCGCACACACTTTCTGTGGAAGCCTGTTCCTTTTTCAAATGATCTGTAGAGCTGTTACTGAGTTAATGTGTCAGGATTGGCTAACTGTGATTTTAAAACACATGTATCGAATCTGTTACATTTCTGTTCGAAACGCGTAAGCTGTGACACGCCTTACCTGTGTCCTCTATGGATTTTAAGATGACCCAATAAAGCTCTTATTATACTTTATATTCTATGGATGTGCTGAGGAAATTTCTTCTTTTTTCTAACATTGAATTTCTTGCCTGTCTGCAAGCCCCCCTTCCAATTGCAATCTGTTGAGGAAACGACAGATCCCAGAATGAAGATTGGGTGATCACACTTGTTGCTTTTTTGCTATTTTTTTCAACTTTCTTCAGGGGTGATGTATTGCCTTGGCACGTATTTATAATCCCAAACAGCCAATGAGAACCGATAATCGAATAATAGATTATTTAACTTCAGAACATAGTACAGGATCCCATATAAGTATATAATAGAGCCCGGTAACTCACACTACAGAAGAGTTGCATTATGTGTTATCTCTTCAGCATGGACAGTATGTGCAAACATGTCAATATAAAATGCAGATTGTAAAATACATGTACCAGCATAATGTAGCCAAGATGTGACATCACTCAACACATCTTGCCGCATGTCACATGCCTGGGTCCATGATAATTGATATAATCTTATAAATAACTGCAGACTAAGTGGGAATAAATATATGTAATACCCCAATGATACTCACTGACATATGAATCTAAACATGAATAGAGAATGTAAATACGGTGCCTGCTTGATGTTTAGTAATCTTCTCTAATTGCAGAAATGGGTTGATTCACATCTGCCTCAGAGGCTTTGATAGGGGTCTCCGGCATAGATTCCGTCATTTTTGCAGGATAAAATGACAGACACCATGTGTTCCATTGAGCACCGTTGGTGTCCGTCATGCACTGGATCCAGCGGCTCTGGTTTTTCATTGTTTTGCTTCTATGACGGTGCAGAACAACATAAAGCAATAACGCAGATGTGAACACAGCCTATCTCAAATCTAGAGTACATTGCAAAAGTCAACAAATATGTCTGGTTTACAAATGAAAAAAACCTCATAATTTATTAATTGTCAGCAGTTAAAAAAGAATAAAACTGAGTTGTGTTAAATCTGTTGGGGGTGAATACTTTTGCAAGCCACTGTATTTATCAGTAAAGAAACGACTATAACATACAGGTCCCTTCTTTCACAGTTACATAATGTGAATTCACTACAGGTCCTGACCACAAGAACGTCCACTGGTGAACAAAGTTAGCCAACATTGGTGGCGGATGCTTTTTTGTGCTCTACCATCAGCCGTTAGATCGTCCAAGACCAAACTTCATCTTCAAGCAGAATGGCTTACAGAAAACACATGATGAGCCCCAATAACCGGGGTACAGAACATAGGTAGATCCAGATAGAACTATACCTAAAGGTTAGCGAAAGTGGAACCTACACAGTAGCTACTGAATTTCTTGCTTTTCCATTGATGCAGAAGAGTAAAAGATCATGTCTTCTTTCATGTGAATTTTTCCTTGACTATTAAATTGCCACAGCAGAGTCATGCTTTGTTTTTCCTCTGCTAGAAAAACTACTATTCCAGTCTAACACAGCAGGTTAAGCTGAAACAGTCTGAAGCAGGAATATCAGCAACTGTGACATGTGAAAGTCAGGGCAGGGTTATTTGTATGAATAAAATTACAGCCTTCCATTGTGAGACCCGATGTTTAGATATAATGCAAGCTGCTCTAAATTATTATTTATTACGAGTGACAAGCTATTTTCCTTTGAAGGCAGTTTGGATAGCAAAGCTGGCAACACACAGGGAGTACTGCAGGGTGGAGTGGGCAATGGGGGTTCTATGACTAGACGGAGTGAGCAGCTCTCGATAATGATGAGCCACATTGACCGCAATGATTAGAAGATCTTAGCTTTACTGAAGACTGTCAGAGAAGCCGAAACAATAGGAGACCAGTAAACCAACTAAGGGAGAACAAAAGACATAAATAACCATACAAACCACACACTCAACACATCATGTTTCCAGTAATTGTACACATTGTTCCGTAGTTCTGATTCTCTGTAGTCATGAGAATAGGAACCGCACAAGGAATGTTTGTAGCTAATCTTGTGTTTCGATAATAGTCTCCATATTGTTCTCACAGCGCAATTTAAAGTTGATCTTTGACAAGTAACACCCCTTATTTAGAATGTAACACTTTGGAAATCAAAACGGATCACCCCTACTCCAAATGGAAAAAAAATATCCTACAACCTAAATGATCTATGGTCTGATTATTCACCTCTAAGGCCCTGTTCACATGGAGTTTTTTGCAGATAATTCAGCCTCAAAATTCTGTCTGGATTTTGATCTGCCTGCCCGGCGTTTGCCGCGTTTTTCACTGAGTTTTTCGCCCGCGGCCATTGAGCGAAAAAAACGAAATGCTTTCTCTGCCTCCCATTGATGTCGATGGGAGGTCAGAGACGTAAACGCCCAAAGATAGGGAATGTCACTGCTTTCTCCCGCGAGACGGTTTTTCCGCTCGCGGAAAAAAACGCCTCCACCTCCCATTGAAATCAATGGGAGGCATTTTCGGCGCGTTTTCCGATGGTTTCCGCATCAAAAAACATGTCAAAAGTCTCCATGTGAACAGGGCCTAACATTCCACCTAGGTTTTTATTGAAGATGCTTTTGGGGAGGGGGTAAATCTATATCTCAATTGTCCTAAAATACTAAAAAATTTACTTTGCCATAAACTTTTCTTTGCAAATCCTTCTCATTCCCCTGCTGTCAATGTATGGATCCCCTGCCATTCATCTATTTACAGACATGTGACATGTCTTAACTATGGATGACACATTACCAGGCTCCTGTGTAAATGTTGGGGGAATATGAGAACCAAAATGAGGGGCCAAAATAATGGAGGGATCCAGAGACTGATGACAGCGACTGATAATCTAGCATTTTTGGGGACAGCTACATAGCAGGTACTTTTGGGACTACTCTGAGGCTCCCTTTTTAGTATGACGTGAACAGCAATGTTGCCAGCGTTGCACTGAGGGTATGACCAGGAGTAGTTTATTTGGTGAGACCAGAGTTGGGTGGTAAAACACAAATTTGGGATAGCATTTGCATGCCCCATGTCCATTCTCCAATGTGAATAGGTAGGGGGCTCCATTCTCTCAGGAAGCAGAAATGTTAGAATCACGCTTTAGTATTTGACAGATTTAATATATTTTTCATGGAAGTATAAAAGTATATTCTTGGACCAAACCATTAAGCAATAACAGGGTAGATTCTATATAATTATTGATGAGAAATAAGTGCATTAGTACAAATAACAAAATGGTCCAGTCTTACCCCACGTCTAACAAAAAATTTTGTACTGCCCATCTGCCTGATATACTGTAAAATGATGGATATAACTAAAAGGATTGATAGGATCAGTAAGATTGTGTCCATACCGTCAGGTTTCTAAGGTAAATACGATGGATAGATGAATACATTCTCCACATTATCAAAAATTCTTTACATCCGTTGTTGACATAATATTGAAAAGCAAACATCTAGAAAGCTGGAGAAGGTCCCAGAATGCTGTATTTATACATACGCTGTTTTATCCAGCTGCAGCTCTGCAGATTACTATTGGAAATGAAAATTCAAAAATGTGGCACTGATTCAGATCTTGGAGAAATCAATGTTTTTGGATGTGCATTGATGTTTTTCAGCCCCTCTGTTGTGAGTGTCAATGCTGTGAAATGTTGCATTTTAAAATACAGGGTGGCCCATTTATATGGATACACCTAAATAAAATGGGAATGGTTGGTGATATTAACTTCCTGTTTGTGGCACATTAGTATATGGGAGGGGGGAAATTTTTCAAGCTGGGTGTTGACCATGGCGGCCATTTTGAAGTCGGCCATTTTGTATCCAACTTTAGTTTTTTCAATGGGAAGAGGGTCATGTGACACATCAAACATATCGATAATTTCACAAGAAAAACAATGGTGTGCTTGGTTTTAACGTTACTTTATTCTTTCATGAGTTATTTACAAGTTTCTGACCACTTATAAAATGTGTTCAAAGTGCTGCCCATTGTGTTGGATTGTCAATGCAACCCTCTTCTCCCACTCTTCACACACTGATAGCAACACCGTAGAAGAAATTCTAGCACAGGCTTCCAGTATCCGTAGTTTCAGTTGCTGCACATCTCGAATCTTCACAGCATAGACAATTGCCTTCAGATGACCCCAAAGATAAAAGTCTAACGGGGTCAGATCGGGAGGCATTTCTTCTATGGTGTTGCTATCAGTGTGTGAAGAGTGGGAGAAGAGGGTTGCATTGACAATCCAACACAATGGGCAGCACTTTGAACACATTTTATAAGTGGTCAGAAACTTGTAAATAACTCATGAAAGAATAAAGTAACGTTAAAACCAAGCACACCATTGTTTTTCTTGTGAAATTCTCGATAAGTTTGATGTGTTACATGACCCTCTTCCCATTGAAAAAACTAAAGTTGGATACAAAATGGCCAACTTCAAAATGGCCGCCATGGTCAACACCCAGCTTGAAAAGTTCCCCCCCTCCCATATACTAATATGCCACAAACAGGAAGTTAATATCACCAACCATTCCCATTTTATTTAGGTGTATCCATATAAATGGCCCACCCTGTATATTTAAAAGGGTTGTGCAGAGTAAGAAAAACATGGCTGCTTCCTTCCAAAAACAGTGCCACGCCTGTCTACAGGTTGTGTGTGGTATTGCAGCTCAGTCCCATTAAGCTCAAAGGAGCTGAGCTGCAATAATTTTAATTACTAAATTGGTGGTAATCTGCATGCCGCTGCTCTAACAGGAACAGAGTGCTGCACCGCTTTTTTGTTATTTACATTGAGCTGCGATAACTGATGCAACCTATAAATAAGTGTGGTCCTGTTTCTGGAAAAAAGTCGCCTCTGGGACCCGCACCTATCTCTAGAACGGGGCCCCTAAACCCAGTTCTACCTCTGTATTGCGGCTGAAGCAGGTGCTTTCCGACCATGAATTAGGTAACAGCGTAGCTCGCTGAGCTACGCTGTTTTCTTAAGCCCCATATAACTGAATGGTAGTTACGGAAACAACGTAGCTCACATGCTACGCTGCTTCCGTAACTGCTATTCACTACTATGGGAGTTACGGAAACAGCGTAGCTCAGCAAGCTATGCCGTTTTCGTAACTCCCGACCATAAAGTCAGTGATAGCAGACAAAGCTAGAACGGGGTTTAGGGGGCCCCGTTCCAGAGATAGGTGTGGGTCCCAGAGGTGGGACCTGCATCTATCTGCCATTTATGACATATCCTGTGGATAGGTCATAAATGTTCCTCGTGGGAAACCCCTTTTAACTGTCTGACCCCAAATATCCTGCGATAATGTACACAAATCTGCCCCACTGATCCGACTGTGCAGAAAAGCATTTAAAACTCAGAAAACACTTAGCGTTTATGTATTCTTGACAGCAATAAATTGTTTTATATTCGGCAGAACTGTACACAGAATCTATTTATTCACATTGGTCTCAGTCTCCAATGGAGCGGCGGCCAGATGTTACTTTAAAGTCCATATTGAAGTCTACATACACAGCGTTTTGTTTTTTGGCATTTTTATAGCGTTTTTAGGCTTAGTGTATGCTCTGGGTATGACGTTTATTCGGAACTTTTTCCCATAGGCTTCTCTATAGGACTTGAAATATGCCAGAAAAAAACCATGTTTAAATGTTTAAACATTTTACTATAATAAAGCAATCTGAAATCTTGTTAAAAATGGCATGAAAAACACATTAAAAGTAAAAGTACATATTGTGCTGGTTTCTTTTGGGAATAGGTATGTGGAATGTCATGTAACAAAGAATTAATCAACAAAGAATATCTTATGAATGTAATTAGTTTATCAGGCTCTGTTTACATGCACATCATGACTTCCGTTTACAACGAGAACCATAATGATCTGCCAGATCCGTCACATGATAGATGCCAATTGAACTCGTCGGACCCCATTGACTTAAGTAGGGTCCATCAGGGTTCTGTCTTGGTGTCTGTCGGCTTGGCGCAAAAATAGCTCTTCATGCAGAGTTGTTCCTCCCATCAAATCTGATAGAAATTGCGGCGCCTGCATAAATGGAAACATTGACTTATTAAAATAATTCCTACTAAAAAATTTTTGGTTATTTTTATTATTTTCTTATGTGGCTATCCATTTTTAAAAAAAATCCTGAAATATTGAAGTTTTTATACTGACCACTGGAGCACGCACAATAGGCTGACATTTCCTGTTTTCAACAATTCATTTTTTCTACTTTATCGTACTGTACTGTACTATACCACTCGGTGGTCTTTGATGACGAGACTCTACTCTATTTCTTTTTGAAGACCGCATTAGTCTATGGACAGTATTAAAGAGTAACTACACTTTCATCAAACTTTTGATATGTCATAGAGATATATCAAGTTAGATAAGATATATAGTTTGGATCGGTGGGGGTCCGGGTGCTGAGACCCCGCTTTGCACCTTCGGCTGTGATCAGCGCTCTCTGTCACGCTGAAGACGTCTTCAGGCTGATGAGAAGCGCTGACCCCAGCCAAAGGTGCAGGACACTCAGTTGAGCTCTTCTGCACCTTCGTGTCACCTATCACTGCGTTAAAATAGTAGTGGCACACAGTGTTAAAATTGTGGGCTTTATGCTAGGAGGACTGATTTACAGGGTACAGTCTAGTGACCACCCAGCCCTGAGCGTGGGCTATCAAAGCCCTATCGCTAGATTGGCTAGTGCTCCAGGAAGATACACTATAACACTGCTATTAGCTGTCTGTGCTAGACACAGAAGGTTGGGATTTGATTCAGCAATAATTCTCAATGTGTTTCCCCGTCCCTGTTAGCGAGAGGGATCATCAGGAGATTATAAATGCATTGGTTGAATATTAAAGCAGCTAGAACTGCTGTTTGACTGCAAGATGGAATGCCAGTTAAAACTGCTGAGCTGGAGCCCTGATGGCGGTCTGAACGCCACCATTTATAAACTAAGTCACGCCCCTCACACACCTCCAAGACCCCACGTCATCATGTCTCCGATAGGCCTGACGTACATATGGGTGTGTGAGATAGTGAAGCGGCCAGGAGCGTGCATGCGTTGCCATAGCAGCAAGGACGCTGACTTGCTAGACACATTAAACCCAAACAAACAGTAATGATGTTGCAGGCTACACCCGGTGACACATCTTCCGTCACCTTTCAAGGCAGTAATCAGCGGTGAGCGTCAATATAGAGACATCATATCTCCTCTATCCTATTGCACCGCCGAACAGTTAAGCACATGATGCCCGTAGCAAGTGTTACCCCAACACTGTCCAATGCTCAGGGCGGCACAGACACATACAAAATGTCCTAAATTATGTATGATTCGTTCACAAAGTAGATATTAGATATAGCCCACTGCACCAATATCCCTAAAGTCACCACTCTCCCCACATAACGAAATAACGGGTGAGAGGGAGGGGGGTTTAGGGATATTGACTTTAGTCAGAGGAAAAAGAGAGAAATGCGACAGGTATATTAGTAGAAGGGTATGCCTCCCTAAACTATAAATGGAGTATATGATATGGAGTCATTAAGTCCATGTGGTTTTGTGCATTTAAGCCTAAACGTCCACTGGGCTTCTTTGTGCAACGGGTAATTGTTCAAATTGCCACCGATCGGTGATGAACGGATTTTCTTTATATCCTGAAATTTGAGGCAGCTAGGATCTCCTCCATGACATGATTCACACACAGAAAGCAGCTTTAATTACATGACACGATAAGCACAAGCGTGGTGGAGTAACTAGCATGTATGACCACCTTGCTGCGCGTTTCGTCGTAGTTCTCCTCAGGAGGCGTCAGGTGGTAATTGCTCGATTTGCCACCGGATTTTCTTTATACCCTGAAATTTGAGGCAGCTAGGATCTCCTCCATGACATTGCCAAGCATGTCTGGTTAGGGGACGATCTTCTTCCCTAAGGATGTTTCTTCGTTTCGGCAACAATGTGGGTCTCAGCACCCGGACCCCCACCAATCCAAACTTTTGATATGTCTCTGTGACATATAAAAAGTTTGATGGAAGCCTAGTCACTCTTTAATTCCTATTCATTGCAGCTGCCACAAAGCACACACACACACACACACACACACACACACACACACACACACACACACACACACACACAGTGATGCACTCTTCTTCAAATATGAGCTGTGCCTCGAATATGTCTTCCCCTGGGAAAGTTTTTACAAAATAAATAGCTACAACATAAACACAATATTTTTTATATATCTTCAAGATTTAATTTATTTTATAAAATTAAATTCAATATCTGATACATTACCGTTAGCAGTTAAGCACTGTGTACCTGTCATCTGAACTCCCATATTGCACCATTTTCTGGTTACAGGAATCAGCATAATTAACAATATGTGTGAACAGAAAATAAACTTGGCACAGTAAGAAGTATCTAGTCACGGTCATCATATTATTTAAATAGCAGAATCATCTCCCTTCCTGGGGCAGCCTATTGAACCCAACATCTTCTTCTGCCTCTCATTCCCCTACTACATTATAATCAATGTTAAACTACAGCCATTTGTTTCCAAAGCCTTTTGGATATACGGAAGATGAAGGAGAATTAATGTCATTGCCGCTTTTGGAATTGCTAATTTCTTCCTAGCTCAGTACAAATATGAGAAACTCTTGCTGAGTAAACAGCTAAGGAAAAGTAAATCAGTAAATTGAGATATTGAATATAAAGTTAATCTGACATACTGCAAAGTAAGACAAGCTCTATATACATATATAGCAGATTGTAAATTGTCATTTAGCAGTTTATGATTTTGTCAGTTTGCTGATTTATTCCTTAAGTAATTAAAAATCAAATTTAAGCAACAGATCATTTTTACGTGCAGTACCACGATTGACCGCATGGTGTGCTGTTAAGAGGAATCTTTTGCAAGTGTAAAGGCACTACACTTTAGTCCATGTTAACATCACATTTTTTACCAACATTTGACACATATGTCAGGAAAAGCTCCTGATGTATACATGAAACATAGACTGTGATGAATGCCTAACTGGCACTAATGCCCGTGAGTGACGAATGCCACTGTTAGGCATCCGTTTATCGCATGTCACTAATAGGCATCTGTTTAAGGGATACATTGTGAAAAGGTGTTGAAAAGCTCATGACGTATATGATTTATGAATGCTTCAGATGTATTCCATACAGTGGCATCCATTACCCCTAGACTATTATTTTCGAAAAAATGTATAGGTTTAATGTATATGTTTTTTTGACTGGAAAAGTTTTGTCTACTACACTATTTCATACCTTTTTTTGCTGTATACTAAAGTATAGCGGTCAGACGGAGGCCAAAGGCAGTGGTGGATCATCATATGGGCGGTTCTGGTGCTGTATTTATGTACTGAGCTTGGTTCTGGTGCTGGGTCCAAGCACTGAGACCTCCACCGATCGCTAAAACAAAGTGGCAGAAGAGCTCAGGTGACCGCTGTGCCGCTTCAACACAGGTGTGAACAAAGCCTAAAATAGCTGTCGGCTGAATGCTCGTTTGGCCGACAGCTATACATCCCAACTCCTGCATACATATGCAAGCTCGGCTGAGCGTGCATGTTTATTCAGCAGGGGGATGGGAACACCTTTGGCAAAGGGTTATCTCCTGCAGGAACAAATGATGGACATGCTTCTTTCCAATACTTTTTCCTCCTACATCAGGGGAAAATCATTCACATCAGATAGTAGGTCGGTCCCGCCGTAATCGGCAGATACGCCGACTGGCACCTTAACAAGGAGACAGAAAGCTATTTATTTAGACACAAGTAGTACAATACTATTAGCAACAACATAGCGGGGGAAATATGTAATTCAGTTATCGCCAATTCTTGCTTATCAAAACACTATTAGAAGTTGGGACGTGTTTCTTGAATGTGTCAAAATACAGAAGATTTGTAGAATAACACAGTACTGTGTTAATTGGGGGATTTCAAGACAGGTAGATGGAATTAACCGTCCATGAGTCTTAGATATTGTGGATGTCTAATAAAACAGCAGAGTTGCTTTTGGGCCCCCTCGTGAACCTGGATCCAGGTGTGACAGCTTCATGTGTACTGCCTAGAACTACTCTTATGCTTATATAGCCTGTGTTCAATATTAACAAAATAACTGTATATTTTTAGTTAGCAAAATGTAGCATATTTTTGTCACAAATTGTACCAAAAAAGTGCAGTACATGACATTTACGATGTGTTTTAGACACTTATTACACATACTTTTGGAAAGTGCCTAAAAAAGGTGTGGGGTAATTTATGGGCATAAAATACTGGTGTATTTGTATGTCATCTTTGAGATGGTGTAAGGAAGAGAAATGAAATGTGTTTAACATTCTGTACCTAGTAAGTTGCACTAAATTTATCATGCCATGTCTGCCATTTTGATAAATTTGGCTCAATTTCCATTTCCACTTTATCAGCTCCTAAAGGCATGCATTCCACTACACTATTCATAAATCTCCTCCATAGGTTACAAGCAGGACATGCACTGTACAGATAAAGGGTGAGTATTCAGAAAAATTTCCTCTGGTGGCCCCAAGATACTTCAGGTCGACACTGATATGCAGGCGGAGTGCCCTGTCAGTCAGAAACTCTCCTCCAATAAGTGTTGCCACAAGAGTACCTGGCAACAATGATTGGAGGAGATCCACTCGCTGACAGGCCCCCAGAATGTCCTTCATAAAAAGTACTGTAGAAATAGCATTCAGCGCCCTAAATTCCAGTTCTGTCCAGGGGTGGTACAGTTGGTGCTCTGTGCCCGACACAAATGGTAGGCGGAGTCGGTGGCCATATCGACCACCAGTGGCAGAGGGAGCAATCTATTGATAAAAAGAAAGAAACTGATTAAAGAGAGCGAGCATTGATAGTAGTGAATAGAAATCTAATATATATCACAGAGGTGTGGAATGGAGCTAAGAGGAGTAGCAGGAGGTGAAACATTTAACTGTCTCCGCACCCCCCCCCCCCCCAGCCCCCGGAGGAGACAGTTAAATGAATGTTTGTCCATCAGGCAGTTACTGTATTATTCCAAGCTTCAGAAACCGAAGATGGGGGTCACATTCTGAATTCCAGACTGGGCCACCAAGAGAGCTTGTCCTGATCCTGGTTTTAACCCTTTATAGGCATCTTGTAGACACTCTTATTTAAAGTGTCTCATGATGGTGATAATTTATGGAAAGAATCTGCCCAGCGTTGTAATTTATATTCTGGGAGTGCAATCCCACTAGGCCTAATAAAAACTTCATTAGAGTCAAAGGAATAACGTACAGTATTGCACTGGAAAACATTTTTGGAACTGAGTAATAACTTTGGCATAGCCCTGATTTCATGTTTGGACTTTTTACACTTCTACTAGTACAAGTGGCAAAAAGGTTACAAATTATATTATTCCCGCATTCTACTCTCTAATTCATTCCTGACATCAAATTGTCTTATCCACCGGTAAACATGTTTCCAAACCAATAATCAAGTGAGGAAGAATCTGGGTAACTGTCAATAGCACGCTTTACTTAGAGAACGGATCCTCTGTGGCATTATTACCAGCCTGTGTTTGTATTTGCACTGCATTGCAGACACATTATGGGGAATAAATAATGTGTAATTACAATAATTAGTTCGTCTGCGAATACAAATACAGTCAAATGTGTCCAAAGTTGAACTTATACTAAAGTATGTGTTCTTTACCACAATATAAGAATGTTTCCTGTGTCTGACCATATAGGTCTATAGGGCTCTACTGTTCTTTACCTCCATATGCCCCCAATTTCATACCGAAGATATTTCTTTTGTATTCCAAATAACTCTAAGAACTCTAAATGTGGTTCTGTTAAACCAGGGAAGGAAGAGATATTATGGCCGTATCATGCGTCTGTATTATGGCTGCATAAAAGTAGCCTTAGGCTTGGTTCCCACAGTGCAGATTTGCTGCTGCTTTTGCCTGCATTTTGTAAGACAAAACCAGAATTGGATCCAGGGGAGCAGACCTATAAGGCCTTTCTTTATATATTTCTTCTGTTTAGGTTCCGTTCCTGGTTCTGGCTTAAAAAAACGAATGCAAAATCTACAGCAGGCACTTGACAGCTCTGTGTGCCCTGTTCATATGGATGCGCGGCTGCGTGCTTTTCGCGCAGCCGCCATCTTTATGACACTCCGTTTGGATGTTTGTAAACAGAAAAGCACGTGGTGCTTTTCTGTTTACATTCATTCTTTTACTGTTATTGCACGAATCACGCTTGTCCCATGGAAGTGCTTCCGTGGGGCATGCGTGATTTTCACGCACCCATTGACTTCAATAGGTGCGTGATGCACGAAAAACGCCGACACATAGAACATGTCGCGAGTTTTACGCAGCAGACTAACGCTGCGCAAAACTCACGGACTGTCTGCACTGCCCCATAGACTTCTGTAGGTCCGCGCGAGCCGCATGAAAACCACGCAGCCGGCACGGACGCAAAACACGTTCGTCTGAATCAGCCCTTAGGTTGTATTTTTAAGCAGCATTTCTGTTTCTTTGTCTCGTACAAATGGCAAGAAAAACTCAACGACACTGCAAGTACTTTTTCATACAGGGCCAAAAAAGAAAAAAAAGGAATTCATAGCACATCTCGAATATATAATTTTATGTAAAACAAGTTTGACACTGACAATGCAGCCGAGGAATATTCTATCTATCCATCTATCTATCTATCTATCTATCTATCTATCTATCTATCTATCTATCTATCTATCTATCTGTCTATCTGTCTGTCTATCTGTCTGTCTGTCTGTCTGTCTATCTATCTATCTATCTATCTATCTATCTATCTATCTATCTATCTATCTATCTATCTATCTATCTATCTATCTATCTATCTATCTATCTATCTATCTCTATCTGTCTGTCTGTCTGTCTGTCTGTCTGTCTTTTATTGTATGCAAGTTCCATACCAAAGGGCTCATTGATTCAATGTATATGCAATTATATGTTATGAATTTTAGAATTCAGGATTTTAGGATTTTATTAGGTTTGTACCTCTGATAAAAAAAACTTTCACTAGACTTGGAATTATGTATCAACAGTTAGTATGGCCCTATTTATTCAGATGCAATTTCCTTACATATCTTATGTTTCAATTTCTCATTATTTTTAAAATCTCTGCTTTCTGTCAGTGAATAGAAACATTATTATTCACATCTAAAGGCTAAACCTGTCCTGATTATGTCCAACTAACCTAGTGCATATCCTATTATGTATATCAGAGGCCTCTCTTTGGACAGTTGGGGCTTATAAATGAAGCTTATGAATGAAGCCTTTACTGTGCTGTCCCCGACTCCCCTTTAAAGTACTCTTTATCAATCACATTAAAACATTAATATCTGTTTCTGTGTTGCCAGATAATGTGATCTTCTTTTGTGGCATCAGAGACTAAGCTACATTCTTTGTGTATGTAATCTATCGTCCCTTCTGCAGCACTATTTGTGCACTAACGCTGCCCAGAAATTATCAAAATATTATATAAGCTGAATTAAAGGGGTTATTCGGGTATTAAAATTGATGGTCTATCCTCAGGATAGGCCACAATATTAGATAGTGGGAGTCCAACTATCAGCACACCCGCCAATCAGCTGTTTGAAGGGGCTGCGGCGCTCATACAAACAGATGATCAGCGGGGATGCCGGCAATCAAACCCCCACCGATCTAATATTGATAGCCCTTTCCTAAGGATAGGCTATCAATTTTATTAACCCAGATAACCCCTTTAAATGAGTCAACATTTTTGCTGGCATATCCTTGGTCTCCATCACGGTGTCCAAATTTTTGAGGATTTTGATATTGTTGTTTTTTTCACCATGTATAAATATAAACTTAATCTGCAATTCTTCAAAAAGAAAATAGTTTTTCTTAGGGCAATTAACATCACTTTAAGAATAAGAAGCCATGTGAACATCTTGTCTCCCTTTATAAATGACCTTAGTAATAGATTGACTCAGAATATAACACAGTTTAATGAGAAACTTAATATAGTTGTCTAATTTAAAAAACCCATCGACTAAAAAGGGCATCTCTCGCTCTGGAGGACTCATTGTGTCTGCGCCTTACATGGACAGCTCATTCATTTGTGTAATGCTCATTTTCCTCTGGAGGTGCTGCAGGGCAATTGAACACTAAGGGCTCTTGTACACGACCGACAGCAACTCGGGCCGTTTTTCACGGCATCCGAGAGGCACCCAATAGTTTTCACAGACCCATTCACTTCAGTGGGTGAATAGGGTACGTGAAAACGCACCGACTCTCCAATCCGTCCGAAGATAGAGCATGTCCTATCTTTCCACGGATCACAGACAGTACTCAGGCGGCACAAAAGGTTGAGTGCAAGAGCCCTCAGTGGTGGGTTCCCACACGGTTTATAGCAGCCCAGCAGCTGCTCGGCTCATTGTCAGGCATCTCTTCTAACAAATTGAACAAAATGGACAACCGCTTTAATATTTGATCTTTGAAAAGTGTGTTTGGCATAAAGTGATACAACTCTGCATTCTCTACGACTAAAAGTGCTTTTAAAAATAAGCAAAGCCCTCTTTGTACATTGTGCTCATAAACTATGCTATTACTGTGATTTAGTAAGTAGGTGTTGTCATGAACACCTCTCACTATAGTAAAACAAATACCTAAAATATAGCACAGTGATAAAATACCTCTACAAATAGCAAAATAATCAAATATTTTCAACGTAAAACTGCCTGCATTAAATCATATGAATAAAACCAAAGCTTTGAAATAGAAAGTAAATATATAAAATAAAAATGAGCAGATATGAAAGTATAGTAGTCATATCATCTCAAAACATCCATTTAAAGTCTTTAAAAGCTGCAGATTCTAGGATCACTGGCAATTTTTTCTGCTCTTTACACTAATAAAAATACCACAGTTCATTTAGCAAATCTTCCTTTTGGTTCCCTGATGGAATTTAACATTTGAAAACTCATTCAAGATGTTCTACTGATTTCTCCTTTCTTGTACTGTATAGTGGAAGAATGCCAGCAGCTCCCTTCCAAGACTAGACGGTGACAACAGAGGCATAACTTCTGCCCCCGGGCACCAGTGCAGAATCTGTAACAGGGTGCCCCACTTACCATGTGCCATTTTCATACTGATACCTTAGAATGTGGCAGAGGGGCCTTTGGGCTCCCTCAGGCACCAGGGTTCAGGTGTGACTGCTACCTTGGCACCTGCTTTAGCTATGCACATGTGGGCACCATTTTTGCAGACATGCCATCTATCCCTGCATTATGAAATACACTGTCCTAGCAGTAAGAAGATTCATGCCCAATGGTGCAACTACAGATGTGATAGCAGCTACAGGGCCCAGAGGTTAAACGGGACAATTTAGGTACAGAAAAGACTACAATATTCCGTATGTGGGGAGAAAACATCTTTCTTCCTTTAAGCCAGGGCCCAGCATTTCTAGAGTGAATGGTGGAGCTTGCTCATGCTCTGTGGCGTCGCCGTCACTACGTGGCTGCAGGACATGGGCACCTTTACTTCTGGTTGGGCCGGAAGTGCCCAGAGTAGAAACTGGATGTTGGGGCAAGGCAAGTGGGAATGCAGCAAGGCTGTAATGGCCACCAGCAGCTTTTTATGGATGGGTCCTTATTCAATCCCACTCAGGAGATGCGTTCTCGGCACCGGAGAGGCCATGGCCAGGTATGCAGGGCAGCAATTATCCTGGGACAGCGTTTTGTGCCAGGGAAAGGGGTAGGCATATGTAATAGACTAAAGGTCATAGGTCTGGACATCAAGGGGTGGCAGTACTCAGTAGTTCCAGGTTTTAGGAGCAGTTCGTGGGGCCATGGCAATGGGCTATAGGGGCCTTTCAGCAATGAAACAGTAAGGAGCCTTATCATCGAGCCAAAGGGAAATGTTTGTGCTAAGAAAGGAGAAGGGTCACAAGGGTACTGATTTCCACTGTTCCACTGTCAGAAATTGAGTGGTCTCCAAGATGCACTATAGGAAAACTCCATTAAAACAATCCAGAGGCTGCTGTAATCACAGGAATTTATTAACTAGATTAGAATTCTTCTAGAACATTACAGACAATGAAATGGCAGTATTCCGTGGAGTTTTAACTAACCTAGAGCTTTATTTTATTTTATTCAAAACGTAAAAATTTAACTGTGTCATCAGTTAACTCAAAATTACATCTTCCCAAAGTCAAACACGGTTTAAAAATTGAAATATGTGGAGTACCATGGGTCGAGCTACACATTGCAGAACTTCTTTTGCGATGCAAATTCCATCCGTGCATAAAGAACAGACAACATAAATTAATTTATGTCTACACAGGATCCCACCCCTGTGTTGTATTTATGTACTGAGCGTGGTTTTGGTGTTGTATATATGTACTGAGCTTGGTTCTGTTGTTGTATTTATGTACTGAGCTTTGTTGGGGTACTGTATATATGTACTGAGCTTGTTTCTGGTGCTGTATTTATATACTGAGCTTAGTTCTGGTGCTGTATATATGTACTGAGCTTTATTCTGTCGCTGTATTTATGTACTGAGCTTGGTCCTGGTGTTGTATTTATGTACTGAGCTTGGTTCTTGCACCGTATCTGTGCATTAACAGGGAGATTTGTTGCGGCTTACATGACGCACTGTCCTCCACCCTTCTTACAGTGCACAGTCAAACTAAATGGTCTAAGCATGCTTAGGATATTGAATGTGCGCTTAAAGGTCTATACAAAATGGGTGAGTTTAATATAATGAGTGTGGGTAGGTAGGTATCTAGGCTTATGTAATTATATACAAAGTGTGGCAATCCAGTTAAACATTCTGGACAGGGAATTTCTTTATTTAGAAGCCACTTTAACTCCTTAGTGACCACCAATACGCCTTTTCACGGAGGTCACTAAGGGGCCTTTGGCTAGGCCGCTGCCTTTTCACGGTGGCACAGGCTAAGTCCTGCACGGGCGTCCCGTGCAGGCTGGAGCCAGGGCTCGGCTGTCTGATGACAGCCAGGCTCCTGCTCCAACACCCGCGATCGAAGTTTACTTCGATCATGGCCGTTTAACCCGTTAAATGGCGCCGTCAATAGCGACCGCGGCATTTAACTTGTTTACAGAGGGAGTTAGCTCCCTCTGTCACCCATCGGCGGCCAGCAAATGCAATTGCGGGTCTCCGATGGGATGTCATGGCAGCCAGGGGCCTGATAAAACCCCCAGGTCTGCCCTGGACATATGCCTATTAGGACGCGCCGGAGGCACGTCCTAATAAATTGGCTGTCAGATTTACACTGACATGCAATAATGCTCTGGTATACGAAGTATACCAAAGCATTATAGCAGCGATCTGAAGATCGCATAGTAAAGTCCTCTAGTAGGACTATAAAAATAAGTAATTAATGTGAAATAAAGATTATTTATTAATAAAAATTACAGTAAATAAATAAATAAAACCATTTTTTTCCATAAAAAGTGTTTTTATTTAGTAAAAGTGTAAAAAATAAATAAAAGTACACATATATGGTATCGCCTCGACCATAATGACTCAATGAATAAAGTTAATATGTAAATTAAACCGCAATGTGAACACCGAAAAAAAAAACGCAAAAAACCATGGCAAAATTGCAATTTTTTTTCCATTGCCCCCCAAAAAAGTCATAATAAAAATGAATCAAAAAGTCCCATGAACTCCAAAATAGCACCAGTCACAACTACGTCTCGTACCGAAAAAAACAAGCCCAAAAAATCACTACATTGATGGAAAAATAAAAAAATTACGGCTCTTGGAATGCGACGATGCAAAAACAAATAATTTTAGTTCAAAAGTGTTTTGTGCAAAACTCATAAAACATAAAAAACCTCTACATATGTGGTATCGTCGTAATCGTACCGACCCATAGAATAAAGGTAACGTTATTTATGCTGCACAGTGAATGGCGTCAATTTAAAACGCATAGAACAATGGTGGAATTACAGGGTTTTTTATAATCCCCCCCAAAAAGTTAATAAAACTTAATAAAAAAATGATATGTACCCTAAAATGGTGCTATTAAAAAGTACAACTAATCCCACAAAAAACAAGCCCTCATACAGCTATGTCGACGGAAAAATAAAAAAGTTAGAGCTCTTTAAATGCGACTATAGAAAAACGAAAAAAAAAATTGCGTGGTCATTAGGGCCTAAAACAGGCTGGTCACTAAGGGGTTAATATAGGGTGTATTTGAAATAATTGTTTGGTTATTAGAATAATATTCCATGGCGCAATACACCGCAAAACACCGTGACCCCCCCCCCCCCGGCATGTATGTGAGCTTCTCCTTGGTGCTGTATATATGTATTGAGCTTCTCTGGTGTTGTATATATGTATTGAGCTCGGATTTGGTGCAGCATATATGTACTAATCTTGGTTCTGGAGTTGCATATATGTATGAGCTTGGTTCTGGTGTTGAATGTATGTACTGAGCCTGGTTCTGGCGTTACATTTATGTACTGAGCTTGGTTTCGGTTTAGTATTTATGTACTGAGCTCGGTTCTGGTGTTGTATTTATGTACTGAGTTTGGTTCTTGTATTGTATTTATGTACTGAGCTTTGTTCTGGTGATGTAGATATATACTGAGCTTTGTTCCAGTGCCGTATTTATATGCTGGGCTTTGTTCTGGTGTTGTATTTATGTACTGAGCTTTGTTCTGGTGCTGTATATATGTACTGAGCTTGGTTCTGATGCTGTATACATGGACTGAGCTTGGTTTTGGTGTTGTATCTATGTACTAAGCTTTGTTGTGGTGCTGTATACACTACCGTTCAAAAGTTTAGGGTCACTTAGAAATGTCCTTATTTTTGAAAGAAAAGCACCATTTTTTTCAATGAAGATAATATTAAATTAATCAAAAATACACTCTATACATTGTTAATGTGCTAAATGACTATTCTAGCTGCAAACGTCTGTTTTTTAATGCAATATCTACGTAGGTGTATAGAGGCCCATTTCCAGCAACCATCACTCCAGTATTCTAATGGTACATTGTGTTTGCTAACTGTGTTAGAAGGCTAATGGATGATTAGAAAACACTTGAAAAACCTTGTGCAATTTGGTTAGCACTGCTGTAAACAGTTTTGCTGTTTAGAGGAGCTATAAAACTGACCTTCCTTTGAGCTAGTTGAGAATCTGGAGCATTACATTTGTGGGTTCGATTAAACTCTCAAAATGGCTAGAAAAAGAGAGCTTTCATGTGAAACTCGACAGTCTATTCTTGTTCTTAGAAATGAAGGCTATTCCATGCGAGAAATTGCCAAGAAACTGAAAATTTCCTACAACGGTGTGTACTACTCCCTTCAGAGGACAGCACACACAGGCTTTAACCAGAGTAGAAAGAGAAGTGGGAGGCCCCGCTGCACAACTGAGCAACAAGACAAGTACATTAGAGTCTCTAGTTTGAGAAATAGACGCCTCACAGGTCCTCAACTGGCAGCTTCATTAAATAGTACCCGCAAAACGCCAGTGTCAACGTCTACATTGAAGAGGCGACTCCGGGATGCTGGCCTTCAGGGCAGAGTGGCAAAGAAAAAGCCATATCTGAGGCTGGCTAATAAAAGGAAAAGATTAATATGGGCAAAAGCACACAGACTTTGGACAGAGGAAGATTGGAAAAAAAGTGTTATGGACAGACGAATCGAAGTTTGAGGTGTTTGGATCACACAGAAGAACATTTGTGAGACGCAGCACAACTGAAAAGATGCTGGAAGAGTGCCTGACGCCATCTGTCAAGCATGGTGGAGGTAATGTGATGGTCTGGGGTTGCTTTGGTGCTGGTAAAGTGGGAGATTTGTACAAGGTAAAAGGGATTTTGAATAAGGAAGGCTATCACTCCATTTTGCAACGCCATGCCATACCCTGTGGACAGCGCTTGAGTGAATCCAATTTCATCCAAAACAGGACAATGACCCAAAGCACACCTCCAAATTATGCAAGAACTATTTAGGGAAGAAGCAGGCAGCTGGTATTCTATCTGTAATGGAGTGGCCAGCGCAGTCACCATATCTCAACCCCATAGAGCTGTTGTGGGAGCAGCTTGACCGTATGGTACGCAAGAAGTGCCCATCAAGCCAATCCAACTTGTGGGAGGGGCTTCTGGAAGCATGGGGTGACATTTCTCCCGATTACCTCAGCAAATTAACAGCTAGAATGCCAAAGGTCTGCAATGCTGTAATTGCTGCAAATGGAGCAATACAAATCATTATTTCTAACCTTGTCAATGTCTTGACTATATTTTCTAGTCATTTTGCAACTCATTTGATAAATATAAGTGTGAGTTTTCATGGAAAACACAAAATTGTCTGGGTGACCCCAAACTTTGAAACGGTAGTGTATATGTACTTGTTTGATTTTTGAGTTTGGTTCTGGTGCTGCATTTATATGCTAAGCTAGGTTCTGGAGTTGTATATATGTACTGAGCTTCTCTTTGGTGGTGTATATATGTATTGAGCTTGGTTGTTATGATGTATATAACTCCAGAACCTGTAGATAGTGCCCCCTGTAGATAGGGTCACCTATAGAGTCCCCTGTAGATAGTGCCCCCTGTAGAGTCTCCTGTAGTTAGAGCCCCTGTAGCATCCCCTGTAGATAGGGCCCCCTGTAGTGTGCCCTGTAGATAGGGCCCCTGATAGAGTCCCCTGTAGATAGTGCCCCCCTGTATCGTCCTCTGTAGCATTCCCTGTAGAAAGTGCCCCTTATAGTGTCCCCTGTAGATAGGGCCCCCGATATAGTCCCCTGTAGCTAGGGCCCCCCAATATAGTCCCCTGTAGATAGTGCCCCCTATATAGTCCCCTGTAGATACAGACCCCAACACTGCCAACTGTAAGAAAAAATAAAAATAAAATATTATGCTTACCTGTCACCGTTCCCTATGGAGTCCCCTGTAGATAGTGCCCCCTGTAGTGTCCCCTGTATTAGGGCCCCTGTAGCATCCCCTATATACAGGTCCCCCTGTAGTGTCCCCTGTACATAAGGCCCCGATAGAGTCCCTGTAGATAGTGCCACCTGTAGCGTCCTCTGTAGCATTCCCTGTAGATAGTGCCCCTTGTAGTGTCCCCTGTAGATAAGGCCCCCCTATATAGTCCCTTGTAGCTAGGGCCAGCTGTAGCTAGGGCCCCCTATATAGTCCACTTTAGATAGGGCCCCCTTTATGGTCCCCTGTAGATAAGGCCCCCTGTGTAGTCCCCTGTAGATCGGGTCCCCTATATAGTCCCCTGTACCTAGAGCCCCCAATATAGTCCCCTGTAGTTAGGGCCCCTATATGGTCCCCTGTAAATACGGACCCCAACACTGCCCACTGTAAGAAAAAAAAAAATGTTATGCTTACCTGTCCCCATGCCCGCGCCGTCTTCCAGCGACGCCAGGCCTCATACAGCGGAATGACACAGCAGCGCATTGACATCATCGTGCTGACTGTGTCATCGCTACAGCACCGAATGGTATGGCATCTTGTACCTCGCCAGGGCAGTGCTAGGCAAATCAATTGTATCTGCGTCCTAAGGACACGGATACAATTAAGTACAGGGGACCGGTTTCCGCTTCACCCCGGTTCTGGGAACCGGCTGTCATTTTAACAACGAGTTTGGCCGGATCCCACCCCTGTGTATACATATACATATACATATACAGAGAAAGTAGCTGCAGGGTGGCACTGTGTAAAGGATTTCAGATCCCAGAAGGGTGTTCTTGAAAATACCTCTATAGCAGGCTCAAAACGTTGCCTGTCGACCATGGCAGTGGCGGATTAAGTAGACCATGGGTCCTGGGCTGTTAACTTGGGCCCCCCCTCCGCACTGCCGCCCTGCCGCACCGTAACTATTTTTAACACTACCTTTTTGGGCAAGCATTAACAAATGGGTGTTACGATTCCCCTTGTCACAGGGCTGTGTCCCTACATACTGACAGTATCACACTGTGCTGGGACACATCCTTCTGACAAGGGGAATTGTCTATCAGTCCTGGACTGCAGAAAGACTTTTTGTGAAATACAAGGATTTCCTATAATAAACATGTCAGGAGAGGTGACAGATTCTCTATAAATCTAGTCGCTCACAGGTGATGACATCTCAGAGTCTAGTAGTTTTTTTCCTCTTTTCTTCTCCATCCGGTCCAGAGTTCATGATGACTTCTCCCGGCCATGACCCATTTCTGCAGAATTTGCAACTCAGATGTCTTCGGCTCCTCGCTTTTCCAAAATTTTCACACCTATAAACGAAAAATAAAGTTATCATGGCGCCACATACTGTGCACCTAAATATAATAGCACCAAACTCTGTGCGCCTGAATATAATAATACCACACACTGTAAAACACCACATACACACAGCCCCACAGCCCCCTGTACATAGTGCCACACACAGCCCCCTGTAGATATCACACATCCCCCCGTAAAGAGCGTTACACACAGCCCCCTATAGATAGTGCCATACAGCCCCCCTGTAGAGAGCACCACACAGCCCTCCCCCTCTTGTAAATAGCGCCAAAAAGCCCCCTATAAAGAGCGCCACACACATACCGCTGTGGATAGCGCTACACAGCCTCCCCTTGTATATAGAGCTATACAGCCCTCCCCCTTTGTATATAGTGTCACACAGCGCTCCCCTCTTTGTATATAGTGTCACACACTGCTCCCTCTTTGTATATAGGGCCACACAGTGCTCCCCCTTGCATATCCGGGGCCACATAGCGCTCCCCCCTTGTATATAGCGTACTCAGCGCTCCCCCCTTTGTATATAGTGCCACACAGCACTCCCCCCCTGATATATAGTGTCACAGAGCACTCCCCCCCCTTTGTATACAGGCCCACACAGCGCTACCAAACCCCCCTTGTATATAGGGCCACCCAGCACTCCCCCTTGTATATAGTGTAACGGAGCATTCCCCCCCTCCTTGAATATATATAAAATGATAGTCCCCACTTAAAAAAATATATATAGTTTACTTACGTTACCCAGTGGCGGCCGCTCCAGCTGGACAAGCTCCGGACTAGACGCATCACGCCGGCCTGCGCAGGGAGTCTTCCCAGCGCCTTATAGGCTGCAAGCCGAACGTGACCTGCACCCTATAATATTAATTTGTATCTAAGTCCTGAGGACCCTCCGGTGCTAGCGACGCCACCAGGTATGAGGGTGGCCCGTGCGATCATGTGCAGTTCGGCCAGCCATGGGCCCCCTGGGAGACTTGGGCCCCGGGCGGCCGCCCGAACCGCCCTAATGATGATCCGCCACTGGACCATGGGGGAATAAACAAAATATTTGAATTAAGCCACTTTAGAGAGCTCTTTGGTTTATGCTGTATATATATGAATATATATATATATATATATATATATATATATATATGTATGTATATATATATATATATATATATATATATAATATAGGTGTATTATACACAAAGTACTTTTTGGGTAGTCATTTTTTATTTGAATGAACAAGTCCATATTACTTTCTTGAGGTGAAGCGAACTATCATACATATATCTCTAATGCAGCTATTCCACGAGTAGCCTGCATTGTGATGATAAATTGCAGAATGCCTGCTTTCCATTACAAGTCCATACATTTTTTAAATTCATCTTACAGATATTGAAGAAGCCTGGATTTATTTAGTAAAAAAAAGACTGTACAACACATATATTATATTAAATAGGAGCAGTTCTTCAGTGTAATGTCCGAGTGCAGATGGATTACTACGGCGAGCTTTAAATAAGGAGTCCTGTGTTCTCTGGTTTCTGTAGATCATTGTAAACTTTTTCTATGAAGTGTTTACTTCTTTTTCTAATCCAACGCTTTAAAATGCAGGAATTTTATCTTCATCATTGACGTTTATGATTAATATACAATTACATATGTTACTATCAAGATTGTAATGATCTGGCTGGACATCATAACTTTTGGTCATAGTTTTTTACTTTTGGACAACGTGTGTAGACGCCTTAACAGATTTAAATCCAATAATATTTATATGATTGTTACTACAACACAAATTGGTACTCAGATGAACAACAGATATCAGGAAATGCCAACCTGATTTTTTTTCTGGAAAATTATCGAAAAATCACTTACGGTTACGAACAACATTTTTACTGACAAATTGAAAAAGAAAACATCTATATTTAGGATGATAAGTTAAATGTACTATATGGCAAAAAGTTTTTGACAACCTTCCTAATAATTGACTTCAGGTGTTTTAGTCACACTCATTTTAGTCACGTGCACGCTCGTACTTGCATTACTTTTTTATTTTTCCGTTGACATAGCTGTATGAGGGCTTATTTTTTTGCCTTGCCATTTAATGCATCAAGTAATATACTGGAAAACGGAAAAAAAAAAATTTTCTCCATTGTTGTTTGGGTTTAGTTAACCATGCGGTAAAAATGGCATGTCAACTTTATTCTGCTGGTCAATAAGATTATGGCAATAACAAATTTATATCGCTTTTTTTCATGATGTACTAAAGAAAAACAATTGTTTTGGGTCGCCATATTCTGATAGCCATATCTTGTTTACTTTTCCATCGATAGAGCTTGTTTTTTGTGGAGAGAGATGTGGTACCATTTTGATCACTTTTTATTTCATTTTTTTGGGAAGCAAGATGATTGAAAAACACCAATGCTTGCATTGTGACTTTTATGTTTACTTTTTTTTATTGCATACATGTTTTTTGTGAAATATGGGAAAAAGTGTTTTATTTAAAACTTATTTTTTTAAAGTCTTTTTTACATTTTTAAAAATGTTGTTAAACATTTGTTAATTTTTTTTTGTCCCCCAAGGGAACTTTACCATGCGATCATAGGATCGGTTATGCAATACACTGCAATACTTCAGTGTATTTCAGTGTAGTGCCTTTATCTGTGCTCCACTTTTAAGCTTGATAGTAGGGCACTAATGGCAGAAGTAGATGTCTTCAATAGGCCTTCAAATGCCATTGCCATCATCTGTCACTGAGTTAACTGAGGGCTCTGGTCTGGAGTCATCTGATATCTATGCAGGTGCCACATGTGAGGAGCAGAAGAAAACGTCATGGCTGCGGCGGTGGAAGATCATAGAGCCTGCAGGGGCCAGAAGCAGCAGTCAGCACTACAACTTGGTGAGTAAATCTGCTGTGTAAAAGCAGCAGCTTTAGTGCAATGATTTTATTTATGTTGCCCCCCTGCACATCTACAAGCTCCCCCTTGGTCTCCCACAGAGCACCTGCCTACCTGTCTCCCTCCTGCCCCTACACAGCGGCACTGCCAGGGTACGTATACCCCCTGGTCCAACTCCTGCTCCTACCACTTTCCGCACTCTTAGCAACCCCTCCCCCCACAGAACCACTGACCAACTAGTCTCTCCCCCTTGTCCCCTGGCAGAACCGCTTCCCATCTACCGTCTCTCAACTATCCCTCCAAATGGGGCCCAGAAATTTCTATTGGAAGCCCTAGCCATGGCAAACAATTGGCACCCCACAGTTTCGTCACGGAGGAGCTGATGGAGGGTCAGTGCAAGCTTCCTCTGTCTAGCTGTTTGTATACTACGATCTCTATGAACCACAGCATCTGAGGGGTTAAATAGCCGGGATCTGAGTTTTTTCTGATCCCGGATGTTGCAGGCACATGTCAGCTGTTTGAAACAGTTGTCACCACCGCATATGTCCACGTCATGTTAGGGTAGCGCATATCCGACTTAACTGTACGTTAGATGTCGCTAAGCTCTCACTGTCCTAAAATACCACCTTTGCCACAAGTCAGCTTGTGAATTTTCTGATATGCTAGATGACACCATGCACAATGCCAAGTCTCGGCTGGAGTGGTGTGAAGAATGCTTTCACTTGACTCTGGAGCATTGGAAACGTGTTCTCTGGAGTGATCCTGTTTTACTATATGGCAGTCTGATTGATGAATCTGGGTTTGGCAGATCTCAGGAGAACGCTACCTATCGGAATGCATAGTGCCTACTGTAAAATTTGGAGGAAAAGGCTCAAAAGTTCGGAGCTGTTTTTCATGGTTTGGGCTAGACCACTTATTTTAAGCAAAGGGTAGTGTTAATGCTACAGCATACAAAGACAATAGTTTGGGGGAGGGCCCCAGGGCTGCACCGTCCATGAGGCGTGATGAGCTTCTTTCCTCAGGATGCGGCCTTATGCTTCTCTGAGGGCGTAGTGATATATTTAGATAGGTATTACCCTCTTACAATTTTATATATAATATGTTGGAGTAATTCACACTAGGTGTACACCACCAATTATCGATATATGAACAAAGGAACGGGGAGTGGGAAAAGTAGTGTGTTACATCAATGTTAAAAATAAAAAATACTTTATTGAATAATTATTAAAAACAATGTTAGATGAAAAAAATTTTTTAGGGCGTAGGCAGCGAGACTGAAACTGACACACTCTTCTGCACTATAATTGTACCTGCATCCATGGGACGCAGATACAATTACATGCAGTACATGCAACGCTCTGTACATGTACATATGCTGTACAATACAACCCTGTGCCCGGCCACCCAGCGCCTTTCAATGATGCAAGTGACATGACGACGTCATCGCGCCACATGCTTTGTTGAAAGACGCTGATTGGCAGGGCAGAAACCTTGCTCTGCCAATCAGCGCCTTTCAATGACGCAAGCAGCACCATGATGTCATAGCGCCGCTTGCGTCGTTAAGCCCCAGCAGGCCTGCTGAGAAGAGAGCTGACCTGAATTGCCGCAGGCCAGCGTGGAAACAGGATCAGGTGAGTATGTAGAGTTTTTTTTCTTTTAAAAGTGCGAGTGGCATTATCTACAGGGGGCTGTATGTATGGCACTATCTACAGGGGTTACTATCTACAGGGGATGTATGGCGGCCACTATCTACAGTGGGATCTATGTAGGGCATTATCTACAGGGGCTCTATGGGGGTCACTATATGAGCTTGGTTCTGGAGCTGTAATTATATTGTAAAGGATCTGCCAGGCACAGCTTCTGTGTCAACGCACATAGGTAATCAGTCTGCACCTGCTTCTATGTCTGTGAGACTGACTCCATCTTCCACCACTCAGGATGGCAGGCTTAGGAGTGGGAGAGCCTATCACAGCCTGGCCAGACGGAGCTAGCTCCCGCCCTCTGTCTATTTATACCTGCCTTTCCTGTTCCTCCTTGCTTGTGATTCTTCTCGTTTGGATTCCTGGCCCTGCTGCAGCTTCTGAACTATTTGACCCTGCTTCATACTGAGCCTGGCTTACTGACTACTCTCCTGCTCTGCGTTTGGTACCTCATACACTCCTGGTTTGACTCGGCTTGTTCACTACTCTCCTGCTCTGCGTTTGGTACCTCGTACACTCCTGGTTTGACTCGGCTCGTTCAGCACTCTTGTTGCTCACGGTGTTGCCGTGGGCAACTGCCCCATTTCCCTTAGCTTTGTGTACCCTTGTCTGTTTGTCTGTCGTGCACTTACTGAGCGTTGGGACCGTCGCCCAGTTGTACCCCGTCGCCTAGGGCGGGTCGTTGCAAGTAGGCAGGGACTGAGTCGCGGGTAGATTAGGGCTCAATTGTCTGTTTCCCTACCCCCATCATTACATATATAGGATATATTTATAATTACAAAATTGCAGGGCAGATGGAGTTGTTTTCAATTCATTGTACAGTATATTTAATGGGAACCTGTCAGGTAGTTTTAACCCCTTCAACCGCCACCATGCAGTAATACATGACCTGACAATATTTCCAAACATTCCACTTTGTTTTTTTTAGATGCAGCAAAATCTATAAAATCAACTTTTAAAACGGCGCACACTATATTCTAATTATTTATTAAAGGGTCATGGGGTGGTGCCACTATCCTGAAAAGTCAAATAGTCCTGCCTCCAAACCCACCTTTTCATGCTTGATTGACATCCCCCTGGCTGTTATACATTATTCCCAGTCTCTTCCAACTTTCTGGGATGTGCCATTGCCTTGTACTACTTGGGCACGCACCATGCAGCAAGGTATACTCTGGCCGGCTTCATCGCTGTACCACACATGCCAGGGGAGTACAAGGCAATGGCGCATCGGCAAGAGTTGGAGGAGGCTGCTAGCGATGTAAAACAGCCAGGGGGATGTGAATCAAGATGTGGGGGGCGCCATTTAAATTTTTGCCTCAGGCAGCAGAGAAGCTAGAATCGGCCCTGCAGGGCCCTTTCCTGTCCAAGCAAGATTGTGCACAATGTGAGGTCCATAAAGACATGGTTTGATGAGTTTAGTGTGGGGGAACTTTAGTGGCTGCAAAGAGCTTTGACCTCAACCCCAATTAACACCTTTGGGATGAACTGAAACGCTGATTGCAAACCTGACCTTATCGTCCAAAATTAGTGCCTGACCTCACAAATGCTCTATTGAGATGACTGAAGTGCAGAGTTGCCTGTAAGTTTATGGACATTAAAAATAGGAGACTTTTTTTTGCAATGAATACATCTGTGTTTATTTTTACACTGGAGGAGCTTTTTTAGGTCTAGTTCAGTAGAACTGTAGGTGGTCCCGGTAATATGCTGGTAATAAGTACTCTAATATGCAGTCACATTATGGTTGTCTGAAATCGGCCTTTTAGCCAGTTTACAACTACAAATAGAGCATTGGATGACAGGGACCAATGTAATATTGATAGATTTGTTGTCCCATTATCCTCATAATAAATTGAAAATAGAGAGAGGCTGCAATAAACATGAATTTAATATAAATGTTTTGTAAAAATATAATTACATAGTAAATAGAGTAAATATTGAAGAATTATCTCCAAAGATCCAAGGCACCAGGTGCTGCTTTTAAGACATAACTGATTTATAACATAATCTAAATGCAAAATTATAGCAACATTTTGTCCATAGGGGCTCTTTCAAGTTAATATTAGCTGGAAAACAAACTCTTGCAGCCAAAATGTTGATATTTTTCAGTTTTACAATATGTTTTCGTTTTAAGTCACATCTTAAAAACAGGCAACCTACAAAATAACCTAATCAAGAAGGCAAATAGGCTCCTTCACATACTATAAAACTAAAGACCACAAGGAATACATATGCCCAAATGGTATAAATATATGTAACCAATTTATTAATACTTTAATTGGCAGACAATAAATAACAATAGTACAATCAGTTAAAGCAGGGGAGAAAAGGGGCATAGAATGACATAGCCGTGTGTATAGGGAATCAGAGATCGCACTGCCAAGAAACGAACAAACACATTGAGTAGGTCAAAAAAATATTGCATGTATAGTGTATAGTGACAAACATATATAGTATCAATGAAACAAAAATAGCAATAATAAAACCATATATTGTAAAAAGACCTACAAGATGCCCAGGAATGTGACCACGTAGGACCACTTAGTCGCAATAGTTTATGCCATACAAATGAAATAGCAATATATGACACTATGGATGGGTGTATAAGTATGTGGGGAAAAATGGCAAATCCCAATAAGTAACTATTACCAATGGTGCATAATGTAATGTAGACCCTTAGTGTTTTGTCAGAAGGCTCTTCCCCCCTTAACGACATGCCACGTACATGTACGTGGCAGCCGTTAAGGGGAAGTATGGAGGGGGTTCACAGGCTGAGTTCGCTCCATACTCAGTGGGTGTCGGCTGTGCAATAGAGCCAACGCCTAACTGAAATGGGTGGAATCAAAGATCACTTTGATTCTGCCCATTTAACCCCTAGATGTCGCGGTCAATCGCAATTGCGGCATCTAAAGTGTTAGAATGAGGGGACGGCCCCCTCTGATGTGCCATTGGGGTCCCCGCAACATGATCACGGGGTTTTAATGGTCATCAAGGCAGCCTGAGTGCCTAATGAAGGCACCCAGGTCTGCCATCTTTGTACACCTAGGAGACTGTCAAAATCGCTATGTACTGCAATACAATAGTATTGCAATAGTGTTGCAGTATATAGTCCACGCGATCCAACGATCGCTGGTTAAAGTCCCCTAGAGGGACTTCTAAAAAAAAAAAATTGTTTCTTTTCTTTTAAAGTACCAAAAAAAAATATTTAAGGCTGGATTCACACGAGCACATTACGTCCGTAATGGACGGACGTATTTTGGCCGCAAGTCCCGGACCGAACACACTGCAGGGAGCCGGGCTCCTAGCATCATAGTTATGTACGACGCTAGGAGTCCCTGTCTCTCCGTGGAGCTACTGTCCCGTACTGAAAACATGCTTACAGTACAGGACAGTTGTCCGGCAGCGAGGCAGGGACTCCTAGCGTCGTACATAGCAGCCCGGCTCCTTGCAGTGTGTTCGGTCCGGGACTTGTGGCCGAAATACGTCCGTCCATTACGGACCGAACAAGCTCGTTTGAATCCAGCCTAAAGGTTACAAAAAAAAAACTCTTTTCCCATTTTTCCCTAAAGTAATTTTGAAAAACAATAAAAGTCAACATAACTGGTATAGCCGCATTCGTAAAAAAAAAAAGTAAAAACACCCAAATGGCTGTTTTTTTGCCACCTTAGCTCCCGAAAAAAATTTAAATAAAAAGTGATCAAAACATCGCATGTGCCTCAAAATGGTACCAATAAAAACTAAAGCTCTCCTTGCAAAAAATAAGCCATCACACTGCTAAATCGTCAGATAAATAGAAAAGTTATGGCTTTCAGAATATTGCGACACAAAACTATTTTTTTTTTAATTTTAACTTTTTTTTTTTTTTTTTCATAAAAGTAATAAAACATAAGAAAAAACATAAATTTGGCATTGCTGTAATTGTATCAACCCATGGAGTAAAGTGAACATGTAGTTTTTACCGCATGATGAACGCCGCATAACCAAAACCCCAAAAAAATGGAGCAATCACTGTTTTTTGCCCATTTCACCACACAAATTATTTCATGAAAAACTACAACTTGTCCTGCAAAAAACATACGGCTATGTCGACAAAAAAAATAAAAAGATTACAGCTTTTGGAAGGCGGGGAGAAAAAAACAAAAATGAAAACCCCTTAATTTTCATATTGATATTAGTCGCATATCAAATTAAAGTGCATGGGTTTGGTAGCGGTGCTGGTGTAATGTCTTGAAAACAATCTTTCCTGGGTTGAATCAGCCTTTTGAATGCATAGAACAAACACTTTACACGAGTTCTCCCACCTGATATAGGGGAACAATATTAAAAATGTCTCATTTTTATTGTTTATTTAAGTGACAATCCAAACTCAGTAAACAGCGAGAACTTTGATGTTGGTAAATATTAAGGCAGACTTTGGTATGTGCGATAGTTTTAGTCTTTACAGAATATGCATTGCAGCGCATCCGTAATCTGCAAAGCAGATGCAGACAGGTTTTCCTGGCAAATATGAAAAAGAAGAAATCTCGATGTAAAGCTATGTGCAAGGCAGAAATTCATTCAGGCTGGCATCGAGACCTACAGGGTAACGTGTGGCACGATGGTCCCACAGCGAACCAGAGCCTGTTTCTACTGTCCACATTTGAAGACACAATAAGCATTTAAGAAGTTATCTAGTTACCTCTTTCCAGCGTTCTGTTAAAGAAAAAACAATAAAACAGATTAAGGTAGTAGACAATAGAGAGATTTTCCTGCCAGAGACATCAGCAGCAGCAGTTGCCTGAAACACCAGCCTTGTCCTTGTGAATACAAATTGGCAACGTGTTTTTTAGGCCCCTCTTACACGGGAGATATTAATAGAATTGTTCCACAGCTGCTGTGCTGCCGCCTAACAATCCTAGAGGTCTCTGGACAGCTGGGACAATCCAACTGAGATGCTCCTTGGATCCCATTTTTGCACGTCTGCCCTCAGTGTGTACTGGCACCGATGAAGCTGGAGCATACAGGGGCAAGGGTTAAATGCAAGGGTCTGTTGGCTCCTGCTGCTGGAATAAGTGCTGCAGGGTACAGACAATTCATCTTCCTCTGACAAGCCATGAGAACAATAAGAAATTGTCTAAAATATATATAATATTGATAAAAAATAAAGCAACTGTGACCATATCTGAATCCAATGTGACACGTCTTATTCCCCTACTGTTGTAACGCGAGCTGGAGTACCGGCAGCACTTGCCTAATTTAATCTTGAAGGCGACAGATAACACGGAGGTTCAGTCAATGCTTGCCTATGCTCTCAGTAAATATATGCGTAGTCACATACATGGATATTGCTGCTCATTCTTGCAAGTTTTATGCATATTTCTATAGGTTCTATTTATGCTAAGTCAAATCTCCAGTCTTGGAATATGCTGATGGTTGCACTCACTCTTGACCTAGGTCATCAGCTGAGTTACGTTCAGCTTGGTGGGATCACTGGTATTGTTACTGGAGAAATTGAAAGATGGAATTGAAGAACTATGTGGAAATGGAAATCATGAAGTTACATATTTCTCAGCTTGGAGCTGTTTAATTCTCATTTTTTATTCAAGTCTTGAGTCAGTGGGACAGATTTACTATTCAAAATGGGCCAAAATTCTGGCGTAAAATGCTATATGTATTAACTGTTTTAGACACTATTGGGATGGTTTAGCAGGGAAGGGGCCATGGTCCATTAGAAAGAGAGACACTATGTGCCAAAACTGTGCCAAAATGTTGGTGAAAAAAATTGGCATAACCTAAGCCAACCAAGGAAGTATAAGGAAGAGAAAAGTAATTGACACGTCTAGCTTTAATGTTGATGATTACGGCTAACAGTTAATGAAAACCCAAAATTTAGTGTCTCAGAAAATTAGAACAATATATAAGCCCAATTTCAAAAATTATTTTTAATAACGAAATGTTGGCCTACCGAAAAGCATGTATAGAATATGCCCCCAATACTTGGTCGGGGCTCCTTTTGCATGAATTACTGCATCAATGCGGCGTGGCATGGAGGCGATCAGCCTGTGGCACTGCTGAGGTTATGGAAGCCCAGGTTGCTTTGATATTGGCTTTCAGTTCGTCTGCATTGTTGGGTCTGGTGTCTCCCATCTTCCTCTTGACAATACCCCATAGATTCTCTATGGGGTTTAGGTCGGGCGAGTCTGCTGGCCAATCAAGCGCAGTGATACTGTGGTTATTACACCAGGTATTGGTACGTTTGGCAGTGTGGGCAGGTGCCAAGTCCTGCTGGAAAATGAAATCAGCATCTCCATAAAGCTTGTCAGCAGAGGGAAGCAAGAAGTGCTCAAAAATTTCCTGGTAGACGACTGCACTGACTCTGGACTTGATATAACACAGCGGACCAACACCAGCAGATGACATGGCTCCTGGGCTGTTCCACAAACTTGGGCCCCCCTTCCCCACCACTGATCTGCCGTGTCTATAGTGAACACCACCTTTTTGTGCGAGTATTGACAAATGGTTGTTATGATTCCCCTTGTCAAAGGGCTGTGTCCCTACATACTGATAGTCTCCAACCATCGCTGACTGTATCACACTGTGTAGGGACACTTCCTCTTAACAACGGGAATGGTAACACGCATTCGTCTATTAGTCCCGGGTACACAAAGATATGTAGAATACAAGGATTTCCTACAACAGACATGTCAGGAGAGAGGACAGGTCCCCTTTAGATCCAGTGACTCACAAGTCTTTTCTGATGGGAGCCGTTTTCTTTTCTTCATCTGACACAGACCGTTATGGCGACTTCTCCTGATGAGACATCTTTGCTCCTCGCTTCTGCAGCCATTTTCAGCCTCTATAGAAACACACAAATTTAGACACCATACATTAAAGGGGTTGCCCAGTCACAGACCGGTTTTTATACTGATGACCTATCGATGTACCCGGACAACCCCTTTTACTCAGACTAATAAATTTGGACCCCAGACTAGATCATAGAATACATACAGACCCAGAGCTTCTAAACTATTGCAGTCCCTAGACCAGTCCCCCCCTAAACAAATGCAGACCCCAGAACAAGCACCCTAAATAAATACAGACCTCAGACCAGACCCCCTACACTAATAATGACCCCAGACCTGACTCCCTTAATACAGACCCCCAGACCAGACCCCCTAAACTAATACAGACCCATAAAAATAAAGAACGCTAAACTAATACAGACCCTAGACCAGGTCCCCTAAATACAGACCCCATAAACTAATACAGACTCCTAAATACAGACCCCTTAAATACAGAGCCCAGACGTCAAACTAATAGACCCCCTAAATACAGACCCCAGACCTGACCCCCTACACCAATAATAACCCCAGACCTGACTCTCTTAATATAGACCCCAGACCAGACCCCCTAATCTAATACAGACCCCAGACCAGACCCCTAAATACAGACCCCTAAATAAAGACCCCTAAACTAATACAGACCCTGGAACAGGCCCCCTAAATACAGACCTCAGACATCAAACTAATACAGACCCCCTAAATACAGACCCCATAAACTAACACACCACTAAATATACAGACCCTAAACCCCTTAAACTGATACAGACCTCAGACCCCCTCAATACATAACCCAGACTCCTTAAACTAATAGACACCAAACCTCCTAAATACAGACCAGACCCCCTAAATACAGTCCCCAAACCATGCCCCCTAAATACAGACCCCCTAAATACAGACCCCTTAATCAAATTCGTCCCCTTATACTCTGGGACCTTGATATTCAAATTGCAAAATTTACTTTCATCTGAAAACAGGACTTTGGACCACTGAGCAACAGTGTTGGTTCATTATGGGGTTGAGTGTGAAAAATGCTTTTGTGTACTATTTTCTGGCCCCAAAATCCAAATTTAGTAGAAACATTTGTGTCCTCTACCTCAGCTTTTATAGGCATATTACATGTGTCCTTATCTAAAAAGCACCTGCCTTGGTGACAAGGCTTCTACAGGGCTTATACACAGCTGTATTAGGGGTCCATGTAATAAAAGTACCAAATACATTTCTGCATTTCTAATGCATTCCTATGGAGGCTTGTATACCACTATAATTTAATAACAACCCCAGATTTTGTCAGACTGAAAAATAAAGGGGCATAGCATGGCGTCTCATGGGTCCCGGTGCAAATTCTCAGCTTGGGTCCCTTCCCGCACAACTTATCTTCACAACCACTGGCGTAGCTATAGGGGTCGCAGCGGTCGCAATTGCGACCGGGCCCCGAAGCCAGGGGGGCCCACAGCCCCCTGCACCACATCAATAAAAAGTTACTATAGTAACTCGGGCCGCGGGCCCCTGTTACTATAGTAACATACTTTACTTACCTTCCTGGTTCCGGATCGCAGCGGAGGTCCTGACGTCAAGCGCTGTGCGCAGCGCATGACGTCACAGCGCTATGCGCCGCGCACAGCATCGAGACGACAGAACTCCCGCCGCGGCCGAAGAGGAAGGTTAGCCCTGACTGGCGGGGTCCGACTCCCGGCACCCGCCAATCAGCTGTTTTGAAGGGGCCGCAGCACTCGTACGAGAGCTGCTCCCCTTCATTCCTGTCACTTCATTCCGGTCACACTGTGAATCCGTGTCGGCGATTCACAGTGTGGGCGAGTAGTGAAATGAAGGGGAAGCAGCTCTCGTACGAGTGCTGCGGCCCCTTCAAAACAGCTGATTGGCGGGTCCCGGGAGACACATCAGCTATTGATGGCCTATCCTGAGGATAGGCCATCAATGTTTAGGGACTGCACAACCCCTAAGCCTACGATGTAGCAGGCTTAGGGGGCCCATGAGACAGGATCACAGATTGTGTGATCCTGTCTGCTGGGCCCTGTATCTAAGCCAATCACATGGTAGGCTTAGATACATGGCACATGCGTGATCCTGTCTGCTGGGACCTGTATCTAAGCCAATCACATGGTAGGCTTAGATACATGGCCCATGTGTGATCCTGTCTGATGGCCCTGTATCTAAGCCAATCACATGGTAGGCTTAGATACATGGCCCATGCGTGATCCTGTCTGCTGGGCCCTGTATCTAAGCCAATCACATGGTAGGCTTAGATACATGGCCCATGTGTGATCCTGTCTGATGGGCCCTGTATATAAGCCTACCACACTGTAGGTTTAGATACAGGGCCCCAGCACACAGTAATCTTATACTGTATAAGATTACTGTCTGCTGGACCCTGTATCTAAGCCTACGTTGTGGTAGGCTTAGATACAGGGTCCCACAGACAGTATCACACATGGGCCCTGTATCTAAGCCTAACACACGTGTTACTAATCGTTTTTTGTGTGTTTTCTTACAGGTTCGGTCGTTGGACTACGTCGGATTCCAGGACTACTTCGATGACAGCTTTTTTTTTTTATTAATAAAATGGTTAATGAGGGCTGTGTGTTTTTTTTTTTATTCCAATAAAATATTTTTTCTATGTCTTTGTGGTTTTTTTTAAACTATATTACTACCGCCTTAGTAATGGCCGCCGGCTGATTGACAGCATCCATTGCTAAGGCGGGGCTTAGTGTTAGCCGATGCAGAGGCTAACACTAACCCCCTTTATTACCCCGGTACCCACCGCCACCAGGGGTGCTGGGAAGAGCCGGGTACGATCCAGTACCTGACCATCTGTAGTGATGGTCGGCCACTGGGGTGGCCGCAGGCTGGTATTATCAGGAGGGGAAAGGCCAAAAACAGTGGCCTTTCCTACCCTGGTGATGCTAGGCTGCTGCTGCTGCTTTATTGTATCTGGCTGGTTATGAAAAATGGGGGGGACCCCACGTCATTTAAAAAAAAAAAAAAAAAAAAAAAAAAAAAAATTTCGATGTGGGGTCCCCCCTAATTTTCATAACCAGCCAGATACAACACAGCAGCAGCAGGCAGCATTACAAGGGTGGGAAGGGCCACTGTTTTTGGCCTTCCCCAGCCTAATACCACCAGCCTGCGGCCACCCCGGTGCCTGTCCGTCACTACAGATGGACGGGTACTGGTTCGTACCCGGCTCTTCCCAGTACTCCTGGTGGCGGTGGGTACCGGGGTAATAATGGGGGTTAGTGTAGCCTCTGCATCGGCTAAAATTAAGCCCCGCCTTAGTAATGGAGGTTGTCAATCAGCCGGCGGCCATTACTAAGGCGGTGATAATAAAGTTTAAAAAGATACAAGCACATAGAAAAAATATTTTATTGAAATAAAAAAACACAACCCTCATTAACCATTTTATTGAGAATAAAAAAAACGCCATCATTGAAATCCTCGAATCCGAAGTCCAACAACCGAACCTGTAAAAAAACCACAAACACACAAAAATAATCAGTAACACAAAGAAGCAAAATTATTATTCTTACCTATCCTGGGTCCAGCGCTGGAGACGCAATGTCAGCGAGCTGGGCCCTGTATCTAATCCAATCATGTGTGATACTGTCTGCTGAGCTGTGTATCTAATCCAATCATGTGTGATACTCTCTGCTGGGCCCTGTATCTAATCCTATCATGTGTGATACTGTCTGCTGAGCCACTGTATCTAATCCGATCATGTGTGATACTGTCTGCTGAGCCACTGTATCTAATACTATCATGTGTGATACTGCCTTCTGAGCCACTGTATCTAATCCTATCGTGTGTGGTACTCTCTGCTGAGCCACTGTATCTAATCCTATCATGTGTGATACTGTCTGCTGAGCCACTGTATCTAATCCTATCATGTGTGATACTGTCTGCTGAGCCACTGTATCTAATACTATCATGTGTGATACTGCCTTCTGAGCCACTGCATCTAATCCTATCCATAGTTTATAGGGTCGTAGTGCTATAGATATGCTATGCTGTCTCATATACACACTTTTTTTTGGGCGAACACATATGTATTGGGGCTATTTCCCCTGACATTTTAAGCCCTGAGGGTATGTTCACATGGCAGCGTCTGTTACGGCTGAAATTACGGTGCTGTTTTCAGGAGAAAACAGCACCGTAATTTCAGCCATAATGGCATGTGCAGGCGTCTTTCGCTGCGTCCATTATGGACGTAATTGGAGCTGTTTTTCTATGGAGTCCATGGAAAACGGCTCCAATTACGTCTGAAGAAGTGACCTGCACTTCTTTGACGCGGGCGTCTTTTTTACGCGCCGCCTTTTGACAGCGGCGCGTAAAAAAAAATGACCGTCGGCACAGAATATCGTAAAACCCATTCAAATGAATGGGCAGATGTTTGCCAACGCTTTTGAGTCGCATTTTCGGACGTAATTCAATGCTAAAACGCCCGAATTACGTCCGTAAATAGGGTGTGTGAACCCAGCCTTAGTGACGCCCCGGCTACTAGTGCTGCATTGTTGTGTCACTTAGGAGACCCAGCGATGCAGCTGAAAGCTGCGGACCGTCGGCCATGAGAAATTTGCGGGGGGGGGGGGGCAGTAAGAATTTTTGCATCGGGGCCCATGAGCCTTTAGCTACGCCCCTGTTCACAACTGATGGCCTATCGATGCTGCACTGGTGGCCATGGGCGTTGCTGAGATCTTAAAATGTCAGGGACAAAAGCCCCAAGATGTTTTCCCGTCCCACCCAAAAAAATATGTATATTGGCAGCATATCTAAGACTATGACCGCTATAGCCACGTCACTGGATGAGATTAAATACAGAGACTCAGCAGAAAGTATCATACATGATAGGATTAGATACAGCAGTTCAGCAGACGGTATCACACATTATCAACTTAGATACAGCAGTTTAGCAGACAGTATCGCATGATAGGATTAAATACAGCAGCTCAGCAAACATTAGCACACATGATAGAATTAGATACAGTGGCTCGGCAGACAGTAGCTCATATAATAGAATTATATACAGTGGCTCAGTAGACAGTATCATGTGAGAGGCTTAGATACAGTAGCTCAGCAGACAGTATCTATATACTTGCTCATGTGTCGGGTACACTTTATCTCCAGGCGCAGCGCTGGGTCCTGACGTCACACATACAACTGGAGAAGAGGAATTGACTCAGGAGTTAGGAGGGTAAGTAAATGGAGGAGTTACAGCCGTTACACGGGCTCGTGTATTCTCACCCATTGGAAACTGCATAGGCCCCAGTTACTACAGTAACTGTTGACAGACGTGGTGCAGGGGGCCATGAACTCCTTGGCTTCAGGGCCCGGTCACAGATATGACCCCTATAGCTATGCCATTGGACACAGGTGCATTGCTCATTACAAGAGAGAGCTTTGATAAAGTGTAACAAGCCCATGTATTAGTTGGACACAATCTGGACAGGTTTCTGAATGTAAACCGTATATCTTTCCATTTACTCATAGCAAGTAGAGATGGCAAAGAATTGGAAAAAAAAAATTTGCTTACATTTTTTTTCACTATTACATTTTATTTATAAAGCCAGAAAATTCCTTTAAACTTGTTGTTCACGGCAGACCCATCCATTTGACTGTAGCAGCTATTCTTACATGTAGTAAGCAGAGACCTGAAAATAACCACTGTCATTTACAGTTACTAAAATTATCTTCAGCTTATAAGGGACAAGATTTTAAAATACCGTATAGTTGTATAAACCGAATTTCATTCACAGAAAAAAATTGGAAAAGAGATTGAATAGAATAAAAAAAATCTCACTGAATTTGTCAAATGTGGTTTCTCTGTAGAATAGACACCCTTGTGTGCAGAGCCTTGTTCATTGATCTGAACAAGGTCATTAACAGGGACGACAAGTTCAGATGTCACAAATATAGAGATTTACTTATATTGACTATGTAACAATCTCGCTGTGTTAAAAGCACACGTACACAGAACATACCGTTTGTCTTTACCGTGCCTAGGGTCACAGTGGAAGGTACTGAAATGGATCAATAAATAATATTCTTGTCTTAAATGGTTGTCGGATTGTGCGATTTGTCATATTTAAAGTTTTTTTTCAAATTCTCCTTTCCCTCAATCATGTCTAATTCCCGGAAACCACAGCTTAAAGTCTATGTAAACCTTTGAAAGCTATTTTTTTTTTCCATAAAAAGGTCAATCAGTGTGTTTTGTGCAACTTTATAATTAGTTTTCATAAAAAAATTATTTTTACTTTTTGAGATACAGCTGCTTTGTATTCTGTATACAGAGCTGCTGTATCGTGCGCTAAAGCCTAAATCCGTCAGATCCGCAGGACTGACGGGTTCAGTGTCAGCGGGTCCTGTGTGTCTCTGACACAAGTTCCTAACTTAGATGTGATTGATTACAGGTGGATCCTGCATGTCAGACACACGCAGGACTCGCTGATACTGAACCAGGCAGTCCGGCGGACATGATGGATTCAGGTCTTAGCCCACGATACAGAAGCTTTGTAAACAGAATACAGAGCAGCTGTTTCTTAAAAAGTAAAAATAATTTTTAATAAAAAGTATTTAGAAAGTTGCACAAAACACACTGATTGACCATTTTATTTATTTTTTAAATCGGATTCAAAGGTTTACATAGCCTTTAAATGGACACTACGTTTTTAACAAACATTGCATAAATCAATATTCAAAGCAAATATATAACAAACTTTGCAATTTATCTAATTGACAATTAGTGCCTCTTTCTCCACTTAACAGGCTTCTCCCACCCCCCTAACAGTTCACTCACTCTGAATTTACTAGTTTTTCTGTCTCTTCAAGGAACGAAGGACCATCAGCTCACTGAAGGATCAGGTTACAGCTGTCCATAGAAGTCTATGGTGAGGGGGGAAAGAGAGCAGGAGCAGGGTGAGACAGAGACTTCGGAGAGAGACACAGATGCTGCAGCAGCAGCATCTAGTAGGTGTTATATCTTACCCCAGTGCTTGATTCACAGCTACACCGCTCATTACTGCTGTATGGTGTCCTCCATGTTGCTGCTGCTGTTTCTATATACAGTATGTGATAGAGAGAGGAAAGCAGGATTCTCTTCTTCTCTAGCAGTTAGGATTATCCCACTAGATCAGAGAAAACTGAGAATAAGAAATTGAGCCTGCAAGGGGGGGGGGGGCTAAATGATGCCATATACAAGTCATAGAATGGCCAGGAATAGTGTTACTCCTCATGCACACACATATGAAAGCTTATTCTGAAATGTCACCTGAAAGGTTAGGTATGCTTTAAAGTCCCAGAATGCAGAGTTATGAACACAGCTCAATTCTGAGCTACATTCCTTTTATAGAAAGTATACACAGAAAATAATGTATGTTCCAATAGAATAAAGATTACAGCAAAATCCCTTTCCTATCTGATTGTCCCAAATGAGAGAAGATATTTCTGACTGCGGTAAATCTCATATGTAGTGCATTTCGGAAGTGATTGTCCTTTGATTGTCTATTGTGATTGTGCAAAAGGGTCAGTGGATGAGAAAGCTAAAGTGGCTAGTAAAATTGTCCATTAATGCCCTGGATGCTCTTATTACAAGGCCTTCAGCAGTGCCTAACACTATGGCAGAAGGCTGGAATTACAGCACAGCATATAAAAAGCATAACTCTAGATTCACCCGAGAAATGGAAAATGGCAATGATGGAGTTCATTTTGAAGCCATTTGCCCATTTAGAGTCTGAGGAGAGCTGTGTGATGTTAAATCAGCCGAAGTGTTCACCCTCGCAAACCCCTATACATCATCCACTGTATAGGACTCACCATGCTTGTCTCTGGCTGCCACCAGCAGCAATTTATTGAATCCTTCAAAGATAATAAAGCAAATTAATGTTCTGCTAATTAGCCAGGCCGCCTCTGCCTTTCTATACAGAAAAGAGCAAAGGGAAGGACTTGAAAAATAGCAGCATTCAAAGTCGATGAAAGGGCATTGGTCTCGATTATGCAGTAGACTTACAAAATAAAAAACCCTAAACAACAAAAGCAAGTCCTGTACCATTTAGTTTAGATTTACTTCTTGTTTCAACAGAAAAATACATAGTACAATTTATCAAATAAATTCCCCCAATTAAAGAGAACTCTCTGTTGCACATTCACACTTTTTTTTTTTAGAAAATCAAAGTGAATGATTAAGACCATTACTCCGTCTCTTAAGGGCAGCGTTACTTAGCCTATTGCTGTGTTTTACCTGTGATTCCATTTGCCTCCTTCATTTTTCTCATCAGATAAACAAAGAAGGAAGGTTAAAAGTGAATATTTTATATGACTTTTAATTATATAAATAAAACCACAATGATGTGTTGATTACTTAATATATCTTTATAGGGATTGGGGCTTAATTTTTTGATGCAGAGCCCAAAATTACCTTCAAAGACATTAAATTAAATAATAAAAATGTGGATTTCTGCAGCCACCAGAAGGCGGTGTTTAGGAGCTTACTGCATACAACCTTTACATTAAAGGGGTTGACAAAACAGGATCAGATCCAACAGAAAAAAAAGGGAAACTTTCCTTGACAGTGATGCCCACCTTTTAACACATCTTTTTTTTTTTAGGTCTGTGAACACAAGCAGAATTAAATTATATAATTCTGGCCACTAGGGGGAGTTTAGGAGTTTACAGTATACTGAATAATTATTAAGTTTAAAGTGGTTTTCCACGATAGGTCATCAGTATATGATCTGTGCGAACCCGACATCCGGACCCCGCACCGATCAACCGCTCCAGCTGCCTCCGGAGGTTTTGAACGGTTTGCAGTAGTTAGAGCCGGAAGCAGATGGGACTTCACTTGAATAGAAGCAGAGCTGCAGTACTGCAGCTCTGCCGCTATTCTGTGATTGGAGCCATCTGCTTCCGGCATGGACGCCCAGTGCCGGGAGCCAGCCAGAGCAGCTGATTTGTGTGGGGTCTGAGTGTCGGACCCCCACTGATCATATACTGATGACCTGTCCGGTGGATAGGTCATCATTTGTCTGGTCATGGAAAAACCCTTTAAACGTAATAATTAATCAGTATACTGTAGACTCCCCCTAGTGGCCAGAATTGTATCATTTACCTCTAAGCTTGTGTAATCAGACCTAAAAAAAAAGACGTGTTAAAAGGTGGGAATTTACTTTCAAGCGAAGGTTCTCCTCTTTCTCTGTTGGATCTAAACCTGTTTTGTCAAAATTGGGATTTTCTTTGCTTTATCCATTTACTTCAATCCAGTTTTTCTGATCAGATCAACTGACAAAAGAGATTAAAGTAAATGTCCACCCTTGGGCACCATTTTGTTTTATTCTTTAAACTAAGTGGGACCAAACTTTTTAACAATTCATGTCATGGCTCCATTTTTATTTCTAGATCTCTAAATACCCTTCATAGACAATGATACATGTATTTAAGCCTACAGCCACCACTTGGTAGAGTTTAGGAGTTTACCTTAATCAACTCATATGTACAGTAACCCCAGTTTGTATGTTTCCCTGGGTTTCCACCACGAACTCTGTTTACCCACAAAAAAATGCTTTCAGAATAATTGAATCTGACCCTGGTGTATGTAAGAGGGAAATTAGATTGTGAGCTCACTGGGGACAGGTTCTTTGTGAGTGATGTCAATCTCTGTACGGTGCTATGGAATATGTTAGTTCTGTAGAAGTATGTAATAGGATCATAAATAGTAATAATAGTAAAGTAGCATATCAAGTTAACGTTATTCCGTATTCATATTTTTTAAATACAGTATAGCTTTCTATTTTAGGCTTCTAAATCCTTAGTCAAATGTGTTTCTTTTCAATATTCTTTTCTTAGGTTTTTGTTGCACAAAATCAACAATAAAAATGTATTCACTGATTTCAGTAGAATTCATACAAGGTGAGCTGCAAGCAGCAAAAATTAAAGTAAAGTTATACAGAAGTAAATTCTGTTCAGCTATACTGTAGTCTACAATGTGAGCTAAAGAGAAAACAAAATTGTTGACCTATATCATAAAAAGTCAAATGAAAATTGCTTTTACGCTAAGAAGTACAGAGATGAATACAGTGAGTGAACGCTTAAAACCATAGGGCAGTAAAGCATCAACATAACACCAAGAACATTATGATTTCTCTTGAATAGTTAGATAATCATAACATAATGATAAAATAGTATATTGTTACGGTACAGCCCCTTGCCCTAGAGACTAGAGAGTGACATTGAAGATGTATTCAGCCTTACAGTATCTGTGTTGTGTATAGTATTGATTTACTGCTTCATCTAGGCCTCTGCAGTACAATAGAGCTGCCATTTGTCATTAAACTCCTCTAATGATAATGAGATGACTCTGTAAACCCTCTCCCAATCTATAAAGCAAGCGAGCTGTAGGAGACTGGAAATGTCAACCTATTGTGTGCTCCAGAATCTAAAACTGGAATATGTTTTTGTTATAAGTATAGTCACATAAAAAAATAAGGAAAAATGTGAATAATAAAAATAATGTTAATAATAAAAACCTGTTTAACCCCTTAATGACCGCCTATACGTGTGTTAAGGGTACTTATGCCAGAGCGCCGCCTTTTCACGGCGGCGCTTTGCCATAAGATAGCGCCCCCGTGAGAGAAGAGAGAAATGGTCAAAATAAGAGCCAGCACCCCCTATTAGACCCCCGATCACCCCCCCATACCTGATCATCAAGATGGCGTGACTAACTGTCCTGTCACAATGACAGAACACATTACACTACCTAGGTAGTGTAATGTGTTCTAGCAGCGGTCAGAGCTGCAAGTCTAAATGTCTCCTAGTGGGACGACTAAAAAAAATAAATAAAATGTTTTTAAAAAGTGTAAAAATAAAAGTTATAAGGGACATAAACAAAAAATGTGTTTTTTCATATAATAGGTGCTTTATTATAGGAAAATAATGAATACATTAAAAAAAGTACACATATTTGATATCACCGCGTTCGTAACGACCCCAACTATAAAACTATAGTATTATTTTTCCCGCACGATGAACACCGCAAAAAAAGTAAGCAAAAAAATAATGCCAGAATCTCTATTTTTTGGTCACCACCCCTCTCAAAATATGCAATAAAAAGTGATCAAAAAGTCGCATGTAGGCCAAAATAGTACCAATAAAAACTACAACCCGTCCCGCAAAAAACAAGCCCTTACACCGCTTTTTTGACTGAAAAATAAAAAAGTTATGGCTCTCAGAATATGGTGACACAGAAAATAAATTATTTTATAAATAAGTGATTTTATTGCGCAAACGCTGCAAAACATTAAAAAAACTATATACATCTGGTATCGCCGTAGTCGTACCGACCGCAGAATAAAGTAAAATTGTCATTTATAGCGCAGGGTGAACGCCGTAAAAAAAAAAAGAATAAAAAACATTGTCAGAATTGCACGTTTTTGGTCACCTTGCTTGCCAAAAAATGGAATAAAAAGTGATCAAAAAAATCTTACGTACCCCAAAATTGTACCAATGAAAACTACAGATTGTCCCACAACAAATAAGCCCTCACACAGCTCCAGTGAAGAAAAAATAAAGAAGCTCTGGCCCAAAGAATATGGCGATGAAAAATGTGCAGAGTGTTCCAAAAGCGGATAAGATTGGGTACCATTTATCAGTACGACGCTGGCCACATATCTGCGGATTATTATTTATTTACCTCATTAATATACCCTCTTATTATGCCCTGATGTACTCTGCCCAGCTTACATATGCCCCACATTATAAACCGAAATACCAGCAAAACGGCAAACAGAACAACTATCAAGCAAAATCTGCGCTCCAAAAGCCAAATGGCGCTCCCTCCCTTCTGAGCCCTATTGTGTGCCCAAACAGCAATTTACTTCCACAGATATGGCATCGCCATACCTGAAGAACCTGGTTAATATTTTATGAGGTATTTGTCTTCAGTGGCACAAACTGGGCACAACATGTAGTGCACTGAAATGGCATATCAGTGGAAAATTGCAATTTTCACTCCGCACCATCCGCTGCGTATTAACCCCTTCACGCACCATGACTTAATAGCATGTTGTGGTGTGGGGGGTGATGTATAGAGCGATCTCACGCGCTGAGCCCGCGCCATATGCTGCGGGTGTCAGCTGTGTATTACAGCTGACACCTGGGACTAATGGACAGGAACAGCGATCACCCTCTTACAGGAGCCTGTAAGAATGACAATAAACTGCAATACATTAGTATTGCAGTGTATTGTACAAGCTATCTACTGATTGCTTGTTCAATTCCCCTAGGGGGACTAATAAAATGTGTAAAAACAAAAGTCAATTATTATTAGTGAAACAAATTAAATATATATTTATTAAAGTCCAAAAAAAAACCTTTTCACATTTTTCTCTAAAGTAATGTAAAAAAATAAAAAAATTGGTATCGCTGTATCTGTAAAAGTCAAAACTATTACAATATACCATTATCTAACTCGCACGGTGAACGCCATGAAAAATAAAGAATTTAAAACTGCAAAATCACTGTTTTTTGGTCACCTTGGCTCTACCAAAAAATTTAGTGCTTAAAAAGTGTGTATGTACCAAAAAATGGTACCAATAAAAAGTACAGCTCGTTCCACAAAAAATAAGCCCTTACACCACTCAATCGACCAAAAAACAAAAACGTTATGGCTCTTGGAAACAGGGAGGGAAAAAAAGAAAAAGCAAAAATGGGTCAGTCCGGAAAGGGTTAATTACTTTCTAATGAATAACCATTTATGACCACATGTGGGGTATAGCCGTACTCGGGAGAAATTGCTTTACAAATGTTGGGGAGCTTTTTCCTCCTTTATCCTTTGTGAAATTGAAATATTCAACATTTTAGTGGAAACAATGCTGATATTTATTTTCACGGCCTAATTCTAATAAATTCTGCAAAAGACCTGTGGGGCCTAGATAGATTCCTTAAGTGCTGCAGTTTCCCAAATGGGGTCACTTTTGGGGGGTTTCCACTGTTTTGGTCCCTCGGCGGCTTTGCAAATTCTACATGGCACCCGAAAAACATTTCAGCTAAATTTGAGCTCCAAAAGCCTTCCCTTCTAAGCCCCACTGTGGGTCCAAACAGCAGTTTATTACCACATATGGCATATTTCTATAATCGGAAGACATTGCTTTACAAATGTTGGGGTGCTTTTTCTCCTTTATTCCTTGTAAAAATTAAAAATATCTCCTTTTTTCAGAAAAGGTAGATTTTTAACTTGACAGACTAATTCCAATGAATTCAGCAAAACAACTGTAGAGTCAAAATGCTAACTTTACCCCTAGAAAAATTCCTTGGGGGAGTAGTTTCCAAAATGGGGTCACTTTTTTGGGGTTTCCACTGTTTTGGTCCCTCCAGTGCATTGCAAACGTGACACGGCACTGAAAACTATTCAAAATCAGAAATTCAAAATCCAAATTGTGCTCCTTCTCTTCTGAGCCCTGCTGTGGGTCCAAACAGCAGTTTATTACCACATATGGGGTATTGCTATAATCGGGAGAAATTGCTTTACATATGTTGGGGTGTTTTTTCTCCTTTATTCCTTGTAAAAATTAAAACAATTTACGTTTTTTTAAGAAAAAAAGTAGATTTTCATCTTCACATACTAATTCAAATACATTTAGAAACAAAACTGTGAGTTCAAAATGCTAACTATACCCCTAGATAAATTCCTTGAGGGGTGTAGTTTCCAAAATGGAGTCACTTTGGGGGGTCTTTACTGTTTTGGCACCACAAGACCTCTTCAAACCTTACATGGTACCTAAAATATAATCTAAAAAAAGGAGGCCTGAAAATCCTCTACTTTGCTTTAATTCCTGTAAAACGCCTAAACGGTTAAAACACTTTCTAAATGCTGTTTTGAATACTTTAAGGGGTGTCGTTTTCAAAATGGGATGATTTATGGGGACTTTCTAATATATAAGCCCCTCAAAGCCACTTCAGAACTGAACTGTTTCCTGAAAAAATAGCCTTTTCATAGTTTCTTGAAAATATGAGAAATTGCTGCTAAAGTTCAAAGTCTTGTAACGTCCTAGAAAAATAAAAGAATGTTCAAAAAAACGATGCAAACATAAAGTAGACATATGGGATATGTAAATTAGTAACTATTTTGTGTGGTATTACTATCTGTTTTACAAGCAGATACATTTAAATTTAGAAAAATGCAAATATTTTCAAATTTTCTCAAAATCTTGGTGTTTTTTACAAATAAATATTGAATTTATCAACCAACTTTTTTCACTAACATAAAGTACAATATGTCACCAGAAAACTCAGAATCGCCTGAATAGGTAAAAGCATTCCAAAGTTATTACCACATAAATTGACATGTCAGATTTGAAAAATCAGCTTCGTCCTGAAGGCTAAAACAGGCTCAGTCATGAAGGGGTTAATATAATACTTCATTTTCTGATAAATAAAAAATACCGTTATTGTTTCTGCTGCTAATAATAGCAAAAAAATAGAGAGTGTCAGATTTATACTTTTATGTTCTTGTTGGGCTCCACTGGGTGTTCCAGTCAAATTGTAAAGGCAAACCAAATGCAGCAACATATCCAAGGTAGGAAAACTAGATTATGAGCTCTGAACAATACACTTCAAGAACACAATAAAGCAATGCAAAATATGTTGGTTTTTATATCCACAGAGGACAATAAATAATGATAGTAATGATCACTAATGTGAAGATATTACAGAAGAAATGACAAGAAATTGCCAAGGGTATTATTCTTATTTATGCATGAATGTATTTAGTACGCAAAGACATCAAAATTGCATATTTTTGTAAGAGTATACAAATAAAGACTGCAAAAACTGTAAGTGCTTGTAGATATAAATGGCAGTTTATTATAATCCAAGAATCAAAAATGTGAGAAAAACTCCTGTCTTTTAAAAACGGCACTGCTTAAAGGGTTGTCCCTACAATAAATATCATCTTCATTGCATAGATTATAAAAAAAATCACAGTGTTTGCCATTTACAGATGTGTCCACCCTTACCTTAGCTTGCATTTGGTTAAGGACTCCTATTTCTCATTAATCAAATTTAATACAATTGTGACATGTCAGCGAAAATCCTGATAGGCTACAAATCACATCACAACCAATGGGTGGCCACAGATAGACACATATAACATAGACATCTCGTGACAAAGTATCATGAAATCATGATTTTTAAGTCCCAGTCTGGCCCTGGATAGATATGAGATGGAGAGATGGATAGATAGATAGATAGATAGATAGATAGATAGATAGATAGATAGATAGATAGATAGATAGATAGATAGATAGATAGATGGATGGATGGATGGATGGATGGATGGATGGATGGATGGATGGATGGATGGATGGATGGATGGATGGATGGATGGATGGATAGATAGATAGATAGATAGATAGATAGATAGATAGATAGATAGATAGATAGATAGATAGATAGATAGATAGATAGATAGATAGATATGAGATAGATAGATAGATATGAGATAGATAGATATGAGATAGATAGATATGAGATAGATAGATATGAGATAGATAGATATGAGATAGATAGATAGATAGATAGATAGATAGATAGATAGATAGATAGATAGATAGATAGATAGATAGATAGATAGATAGATAGATAGATAGATAGATGGATGGATGGATGGATGGATGGATGGATGGATGGATAGATAGATAGATAGATAGATAGATAGATAGATAGATAGATAGATAGATAGATAGATAGATAGATAGATAGATAGATAGATGTATAGATAGATACTAATATTGTTCAGAGCCCTCCACTAGCAGCACAAATTAGCAGCAGCACCAAGGGGGACACAGAGAAGCAAAACAAGAGGAGTAAGATATTTTTATATGCCAGAAACACAAAAAATTGCCTTAAAATAGCAATTACCAGTTTTTCTAGATTGCTATGAAAAGGACTCATGGAATAACCCCTATAAATAGGTAACTGGAGACATAGGAGAACACAGCATCATTTAAATCCTTACTTGCATGTATAGTAACCAGAATGCATGGGATAATGTATACCCTGTTGTAAATGATAGAGCTATTAGAAATGATATCCTCATTACACACTGAACATTAGGCAATTACCTTATTTTTGTTGCTTGATATAAATATTATAATGGTACGCAGCAATAAAGTAAAGATTATATGTCAGGAAGGAGGCGTCTTTTATGTGGCAGGTACATAGTAGCAGTCTAGTTACTGCTCTCAGCTAATTGCATGTTGTATTCAGAAAAATGAAAGCTCTTTTAAGTTCGGAGTGGAAGAGTTGAATAATATTTCAAATTGGCTTTTCGTATTCTGATTTTCTACCTTTAATATATGCCATTGATATAAACTATACCCAACTACAGGCAGGTGAATTACAAAATATGTGTACTCTATTTACAGAGTTTCTTGCCACACTGTATTTAATGCGTTAAATGTCAAGTTGAAGATTGCTACATCTGTATATTCATTTCTACCTGAATTGCTAGCAATGCCAGACTGCTACATTTATATACTGTGTGCCCTTAAACTTGTCAGCTACCTGAGTATTAGCAATGGGTGTTCAATGTCAGAATGAGACACCTATTGAGAAGAAACATGAAGACCCATTACACTCACAATAGATGTCAATAGTGTCAGAATAAAGGGCTCATTAGGAAGAACATATGGACCCTCTGAAAGCACAATAGGGGTTATTATTTTGTCTAATCCACATCATCAACATACTGCTGTATTAATTTATTCATAAAATGTATAAGCTGGCTGGCTGATTTGCAGAGTGTGATGGACATTGGACATTCTACTCTAAAAGGCAGTCAACTTCATATTTGAGCGCTATTATTTAATCATATTGATTGCATTGGATTATCTTGGATAATTTTTTTTTCTTTATAAAATTGGAGGCACGTGGAGGTACAATAGGTCCTTATAGTCTTCTATGGGCACCGTATTATGCCTCTGTAAATGTACGGAGCACTAATATGGTAGTGTGCATGAGCCCTTACTCTTATTCTTTCTACATTTACATATGAAAATAATACACATTTCTTCTCTTTGTTGTACACTGCAATTCTCTTACATATTTTCCATCAAAAATGTTATAGAATACTTCATCATCTGCCTCATATTCAAACACAAAATTTTGTTCTCAGCAAATGTCACCAAGTCATCCTGCACTGGTATCATTGGCAGTGTTCATGTGCCACTCACAATAACACGTCAAATTTACTGACATCTATAAATGTAGCATAATGATAGTTCGGTGGAATTCTTGCCGGCTAACACACTATGCATCACTATGAGAGTCCCGGGCCTGATGAGGCCGGCAAACAGGCAATAAATGGGTTGCTTGATAAGCAATGACCATTAGCACTCAAGTGAAACGAACCGCAGCCTTTGTTTGCCGGGAGAATAATTATCTGCTCTGGGTAGAGCTGAGACATCTTGTAAGAATAAACTGCCATATGAATCAATGGCTCTTGGCCAGTCTATTGCCAAATGTTTAAATGCACCATTTCTTTGCAGTATTGCAGGTATTCATTGAAGACAGGAGCATAATCTATGCTGGAGGAAAGGTGAGTTTTTCTCTGCCTGCTTGAACTTAATGGTCTGTGCGAAACCAGATGGTCCTCACAGCAGAGGATACAGCACTGCAGGGCCATCACATGTTTCTATATTGTCGAAGACATACACAACCTCTGGCTCTCCAGCTGTGTCTTACGTTCAGATGCTTGGATGTTCTACTAATGAGTTTGGCAGATAATAATGGACGTTATGGTGAGAAATCATACAAGGTGTAGTAGTTCTTCCAGACCTTGTTCACATTTTTCCATCATTATTTAATCAGTCTTTCATAAATCATGCATTTAAGATCTATTTATGAATCGGCTTTGGATTGTCTAACTATATGTATATGGATACAAGATTTCATTTTTATTAAAATTTTTGATTCCCCGCTTAGTACTGTTACTACTTTCGTTTTGCAATTTGAATTTAGCAGTGACATCATTATTAGGAAATTATCTATTTTCGTTAGATGACTATATTATTGAAGGAAACCAGTATACATTTATCATACGGTATCATGCACACATTTGTACTTGTAATTTTCATAGAAGCATTTCAATAGGAGTCACAGCATAGTTAATCAGATGTTCTATCTCAGACTGTATTTTCTCCTAGTACTGCTGTTTTCAGTGCGTCAAGTGAGAAATATAGTTCAAGATACAACACCCAATATGGAGTAATTTTGGCCTTAAGGCTACGTACTGCTCTCCATTTTACAGATCAAAATGCAACTGACATGTGCATAAGGATTTTTATTTGACATCTTTAGTTTTGTTACGAGTAGCAGGTCTGTTCCTGCACGCTTGTTATCTACCAGCTTTTTATCAGCAGCTTGCTAAAGACAACTGCTGAACAACTGATTCATCAGTGAAGGTAAGGCTTTGTTCACATCTGCGTCAGGGCTCCGTTCCGACGTTCTGGTGGAGCTTTCCGTCGGAACGAAGCCCTGACTGACACAAACGGAAACCAGGGGTTTCCATCACCATTGATTTCAATAGTGACGAATCTAGTGCCAATGGTTTCCGTTTGTTCCAGTTGTGCAAGCGTTCCATCGTCTTGACGGCATCTGACGCTTATTTTTACTCCGGAATAGGCTGTGGAAATTACATAAAAAATTCACATTTGTTTTTCAGCAAGGTGTATCTCTGTAGAGGTGTTACCTGTCATTGTAATCCTGCCTGTGGTGGTGATAATAATGAGATGACTGCTGAGAAGTGATCTCTACAGAACAGGAAGTGTCAGTCTATTGTGATGCTCAGTGGCCAGTGTGAAAACGACAAGATTTTAGGATAATTTTTAAATTTAGATAATGGCAAAAAAGATAAAAAAAATATTACTCAAAATTCTAAAAATATGTTTAACATAAAAACTTGATTTAAACAATAGGTCATTTTTTTGATGACACATTACCTTTAAGAAACTTTCTCCAAAACACCCATGCTCTACTGTACTTTGTCACTAGGAAATAGGGCTGCAGTTTTGTACAACTACAGTAGATACTGTCGTAGAACTGGATTCTCAATAAACTAGATATATACACTGTATATATATATATATATATATATATATATATATATATACAGTGAAGGAAATAAGTATTTGATCCCTTGCTGATTTTGTAAGTTTGCCCACTGTCAAAGACATCAACAGTCTAGAATTTTTAGGCTAGGTTAATTTTACCAGTGAGAGATAGATTATATTTTAAAAAAAAATAGAAAATCACATTGTCAAAATTATATATATTTATTTGCATTGTGCACAGAGAAATAAGTATTTGATCCCTTTGGCAAACAATACTTAATACTTCGTGGCAAAACCCTTGTTGGCAAGCACAGCAGTCAGACGTTTTTTGTAGTTGATGATGAGGTTTGCACACATGTTAGATGGAATTTTGGCCCACTCCTCTTTGCAGATCATCTGTAAATCATTAAGATTTCAAGGCTGTCGCTTGGCAACTCGGATCTTCAGCTCCCTCCATAAGTTCTCGATGGGATTAAGGTCTGGAGACTGGCTAGGCCACTCCATGACCTTAATGTGCTTCTTTTTGAGCCACTCCTTTGTTGCCTTGGCTGTATGTTTCGGGTCATTGTCGTGCTGGAAGACCCAGCCACGAGCCATTTTTAATGTCCTGGTGGAGGGAAGGAGGTTGTCACTCAGGGTTTGACGGTACATGGCTACATCCATTCTCCCATTGATGCAGTGAAGTAGTCCTGTGCCCTTAGCAGAGAAACACCCCCAAAACATAATGTTTCCACCTCCATGCTTGACAGTGGGGACGATGTTCTGTGGGTCATAGGCAGCATTTCTCTTCCTCCAAACACGGCGAGTTGAGTTAATGCCAAAGAGCTCAATTTTAGTCTCATCTGACCACAGCACCTTCTCCCAATCACTCTCAGAATCATCCAGATGTTCATTTGCAAACTTCAGATGGGCCTGTACATGTGCCTTCTTGAGCAGGGGGACCTTGCGGGCACTGCAGGATTTTAATCCATTACGGCGTAATGTGTTACCAATGGTTTTCTTGGTGACTGTGGTCCCAGCTGCCTTGAGATCATTAACAAGTTCCCCCCGTGTAGTTTTCGGCTGAGCTCTCACCTTCCTCAGGATCAAGGATACCCCACGAGGTGAGATTTTGCATGGAGCCCCAGATCGATGTCGATTGACAGTCATTTTGTATGTCTTCCATTTTCTTACTATTGCACCAACAGTTGTCTCCTTCTCACCCAGCGTCTTACTTATGGTTTTGTAGCCCATTCCAGCCTTGTGCAGGTCTATGATCTTGTCCCTGACATCCTTAGAAAGCTCTTTGGTCTTGCCCATGTTGTAGAGGTTAGAGTCAGACTGATTAATTGAGTCTGTGGACAGGAGTCTTTTATACAGGTGACCATTTAAGGCAGCTGTCTTTAATGCAGGCACCAAGTTGATTTGGAGCGTGTAACTGGTCTGGAGGAGGCTGAACTCTTAATGGTTGATAGGGGATCAAATACTTATTTCTCTGTGCACAATGCAAATAAATATATATAATTTTGCCTATGTGATTTTCTTTTTTTTTTTTTTATATAATCTATCTCTCACTGGTAAAATTAACCTAGCCTAAAAATTCTAGACTGTTGATGTCTTTGACAGTGGGCAAACTTACAAAATCAGCAAGGGATCAAATACTTATTTCCTTCACTGTATATATATATATATATATATATATATATATATATATATATATACACTACCGTTCAAAAGTTTAGGGACACTTAGAAATTTCCTTATTTTTGCAAGAAAAGCACAGTTTATTTCAATGAAGATAACATTAAATTAATCAGAAATACACTCTATACATTGTTAATGTGCTAAATGACTATTCTAGCTGCAAACGTCTGGTTTTTAATGCAATATCTACATAGGTGTATAGAGGCCCATTTCCAGTAACCATCACTCCGGTGTTCTAATGGTACATTGTGTTTGCTAACTGTGTTAGAAGGCTAATGGATGATTAGAAAACACTTGAAAACCCTTGTGCAATTATGTTAGCACCGCTGTAAACAGTTTTGCTGTTTAGAGGAGCTATAAAACTGACCTTCCTTTGAGCTAGTTGAGAATCTGGAGCATTACATTTGTGGGTTCTATTAAACTCTCAAAATGGCTAGAAAAAGAGAGCTTTCATGTAAAACTCGACAGTCTATTCTTGTTCTTAGAAATAAAGGCTATTCCATGCGAGAAATTGCCAAGAAACTGAAGATTTCCTACAAAGGTGTGTACTACTCCATTCAGAGGACAGCACAAACAGGCTCTAACCAGAGTAGAAAGAGAAGTGGGAGGCCCCGCAGCACAACTGAGCAAAAAGACAAGTACATTAGAGTCTCTAGTTTGAGAAATAGACGCCTCACAGGTCCTCAACTGGCATCTTCATTAAATAGTACCTGCAAAACGCCAGTGTCAACGTCTACAGTGAATAGGCGACTCCGGGATGCTGGCCTTCAGGGCAGAGTGGCAAAGAAAAAGCCATATCTGAGACTGGCTAATAAAAGGAAAAGATTAATATGGGCAAAAGCACACAGACATTGGACAGAGGAAGATTTGAAAAAAGTGTTATGGACAGACAAATCGAAGTTTGAGGGGTTTGGATCACACAGAAGAACATTTGTGAGACACAGAACAAGTTAAAAGATGCTGGAAGAGTTTCTGACGCCATCTGTCATGCATGGTGGAGGTAATGTGCTGGTCTGGGGTTGCTTTGGTGCTGGTAAAGTGGGAGATTTGTACAAGGTAAAAGGGATTTTGAATAAGGAAGGCTATCACTCCATTTTGCAACAGCATGCCATACCCTGTGGACAGCGCTTGATTGGAGCCAATTTCATCCTACAACAGGACAATGACCCAAAGCACACCTCCAAATTATGCAAGAACTATTTAGGGAAGAAGCAGGCAGCTGGTATTCTATCTGTAATGGAGTGGCCAGCGCAGTCACCAGATCTCAACCCCATAGAGCTGTTGTGGGAGCAGCTTGACCGTATGGTACCAAGAAGTGCCCATCAAGCCAATCCAACTTGTGGGAGGGCCTTCTGGAAGCATGGGGTGAAATTTCTCCCAATTACCTCAGCAAATTAACAGCTAGAATGCCAAAGGTCTGCAATGCTGTAATTGCTGCAAATGGAGCATTCTTTGACGAAAGCAAAGTTTGAAGGAGAAAATTATTATTTGAAATAAAAATCATTATTTCTAACCTTGTCAATGTCTTGACTATATTTTCTAGTCATTTTGCAACTCATTTGATAAATACTAGTGTGAGTTTTCATGGAAAATACAAAATTGTCTGGATGACCCCAAACTTTTGAACGGTAGTGTATATATATAAACACAATGAGACTGGAGTTCACATTTGAAAAGACAATATTGTAACAATGAATGAGAAACTTGCAATTTCATATGAGTTACAAGCATTCGGCTCACAACTGCTGCCAAATTCTAAAAGTATGTGTCTGATTCTCATTTATTATATGTCTCATTTATTTAAATCTGACTCCACTCTGCTTTCTATATTCTACTTATTCTAATCCCTGAAGAAGTTTTAAATAACTAAAAAATTTACATTTTATTTCTGAAACATGGCATTCAAGCTTATATTCAGTTTGTATTATTACCTGTATATAATCTACCATTTCTTTCTCTCATCTACACCCTGATGAAACCCTTCCATCTGTAATAATGCTTGCTATATTCTTGTCTTATTGACTATTGGTTTCCTTTGACCATTAGATAAGCTTGATAGCTGATTATTAGAAGGAGAGAAAAGAGAATTCTGAGTGAATAGAGTTGAGGCAAAAACTCAATAACCCCAAAAAATATTAAGTGACTTCAAAAAGCGTCTTTCAACCTGAAGAATCTGGGATGTCCATGTAATGCATTTAATTTGTTTCTGTATTCATTGTGTAGTGATTAATTTATTTTCTGGTGGGAGTGCAGGGCAATTGGACACTTGCGGTCCGATTCTCCCACAGTTTACAGCTGATTTGTGTGGTTTGAAAAAGTGGGATATCTTGTGATCAGCTTATGATCGGAGGAACCCTTCTAACAAAAAGAGATTGTTCAAAGCGTACAACCCCTTTTAACTCCTTAGCAACCAGGCCTAGTTTGGCCTTAATGACCAAGCATTATTTTTTATTTTTTTCAGTTGAAATAGCCGTGTGAGGGTTTGTTTTTTGCAGGGGTGAGTTGTATTGTTCAATTCCACAATTTTTGAGTGCATATAATATATTGATTAACTTTTATTATAGACACATTTTTTATTGACATTTTCTAGAAAATAGTACAAGAAAGTATACAAAATAAAATTACAGAGTTGTACAAAAGTGCAAAGGGTCAAAATCGTTATACATCAATGCATATAAGGGTGACAAATTCACAATTATATAAAGATATTGTCATTGGTGCAGCAATATTGACAAAGGCAATGTAGTTGATTGAGATGCATTAAGAGACCTTCAGTCATACAATATAAAAGGTGTACAGACAACCAGTAGTTGAACAGAAGCATAACAATAACATTGTCAATAACATTTGGAAATCCTGCCAATGGATTATTAGAAGTGATGATGCCAACCCTAAAGAGCTTCTAGATTGGTGTTATTAAGCTATGAGGATAAAGGCAAAGCATTAAAGTTTAGCCATTTGGACCATTTATATTGAAACATCTATAATGTATGCAGTCTCGCTGAGATCAGATGTTCCATAACACAGTTGTATTGGACTTTTCGAATTACTTCTACCTTATCTGGGACACTAGTGCCTTTCCACCTCTGGGCAATACTTGTCCTTGCTACTGTCAGCACGTCTGCAATAATTGTACTGTCCTCTTTATGGAGATCGTCTAAGTTTAGCTGATTATTACCAACTTTTTGTAAGTTTATGACCAACTTTTTGTAAGTTGCTTTTTTTTTATTCAGACCTTGTTTTTTTGTTTATGTTAGGCATAAGCATTGGGAAATGAAACTATACTATGAAGATGTACTTCTGGTCCCCAAGAAATAGGAAACTCAAGAACACTATTTAACAATTTTTGTATCTGTGTCCAGAATGGAACAATGAGGTCACATCTCCACCATACTGTACATGCATTAGGGATCCAATGGAATTTTGACAATGCCAGCAGGTGTGAGAAACATTAGGGAATAATTTAGACAAACAATATGGGGGTCATATACCATCTAGCTTTCTAGAAGCCTCTAGATGATTCACACAACGAGAATACTTGGAGCAGATCTGAAAAGCTGCCTCCCACTGTATAAAACTGAATGAGCACCCTCGTTCTAATTCCCATTTTTGTATGACATTAAGTGTAGAGGGGACGTTTTCTGCTATTGAAGTGCCCCATATGCTTTAGAAATACCCTTATATATCAAATCAAACTAATAAAAGCATTGTTCATAACTAAGAAAGAGGACCAGTAGTTTTAAGATTAACGGATGAAAGAAAATGTCGTAGTTGGAGGTACTTATAAAAATCATTAGACTGTAAACTATACCTAGAAGTGAGTGTAGAGAAGGGTAATAAAGTTTTATTTTCATACAGTAAATCTATTGAGACAATACCCTTAGTTATCTATAATTATTGAAATTCGAGCTAGGAATACACCGCTGTGCCATTTCCAAAGATACAGAAGTACACCTAAGCGGTAGGATAGAGTCAGGGTTAGATACCCCCTTCCACACCTGAAAAGTCACTTTAATTGTATGAGATAGATGAACTAATGTACGCTCCCCCATACTAGAGGAGCCCAACTGAACTCGTAAGTTATGGCAGTTCAATATGTGAGCCTCAATTGCTACCCAATGTTTGTTCAGGTCACATATCCACCAATGTTTCAGTTGATCTAGGATGGTCGCATGGTAGTAAGCAGTGATGTTCGGATAGTTTAGATCTCCTTTATCTACAGATAGATGCAGTGTTTTCGCTGCAACTCTCGCTCTTTTACCATTCCAAATAAATCTCGTAAGAACAGATTGTGCACGCCTTAACAGAGAATTGGAAAGTGGAATTGGAAGGTTCCTAAAGTAGTAGAGCACTTTAGGGAGTAACAACATTTTAGATACTGATATGCGGCCCATCCAAGACAAGGGAAACCTGGAATTAGATACAACATCTTTACGCAAGATCTGCATCAGAATATTGTAATTGGTGGGTACTAATTTGCTACATGGGAATGTGAGAAAGATGCCCAAGTAAGGTATCGCTCCATGCGACCATTTAAAGGGAAAATGAGAATCTCCGTAACAGCAATACTAGATACGTGTATAGAACAACATCTTATTCTAGAAGCGAGGTAAAATAATATCCAGAGGCAAGGATACAACCAATTACAACTAAGACAACAATACATAGAAAGTCTCTGGGGAACTGGGCACGTCCAGGCCAAGAAACCCCAAGAGCAGAGCTACATTCTAAGATGGAGTCCAGGTAAAACATACCGGGAACTAGAGAAAGATAACATGGCATTCATGGCATTAAACTTCATGCCTGTTCGAAAACCTAAGGAGAAAGAATTATTAGATCATAGAGTCCTCACCTTCACTTTGGATATTGAACCCAGGGATGATCGCACGGTCAAGTCGTCTTCTTGTGACTGCGTGACACGGTTTCCCAGTCCTTAGGTAGAGTAGACGGGGGCTTCCATGAGCTACGTGAGAATCATAAGATATTGGAAGATCCCATTCTTTACATAGAAGTGCCGCGTCTTCAGGAGAATAAGCTACAAACTTGGACCCGTTCTTGGATACGACGAGCTTGACCGGGAAGCCCCATTTATATGATATGCCTTGAGCTCTAAGAACATTGGTGCTATGAGCAAATGCCCTCCTTCTGGATAGAGTCGCCACAGAAAGGTCTGCGAAGATGGAAATCTGCTGAAATCTTGGAGGCAAAGTGGGCTCAGAGCGAGAAGCTTCCACCAATCTTTCTTTTATATGAAAGAAAGGAATGCGTACTATGATATCTCTAGGAACAGAGGACGGTAAACTCTTTGGCTTAGCTAAGCAATGGTCCCTGTCAATGGTGAGGTCAGATGGGGAGGCAGACGGGAGCATGCTTGTCGTGTCCGTGGCTGCGGGCCGTCAGGTTCACTCACCTCCTGACGGCCGCAGCCATGGGTCTGCGAGTGCTAGCCCCAGTCTCCTCCTCAGGAGATGCCAGCTCTCATGTCCACTCACCTCGGCCGGGTCCTGTAGGATGCGCGCACGCTCGTGCCCGCTCTTAAAGGGGCAGCGCCCGCACCGGACTTTCATGTGTAATCAACCCATGAGTGCCCTGGACTATGAGAGGGACCCAGCCCCTTTCTTCGATGCCTGAACGTTGTTGTCGTACCCTAAGTTTGTCTTGCAAATGGTCTCCTAGTGTTTTCCAGCTCCCAGTGTTTCCTGTTCCTGTATCCTGCATCCCCTGCTATCCTGGTTAAGTGCCATGCTGTGCTGTGCTGTATGCTACGCCTGTCCTGCTGCTCCATGCCTGACGTCTACCTGCTGCCTAGTCCCAGCCGAGCCTGCCTTGCTACTGTCCGAGCTGCCACAGGTACCCCATGCAAACTATAGACTCTGACCTGCGTCCAGTTGGCCAGTTGCCATACCGCCAAGGCGGTACGGCCCAGTGGGTCCACGAACCCTATGTGACAATGCTATTAAAGAAGTCCACCAGAAAGTCTGTAAGTTGATCTGCTTTGACCGTTTCAGGAATACCCCTGAATCTCATATTGTTCCTCCTGGAACAGTCCTCAATATCAGTAAGCGTGGCTTTAATAGAATCGATGCCATCTTCCATAACATTAGTCACATCCACAATTTCATTGTGAGCTGCTGTCAGTTCAGACATTTTATGCCCTATGTGCGAGGTACGGTCTCCTAATGAAGTAACCCCCGCTTGTAATTTCCCCATTGCCTTCAACAGATCACTGTTTAGAGATTTATCTAAGTCAGCCAACAAAAGTCCCATGGTGGCTACAGTCACAGGGGATTCTGGAAAAAGACGAGTCAGGGATATTATGGGAGGGTACGTAGGAAGATTTGAGCTTTCGTCCCATCCAATAGGGGAAGCTTGCAAAGCAGAGACAGGAGAAGTTGCTTCAAGTATTTGAGCACATGTTCTGCCACGTGCAATGGAGTTCTCAGGAACCGGTACATCCAGCGGAGTATTAGGCATCTCTGGTGAGACAGGAGCACTACGAGATGATTCCAGGGACAGCAGAGGCTCAGTTAAGAGGAGTGGCAAAACCTTTTGATGCGGATGTAGGAGAGAGTCAGCCATTCGTCTTACAGCCAGGCACACAGCGCCATTTTGGGAGGATTAGGAAATCGGGAAAAACTTTGTTAATTTCAAAGGGCTTTTCTTTTTCCTTCCTTTCACCATGCTGTGTTGGATCACAAGTATATCGAGGGTATGTTGAGTAGGTTTCCAAGTCTGGTTAGCCGCTTAGTGCCGCTATTATCGCCGTTCAGGCAAGAGCTCATGGATCACACGTCCGTCTTCATGCACCGTTTGCCACATCCCCATGATTAACTTTTATTAACCCCTTCCCGCTGCTAATATGTAGATTCACGTCCTAGATGCATATGCCCGGTGTAGCCAGGGCGTGATTTTACAGTCCCGTGTTTGTGCCGGCCTAGCGCTGAGGAGAGCGCTTTGTCATGGCACTTTCAGTGTCCCCAGCACCCCAGCATGTGATCCCCATGATTAAAGAATCATGGTGATCTCTGCTAAGTTTTTTTGTAAAACAAACTTTTTACGCTCAGGAGACTGATTGAGAGAACAGCAGAAGAAGAGTGAACAAATTGTATATATATATAATATATATAAAGAATACAAATAAAATAAATATATATATATATATATATATATATATATACCTTTACAAAATATATAGAAAGTATTTACTTTGTATTCCCTGTGCCCCTTAGTGTTATAATAGGCAGAAGAAGAATAGAAGAATGACCCCTGGTCCTGAAAGGGTTAACTTTTGTTTGGAAGGGTATTAAGCAAAAATATTTATTTCAGCATTGTTTTTCATGTTTTAAATTTACAAACTATCACCCACTTGTGACGTCGTTTTCCGTTAAGGGATTAATAAATTAATTGGTCCTGAGAAAAATAGTCAAATTTACAGTAAACTCCCATGACTATAACTGTAGGAAGCTTTGTCAAAATATTGCATTCAAATAAATGATGACACAGTTGACACGGGGCTTTATAATGGTTCAGTGTGGCACAATACACAGAAGAAGGAAGCTTTTGTTCTTATCCTGGCTCTTGCTCTGTAAAATCTTGATTTATGACTTTGGTAGTCAAAATCTTCTAAATCTAAATTTTACCTTTACATGTTAAGATCTTAAAAAATACTACAGAAAGTTTTATAAGTTGCAATTGATATACAGTAGAACTCTTTTCTTTTCATGACAATCAACTGACAACTAGTCCATGTCTTTAGTGTTATGCCCTGGTGGGCTTGTTGGACCAGCAAAGTTGGCTGTGAAGTATGCCTCCAGCAGAACCTTTGAGGGGATTTCAGAAAGGGTTGCATGAGCAAGATTGATGACTCTGCATTAACAAGAAGTAAAATAAGTTCAGAAGGATGAGTTGAAGCTTAGCGCAGAGAGAGAATCCTGGAGCGCTTCGTAGAATAGCCTTTGATTCACAGATAATTGTGTGGGAGCTGTCAGAGCAGCTTGTCTGATTCTAATTAGGATCCGTCTTGAGAGCTTACTGAGGCAAAATACTCCCAGGGAAGAGGGTGGGCAGTGTCCCTCTGTGATATAAGGAATAGGAGCCTATCACATTCTACTTTTAATCTTGTGTTAATGCCAGAAAGTAATGCATAAAGACCAAAGGGAGAATCAAAATCAAGAAAAGTTGCTGAATATTGAGCAACCAATGACAATAGTTTTGTCTTTTATAATTTTGAGAGGCAACAAAAGGTGTTGTACATGAGAGATGCAGAGAAAAATAGGAAAAAAAAGTGAAATGACTGATGGAGAAAGAGATGAAAGCAAAATCCTAATAGAAGTTACACCTGATTTAGGGATTTAACATTTTATGACTCAAGTATACTTCACACTAAGTATCTTTCAACACATCACACTAAGCCTCGGTTAATATCACGTTTGAGATTCCTAGCGTATATGCACAAAGGTACCTATAGGGCTCCATTCTCCTGACGGAGGTCAAAAGGGTGTCCTTTTGGCTTGCACCAGGCTGGTATACAGAGTGTCCTTTTGGCCTGCATCAGACTGGTATACAGAGTGTTCTTTTGGCCTGCATCAGGCTGCTATAGAGAGTGTCCTTTTGGCCTGCATCAGGCTGGTATACAGAGTGTCCTTTTGGCCTCCATCAGGCTGGTATACAGGGTGTTCTTTTGGCCTCCGTCAGGCTGGTATACAGAGTGTCCTTTTGGCCTCCATCAGACTGGTATACAGAGTGTCCTTTTGGCCTGCATCAGGCTGGCATACAGAGTGTCCTTTTGGTCTCCACCAGGCTGGCATACAGAGTGTCGTTTTGGCCTCCATCAGGCTGGTAAACAGAGTGTCCTTTTGGCCCCCATCAGGCTGGTATACAGAGTGTCCTTTTGGCCTGCATCAGGCTGGTATACAGAGTGTCCTTTTGGCCTCCATCAGACTGGTATACAGAGTGTCCTTTTGGCCTGCATCAGGCTGGCATACAGAGAGTCCTTTTGGTCTCCACCAGGCTGGCATACAGAGTGTCCTTTTGGCCTCCATCAGGCTGGCATACAGAGAGTCCTTTTGGTCTCCACCAGGCTGGCATACAGAGTGTCCTTTTGGCCTCCATCAGGCTTGTATACAGAGTGTGCTTTTGGCCTCCATCAGGCTGGTATACAGAGTGTCCTTTTGGCATGCATCAGGCTGGTATACAGAATGTCCTTTTGGCCTCCATCAGGATGGTATACAGAGTGTCGTTTTGGCCTCCATCAGGCTGGTATACAGAGTGTCCTTTTGGCCTCCATCAGGCTGGCATACAGAGTGTCCTTTTGGCCTCCATCAGACTGGTATACAGAGTGTCCTTTTGGCCTCCATCAGGCTGGCATACAGAGTGTCCTTTTGGCCTGCATCAGGCTGGCATACAGAGTGTCCTTTTGGCCTGCATCAGGCTGGTATACAGAGTGTCCTTTTGGCCTCCATCAGGCTGGTATACAGGGTGTCCTTTTGGCCTCTGTCAGGCTGATATACAGCAGTATACCTTTTTTGCTGCATAGACAAGCATATGCAGAGATGCAGAAAAAAATAGGAAAAAAAAATGAAATGACTGATGGAGAAAGAGATGAAAGCAAAATCCTAATAGAAGTTACACCTGATTTAGGGATTTAACATTTTATGACTCAAGTATACTTCACACTAAGTATCTTTCAACACATCACACTAAGCCTCGGTTAATATCACGTTTGAGATTCCTAGCGTATATGCACAAAGGTACCTATAGGGCTCCATTCACCTGACGGAGGTCAAAAGGGTGTCCTTTTGGCTTGCACCAGGCTGGTATACAGAGTGTCCTTTTGGCCTGCATCAGACTGGTATACAGAGTGTTCTTTTGGCCTGCATCAGGCTGCTATAGAGAGTGTCCTTTTGGCCTGCATCAGGCTGGTATACAGAGTGTCCTTTTGGCCTCCATCAGGCTGGTATACAGGGTGTTCTTTTGGCCTCCGTCAGGCTGGTATACAGAGTGTCCTTTTGGCCTCCATCAGACTGGTATACAGAGTGTCCTTTTGGCCTGCATCAGGCTGGCATACAGAGTGTCCTTTTGGTCTCCACCAGGCTGGCATACAGAGTGTCGTTTTGGCCTCCATCAGGCTGGTAAACAGAGTGTCCTTTTGGCCTCCATCAGGCTGGTATACAGAGTGTCCTTTTGGCCTGCATCAGGCTGGTATACAGAGTGTCCTTTTGGCCTCCATCAGACTGGTATACAGAGTGTCCTTTTGGCCTGCATCAGGCTGGCATACAGAGAGTCCTTTTGGTCTCCACCAGGCTGGCATACAGAGTGTCCTTTTGGCCTCCATCAGGCTGGTATACAGAGTGTGCTTTTGGCCTCCATCAGGCTGGTATACAGAGTGTCCTTTTGGCATGCATCAGGCTGGTATACAGAATGTCCTTTTGGCCTCCATCAGGATGGTATACAGAGTGTCGTTTTGGCCTCCATCAGGCTGGTATACAGAGTGTCCTTTTGGCCTCCATCAGGCTGGCATACAGAGTGTCCTTTTGGCCTCCATCAGACTGGTATACAGAGTGTCCTTTTGGCCTCCATCAGGCTGGCATACAGAGTGTCCTTTTGGCCTGCATCAGGCTGGCATACAGAGTGTCCTTTTGGCCTGCATCAGGCTGGCATACAGAGAGTCCTTTTGGTCTCCACCAGGCTGGCATACAGAGTGTCCTTTTGGCCTCCATCAGGCTGGTATACAGAGTGTGCTTTTGGCCTCCATCAGGCTGGTATACAGAGTGTCCTTTTGGCATGCATCAGGCTGGTATACAGAATGTCCTTTTGGCCTCCATCAGGATGGTATACAGAGTGTCGTTTTGGCCTCCATCAGGCTGGTATACAGAGTGTCCTTTTGGCCTCCATCAGGCTGGCATACAGAGTGTCCTTTTGGCCTCCATCAGACTGGTATACAGAGTGTCCTTTTGGCCTCCATCAGGCTGGCATACAGAGTGTCCTTTTGGCCTGCATCAGGCTGGCATACAGAGTGTCCTTTTGGCCTGCATCAGGCTGGTATACAGAGTGTCCTTTTGGCCTCCATCAGGCTGGTATACAGGGTGTCCTTTTGGCCTCTGTCAGGCTGATATACAGCAGTATACCTTTTTTGCTGCATAGACAAGCATATGCAGAGATGCAGAAAAAAATAGGAAAAAAAAATGAAATGACTGATGGAGAAAGAGATGAAAGCAAAATCCTAATAGAAGTTACACCTGATTTAGGGATTTAACATTTTATGACTCAAGTATACTTCACACTAAGTATCTTTCAACACATCACACTAAGCCTCGGTTAATATCACGTTTGAGATTCCTAGCGTATATGCACAAAGGTACCTATAGGGCTCCATTCACCTGACGGAGGTCAAAAGGGTGTCCTTTTGGCTTGCACCAGGCTGGTATACAGAGTGTCCTTTTGGCCTGCATCAGACTGGTATACAGAGTGTTCTTTTGGCCTGCATCAGGCTGGTATAGAGAGTGTCCTTTTGGCCTGCATCAGGCTGGTATACAGAGTGTCCTTTTGGCCTCCATCAGGCTGGTATACAGGGTGTTCTTTTGGCCTCCGTCAGGCTGGTATACAGAGTGTCCTTTTGGCCTCCATCAGACTGGTATACAGAGTGTCCTTTTGGCCTGCATCAGGCTGGCATACAGAGTGTCCTTTTGGCCTCTGTCAGGCTGGTATACAGCAGTATACCTTTTTTGCTGCATAGACAAGCATATGCAGAGGCATCCTTCAAAAAAACTGTATACTGCACAGTATACATTGTTTTTTGGGGGTAAAACATATGCCACTGCATGTTTATACAGTGGCATAAGTCAGAGCCCTCAGGCGTGATGTGAATAGAGCCTAATTGTTTGATTACTTATTGATTACACATTGCATTTACTGATCTGACTTATTTCTCTCTTCTTTAATGGTTGTCTGTTCAGAAAGACTTTTTCACCTCTTCATCACAAGTTGAATGGAAAGATATTTTTTTTTTTTTTTTTAGAACTGTCCATCTTCAGATCGCCTGCTGACTCTTATTCAGGAGGAATGTTGATGAAATGGACAGGTGAAAATATTTACCATATGGAGTGTGAAATATGAGGCTCTTCGGGGAAATAGGTGGATTTGTAGGCATACTTTAAATTTTTGCTAGTTCACATACTGATAGCCAAATAATAAACAGCTTAGTTTCCTTTTTTTAGCCATAACCCCTTCAGGACGCAGCATTAAAATGGGTATTCCCATCTGAAACCCATATTCACAGGACAAGCCATAAATGTCCGACAGACGCAGATTTCAGCTCTGGTATCTGCACCTATCTCTACAACAAGACCCATATCACGCCAGTCCTACCTTCTGACGCTGTCACTAGGCTCCAGACCATGGATAATGAGGAAGTCTGATTTTCCGGGTAAGAGAGCCGAGCGCGTTTTGCTACGCTGTTTCCCGATTTCCAATAGAGTTGGGAGTGTAGCAAAACGTGTTTCTCTGTTCTCGTAGCTCTTTAGCTCAAGAAACAGCGTAGCTTGCTGTGCTTCCCTGTTTCCATAATGTCCATTCACTAATATGGGAGTAGATATTTCCATCAATCTCCAAGATGGAAATTACCCTTTAGGGACACAGCAGATTTTTTCATTTTTTGCCTTACTAAACAACCAATGTGCTAGGGCGATCACTGCGCTGTAAATATACAACAATGGGGCAGATTTACTATTGTTGTTGCTCCAAAATTCAGGCCTAAATTGGGAAAAAAAATTGCCGCATGTTATTTTAGGAAAATGTATCAATGAAATGCATCAAAAAGAACAGATGTTTGCGACTCCTCTGACAACGGGCCGTGGCTAAGCGGAAAAGGCAGAATGGCTTAAGATGTGTCAAAGTGGACTAAAATAAGCCAACCAAGAGGTGTTATAAAGTTAGACAAAAGTTTCTCTAAACTTGTGCCAAATTTATCATCCAGCATGAGCCACTGTGCACCTCTAGACTAATTCTAAGCTGTCTGAATTTGATATAGTATTAATAAATCTGCCCACTGTGCGCTAATGGTAACAGCTGTATGGGGCCTTTTTTGTGGTGTAAGTTATATTTATTTTTTAATAAGGGAAATGCAGAAAAAAAAGCTATTTTTTCTATACTTTATGCTTTTCTTTATGCCATTGTACAGATTGTTACAGTTCCGGTGATAGTAAAAATGTGTATATATTTGACCTCTTGTGACTGACTAATATTTAATTCCATAACCCCTTCCCGCTCCTGGACGTACTATTAGGTCATGGTAGCTGTATCGTTCGCGATCCATGACCTAATAGTATGTCACGGGAGTAACGGCCATTTCGGCCGTCCTCCCGACACATACAGGAGCTGTGACAGCTGCTGTCTCATACAGCAGCTGCCGCAGCTCCTACAGCGGGGACCGATCGCTGTGTCCCCGCTGATTAACCCCTTAAAAGCCGCGTTCAATAGAGATCGCGGCTTTTTAGGGGTTAAGATGCCATCGTCGGCCTTCTACACGATAGCGGCCGGCGATAGTGACTATGGCAACCGGACACCAAACAATGGCGTCCGGCTATGCCATCGACGGAAGCCTAGTGGGTCCTGACAAATTCAGGACCCACTATGCTTGCTGTCAGTGAGTAGCTGACAGCTCTGATACACTGCACTACGCATGTAGTGCAGCGTATTAGAATAGCGATCAGGGCCTCCTGCCCTCAAGTCCCCTAGTGGGACAAAGGAATAAAGTTAAAAAAAAGTTAAAAAAAGATGTGTAAAAATAAGAAAATAAAAGTTTTAAATGTAATAAAAGTAAAAATCCCCCTTTTTCCCCTATCAGTCTTTTATTATTAATAAAAATAGATAAATAAACAAATAAACTATACATAATTGGTATCGCCGCGTCCGAAACGGGCTGAACTACAAAATTATTTCCTTATTTATCCCGCACGGTGAACGCCGTAAAAGAAAATAATAATAAACCGTACCAGAATCACAATTGTTTGGTCACTTCACCTCCCAAAAAATGGAATAAAAAGAGATCAAAAAGTCGCATGTACCTAAAAATGGTACTGATTGAAACTACAGTTCATTATGCAAAAAATAAGTCCTTGCACGGCTTTATTGATGGAAAAATAAAAAAGTTCTGGCTCTTAGAATAAGGTAACACAAAAAGTGAATGATTTTTTACAAAACGTATTTTATTGTGCAAACGCCATAAGACATAAAAAAACTATAAACATCTGGTATCACCGTAATCGTATCGTCCTGCAGAATAAAGTGAATATGTCATTTATAGGGCCCGGTGAACGCTGTAAAAAAAATAGAATAAAAAAACAATAGTAGAATTGCTGTTTATTAGTCACCGCGCCACTTAAAAATAGAATAAAAACTGATCAAAAAGCCACATGCACCCCAAGAAAACTACAATGAATTCCTCAAGGGGTGTAGTTTCCAAAATGGGGTCACTTTTGGGGGGTTTCCACTGTTTTGGCACCACAAGACCTCTTCAAACCGGAGATGGTGCCTAATAAAAAAGAGGCCTCAAAATCCACTAGGTGCTCCATTGCTTCGGAGGCCGGTGCTTCAGTCCATTACCGCACAAGGGCCACATGTGGGATATTTCTCAAAACTGCAGAATCTGGGTAATAAGTATTAAGTTTGGTTTCTCTGATAAAACCTTTTGTGTTATAAAAAAAATGGTATAAAAAGGATTTTCTGACAAAAAAAGCATGTAAATTTCACCTCTACTTTGCTCTAAATTTCTGTGAAACACCTAAAGGGTTCATAAACTTTCTAAATGCTGTTGTGAATACTTTGAGGGGTCTAGTTTCTAAAATGGGGTGTTTCATAGGGGTTTCTAATATATAGGTTCCTCAAAGCAACTTCAGAACTGAACTGGAACCTAAAAAAATAAATAAATTAGGCAATACTTCACTTCTTACATTATACTGATAATGAGCCATGCCCACCCTGAGATGACCCCAGTTTTTACCATTTGTATAAACGGAGACCCCTATTAGACCGTTTGAGTGCCCGGTTTTCCCAAGCATACACCCCCGAGAAGTGTATTTCTATTGATGAGTCCTTGGTACATTTTAAAGGGAGGGTTCAATTCCGCGAGTACCTGCTGGGTAAGAGGGCAAGGTATGGCGTGAAGATGTATAAGCTGTGCGAGAGTGCATCAGGGTATAGCTACAAATTTAGGATATATGAAGGAAAGGACACCAGTATTCAGACCCCAGAATGCCCCCCTTACTGGGAGTTAATGCAAAAATTGTGTGGGATTTGGTGCACCTACTGCTGGACCAGGGTTACCACCTCCACCTGGATCATTTTTCTACCAGCTTCCCACTCCTCAAGTGCCTCGCTTCCAGTCATGCGGCACTGCTAGAAGAAATCTGAGAGGCCTCCCTGAGACTCTGCTTGGGCAAACACTCAGAAGGTGTGAGAGCAGGGCACATTCTAGCAGCAACATATTGTGTGTCAAGTACAAGACAAGAGAGATGTCACACCAGTACCCATGTACCTGTACGAGGTACCAGTACAGAGACCCCCAAACCAGACTGCATCCTGGACTACAATAGGTACATGGGAGGGGTGGACTTGTCAGCTCAAGCCCTGAAGCCCTATAGCGCCATGCAGTGTGGCATAAGAAGCTGGCCGTGCTCATCATACAGATGGCATTGCACAATGTGTACGTGCTACGTCGATGTACAGGCCAGACGGGAACTTTCCTGGAATTCAAGAGGTGATTATCAAGAACCTAATCTTTAGGGACTTCTGGAAGCGAGGCCACACGCATCGTACCAGGGCAACACTTTCCAGGAGAAGTTCCCCAAACTGGCAAGAATGGAAAAAGTCAAAAGAGGTGCAAAGTCTGCTATAAGAAGGGGATAAGGGAGGACACAATATATCAATGTGACACGTGTCCCGAAAAACCAGAGCTCTGTATGAAAGAGTGTTTTAAAATTTATCATACATCCCTTGGTTTATAATTTACCCCAATTTTACTTACCCTGATGTACTCCGCACAGCTTATCCTCCCTCGTCTTTCCCCTCTGGGCCCTGCTGTGTGCCCAGGCAGCTGATAACAGCCACATTGAGGGTATTGCCGTATCCAGGAGAACCCACATTACAGTTTATGGGGTGTATGTCTCCGGTCAAAATGCTCACTACACCTCTAGATGAATGCCTTAAGGGTGTCGTTTTTAAAACGGGGTCACTTCTTGCGTGTTTCAACTGTACTGGTACCTCAGGGGCTTCTGCAGGGGCGTAGCTAGGGGGGGGCAGGCGGGGCATGTGCCCCGGGCGCAGTTCAGAGGGGGGCGCCAGCGCCACCTCCTCCTGCACTATAATTGTACCTGTGTCGCAAGAACACAGGTACAATTAGAAGCAATGAATGACCGGGCACGTTCCGTGCCCGGCCATTCAGCGCCTTTCCACGAATGAAGCAACTGGTACCAGTGAAGCTTCTGTCGATGAAAGACGCTGACTGACTGGGAAAGTCATCCTGCCCAGCCAATCAGTGCCTTTCATAGACGCAGCGTTCAACCCCCTGGAGACTTGCGCAGAAGAGAGCAGGTCTCCATGGCTGCCGGACGGCGTGGGAGCGGGAACAAGGTGAGTTTAATTTTTTTTTTTAAATTGTAATAGAAGTGTGGCTGTATCTGCGGGGGGGACTTTGTCTACACGGGGGACTTTATCTACGGGGGGGCCTTTATCTACGGGGGTGTCTATCTACAGGGGGACTATATCTACAGGGCTGGGCTATATACAGGGGGACTATATCTACAGGGCTGGGCTATATACAGGGGGACTATATCTACAGGGCTGGGCTATATACAGGGGGACTATATCTACAGGGGGGCTAAATACTGGAGTGGGCTGTCTATAGAGCACCATATACAGGGGTGGGCTATATAGTATATAGCCCCCTGTAGATATAGCCTACCCCTGTATATGGTGCTCCATAGATAGCCCACCCCAGTATATAGCCCCCCCTGTAGATATAGTCGCCCTGTATATAGCCCAGCCCTGTGGATATAGCCCAGCCCTGTGGATATAGCCCACCCCTGTAGATATAGCCCAGCCCTGTAGATATAGCCCAGCCCTGTAGATATATTCCCCCTGTATATAGCGCCCCCCTGTGTATAGCCCACCCCCGTAGATATAGCCCCCCTGTGTATAGCCCACCCCTGCATATAGCCCCCCTCTGTAGATATAGCCCCCTGTGTATAGCCCACCCCTGTAGATATAGCCCCCCTGTGTATATCCCAGCCCTGTGTATATCCCAGCCCTGTGTATAGCCCAGCCCTGTGTATAGCCCAGCCCTGTAGATATGGTCCCCCTGTAGATATGGTCCCCAGTTATAAGTGGTGTACCCCAGGGTTCAGTGCTGGGACCACTATTATTCAACTTATTTATTAATGATATAGAGGATGGGATTAATAGCACTATTTCTATTTTTGCAGATGACACCAAGCTATGCAATATAGTTCAGACTATGGAAGATGTTTGTGAATTGCAGGCAGATTTAAACAAACTAAGTGTTTGGGCGTCCACTTGGCAAATGAAGTGTAATGTAGATAAATGTAAAGTTATGCATCTGGGTACGAAAAACCTGCAAGCATCATATGTCCTAGGGGGAGCTACACTGGGGGAGTCAATTGTTGAGAAGGATCTGGGTGTACTTGTAAATCATAAACTAAATTTCAGCATGCAGTGTCAATCAGCTGCTTCAAAGGCCAGCAAAATATTGTCGTGTATCAAAAGAGGCATGGACTCGCGGGACAGGGATGTAATATTACCACTTTACAAAGCATTAGTGAGGCCTCATCTAGAATATGCAGTCCAGTTCTGGGCTCCAGTTCATAGAAAGGATGCCCTTGAGTTGGAAAAAATACAAAGAAGAGCAACGAAGCTAATAAGGGGCATGGAGAATCTAAGTTATGAGGAAAGATTAAAAGAACTAAACCTATTTAGCCTTGAGAAAAGACGACTAAGGGGGGACATGATTAACTTATATAAATATATGAATGGCGCATACAAAAAATATGGTGAAATCCTGTTCCATGTAAAACCCCCTCAAAAAACAAGGGGGCACTCCCTCCGTCTGGAGAAAAAAAGGTTCAACCTGCAGAGGCAACAAGCCTTCTTTACTGTGAGAACTGTGAATCTATGGAATAGCCTACCGCAGGAGCTGGTCGCAGCAGGGACAGTAGATGGCTTTAAAAAAGGCTTAGATAATTTCCTAGAAAAAAAAAATATTAACTGCTATGTGTAGAAATTTTTTACTTCCCCTTTCCCATCCCACTTCCCCTTTCCCATCCCTTGGTTGAACTTGATGGACGTGTCTTTTTTCAACGGTACAAACAAACAAACAAACTATGTAACAAACTAGATATGGTCCCCCTGTAGATATGGTCCCCCTGTAGATATGGTTCCCCTTGTAGATATGGTCCCCCTGTAGATAGCCCACCCCTGTATATAGTCCCCCTGTAGATATAGTCCCCCTGTAGATATAGCCCACCCGTGTATATAGTCCCCCTGTAGATATAGCCCACCCCTGTATATAGTATCCCACAAATAGCTCCCCCTATAGTGCTCCACAGAAAGCCCACCCCTGTATATAGCCCCCTTGTACATATAGTCCACCCCTGTATATAGTGCTCCACAGATAGCCCACCCTTGTATATAGTATATACAGGGGTGGGCTATCTGTGGAGCACTATATACAGGGGTGGACTATCTAGTGGAGCACTATATACAGGGGTGGACTATATGTACAAGGGGGGGGGGCTATATACAGGGGTGGGCTATCTGTGAAACACTATATACAGGGGTGGACTATATGTGGAGCACTATATACAGGGGTGGGCTATATCTTCGGGGGGCTACATACATGGTTGGGCTATCTGTAGAGCTCTATATACAGGGGTGGGCTATATCTACAGGGGGCTATATACAGGGGTGGGCTATCTGTAGAGCACTATAGGGGGAGTTATTTGTGGGACACTATATACAGGGGTGGTCTATATGGGGGCACTATCTACAGGGGCTCTATGGCAGGCACTATCTACAGGTGGCTCTATGGCAGGCACTATATACAGGGGGCACAGTGTGTGTGTGGGACACGGTGTATGGTGCTATTATAATTAGAGGTGCAGTGTATGGCACTATTATATTTAGGGGCGTAGTGTGTGGTATAATGATAACTTTATCTTTATTTATTGGTGCAGAAATGTTGGAAAAGTGAGACGCTGAAGACATGTGAGCGGCAAACTGCAGAAATGGGCTGTGACCGGGTGAAGTCACCATAGAGGTCTGGACCGGATGGAGAGAAAGAACTAGAATCTGAGACGTCACCGGTGAGTCACTTAATGTAAATGTTCACTCTGCCTCTAATCAGTATTGTAGTCACTGTATGATCTGCAGCGAGATGATTATGATAGGATTTATTTTTTGTGAAACGGCATCTCCCAGCATATCCTTACCATTGTTCGGGCCATGCTGGGAGCTGTCGTTTTACACCGTACAAACCTATACGGCAGGGGTTGCACTAAATTGAGCTGTATTTGTGCTGGTGTTGTATATATGTAGTGAGCTTGGTTCTGGTGTTGTGTATAGAACCATATTGCTTGTGAAATGTACAAATAATTTTATGCTCGCGTTACATAAAAAGAAATGACACGTCGATTGGTAGAGAAAACAAACACGGCGAGGGGGAAGGAGATGTTGGGGGTGGGGGGGGGGCAAACTGAATCTTTGCCCCGGGTGCTGGAGAACCTAGCTACGCCTCTGGCTTCTGCATACATGACTTCGCACCAGAAAATCCCCAGTAGGCCAAATGGTGGTCCTTTCCTTCTGAGCCCTCCCATGGACCTAAATGGCAGTTTATCACCACAAATGGGGTATTGCCGCACTCAGGACAAATTGTGCAATAGAATGGGGTATTTTATTTCTTGTAAAAATAAGACATTTTCAGCCAAAACGACATATTATTGGAAAAAATTAATTTTGTTTTAATTCCCAGCCCAATTCAAATAAGTTCTGTGAAAAAACTATGGGGTCAAAATGGTCACAACAGCCATAAATGAATTCCTTGAGGGGAGTAGTTTCCAAAATTGGGTCACTTCTGGTGGGTTTCCATTGCTTTGATACCTCTGGGGCTCTGCAAATGCGACATGGCACCCGAAAACCAATCCAGCAAAATCTGGACTCCAAAGAACAAATAGCGCTCCTTTCCTTCTGAGCCCTCCCATGGGCCCAAACGGCAGTTTATCACCACAAATGGGGTATTGCCGCACTAAGGACAAATTGGGCAACAAAATGGGGTATTTTGTTCCCTGTGAAAATAAGACATTTTGATCACAAATGACATTTTATTGGAAAAAATTTAATTTTTTTTAATTTCACAGCCCAATTTAAATAGGTGCTGTGAAAACACTGTGCGGTAAAAATGGTAACAATAACCATAAATGAATTCCTTGAGGGGTGTAGTTTCCAAAATGGGGTCACTATTGGGGGATTCCAACTGTTTTGGCACCTCAACACCTTTTCAAACCTGGCATGCTGCCTAAAATATATTCTAATAAAAAAGAGGCCTCAAAATGCACTAGGTGCTTCTTTGTTCTAGGGCTTGTGTTTTAGTCCACGAGTGCAGTAGAGTCACATGTGGGACATTTCTAAAAACTGCAGAATCTGGACAATACATATTTAGTAGTATTTCTCTGGTAAAACCTTCTGTGTTACAGAAAAAAAATTGAATACAATTGAAATTCAGCAAGAAAAATGAAATTTGCAAATTTCACCTCCACTTTGGTTTAATTCCTGTGAAATGCCTGAAGGGTTAAAAAACTCTTTCTAAATGCTGTTTTGAATACTTTGAGGGGTCTAGTTTTTAAAATAGATAGGCGCTGCAATGTAGATTACAGTAACGTTTTTATTTTTAAAAAACGAGCATTTTTGGCCAAGTTATGACCATTTTTGTAGTTATGCAAATGAGGCTTGCAAAAGTCCAAGTGGGTGTGTTTAAAAGTAAAAGTCCAAGTGGGCGTGTATTATGTGCGTACATCGGGGCGTTTTTAATACTTTTACTAGCTGGCCGTTCTGATGAGAAGTATCATCCACTTCTCTTCAGAACGCCCAGCCTCTGGCAGTGCAGACACAGCGTGTTCTCGAGAGATAACGCTGTGTCGTCACTCACAGGTCCTGCATCGTGTCAGACGAGCGGGGACACATCGGCACCAGAGGCTACAGATGATTCTGCAGCAGCATCGGCGTTTGCAGGTAAGTAGCTACATCGACTTACCTGCTAACGCCGATGCTGCTGCAGAATCAACTGAAGCCTCTGGTGCCGATGTGTCCGACACGATGCAGGACCTGTGAGTGACGTCACAGATCTGCACTGCCAGAAGCTGGGCAGTCTGAAGAGAAGTGGATGATACTTCTCGTCAGAGCGCCCAGCTAGTAAAAGTATTAAAAACGCCCCGATGTACGCACATAATACACGCCCACTTGGACTTTTACTTTTAAACACACCCACTTGGACTTTTGCAAGCCTCATTTGCATAACTACAAAAATGGTCATAACTTGGCCAAAAATGCTCGTTTTTAAAAAATAAAAACGTTACTGTAATCTACATTGCAGCGCCTATCTGCTGCAATAGCAGATAGGGGCTGCAAAATCTGGTGACAGAGCCTCTTTAAGTTTGGAGTAAAAGGATTTGAGTTTTCTGATCTTGTCCATAAACATTTGTTTGTTTTTAAAAACAAAAAATAAATTATTATTAAAAACATTCTTTCACAAAAAATAAAACAAACATGATTTAGAAATAAAATAAGCTTAATTAACCCTTTAATGCAACATGACGCAACTGTACATCGTTCATTTCCTTACACTGAGGCATCATGACGTAGAGGTATGTCATGGTTATCGTGTGGGCGCTGGAGATGTGGGAGCCTGGCGTTGATCGTTAGCTGGGCTCCCACTGTACTGACTGGGTTTAGAGAAACCTCTGTTCCCAATTATTTAACCCCTTTGATGTTTTGGTCAATAGCCACTGTGACATCTAAGGTGATTGATGGAGGAAGGGGGCTTCCTCTGTCATCCCATCAGCGCCTTGCAAAACGATCATGGTGTGCCAATGGGTTACCATAACAGCCGTGGGCCCAACAAAGGCCCCAGGTCTGCTATAAACATCTGCCTATTAGGCCATGCCCTAACGGGTTGCGGGTCAGTGCAATACTAATATGTTTTCCAAAGCATTATAGAAACAATCAAGCAATGGCTGCTTCAATCCCCTTGGGGACAAAAAAAATAAAATCAAGCTGTATAAAGTTTAAAAGAATGATCTGCCAAATTAAGAATTATTTTTTTTTAATCCATTTATTAATAAATGTCTTTTCTTTTTTAAAACTATCTTACCTTAAAAAATAAATGCATATTTGGTACCCCGACAATCATTATGATCAGAGGGATAAAGTTGCATGGTAAACAGTAAAACACATGCAAAAAACAATGACAGCATTGCTTTATTTTTTGCATTCCCCTCAAAAAAATATTCTAAAAATTAATCAATGAATTATCTGTATTCCAAAATGGTACCAATGAAAACTACAACCTATACAACCAAAAAAACAAGCCCTCACAGCTACATCAAAGAAATATGGGAACACAAAATGACTTTTTTCAATAAAACAAGTTCTAAAATAAGAAAAAACTTTATTTGATATCACCGTATTCGCACCTATCCACAGAATAAAGTTAACTTATTTTCACTGCATGATAAACAGCTGGGAAAAACCCCAAAAAACAATGGCGGGATTGACTTTTTTTTTAATTTCCCACCCCAAAAAATTTAATTAAAGCTAATCAATAAATGTGTTTGTATCCCAAAAGGATGCCATTGAGAAATATCAAAGGAATGACTTTAAGGTCCCATACTCTAGGTCCCTATAAAGCGAACTCTTATTACATGTCTGATTGACAGGAAACAAAATTATACTATTTGTGTTAGGGATCTGCCAGGTACTACGTCTAGGTATACTCCTGGGATTAATCAATCCACACCTGAGGCCAGACCTGTTCGACTGACACCATCTCCCACCAACCAGGGTGGCAGGCTCAGGAGTGGGAGAGCCTATCGCGGCCTGGTCAGTCGGAGTTAGCTCCGCCCCCTGCCCTTTATTACCTGCTGTGTTCTCCTCCTCAGTGCTTGTAATTCTTCTGGATTCCTGGCCCCACTGCTGCTTGCTCCAGCCTGCTTCTGCCGTGCTTCTGCCTTGCTGCAGTTCCGCTTAACCTGCTTTGCTTTGCCTCTGGCTTGCTTCCTCCTCCGTGCTCACTTGGGTATACTCCAGTTCATCCTGGTCCGGACTACTCATTCACCGCCCCGTATCCCCGCGGCGTTCCGTGGGCGACTGCCCCTTCCCTTGCGTGTTCCCTGTTTGTTCTCCCGTGCACTTAGACAGCGTAGGGACCGCCGCCCAGTTGTACCCCGTCGCCTAGGGCGGGTCGTTGCAAGTAGGCAGGGACAGGGCGGTGGGTAGATTAGGGCTCACTTTCCCTTCACCTCCTTCCTGCCATTACATAATTACAAGCCCATACCTAGTTTACCATTTCTCCTACGCTGACGCTATCATGGACCCCCTTGAGACCCTGGCCCAGCAGATGCAGGGCCTCTCCCTACAGGTCCAGGCCCTGGCCCAGAGGGTCAACCAGGGTGACGCTGCCTTGGTAGTTCCCCTCACCTCACCTCTAGAACCCGACCTCAAGTTACCTGACCGGTTCTCAGGGGACCGTAAGACGTTTCTCTCCTTCCGGGAGAGCTGCAGACTGTATTTCCGCCTAAAACCCCACTCCTCAGGTTCCGAGAACCAGCGGGTGGGTATCATCATATCCCGACTCCAGGAAGGGCCCCAAGAGTGGGCCTTCTCCTTGGCTCCTGACGCCCCTGAACTTTCCTCTGTTGATCGTTTTTTCTCTGCCCTCGGACTCATTTACGACGAGACTGACAGGACTGCTTTAGCCGAGAGTCAGCTGGTGACCTTACGTCAGGGTAGGAGACCGGTGGAGGAATACTGTTCTGATTTTAGAAAGTGGTGCGTAGCTTCTCGATGGAACGATCCGGCCCTAAGGTGCCAGTTTAGGTTAGGATTATCTGACGCCCTGAAGGATCTGCTGGTTAGCTACCCCTCTTCTGACTCCCTTGACCAGGTTATGGCCCTAGCAGTACGACTTGACCGACGTCTCAGGGAACGTCAGCTTGAACGCTTCAATGTGCTCCCCTCTGACTTTTCTGCGATCCCCCCGAGGTCCCGTCTCCTCGCCCCTCCACGGAGGACTCGGAGGTACCTATGCAACTCGGGGCCTCCATGTCACCTCGACAACGTAGGGAGTTTCGCAGAATGAATGGTCTCTGCTTCTACTGTGGGGACGACAAGCATCTACTGAACACCTGTCCCAGGCGCAAGAATAAAAAGCCGGAAAACTTCCGCGCCTAAGTGATCATCGGGGAGGTCACTTGGGCGCACAGGTATTTCCCGTTAATGTGAAACGCAATAAAATTTTGCTTCCCTTTCAGGTCTCGTTTGCTGGCCGGTCTGCCACGGGCAGTGCTTTCGTGGATTCTGGCTCATCTGCTAATATCATGTCTGTGGAATTTGCTATGTCTCTAAAGATGCCATTTATTGATTTGCCTTATCCTATCCCTGTTGTAGGTATCGACTCAACTCCCCTTGCTAATGGTTATTTTACTCAGCATACTCCTGTTTTTGAACTCCTGGTTGGCTCCATGCATTTGGAGCAGTGCTCTGTACTGGTGATGCAGGGATTATCGTCTGATCTGGTATTAGGTCTTCCCTGGTTGCAGTTGCATAATCCCACGTTTGATTGGAATACTGGGGATCTCACCAAATGGGGTAGCGAATGTCTTATGTCATGTCTTTCTGTTAACTCTATTTCTCCCCGGGAGGAGGTAAACACGCTACCTGAGTTTGTTCAGGACTTCGCCGATGTGTTTTCTAAGGAGGCCTCCGAGGTGTTGCCCCCCCATAGAGATTACGATTGCGCCAATCGATTTGGTACCAGGTGCTAAGCTTCCTAAGGGTAGGATATTTAATCTTTCATGTCCCGAACGTGAAGCTATGAGGGTGTATATCCAAGAATGCTTGGCCAAGGGTTTCATTCGCCCCTCGACTTCTCCTGTAGGTGCTGGCTTCTTCTTCGTGGGGAAGAAGGATGGTGGTCTTAGGCCGTGCATTGATTATCGTAACCTGAATAAGGTCACCGTAAGGAACCAGTACCCACTTCCTTTGATTCCGGATCTTTTTAATCAGGTTCAGGGAGCCCAATGGTTTTCTAAGTTTGATCTACGGGGGGCATATAACCTTATCCGCATCAAAGAGGGGGATGAGTGGAAAACTGCGTTCAACACACCCGAGGGTCATTTCGAATACCTGGTCATGCCCTTTGGGTTGTGTAATGCCCCTGCTGTCTTCCAGAATTTTATTAATGAAATCCTGAGAGATTACCTGGGTAATTTTCTTGTTGTGTACCTTGATGACATACTGGTGTTTTCCAAGGACTGGTCCTCCCACGTGGAGCATGTCAGGAAGGTGCTCCAGGTCCTTCGGGAGAATAATCTGTTTGCTAAGACTGAAAAATGTGTCTTTGGGGTACAGGAGATACCATTTTTAGGGCAAATCCTCACTCCTCATGAATTCCGCATGGACCCTGCCAAGGTTCAGGCTGTGGCGGAATGGGTCCAACCTGCCTCCCTTAAGGCGTTACAGTGTTTTTTAGGTTTCGCCAACTATTACAGGAGATTTATTGCCAACTTCTCGGTCGTCGCTAAGCCTCTTACGGACCTTACTCGCAAGGGTGCTGATGTCCTCCATTGGCCCCATGAGGCCGTCCAGGCCTTTGAGACCCTCAAGAAGTGCTTTATCTCGGCCCCCGTGCTGATTCAGCCCAACCAAGAGGAGCCATTTATTGTGGAGGTTGACGCATCCGAGGTGGGAGTGGGGGCCGTCTTGTCCCAGGGTACCAGCTCCCTCACCCATCTCCGCCCCTGTGCTTACTTCTCTAGGAAGTTTTCGCCCACAGAGAGTAATTATGATATTGGCAACCGCAAACTTCTAGCCATTAAATGGGCTTTTGAAGAGTGGCGGCACTTCCTGGAGGGGGCCAGATACCAGGTAACGGTCCTTACGGATCACAAGAATCTGGTTTTCCTAGAATCGGCCCGGAGGCTTAATCCTAGACGAGCTCGGTGGGCACTATTCTTTACCAGATTTAATTTCTTGGTTACCTATAGGGCTGGGTCCAAGAATATTAAGGCTGATGCCCTGTCACGTAGTTTCATGGCCAATCCTCCTTCCGAGAAGGATCCTGCTTGTATTTTACCCCCTGGTATAATCGTTTCTGCCACGGATTCTGATTTGGCTTCTGATATCGCGGCTGATCAGGGTGCAGCTCCCGGGAACGTCCCGGGGGACAAACTGTTTGTTCCCCTGCAATACCGGCTAAGGGTACTCAGGGAAAACCATGACTCCGCTCTATCTGGTCATCCTGGCATCTTGGGCACCATACACCTCATTACCAGAAACTATTGGTGGCCTGGGTTGCCTAAAGACGTTAGGGCTTACGTCGCCGCTTGTGAGGTTTGCGCTAGGTCCAAAACCCCTAGGTCCCGACCTGCGGGCCTACTACGTTCCTTGCCCATTCCCCAGAGACCTTGGACCCATATCTCCATGGATTTTATCACTGATTTGCCTCCATCTCAGGGCAAGTCGGTGGTGTGGGTGGTAGTAGACCGCTTCAGCAAGATGTGCCACTTTGTGCCCCTTAAGAAGCTACCTAACGCCAAGACGTTAGCTTCTTTGTTTGTGAAACACATCCTGCGTCTCCATGGGGCCCCAGTCAATATCGTTTCTGACAGGGGGGTACAATTTGTTTCCTTATTTTGGAGAGCTTTTTGTAAAAAGTTGGAGATTGATCTGTCCTTCTCCTCCGCCTTCCATCCCGAAACTAATGGCCAAACGGAAAGGACTAACCAATCCCTGGAACAATATTTAAGGTGTTTCATCTCTGACTGTCAATTCGATTGGGTCTCATTCCTTCCCCTTGCTGAATTTTCCCTGAATAACCGGGTCAGTAACTCGTCAGGGGTCTCCCCGTTTTTCTGTAATTTCGGGTTTAACCCAAGGTTCTCCTCCGTTTCCCCTGGTTGTTCCAATAATCCTGAGGTAGAGGATGTTCATCGGGAACTGTGCACTGTCTGGGCCCAGGTTCAGAAGAACCTAGAGGCGTCCCAGAGCGCACAAAAGATTCAGGCGGATAGTAGACATTCTGCTAACCCCCGGTTTGTCGTCGGGGATTTGGTCTGGTTGTCGTCCAGGAACTTGCGCCTTAAGGTCCCGTCCAGGAAGTTTGCTCCCCGATTTATTGGACCTTATAAGATCATTGAAGTCCTCAACCCTGTATCCTTCCGTCTGGAGCTGCCCCCATCCTTTCGCATACATGACGTCTTCCATGCCTCCCTCCTTAAACGCTGCTCCCCGTCCTGGTCCCCCTCGAGGAAACCTCCTGTTCCCGTTCTCACCCCTGAGGGGGTGGAATTCGATGTGGCCAAGATTGTGGACAGTAGGATGGTCCAGGGCTCCCTCCAGTACCTGGTCCATTGGAGAGGATACGGGCCGGAGGAGAGGACTTGGGTACCTGCCCGTGATGTTCACGCTGGGGTATTGATCAGGAGGTTCCACCTTCTCTTCCCTACTAAACCGGGACCTCTTAGTAAGGGTCCGGTGGCCCCTCATAAAAGGGGGAGTACTGTTAGGGATCTGCCAGGTACTACGTCTAGGTATACTCCAGGGATTAATCAATCCAAACCTGAGGCCAGACCTGTTCGACTGACACCATCTCCCACCAACCAGGGTGGCAGGCTCAGGAGTGGGAGAGCCTATCGCGGCCTGGTCAGTCGGAGTTAGCTCCGCCCCCTGCCCTTTATTACCTGCTGTGTTCTCCTCCTCAGTGCTTGTAATTCTTCTGGATTCCTGGCCCCACTGCTGCTTGCTCCAGCCTGCTTCTGCCGTGCTTCTGCCTTGCTGCAGTTCCGCTTAACCTGCTTTGCTTTGCCTCTGGCTTGCTTCCTCCTCCGTGCTCACTTGGGTATACTCCACTTCATCCTGGTCCGGACTACTCATTCACCGCCCCGTTTCCCCGCGGCGTTCCGTGGGCGACTGCCCCTTCCCTTGCGTGTTCCCTGTTTGTTCTCCCGTGCACTTAGACAGCGTAGGGACCGCCGCCCAGTTGTACCCCGTCGCCTAGGGCGGGTCGTTGCAAGTAGGCAGGGACAGGGCGGTGGGTAGATTAGGGCTCACTTTCCCTTCACCTCCTTCCTGCCATTACAATTTGAGTACTCTTCAAAATACTTGAGCTTCTTGCTGCAAAAAAATGTAGACATAAAGTGGCTTTGGATAGCAATTTACTAGTCCTAAATGAAGATGATGAACTTAGGGAGGAAATGAGATGGAAACTCTATTCACACAGGATAGAAAAGGGGAATATACGAATCTTGAGTGATGAAGTGAACGGACATAGAAAGGAAGAAAATGACACACTATGTCCAAACTTTGCCTTATAAACTGTCTTCTTGTCAAAAAGATTTACCATGCAAGAAATTAAATAGTTCAAATGCTATCGGATTTTGGGTTTCAGAGGCATAAATACATGGAGTTTTAGGCTGTGGTTAACTGCAGCTATATCTTAGGATTTATTTAAAGCACATTCCAAGGGAGAAACTGCTGCAGCTCTTTTATATATATATTTTATAAATAAATTCACTTTTGTAACTCTTCAGAAGAATTACCTTTAATGATTCATGTTGTTACATGTGTGGGTGCGATTTCTGTGTCAAACAAAAGCTAGTGACAGATCAGCCAATCTGGGGACTCAGGGAGTTCTACAGAAAAGTTTCCACGATGTGTTTTTCCAAGTATAACAAATTCTTTAAAATAGCTTACAGGGAAGTCTGGTGTGGCTTTGCCTGGAGTGTATAGAAAGGACAGACTAGATTTGGTTCAATTCATTCTAAAATGTTTGGTTAAATTTTTACCAATTAATCCTTCAAGAAAAATAACTTTAAAATAGCAAGTTTCTTATTTTAAGCTATTTCAACTATAGGCACAGATTAGTTTTAAATTTTGCAAGAGTTTCCAATATCTTTGCTAAAAAGGTAAAGCAATTTATAAAGTATAGTTCTGTGAGCTCTTATTCTTCAATTAATGAATCACGGACATATAGTATATACATCTCATAGGGATTTAAGACTCCTGCATATGGCCGTATTACGGCTCCCTACAACTACCAAGTATGGAGTCATATTACAACACCAAAGAAGTGTATGAGGCCCTACTGCACCATATAGAGGTTTTACACATTTCATCAGACACAGTATCAACGAGATATAATCTAATTTAAGAATTGATACAAGGGAGAATATCTCCAAAATATATTGCCCTGCAGAGCACCATACAGTGGCACGTGAGGTTCCTATGTCTCCGTAGTACTAGGCTGCCGGGACTCTGTGTGCTATCATATGGCCTTCTGCATCATAATCATGGAGACATGAAATGTGAATTATCCCATTGCATTTACCAATAGTGATAAAAGCAAAGTTTTCGATCAGGTTTAAATCAATATTTCTCATGAGTGCATCAGTCACTGTCAGGGGCATAGTTATAGGGGTACAGGGGTACAGAAGTAGCTTTGCCACATAAAAATGCAACAGTATTAAGAATGTCATACGGAAGATGAAGAGCCTGTTACAGATTTTGCATTGGGGACCAGGAACTTCAAGTAATGCTTCCGGTCACTGCTAAGCAAATGCACAAATAAAACACCGTAGCTTCATTTGATGCTGCCATGATGATACCATACATGATTCCAGTAGGAAGCATACATCTTTCAGCCATAACATTAAAAACCACTGACAGGTGAAGTAAAAAACATTGATTATCTCTTTACAATGACACCTGTCAAGATCCTCAGAACTGGACCATGGAGCAATGGATGAAGGTGGCCTGGTCTGATAAATCATGTCTTCTTTTACATTATGTGGATGGCTGGGTGCCTGTGCCTCGCTTACCTGAGGAATAGATGGCACCAAAATGCATAATAGGAAGAAGAGATGCCGGCAGAGGCAGTGTGATTCTTTAGGCTAGGTTCTGCTGGGAAACCTATGGTACTGGCATTCATGTGGATGTTACTTTAACACATGCCACCTACCTAAGCATTGCTGCCCACTGAGTACATGACTTAATGGCAACAGTATTCCCTAATGGTAGTTCCTTAACCCCTTAAGGACGCAGCCTAGTTTTGGCCTTAAGGCTCAGAGCCCATTTTTCAAATCTGACATGTTTCACTTTATGTGGTAATAACGTCGGAATGCTTAAACCTATCCAAGCGATTCTGAGATTGTTTTCTCGTGACACATTGGGCTTCATGTTCGTGGTAAAATTTGGTCGATATATTCAGTGTTTATTGGTGAAAAATTGCAAAATGTAGAGAAAATTTTGAAAAAATAGAATTTTTCAGAATTTTAATGCATCTGCTTGTAAAACAGACAGTTATACCACCCAAAATAGTTATTAGTTCACATTTCCCATATGTCTACTTTAGATTGGCATCATTTTTTGAACATTATTTTATTTTTCTTGGACGTTACAAGGCTTAGAACATAAACAGCAATTTCGCATATTTTTCAAATTTCAAAATACTTTTTTTTTAAGGAACCTGTTCAGTTCTGAAGTGGCTTTGAGGGGCCTATGTATTAGAAACCCAGATAAAACACCCCACTTTAAAAACTAGACCCCTCAAAGTATTCAAAACAGCATTTAGAAAGTTTTTTAACCCTTTAGGCATTTCACAGGAATTAAAGCAAAGTGGAGGTGATATTTGCAAATTTCATTTTTCTTGCTGAATTTCAGTTTTATTAAAATTTTCCGTAACACAGAAGGTTTTACCAGAGAAATACTATTAAATATGTATTGTCCAGATTCTGCAGTTTTTAGAAATGTCCCACATGTGGCTCTAGTGCGCTCGTGGACTAATACACAAGCCCTAGAAGCAAAGAAGCACCTAGTGCATTTTGAAGCCTCTTTTTTATTAGAATATATTTTAGGCAGCATGCCAGGTTTGAAGAGGTGTTGAGGTGCCAAAACAGTGGGAATCCCCCCAAAAAGACCCCATTTTGAAAACTGCACACCTCAAGGAATTAATTTATGGTTGTTGTTATCATTTTGACCACACAGTTTTTTCACAGCACCTACTTGAATTGGGCTGTGAAATTAAAAAAATTTCATTTTTTCCAATAAGATGTCATTTTGATCAAAATGTCTTATTTTCACAGGGAACAAAATACCCCATTTTGTTTCCCAATTTGTCCTTAGTGCGGCAATACCTGATTTGTGGTGATAAACTGCTGCTTGGGCCCATGGGAGGGCTCAGAAGGAAAGGAGCGCTATGTGTTTGTTGGAGTCCATATTTTGCTGGATTGGTTTTCGGGTACCATGTCGCATTTGCAGAGCCCCAGAGGTATCAAAGCAATGAAAACCCACCAGAAGTGACCCCATTTTGGAAACTACATCCCTCAAGGAATTCATTTATGGTTGTTTTTACCATTTTGACAGCACAGTTTTTTCACAGCATCTATTTGAATTGGGCTGTGAAATGAAAAAGATTTAATTTTTTCCAACGAGATGTCATTTTTTATCAAAATTTCGTATTTTCACAGGGAACAAAATACCCCATTTTGTTGCCCAATTTCTCCTGAGTGCAGCAATACCCCATTTGTGGCGATACACTGGTGTTTGGGCCCATGAGAGGCCTCAGAAGGGAAGGAGCGGTGTGTGTTCTTTGGAGTGCAGATTTTGCTGGATTGGTTTTCGTGAGCCATGTCGCATTTGCAGAGCCCCAGAGGTATCAAAGCAATGGAAACCCACCAGAAGTGACCCAATTTTGGAAACTAAACCCCTCAAGGAATTCATTTATGGGTAATGTGACCATTTAGACCACATAGTTCCTTCACAGAACTTATTTGAATTGGACTGGGAATTAAAACAAAATACATTTTTTCCAATAATATGTAGTTTTGGCTAAAAATGTCTTATTTTCACAATAAATAAAATACCCCATTCTGTTGCCCATTTTGTCCTGAGTGCGGCAATACCCCATTTGTGGTGATAAACTGCCGTTTGGGCTCATGGGAGGGCTCAGAAGGAAAGGACCACAATTTGGCCTACTGGGGATTTTCTGGTGCGAATTCATGTATGCAGAAGCCCCTGAGGTACCAGTACAGTTGAAACCCCCAAGTAGTGACCCCGTTTTAAAAACTACGAGGCATTAATCTAGAGGTGTAGTGAGCATTTTGACCGGAGACATACACCCCATTGTAATGTGGGTTCTCACGGGTATGGCAATACCCTCAATGTGGCTGTTATCAGCTGCCTGGGCACGCAGCAGGGCTCAGAAGGGAAAGACGAGGGGGGAAAAGCTGTGTGGAGTGCATCAGGGTAAGTAAAACTTGGGTAGATTAAAAATAAAGGGATGTATGATACATTTTAAAACACTCTTTCATACAGAGCCTTAGTTTTTCAGGACACGTGTCACATTGATATATTGTGTCCTCCCTTATCCCCCTCTTATAGCAGACTTTGCACCTCTTTTGACTTATGCCCTTCTTGCCAGTTTGGGAAATTTCTCCAGGAAAGTGTTGCCCTGGTACGATGCGTGTTGCCCCGCTTCCAGAAGTACTGGGTGCCCCCCCTTCTTGGTCCCTAAAAATTAGTTTCTTGATAACCACCTCTTGAAATTCCAGGAAAGTTCCCGTCTGGCCTGCACATCGACGTAGCACGTACGCATTGTACAATGCCATCTGTATGAGGTGCCCGGCCAGCTTCTTATACCACACCGCCTGGCGCTGTAGGGTTTCAGGACTTGATCTGGCAAGTCCACCCCTCCCATGCACCTATTGTAGTCCAGGATGCAGTCTGGTTTGGGGGTCTCTGTACTGGTACCTCGTCCTGGTACATGGGTACTGGTGTGACATCTCTCTTGTCCTTGTACTTGACACACAATATGTTGCTGCTAGATTGTGCCCTGCTCTCACACCTTCTTGTTTGCCCTGCAGAGTCTTAGGGAGGCCTTTCAGATTTCTTCTAGCAGTGCCGCATGTCGCAGGACTTCTGGAAGCGAGGCACTTGAAGAGTGGGAAGCTGGTATAAAAATTATCCAGGTAGGGGTGGTAACACTGGTCCAGCAGTGGGTGCACCAAATCGCACACAATTTTTGCATTAACTCCCAGTAAGGGGGGCATTCTGGGGGCTGAATACTGGTGTCCTTTCATTCATATATCCTAAATTTGTAGGTATACCCTGATGCACTCTCGCACAGCTTATACATCTTCACGCCATACCTTGCCCTCTTACTGGCGGAATTGAAGCCTCCCTTTAAAATGTACCAAGGACTCATCAATAGAAATACACTTCTCGGGGGTGTATGCTTTGGAAAACTGGGCACTGAAACGGTCTAATAGGGGTCTCCATTTATACAAACTGTCAAAACTGGGGACATCTTGGGGTGGGCACGGCTCATTATCAGTATAATGTAAGAAGTGAAGTATTGCCTAATTCATTTATTTTTTTAGGTTCCAGTTCAGTTCTGAAGTTGCTTTGAGGGGCCTATATATTAGAAACCCCTATGAAACACCCCATTTTAGAAACTAGACCCCTCAAAGTATTCACAACAACATTTAGAAAGTTTATGAACCCTTTAGGTATTTTACAGGAATTTAGAGCAAAGTAGAGGTGAAATTGACATCTTTTTTTTTTTGTCAGAAAATCCTTTTTATACCATTTTTTTTTTTTTATAACACAAAAGGTTTTACCAGAGAAAAGCAACTAAATACTTATTGCCCAGATTCTGCAGTTTTGAGAAATATCCCACATGTGGCCCTAGTGCGGTAATGGACTGAAGCAACGGCCTCCGAAGCAAAGGAGCACCTAGAGGATTTTGAGGCCTCCTTTTTATTAGGCACCATGTCCGGTTTGAAGAGGTCTTGTGGTGCCAAAACAGTGGAATTCCCCAAAAAGTGACCCCATTTTGGAAACTAGACCAGGAATTCATTGCAGTTTTCATGGGGTGCATGCGGCTTTTTGATCAGTTTTTATTCTATTTTTAAGTGGTGTGGTGACTAAAAAAACAGCAATTCTACTATTGTTTTTTTATTCTATTTTTTTTACAGCGTTCACCGTGCGCTATAAATGACAAATTCACTTTATTCTGCGGGGTGATACGATTACGTCGATACCATATGTTTATAGTTTTTTTTATGTCTTATGGCGTTTGCACAATAAAATAATTTTTGTAAAAAATCATTCACTTTTTGTGTTCCCTTATTCTAAGAGCCATAACTTTTTTATTTCTCCATCAAGAAAGCCGTGCAAGGACTTATTTTTTGCGGAACGAACTGTAGTTTTGATCAGTACTATTTTTAGGTACATGCAACTTTTTGATCTCTTTTTATTCCATTTTTTGGGAGGTGAAGTGACCAAACAATTGTGATTTTGGTACGGTTTATTATTATTTTCTTTTACGGCGTTCACCGCGCTGGATAAATAATGAAATTATTTTGTAGATCAGGCCGTTGCGGACGTGGCGATACCATTTATGTATAGTTTATGTATTTGTTTGTTTATATATTTTTATTAATAATAAAGCACTGATAAGGGAAAAAGGGGGATTTTTACGTTTATTACTTTTAAAACTTTTATTTTCTTATTTTTACACATCTTTTTTTGACTTTTTTTTTTACTTTATTACTTTGTCCCACTAGGGGACTTGAGGGCAGGAGGCCCTGATCGCAATCCTAATACACTGCACTACATGCGTAGTGCAGTGTATTAGAGCTGTCAGCTACTCACTGACAGCAAGCATAGTGGGTCCTGACTTTGTCAGGTCCCACTAGGCTTCCGTCGATGGCATAGCCGGATGCCATTGTTAGGTGTCCAGTTGCTATAGTCACCATCGCCGGCCGCTATCGTGTAGCAGGCCGGCGATGGTAGCTTAACCCCTAAAAAGCAGCGATCTCTATTGAATGCGGCTTTTAAGGGGTTAATCAGCGGGGACACAGTGATCTGTCCCTGCTGTAGGAGCTGCGGCAACTGTTGTACAAGACAGCAGTTGTCACAGCTCCTGTACGGGACGGTCAGCACGACGGAATAGTACGTCGCTGAGCGTTAAGGGGTTAACAGGATAATGCACCCTGTCACACTGCAAAAATTGTTCAGAAATGGTTTGAGGAACATGACAAAATGTTCAAGGTGTTGTTTTTCCCCACATCTCAATCTGATTGAGCATTTGTGTCATGTGCTGGAAAACAAATCCGAACCTCGCAGAACTTAAAGAATCTACTGCTAACATCTTGGTGTCAAAAAGGACAGGATACCCTCAGATGTCTTGTGGAGTCCATGCCTCGACAGGTCAGATCTATTTTGGTGGCAGAGGGGGGGGGGGGGGGCTTACACAATATTAGACAGTTGGTTTTAATGTTAATGCTGATCGGTGTGTAAGTGGCAGTAAAAGACCTTCACTCATTACTGTTATTCTACCAATGAGATTAAAAGTAAATTCTTAAAGCCATTTTCCCACAAATAACATCTATCAAGAAGAGGCCGTACTGCAGACAAAAGAACAGAATAAGGGGAGGCCTCCATGACTGAAATAGATGGGAGGGGTAACGAGTTGGATTGGCCTATGGGGGTGGGGAATAAGCTAGTAGGAGGGCTAGTAAGGAAAGGGGTGGGGGAAAGTAAGGGGATGTACCTTTTCCTGTGCTTTCTCTTCCTCTCTTCGCCAGGACGCTGAAGCAGGAACATGTCCCCGCCCGCCCTATGTTGGATTGGAGAGGCTCATCGTGGTCACTGGATGGTGTTTTGTTGGCTAGTGGTTTCCAGCCTGGAAAGTCAAAGCTTGATATATATATGGTGGGATGGACACTGGCGGGAAGACGTCAAGTGTTCATCTTGGTTTTGTCATTGCAGCTGCGGGGGGGAATCCTTGGAGTAGGTCGAAAAATGTGGTGGGGGGGAATGCATCACGGGATGCACCCCCCAATTTTGTTGGAAATCGGCTTCTTAGGGTGTTACCCCTTTTGAAGGCTGTGACATATATGGTGGAGGTCATCTGCAAAAAGGTAATCGGTGCCCCCGAGCCGGGTTACGGCTGGGGGTAAGGTATTGGTGGGCAGATGGCCTGGAAATACAAAATTATTGGTGGCTTCAAGGACTTGCCCCTGTCATTCTTTTGTTGACCCGGAGAGGGTCAGATGGTTAAGTATGTTATGTTGAATTCCTCGGAGGGGAATTCAAAAAGTTATGTTATATATGGTTATTTAAAAAAGTTATGGTTATTTATGATATTAATAAACGGCTGCTGTGGCCATTAAATTCCAACTCTGTTTCAGTGTTTGCTTTATAAAAGGGAATTAAAGGGGGGTACACGACTCGACTTATTTGAGTCATGATAAATGTTAGATTAGTGACAATCTGATTGCTTGGGCTGCAGCCATGGCAAGCTCCCAAGGGTAGAATTAGTGATGAGGAATTGTGTGGAGCAATGGCTGAGCATTCACAAGGCCCACTCCACACCTGTTACGTGTCAATGTTATATCCATGTTCTTCACCATAGAACTCATGCAGGGGGGGTTTGATCTTTCCTGGTTGGATTCCCTGGTTACAGTTCCAAGAGAAGTCACCAGTTGGGGGCAATTACCCTGTAGGGATCTTGGGAGTGAAGTGGAATCCGAGTTGGAGTGAAGTCAGGGGTCATTACTGGTAGAGTGGTCAGAAAGGGACAAGCCAGAGGAGCAGATGAAGATTTGAAGAGGTAAACAGAAGAAGGGCAAAGCTTCAAAACCAGGAGGTTGTATTACAAGTATCCGAAGCAGCAAAGCAAAGGTGAAATCCAGAGTCAAGGTCAGGGTAATAGTCAAGAGCACTCTGACAGATCTTGACTTTTGAAACTGCCACTTGCCTGACATCACCAGAGCAGCCTGATCAAGGAGAAAAGGCTTCACACCAAATTGAAAATATCAAACATGGTTTTATTCACCCATATGTGTAAGGCATGCATATGGGTGAATAAAACCACTTTTGATATTTTTAATTCGGAGTTCTGCCTCTTTTCCTTGATAAGTGTAACAACTTTCAGGTATGTGGACCCATATGGCCACTCCGACATAACAGAGCAGCTGCTGATCAACAGAGTCTATGTGAGTCAGTGATGATAAAGTACCTGGAATGTCAGAGGTGGGTATATACCAGACAATCGGGGGAAGCAGGTCCTTGCAGGACACTGGACATGGCTAGGACACCGGACAGGAGTAGTGCAGTTGTCTCGGACACTGGACTTGGCTAGGACACAGGACAGTAGTAGTGCAGTCGTCTCTGACACTGGACTTGGCTAGGACACCGGACAGGAGTAGTGCAGTCATCTCGGACACTGGATTTGGCTCGGGTACTAGACACAGATGCTGAAGTAGTCTCGGACACTCGACTTGGCACTAGAACCGGACACAGATACTGAATACGGAATTCAGGATACAGGCTACAGCTATGGAACCATTTTCAAGACAAACATAGGGAAGACACAACATTGCTCAGGCAAGGAAGGAGTGGGCAGAGTTGCTCACTTTGCCCCTGCTTTTAAAGTTCCAGGTGTGCTGGGATAGGTAGGGGAAGGATTTCCTGGTGTACGCACTGGCCCTTTAAGAGGGAGGAGATGCCGGCAAGGCTTCAGAGGTCTGCGGTCACCGGTAAGTGGAAGACCAGCGAAGTCAGCGACCGCGGCCATTAGAATATGTCTATATTTGAGGGATTCACAAGTCGGATTCCTGGAAGCTGGCACCCTATTGCCCTGTGAGGTCCAGTTCTACTGTGCTTCTCTTACTTTATTGGACCAGAGCAGTCTGGTTGTCATGTAAAAACAACCCGGCCAGTGGCTAAGTACAGGGAGCCCGAGGCAGCAAGTAGGAGAGCAATGGTGATTACCACCATATTGGTAGTCACTTTGCAGTAGCTTCTCTCTGACGCAATACCGCTAATGATCAAGTGCTTTGTGTGGTAATACAACACATTTGCAGGTTATACACAGCACTGGATGGAGGGTAGCACCTTGTTGGAGAAAAGGTGAAGCAGCTGCTGCACTTTACCAAGAACTCTTCATTCTAGGAATCTGTAGGGGTCACAGAGGTCAAATCCTCACTGATAAGAAAATGGTAAGCCACTATCACACAGAAGTGTTTTGGTAAGTATTTTGCATCAGTATTTAAAAGCCAAAATCAGGAGTGCAACCTACACAGAGAAAAAGTGCAATGAAAAGATTTGAAGATTTCCATGTTTTGGATCCACTACTGGTTTTGGCTTACAAATACTGAAGCAAAATACTGCCATGTGAAATAGACCACATATAATAAGGTATATACTGAACAGTAAAATAAAAGAATCATACCAATTTGTTGGAAGTGTTTATAAAAACAAATTATTAAGATTAATGGGGCAGTTATTTGTCACATGGATTAAAATGGTGTTGGATAACTTTATCCCCAATAAAATCAGTCATTGTTTTGCTTAAAGCGTACATGTCTTTTCAGGGGACTTTTTAGAATAAGCAGTCATATGTGTGTACATAAGTAATAACAAGTTCTGGCCATGATCTTAATTGTATGCTGCATTTTCTGTTAGCCGTTTTCCCCTCAGCAGGCTCTATCTTTAATTCTCAGTTTTCCCAGAGCTAGTGGGTAGAGTCTAACTGCTACCATGTCTGCCATGCATAGTACACATAAGTTAGAGAAAAGTCTGCTCTCCATTACTTTGTAGCACACCCTCAGAAGCAGTAGCAACATGGAGAACATTATACAGAAGTAATGAGCAGCGTAGCTGTGAAAGCAGCACTGGGACGAGAGAAGACGCTTAATAGAGGCTGCACAAGTGTCTATCTGTTTCTCTCCCCCTCCCCTCTCCATAGACTTCTATTGACAGCTGTAACTCGATCCCTTAGGGTGCTGATAGTCTGTCTTATCTTGAGGAAAAAGCAGTAAATTCAGAGTGAGTGAACATTTAGGAAGGGAGAGCCTACTAAGTGAAGAAAGAGGCATTTTTCTCTAATGGGATCTTTTACATCAATTTATATATTTGCTTATACTATTGATTTATGCAAAAAAAAACTCAAAGTGCAGTGCCTATTTGAGGACCAGAAACCATTCAGTGTAAGAAATATTGAATATTAGGAGCACTTAAAATGTGAATTTTCCTTTCTCACTCAGCTTTTTATTCTTTTATTTTCTATTTCCACAAAAGATATTTTTTTCTATCAAACTCCCTTCACCCTAGTGAACCATATGCCCTTTTGTGTCAGCTTTTGATATTCTCCTAATTTCTAGAACATGTAGGCCATTCAACTTTACTACACTGCTTTTTAGCAGCTCCCATTGGATATTTGTCCATGAGCCTTTGACACGGCTAAATATTTCCTTTTTCATTTTCTTCAGCTTTGTACATTAGAGGCCATTATAACTTTGATAATTGAGGTCACTGTTAAGAAAACACATATCTAATGTTGCCAGATCTCCAAGGGGTTCAAAGAACATTTCTACCTCCCTTGTAATAAAAAGTGAAAAGCTATAGACCTTACTGACTAGTAGGAGAACAAATCACATTTTCTGGCATTGTAGGGCATTGTGGGGCACTAGCATCGTACTCTGCATGCACTGTAATAATGAATACCTGCCATACAGGCTATAGTAGCATATAATACACATCATCCTGCTCAGTATTATGAAGCAAATAAGATAAGTACAAATAAGTAATCCCATAGTTTATTATCCTGCACTTGCAATAGTGTCAAGGTCCTCATGTATTGCCCAATACAAAGCACTTACAGCCAACAAACCTTGTGTTCTCAATACATATTAGATTTTCAAGTATACATATCAGAGGTTGTGACAGGTTGATCACTTATGGGTCCCGAGTGGATCGTGGGCCAGGTGTCACTTTTACATTTATCCGCCTCCTCGGAACGCAGGTAAGGTTGAAAAGTGCGCGAGAGCTCGAGAACCATTGGCTCTGTGCCCGACGCATCATCACGCTGCTTTTCGCCCTATCATTGTGCTGCCAGCGTGAGCATGTCACGCTGCGCAGCATGTATTCCCAGCTGCTTGCTCCTGCCTCCTACCTCCACCTGCAGTTCTGAGTTGAGGTCTATCCACACTAGATTATGGTGGCACTCTGTAGAGTTGTTTTGGAGCTGGTCCCTGGGGTAGACTGACCATGATTGGGTGTGCTTGGGCGGGAATTGGGTGTGGGTAGAGGCATGGTTTTAAAAAAAAAACAATTGGTTTGTGCTACTGGATGTAAATATTGTGTAGTTTTGTATTCTGTTGTATATTCTGTAGTAGTAAAATAGTAATATCCATCCTGCGAAAGTGTCTTTTAAGACCCTAGAAATTACTCTGATAATTTACACACCATTCCCCATGGTCCTGTCGCAACTCGGTAACAAGTAGTTCTCAAGACCGTCCCAAGTTTCAACCATAGATCTCCACCTCTTGGCTACGCCTGCTGTAAAGTAACACACAGTGACAGTGCCTATGGTTACATATTCTGGACCCATAGCCACTGCGTGCCTCCGTAAAGACCATCACATCCCAGATTAAAGGAGTTTTATTGCATTCAAAACATGAGGTTTTTTTTTTTATTATTATTATTGCCACCATTTGTACAGCACACCTGTAAAAGGTTGGTCAGGTCATCCTCTTACCGGGTGCTTTTACCAGGTGTGCTTTACAAACGGTGGCAATAATAATAAAAATAACATCGCTGGAGTGTCACCTTAAAGATAAATAAAGCAAAGTTACATAAAGTGGACCTGCCAGCTCTCCTGACATGTCTGTTTTAAAAAATACTTCCATTCCCCATAAAATAATTGGAATTTTTCATTCCCCTTGTCAATGTGACGTGTCCCTACATAATCTGAGACTGTCCAATCAGTGCTAACAGTGTCAGACTGTAGAGACACACATTTTCAGGAGGTATAACAGAGGAACGACACACAGCAGAGTTTTAAGAAAATATTAATTTGAATTGTTATTTTATGTGATAATGTGTTTAATAAAACAGACCCGTCAGGAGAGCTGACAGATCCTCTTTTGAGGGGTTGTCCGGTTTTAGCAAATTAATGTTATCTTTTGTATAATTGAACTTTTCTAATATACTTTCTGTAATACTTCCTCACGATTTTCAAGATCTCTGCTTCTTTTTATTCAGTAAGAGCATTCATTTTATACATCCATTTGATACAATTCTGTCCATGGTCATGTGATGAACACACAGGTGCTGGGATCATTGGAAGACACAGCTCTGATACACATACTGTAACTGTAACGAGCCCTACACCTGTGTGTCTATCACATGACCATGGACAGAATTGAATCCACTATAAGGAAATAATAAATGTTTCTACTAAATAACAACAGGCAGAAATTTTGAAAACCGTGGGAATTAATGCAAAAACTATATTGGAAAATGGCATAACTTTTGTTTATACCAAATTTTTATTAATTTGCACTAACCGGACAACTCCTTTAATACTGAATGTATATTTCAACTATGCAAAATTGTAACCAGTTGTTCAGCAGTGGAATGAAATCTAAAGTATCTGGTGCCTTATCCTCTATTTAATTTTTTGCTTAGCCCAGAATATATCTGCCTACAATTTGAGTAAACAAGTACATACCAGATAAATCAGTGTTTTCTCACCAGGTTATTGGTAGCTGACGGCAAGCTATTGGATCAATACAAATAATCAGGGAACATTGTGGCTTTGAAGTCTAGTAGTTTTATGAAACACCATGTTTTCTAAATAGTCGTCTTGTAATTTTATTTATCATTTATTTGCTTTTTTTCTATCCTTACAAGTTCCAGACTTCCATCCTCTCTGACATACATGAGTCATGACCATCAGACCTGTTCTAGTGAAATCCAGTTATTGTATATATAATTTCATTCCAATCACTGGTGTCATGTCTGTGATATAACTTGCATTTCAGCCTCTGCATGTTAACCAGGCTTCTCTTTTAATTTCTATGATTGACAATGCTGTATTCATTGGTTACATTTCCATTTAACTTCACACAGTGGAGACACTTAAAAATCGTATACAAATAAAACCTGTGGCTTTGCTTAAAGTGAATGTCCACACTTGAACATGATTTTTTTTCTTTTATATATAAATAGGTGCAAAACGCTATACTGATTAATTTCTCAATATATCGTAATAGCGGTTGATTTCTGCTACAGAGCTCCAAATCCCAAGCAAAAACATATAAATTATACAATTTTGGATGCTTACGGCCACCACTAGGGGAAGTATAGTAGCATACTGTACAATTTAGACCTTGAACTCAATAATCAAACAGCATGTAGTAAGCCCCCCCCTAGTGGTGGCTGTAGAAAGCCAGCATTTTATAATTTAACCCCTAGTTGGACCAGGACGCAACTGTACGTTGTGGCAGGATGTTACGTCGCACACCACAACGTACAGATGCTGCGCAGTTCCCAGTGCACACCGTCGGTGACTGTGATTGCGATCACCACATTTTAGGGTTTTCTATCAGAATGGCAGACCCCACGATGAAATCGTGGAGTTTGCCGATTGTTGACATGGCAACCGCAGGCCAAACAATGGCTTCCGTGTCTGCCATGGACGGAGGCCTATCAGAACCAGCGTCAGGCTGGACCTGACTGGCTTCCTGTCAGAGTAACAGTAAGTCACTGAGTCGTTGCCGAAACACACTGTTGGTGACAGTGTGCATCAGGAATCGGGAGGTCAGCTGTCTCCGACAGCTGACACTCCACTGTTGCCGATCAGTGGTTCATCGCCGCTGAGTTTGGCAATTAACCCATTAAATGCGGCGATCGATTGCGATCACTGCATTTAGTGGGTTTGTAGCACATCGGCAGCCCCCATGCAATCGTGGGGGTTGCCGATGGTTGTCATGGCAACCAGAGGCCAGACAATGGCCTCCGTGTCTGCCATGCACAGAAGCCTATGAGAACCAGAGGCTGGTCCTCATAGGCTTACTGTCAGAGTGACTGTGACGTCACACTGACAGTTGGAATACATTACACTACGTAGGTAGTGTAATGTATTCTAGCAGCGATTAGTGCTGCAGGTCAAAAAAAAAAGTGTAACAAGTAAAAAAAGGTTAATAAAAATATTTTATAAAAGTGTAAAATAAAAGCTATACATTAAAATAACAAACACTGCTTTTTTTCCTATAATAAGTCCTTTATTATAGGAAAAAAATGAAAATGCTAAAAGAAAGTACACATATTTGGTAACACGGCGTACGGAACGACCCAAACTCTAAAACTATAATGTTATTTTTCCCCCACGGTGAACACCGCAAAAAATAAAAGAACAATGCCAGAATTGCTACTTTTTGGTCACCACCCCACCCAAAATATAGAATAAAAAGTGATCAGAAAGTTGCGTGTACCCCAAAATAATACCAATAAAAACTGCAACCTGTCCCGCAAAAAACAAGTCCTTACACAGCTTTTTTTTTACTGAAAAATAAAAGTTATGGCTCTCAGAATATGGTGACACAAAACATTTATTTTATTAAAAAAAAGTGATTTTATTGTGCAAACACAGCAAAATATAAATAAAACTATATACATATAGTATAACCGTAATCGCATCGACCCGCAGAATAAAGTAAAATGTAATTTATAGCGCACAGTGAACGACGTAAGAAATAAAGAATTTAAAACGCAAAAAAAAATCGCTGTTTTTCACCTTAGCTCTAAAAAAAATGTAATAAAAAGTGATCATAAAGTTGTATGTAACAAAAATTGTGCCAATAAAAACTACAGCTCATTCTGCCAAAAATAAGCCCTTACACAGCTCAATCAACGAAAAAAATAAAAAAGTTATGGCTCTCAGAATGTGGTGATACAAAACTATTATTATTTTTTAACAAATAGTTTTTTCTTTGCATAAGTAGTAAAATATAAAAAAAAACTATATAAATTTGGTATCACCGTAATCATATTGAGACGCAGATCAAAGTTAAGTTTTACCGCACGGTGAAAGCCGTAAAAACGAAACCCAAAAAACAATGAAGGAGTCACAGTATTTTCCAATTTCAGCCCGCAAAGAATTTTGTTTTCCGTTTCTTAGTACATTAAATGGTACTTTAAATGGTGTCAACAGAAACTACAACTCTACAAAAATAAGCCCTCACACCACTCTATTGACGGAAAAATAAAAAAGTTATGGCTCTTGGAAGGCGGGGAGTGAAAAACAAAAATGAAAAAGCAAAAGAAGGATCAGTCCTGAAAGGGTTAATTAATTTCTAATTAAACACATTTATGACCACATGTGGGGTATTGCCGTACTCTGGAGAAATTGCAAATGTTGGGTGGCTTTTTTTTCCTTTATCCCTTGTGAAAATGGTAATATTCAACATTTTAGTGGACAAAAATGTTGATATTCATTTTTATGGCCTAATTCCACTACATTCTACAAAAAACCTGTGGAGTCAAAATGCTAACTATACTCCTAGAAAAATTCCTTAAGGTGTGTAGTTTCCAAAATAGGGTCACTTTTGGGGGGTTTCCACTGTTTTGGTCCCTCCAGGGCGTTGCAACACAATATGACACCGAAAACCATTCCAGCTAAATCTGCCTCCAAAATCCAAATGGTGCTCCTTCCCTTCTGAGCACTGCTGTGGTATTGCCGTATTCGGGAGAAATTGCTTTACAAATGTTGGGGTGCTTTTTCTCTTTTATTGCTTGTAAAAATTAACAAATTCAGTTTTTTCAGTAAAAAAGTAGATTTTCATTTTCACAGACTAATTCTAATTGATTAAGCAAAAAATGCTAACTATACCCCTAGATAAATTCCTTGAGGGGGTGTAGTTTCCAAAATGGGGTCAATTTTGGGGGTTTCCACTGTTTTCGCAACACAAGACCTCTTCAAACCTGATATGGTGCCTAAAATATATTCTAAAATTAAAGAAGGGCCCAAAATCCACTAGGTGCACCTTTGCTTCTGAGGCCGGTGCTTCAGTCCATTAGCACACTAGGGCCACATGTGGGATATTTCTAAAAACTGCAGAATCTGGGCCATAAATATTGAGTTGCGTTTCTCTAGTAAAACTTTCTATGTTACAGACATTTTTTTTATTACAAATGAATTTCGGCAAAAAAAACAAAATTCTAAAATTTCACCTCTACTTTGTAATAAGACATGCCCGTTCTTTCTGCGGTCTGGGCTCCCGGGCCATGCAAGGACCGCAAAAACTACGGTCGCGTGCATGGCCCCATAGAAAAGAATGGGGCCGCATTTCTCCCGTGGATTTTCGGGGGAATTGCGGCCGCAAAAACAAGTTCGTGTGCATGGGGCGTTAGATGGCGTAGGGTGCTGTTCTGGGCTTGGGATTACGGTTTGTTTTAGGCGTAGGGTTTAGGTTTAGGTTTAGGTTTGAAAAAAAAAAAAACTTCAAAAAAACAATTAAAAAAAAGTTTAATTCTTTTAGTGTTCTTAGTTGATTAGGCTTCATGCACACGACCGTGCTCGTAATTACGACTCGTAATTACGAGCACGGCCGGGCACGGCCGGCCGTGGGCAGCCGGCCTCTTTTGAGAGCCGTGCTGTTATTATAAAGTATAGCAGCACTGCCCGTAAAATAGAAAAATAGAACATGTTCGATTTTTTTAACGGCATGGGCACCTTCCCGTGGGAAAACGGGAAGGTACCCGTGGGTAACAGAAGTCTATGAACCCGTTATTGCGGGTCGTAATTACGACCCGCAATAACGGGTGTTTTTACGGTCGTGTGCATGAGGCCTTAGTTGATAAAAAAAAAAATTGAAACCGCTACTTCCATTTATTATTTGCGGTTTAGACTGTATAATCATTATGGCTGCCAGAAGATACAGCATTGAGGAAGCCTATCAGATGCTATGCTCAGATACGGATTCTGCATCTGAAGTTGAGCTTTTAGGGTATGTGCACACGTAGTGACCAAAAACGTCTGAAAATACGGAGCTGTTTTCAAGGGAAAACAGACCCTGATTTTCAGACGTTTTTTGAGCAACTCACGGTTTTCGCTGCGTTTTTGCTGCGTTTTTTACGTCCGTTTTTGGAGCTGTTTTCATTGGAGTCTATGAGAAAACGAGGCTGTATTTTTACGCGTCGTCGTTTGACAGCTGTCAAACGACGACGCGTAAATGACAGGTTGTCTGCACAGTACGTCGGCAAACCCATTCAAATGAATGGGCAGATGTTTGCCGACGTATTGTAGCCCTATTTTCAGACGTAAAACGAGGCATAATACGCCTCGTTTACGTCTGAAAATAGGTCGTGTGAAACCAGCCTTACTTGAAAGCGACAGCGAAAGTGTCGCTTCAAGGGATTCTATGGATATGAGACCCAGCACCAGTGATATGGGAGACGGCGCAGTTACCACAACGTCCGTTCAAAGTGCAGCCCCTGAAATTGCACAACCCCACCAAACCGATTTAGTGTGGGAACCCACGAGTTTATTTTCTCCCACCATAAATGACTTTATTGCTACTCCTGGCATAAGTCCCAATGTCAGTAATTTTTCACCACTAAATTATTTTAATATTTTTATTACGGACCAAGTTTTGGAACATTTTGTGCAGGAAACAAATTTGTATGCCAGGCAGTACATTGCCAATAAGCCTTCGTCAACTAATGCCAGGTTGTGAAATCCCACAAATTTCAAAGGGCGTCTCTCATTCCGTCAATTCATACCCTCAAAAAGTGCAAAATACGGGGTAAAGATCTACAAGTTATGTGAAAGCACTACTGGCTACACATGTGCATTTAAGATCTACAAGGGTAAAGACAGTGAATTTAATCCACCAGGGTGCCCTCCAAATATTGGTACCACTGGTAAGATTGTGTGGGATTTAATTGGCCCTTTCCTACACAAGGGGTATCATGTATACACGGACAGTTTTTATACCAGTGTGCCATTGTTTAGCGCCCTTCATTGTGCCAACACCGGAGCCTGTGGCACAATACGCAGGAATCGCAAAGGTTTCCCACGTCAACTTGTGGATAAAAAACTACGAAAGGGGGAGTCATGCACTTTTCAAATTGAGAAGATGCTGGCTTTAAAATTTCGTGACCGCAAGGACGTCTACATGATCAGCACTGTCCATTCAAGTGCAACAGCAACTATTAGAGAACGTGGGGCCTCTGCAGATAGACAAAAGCCTGTGTATGTCATCGGCTATAACAAATTCAGGTTGCGATGCATTTGTCCTGTACAAAAAATCAGCGGGCAGGGCGACATTCTTTGAATCTCAGGAGAATGTGATTGAAGATCTCCTATTTCAATCTGCAGACCAGAGAGTAGTCCATGAGTCAGAGGATGTACACCGACTTGTTGAAAAAAATTTTTTACACCCCATCCCTTCAACATCTAACCAAAAATACCCCAAAAAACGGTGTCGGGTCTGCAGCAAACGAGGACAGCGAAGTGAGTCATGATATTATTGTTCCGCTTGTCCTTCCAACCCTGGTCTATGCATAAGTCCCTGTTTTGTCCTTATCAATACACTATGGGCTTTATTACAGTTTTGTTCGGGTTTTTGGTGGACCTCTTACACCCGACAATACTTCTAGAAATAGCGACATTAATTTGGGGAGTAGTGGTCCTTTACTGTATCTATACATACGGTGTGGGACACTGCCCCTTTATATATTCTACAGGTGATTGGTTGTTTTGTGCACATAGCGGTTCCTACCTTGCCGGGCAGGGGCTTGTTATGGTTTACCGCGTCACTTGGCACATTCGTCCCTTATATAGGGATTGATGGAGCTAAAGAGACGTTGTATGTCCAGTCACTTTGAATAATAAAGTCATTACAGCCCTACAAATTTTCTTTCATCCTGTGAACATGCTCTAGTTTTCCACATAGCTGGATACATTCTTCCTCCTTTTTTTTTGATATATTGCCTTTTTCCGCCAACAGTTTAATACATTTTCCCACTCTAACTTACTATATATCAGAGCGGGTTGATATACATAATGTCTATGGACTGACATGATTTCAGGACAGCTGCTTTCTTAGCACGACATAGTCATAGGGTGTAGAAACTGTTAGGGACATCTATTTCTCAATCTAGAAAAGTAGAATCCTCCCATTTTCAAAGCAAAATGTGTGTCCTGAGAGCCTCCGGGTGCTCCCTTCCTTTTGGGTCCTGCCGTGTGTCCAGGAAACACATTAGGGCAACAATGGGGATATTTTTGAACACAGGAGAAACAGGGTGATACATTTTCTGGTGCATTTCCTTATTCTCATGTCCTCTGTACAAGAAATCTGACCTTAAAATGACACATTTGTGAAAAAAAGTGAAATAAAATTTTCTTTCCACCTGCTTTGCATTAATTCCTGCGAAAACTGTGGGGTCAAAATACTTACAACACACCTAGATGAATACCTTAAGCGGTCTAGTTTTCAAAATGGGGTCATTTATGGGGAGTTTCTATCTTTTTGGCAGCTCAGTGCCTCTGTAAATGTGTAATGGGACCTGAAACATTTTCAAGCAAAATGTGTGTCCTGAAAGTCTTCGGGTGCTACCTCCCTTTCGGGCTCTGCCGTGTGTCCAGGCAACGCATTAGGGTCACAATGTGGGCATTTTTGAAAACAGGAGAAACAGGGTGATAGATTTTGGGGTGCATTTCTTCATTCTCATGGTCGCTTTACAAAGAAATCGGTCTTCAAAGTGATAATTTTATGAAAAAAGTGAAATTATATGTTTTTACGCCTGCTTTGCATGAATTCTTACAAAAAAAACTGTGGGGTCAAAATACTTACAACACCCCTTAATAAATACCTTAAGGGGTGTAGTTTTCAAAATGGTGTCACTTGTGGGGGTTTCCACCATTCTGACACCTATGAGCCTCTGAAAACCTGGCTTGGTGCAGGAAAACAAAATGTACTCCAAAATGTATAAAATCATTACTAAACTTGTAAGTCTTCTAAATTGCTCAAAAAAAAATTTTTTTTTCAAAAGTGCTGCCAAAATAGAGTAAAGCGATGGAAATATATATTTAATAAAAAAAATGTACAGTATGTATGTACATATGTGACATATTGCAGTTAAAAATAGGGAAAAATGATGATTTTTACAAAATGTCTTCAATTTTTCTATTTTTTCATTAATTTCCGCAAATCGTATCAGTCTACTTTTACCACTAAAATAAAGTACAACATGTGACGAAAAAACAATGTCAGAATTACTTGGATATTCAAAACTTTCGCACAGTTATTCTCTGATAAAGTCAGACATACCAGATTTAACAAATCTGGCTTGGTCATTAAGGTCTTTTCAGGCCCGGTCATTAAGGGGTTAAAGTCACTTCAGAACTGAACTGTAAAAAGTATTACGAACACCAATAGGAGTAGATTTGCAGGTAAAATATCTTTAATTTCTCATACCAGGGTGCAACGTTTCGGTCCAAACACAAACCTTTCTCAAGCACTAGAAATTCATGATAATAGGCACATATAAGTTATTTTCATGTAATTACATAGTATGTGATAGATAAAATAGTTAAGTATTGCAGAACATAAAGTATATACATATATACAAGGTAGGCGGAATCATACAATACAGGAAAAAACGGATCAAAGCAGTCACAAATCGAAGTCAATATTGTCTTGTATTGTGCATGCTTGAATAAAGTGAATAAACAGTTGCTGGATATGCTGTATGATTTCCAATGTGGCAGATAGAGGGGGTACACACCATGACGACCAGATCTCAGGTGAGATGAACACTGATTTACTACTAGTGGTAAATATATCCTCCCAGTCCCTAGGCCTGGCCCAAATACAGCTCCTCCAGAAAGGCCTATCATTTTGCCCATCATATAGGTACAATCTTTTCCAGCTGGACATGGATCTGAACAGATTCTTCAGCTCATTAAGACTTCGGGTACATTTCTCCAAAGAGGAGGAAACCCGAAAACCAGAAACCGTTACTAATCCCTTTCCAGCTTCGACCATCAGTTCGAAAATTCTAGGTTTGAGAAACAGGAACATGTTTTCTCCAGCTAAGAACTCCCCACCTCTTGAAACATTTATCAGGTTTGTCCATCAGGACATCAAGATTTTTTGTCACGACTTTAATTTAGGGTATTATTAAAGTCAAACAAACCTAAGAAACCTGGACGGACAGGCTCTCTCGTCATTAATTGAAGATAGAGAACTCATAATCAAAGTGGCTGACAAGGGCGGAGCCCTAGTCGTCATGGACAAAAGTTATTATGTATATCAAATAAACAGACAATTAAGTGATGAGACTGGGTACAACATCATTGACCACAACCCAACAAGCCGCATTGCAGAGAGGATTAGGGGCATCCTAGACCAACACTTACAAACAGGTACAATAGACCAAGGCACAGTCAATTATCTCACTAAACAACACCCAATCGGAGTAGATTTTACCTGCAAATCTACTCCTATTGGTGTGTGTAATACTTTCTACAGTCTATAGTGGGTTGGGCCCCTATTTATGCACCCTTCTTCAAAATCACCTGGTGCTATCTAAACCTACCTCGCATTCAGAACTGAACTAGCCTTTTGGAATTTTCTTGAAAATGAGAGATATTGCTGATAAAGTTCTAAAGATTGTAATGTCCCAAAAAAATAAAAGGATGTTCAAAAAACTATGCCAACATAAAGTAAACATATAGGAAATGTTAACTAGTAACTATTGTGTGTAGTATTACTATCTGTTTTACAAGCAGTTACATTTAAATTTAGAATAATGCTATTTTTTGCAAATTTTCATTTAAGTTTGGTGTTTTTCACAAATAAATAATAAATTTGTCGACCAAATTTTTTCACTAACGTAAAGCACAATATGTCTTGATAAAACAATTTTAGAATCACTTTGATAGGTAAGAGCATTCCAGAGTTATTACCACATAAATTGACACGTCAGATTTGCAAAAAATCGGCTGTGCCACAAGGCCAAAACAAGCTGCGGCATGAAGGGGTTAACATCTATGCAGGGGATTTGCAGCTCTTTATCTGAACAATAGAGCTCAGACCGGTATTAAGTTTTATTAAGAATTAGGCTGTGTTCACACAACCTATTTTCAGACGTAAACGAGGCGTATTATGCCTCGTTTTACGTCTGAAAATAGGGCTACAATACGTCGGCAAACATCTGCCCATTCATTTGAATGGGTTTGCCGACGTACTGTGCAGACGACCTGTCATTTACGTGTCGTCATTTGACAGCTGTCAAACGACGACGCGTAAAAATACAGCCTCGTCAAAAGAAGTGCAGGACACTTCTTTGGACGTTTTTGGAGCTGTTTTTTCATGGACTCCAATGAAAACAGCTCCAAAAACGGACGTAAAAAACGCCGCAAAAACGGCGCGAAAAACGCAGCGAAAAAAGCGAGTTGCTCAAAAAACGTCTGAAAATCAGGGGCTGTTTTCCCTTGAAAACAGCTCTGTATTTTCAGACGTTTTTGGTCACTACGTGTGCACATACCCTTAGTCAGCACACTTTTTTGGACCTAAACATGGTTTTTAGGGCTGTTTTACCCGAGCCAACTAATAGAGCAAACAAGTGTTCACAGCGCAACGATCAGCCGATGAACAAGTAAGCAAACGCTCTTTTATCGCCAGATTGTATCATTTTAAATGGCTTAAATATAATCGTTGTCAGCAGCACATCTCCCTGTGTAAACAGGGAGATGTGCTGCCGACAGGATAGAAGTGTTTGGGGACGAGCAATCTTAGTAAGGAGCTCTCGTCTCCATACATAGCTGCTTGTGAAAGGAGCCAGGGAGCGCCGATATACGAGCTGTCTCGTTGATTAGCGCTCATTTACTCTGCCCACATCGGGCCATGTATAAGTATCCTTAGTCTCATTTTTCTACGCAGCTTAGAAAATAAAACCAGGAATCTAGTTTATTATCAGGCTGGGTTCACACGACCTATTTTCAGACGTAAACGAGGCGTATTATGCCTCGATTTACGCCTGAAAATACGGCTCCAATACGTCGGCAAACATCTGCCCATTCATTTGAATTGGTTTGCCGACGTACTGTGCCGACGACCTGTAATTTACGCGTCGTCGTTTGACAGCTGTCAAATGACAACGCGTAAAATGACTGCCTCGTCAAAGAAGTGCAGGACACTTCTTTGGACGTTTTTGGAGCTGTTTTCTCATAGACTCCAATGAAAACAGCTCCAAAAACGGGCGTAAAAAACGCTGCGAAAACGCAGCGAAAAACGCCGCGAAACACGCGAGTTGCTCAAAAAACGTCTGAAAACCCGGGGCTGTTTTCCCTTGAAAACAGCTCTGTATTTTCAGACGTTTTTGGTCACTGCGTGTGCACATACCCTTAAGGGTATGTTCACACGGCGGGGGTCCGTAACGGCTGAAATTACGGGGATGTTTCAGCCTGAAAACATCCCCGTAATTTCAGCCGTACCGGCATGTGCAGGCGCTTGAACGCCGCGTCAATTACGGCCGTAATTAGCGCTGCTATTCATTGGAGTCAATGAATAGCGGCTCCAATTACGGCCAAAGAAGTGACAGGTCACTTCTTTGACGCGGGCGTCTATTTGCGCGCCGTCATTTGACAGCGGCGCGTAAATATACGCCTCGTGTGAACAGACAAACGTCTGCCCATTGCTTTCAATGGGCAGATGTTTGTCAGCGCTATTGAGGCGCTATTTTCAGACGTAATTCGGGGCAAAAACGCCCGATTTACGTCCGTAAATAGGCCGTGTGAACATACCCTAAAAGCAACATCACTGCTTTTATCTGATACCCCCTTTTAGATGATACATAATGCTCTACAAGGAATACATAGATCACCTTCTATTACCATAAACATTGTAAATAATTTTTTTTTCACTGAACATTTAAGGGCCTGTTCACATCAGCGTTTGGTTTCCGTTTTTTTTTACAGAAACAATAGTGTAGTAGACTACGCTATTGCTTTCGCAAAAAAAAACTGAAACTTTACGAAACGCAAACAAACGGAAACCAACTGCAACGGAAGAATTACCATTGAAATCTATGGTGATGCAAACAGAAGCTATGGTTTCCATTCTCCTTTCCGTTCATTGGTTCCTTTGACAGAAAGCTCTAATGGAACTGACGAACCGAAGCCCAACACTGATGTGAACAGGCCCTAAGTGAAATGAATATAATAATACTTCATATGCTGGATGTATGTATTATATTATACTAAAGTGTTGGCACTGAACAGAAACAAGAAAGTATCAAAACTGCTATGAATATGATGGATGCATCTCTTCATCACTGTCTGAAATGGCATTAGAACATACTTCTTGTGATGTAATACTCTACAATCTAGGCATGGAGCACCTGTACACACTTCCAGTGTTTACATCAACTAGAATCTGGGTGTGGTCTATTTGCACATGCTTCCTGTGGTGTCATGATATAGTTCTAACATATTATGACATCATCAGGCCAATAGGTATGTCTCACACCTTGACAAATGTGTCAGTCTTATCTCTTCACTGTACATTTGTCTTCTATTCCTAGATCATTGATAACATCTGATGCCCGGGCCCGTTACCATCCATAGAGGTCAGTGCTTTGCAGTAATTATATTTTCATTACTGAACTGTTCTGCAAATATGTGAACACAAAACGAAATTATTATTTTTTTCTTCGGGACAGTTTTTAAGAGAACAACAATAGTATCATCTAGAACATCTATGGTATCATCATTATAAACAACATTAATACCACCTATGATAACATAATCTTTAACCCCTTAAAGACCAGGCCATTTGAGTTTTTAATTTTTGTTTTTTCCTCCCCGCCTTCCAAAAGCCATAACTTTTCTATTTCTTCGACGACATAGCCATATGAGGTCTTGTTTTTTGTGGGACAAGTTGTAGTTTTTCATGGCATCATTTCTTGTTCCACGTAATGTACTGGGAATCTGAAAAACAATTATTTGTGGGGTGAAATCGTCAAAAAACAGCGATCTCACCATTTTTTCGGGGGCTTTGTTTTTACAGCATCCATTAGGCAGTAAAAATGACATATTCACCTTATTCTACAGGTTGATACGATTACGGCGATACCACATTTATATGTTTTGTTTTATGTTTTACCAATTTAAAATAAAACTATTTGCTAAAAAAAAAAATGTTTTATGTCGCCATATTCTGAGAGCCATAACTTTTTTTATTTCTCCATCAATTTAGAGGTGTGGGGGCTTACATTTTGCAGGGTGAGCTGTAGTTTTTACCGATACCATTTTGGGGTACATGCGACTTTTTGATCACTTTTTAGTCCTTTTTTTTGGACAGCTAAGGTGACCAATAAACATAAACCTGCATGTTTTATATATTTATTTTTTACATCGTTCACCGAGCGGGTTAAACAGCGCTATATTGTGATAGTTCTGACTTTTATGGACGTGGCAATTCCAGTTATGTTAAAGAGACTCTGTCACCACATTATAAGTTCCCTATCTCCTACATAAGGAGATCGGCGCTATAATGTAGGTGACAGCTGTGTTTTTTATTTAGAAAAAATATCTATTTTTACCACTTTATGAGCGATTTTTAGCTTTATGCTAATGAGTTTCTTAATACCCAAGTGGGTGTGTTTTTACTTTAGACCAAGTGGGCATTGTACAGAGGAGTGAATGACGCTGACCAATCAGCGTCATACACTTCTCTCCATCCATTCACACTGCACTAGCGATATAGCTATATCGTTATGTGCAGCTACATACACACAGTATAACATTACTGCAGTGTCCTGATAATGAATATACATTACCTCCAGCCAGGACGTCATGTGTACTCAGAATCCTGACACGTCTGAATCTTTTATGTGAGATTTTCAGCAAGGCAAACGTAATCTCGTTTACATCATAATCTCGCAAGATTACATTTCCCTTGCTGGTAATCTCACAGAAAAGATTCAGACGTGTCAGGATTCTGAATACACATGACGTCCTGGCTGGAGGTAATGTATATTCATTATCAGGACACTGCAGTAATGTTATACTGTGTGTATGTAGCTGCACATAACGATATAGCTATATCGCTAGTGCAGTGTGAATGGATGGAGAGAAGTGTATGACGCTGATTGGTCAGCGTCATTCACTCCTCTGTACAATGCCCACTTGGTCTAAAGTAAAAACACACCCACTTGGGTATTAAGAAACTCATTAGCATAAAGCTAAAAATCGCTCATAAAGTGGTAAAAATAGATAATTTTTCTAAATGAAAAGCACTGCTGTCACCTACATTATAGCGCCAATCTCCTTATGTAGGAGATAGGGCACTTATAATGTGGTGACAGAGCCTCTTTAACTTTTTTTAACCCCTTAGTGACCAACAGTACGCCTTTTTACGTTCCTCACTAATGGGCTTTAGGCTAATGCGACGCCTTTTAACGTGATCGCATTAGCCTAAAGTAGCGCCGAAATTAAAGATCTGAGCTCTGTTCTCTCAGCTACCGGAGGTAGCTGAGAGTTCGGGGCAACGACCAGAGACCATAACGAGTGGTCTCTGGTCACGTGATCGCCGTGAATCGCTATTTCACGGCGTTCACGCTAAAGCGGCAGATAATCGCCATTTCTCTCTCCTCTCATGGAATAACTCCTTAGAGAGGAGAGAGAACGGGTAATTAGTGCGCCCCCCTCCCACGTCCGATCCCCCCCCCGTCCGATTCCCCTTCATGTCCGATTCCCCCCCCCGGTCCGATCCCCCCCCACGGTCCGATTCCCCCCCCCCAAAATGGCGCCCGAGTGCGCTTTGCATATCTTACCTGTGTCGTCATCTGGCACAGCAACAATCAGGGACCGTTGTGACTGGTCCCTGATCAGGTGATCTCTGTGATAAAACCACAAAATCACAGAGATCACTGACAGTTATTTTCATAACACAGCCAGGACATGGGCTGTGTTTCTCTCTCCTCCCATTGTAGTTGTTCTGAGAGGAGAGAGAAATCAGTCTAAGTCCTGTGCTGTGAAGAAAGAAAAAGTGAAAAAAAATCATCGTTCTTATACACATATATATATATATAATATATAAAATCTATATTAGCGTCAGCGCTAGATTAGCATCAGCGCTAGTTTAGCGTTAGTGCTAGTTTAGCGTTAGTTCTAGTTTAGCGTTAGTGCTAGTTTAGCGTTAGTTTAGGTTTAGTGCTAGTTTAGCGTTACTTTAGGGTTAGGGCTAGTTTAGCGTTCGTGTTTAGGGCCGTTTAGAATTAATTTTACGTCTGTTATATAAAAAAAAAAATATATAAAAAAAATATATATATAAAAAATAAATAAAATTTGTGTCGTTTTTAGCATTTTAGGTTTACTTTAGGGTTAGGACTTATAGGGCATATATATATATATATATATATATATATAGATATATATAGATATATATATACATACACATATCTATAAAATATGTCTCAGCGAATGTACAGCGCAGAGCAAGCCTACGCCTTGCTATGTTCCGACACTTCTGAAAGCGAAACAGACACCGCTTCAGAATTTGTTCCAGACAGTGACAGTGACGATTCTAATTCCACCGCTGAACCCCGTAGTCCTATGGTGGTGGATACGTCAGTCGCTGTAGAGGTGTCAAGTGCAGGGCCGAGTGTTGCAGTCCCTCCCGTGATGTGGGATCCTGCACTATCATTTTTCCCCCAAGTACCCCAATTTGAAGCGACCCCAGGAATTAGTGTCGACGTCCAAAATTTTACCCCCTATAATTTTTTTAATTTATTTATATGTGATACGGTCCTAGACTTGATAGTCCAGCAGACTAATCTGTATGCTAGGCAGTTTGTTCTACAAAAGCCTGCGTCTATGTACTCCAGAATGTGGAGCCCCACAAGTGTCCCAGAAATAAAAAAAAATTTAGGCATTACCCTCAATATGGGTTTGGTTAAAAAACCCTCTGTCCGTTCCTACTGGACTTGTAGTGCTGTCCACGCTACCCCTGTATTTGCAGCAGTGATGTCCAGAAACCGCTATGAGGCCCTAATGCGATTCATGCATTTTACTGACAATTCCCAAGTCCCCCCAAGAAGTGACCCAGCCTATGATCGGCTTAATAAATTAAGGCCATTAATCACCCTTCTAAATGATTTATTTTTAAAGTTGTACACTAAAAATTTGTCTGTAGATGAATCGCTCATGAGCTTCAAAGGGCGTCTTTCCTTTCGTCAATTCATCCCTTCCAAACGACCCAGATATGGGGTGAAATTGTACAAAGTGTGCGAGAGCACAACGGGTTACACCTGCGGTTTCAAAATCTATGAAGGCAGGGACTGCCAAATTCATACCCCAGGCTGCCCAGAAACTATTGGCACCTCTGGCAAAATTGTGTGGAACCTAATGGAGCCATTTCTGCACAAGGGGTACCACGTCTATACAGACAATTTTTATACCAGCGTTGCCCTTTATAAAGCCCTCCATGCTGCAAATACAGGGGCCTGTGGGACAGTACGGAAGAACAGAGTGGGACTCCCACAACAGTTGGTGTCCAGGCGTTTGGGAAAAGGAACATCCATGGCCCTTGCAAGTCAGGAATTGCTTGCAGTGAAGTGGGCCGACAAGAAGGATGTCTACATGCTGTCCACCGTACACACGGACACCACTGTGGCAATTACGGAGAGGGGGGCTACCACTGCAAAGCAGAAACCTGTCTGTGTAACAGACTACAACAAATTTATGGGGGGTGTAGACCTTTCCGACCAGATGCTTCAGCCTTACCTGGTGAAGCGCAAAAATAAGGCCTGGTACAAAAAGGTAGCAATCTACCTCATCCAGGTTGCTACCTATAACAGTTTTGTTATTTTCAAAAAAGCCCAAGGAACGCTCACTTTCCTTCAATTTCAGGAGAAGGTCATTGAGCATCTCCTTTTTGAGTCCACTATACCGGCACAATCCTGCGAATCTGAGGATGTGCGCAGGCTTTCAGAGCGCCACTTTTTACACCCTATTCCCTCCACTGAGACCCAAAAATATCCCCAAAAAAGGTGTAGGGTATGTAGCAAGCATGGCAGGAGGAGGGATACCCGCTTTTATTTCCCCATGTGTCCATCAAAACCAGCCCTTTGTAACTACCCCTGTTTCGAAACCTTTCACACGGTTGCAAATTACTAGAATTTAACACAAAAAAAAAAAAAAATGGGTTGGGGGCCTTTTTAGGGAGTCAATTTCTTTATATTTTCTTTTTACTTCGTGGGCTTTCCAAGTAGGGATTATTTCTTGTGGGAGAGGTTGTAGAGCACATTTTTTTCAGACCGTGAAACTAATTTTACCCCTTATGATTTTTTTTATTTATTTGTGGGTGATCAAGTGCTGGAATTAATTGTCCAGTACAAAATCCCACATCCACAATTTTTTTATTTTGACTGTTCTTATGACTATGTCCTGCCACATACAGCTGTTACATTCCTAATTCTGTACCGTGATATGGGCATGATCTTTTTTTTTATTTGGAGGATCTCTAATAATTGAGCTGTTCCTTATCAATACACCATGGGCTTTGTTACGGTTCTTCTGGAAATACTGACATCATTTTGGGGATTAGTGATCCTTTACTGTTAATATAGATGGTTTTGGACACTGTCCCTTTATATATTCTGTAGGTGATTGGTTGTTTTGTGCACATAGCGGTTCCTACCTTGCCGGGCAGGGGCCTGTTATGGTGTACCGTGTCACTTGGCACATTCGTCCCTCATAAGGATTGATGGAGCTAAAGATACGTTGTACAACCAGTCACTGAAAAAAAAAAACCTTGTCTTGACAGCCCTGCAGGTGTTCTTCTATCTAGTGAACAGACTCGAGTTTGCAACATAGTTGGATACATTTTCCTCCATTTGTTTGAAGATATTGGCCGTCACTCCAGTACAGTTTATTTTTTCCTCTCTGACTGATTTTATATTAGGACAGAATTCTGTCCACAATGACATCATAATGGCACCAACTGCTTCTTCAGCAAGCCATAGTCATAAGTACAGGCAAATACGTCTATAGCGACATGAATCCGTTATGAATACACGGCTTCACTTCTATTCTGTGCCGCACAAATTTATTAATGTGGCATATTTCTAACAAAATAACCTTCTACCACGTCTCCTCTATTTCATGTGGAAACGTAATAAGAGTTTGAAGAAAACATTATATACCCATAGTGTCTGAAATGATACCCATTATTTCCTCCTTTAAAAATTTTTGGTCCGCATGCCCACTACACCACTAGATGAATACCTTTAGGGGTTTAGTTTTTAAAATGGGGTCATTTCTGCGTGTTTTTTTTTTTTTGTTCAGGCAGCTCAATGCCTCTAAATGCATGATATGGGGCCTAGAATTTATTCAATTGTGCCCTGAAAGCCAAAGGGTGCTCCCTCTCTTTTTGGCCCAGCCACACGTCTAATAAGCAGATTGGGGCAACAATGGGAGTATTTTTGAAAACAGGAGAAACCGGGTGATAGATTTTGGGGTGTGTTTATTCATTCTCATGGTCTCTTTACAAAGAAATCGGTCTTCAAATTGATACTTTTATATAAAAAGTGATTTTTTATTTTATTTCACCAGCTATGCATTAAATTTAGCAAAAAACTGTGGGGTCAAAATACTCACTACACCCCTAGATAAATACCTTAAGGGGTCTAGTTTTCTAAATGGGGTCGTTTATGGGGAGTTTCTATCGTTCTGGTAGTTCAAAACCTCTCCAAATGTACAGTGGGGCCTAAAACATTTTCAAGCAAAATATGAGTCCTGAAAGCCTCCGGGTGCTCCCTCCCTTTCGGGCCCTGCCGTGTGTCCAGGCAACGAATTAGGGTCACAATGGGGGCATTTTTGAAAACAGGAGAAACAGGGTGATAGATTTTGGGGTGTGATTCTTCATTCTCATGGTCGCTTTACAAAGAAATCGGTCTTCAAAGTGATACTTTTATATAAAAAGTGATTTTTTATTTTATTTCACCAGCTATGCATTAAATTTAGCAAAAAACTGTGGGGTCAAAATACTCACTACACCCCTAGATAAATACCTTAAGGGGTCTAGTTTTCTAAATGGGGTCGTTTATGGGGAGTTTCTATCGTTCTGGTAGTTCAAAACCTCTCCAAATGTACAGTGGGGCCTAAAACATTTTCAAGCAAAATATGAGTCCTGAAAGCCTCCGGGTGCTCCCTCCCTTTCGGGCCTTGCCGTGTGTCCAGGCAATGCATTAGGGTCACAATGGGGGCATTTTTGAAAACAGGAGAAACAGGGTGATAGATTTTGGGGTGTGTTTCTTCATTCTCATGGTCGCTTTACAAAGAAATCGGTCTTCAAAGTGATACTTTTATGCAAAAAGTTAAATTATATTTTTTTATGCCTGCTTTGCATGAATTCTTACAAAAAAACTGTGGGGTCAAAATACTTACAACACCCCTTAATAAATACCTTAAGGGGTCTAGTTTTCAAAATGGGGTATTTGTGGGGGTTTCCACCATTCTGACACCTATGAGCCTATGAAAACCTGGCTTGGTGCAGGAAAACAAAATGTACTACAAAATTTATAAAATTATTACTTAAATTGTAAGTCTTCTAAATTGCTCAAAAAATATTTTTTTTTTCAAAAGTGCTGCCAAAATAGAGTAAAGAGATGGAAATATATATTTAATAAAAAAAATTGTACAGTATGTGTGTACATATGTGACATATTGCAGTTAAAAATAGGGAAAAATGATAATTTTTACAAAATTTCTTCAATTTTTCAATTTTTTAAGTTATTTCCGCAAATCGTATCAGTCTACTTTTACCACTAAAATAAGGTACAACATGTGATGAAAAAACAATGTCAGAATTACTTGGATATTCAAAACTTTCACAGAGTTATTCTCTGATAAAGTCACACATACCAGATTTGACAAATTTGGCTTGGTCATTAAGGTCCAAACAAGCTTGGTCACTAAGGGGTTAACATTGCTTTAGGGAAAAAAATGGCAAAAAGTAATTTTTTTAAACCTTTAATATTTTATTTTTTTGGAACAAAAATATTTATTTAACTGTTTTGTACTTTCTTTATTAGTCCCCCTATCGGACTTGAAGCAGCTATCGTTGGATCGCTTGCATGATGTACTGCAATAACAATGTATTGCAGTATATTGTGATTCTGACAGTCTCCTTTGAAGCTCTGCCGGAGGCATGGCTTCAAAGGAGTACAAAGATGGCAGACCCGGGGGTCTTTATTGGGCCCCAGGCTGCCATAACAATCGCTGTAAAAGGCCAATCGTGCCAAGGGGGCCACAATGGCGTGTTTGAGTAGGTGCCCCCTGATCCTAACAATTTAAATGCTGCGGTCGTGATTGACTGCGGAATTTAACCCATTAGTGACCGGCCCATAGTGTTTCTACGTTGGTCACTAACGGGCCTTATTCCGATGCAATATAATTTTTACGTCGCTGCATCGGAATAAGTAAACAGAGCAGGGAGTTGTCAAATCTTCCTGCTCTCAGATGCTAGAGGCTGCTGAGGGCTGGGGGCGTCCCTGCTGTAACGTGTGAGATCGAATTTAGTATCGATCTCACCCGTTTAACCCCTCAGATGCGGTGCTCAATAGCGTGCACCACATCTGAGTGGTTTTGAAGAGAGGGAGGGAGCTCCCTCTCATCCTACCGACACCCGGCAATAAGATCACCGAGTGTCTGTGTCTCCGATGGCAGCCGGGGGCCTAATAATGGCCCCCAGGTCTGCCCGTAGCGAATGCCTGCTAGGTCATGCTGGAGGCATGACCTAGCAGATGCCTGTCTGTTTTAAACGGACAGGCAGTAATACACTGCAATACAAAAGTATTGCAGTGTATTATAATAACGATCGGAGAATCACATATTAAAGTCCCCTAGTGGGACTAGTAAAAAAGTAAAAAAAACGTTTAATAAAGTTAATTTAAAAAAAAGTGAAAAAAAAAATGAAAAACCCGACTTTTTCCCCTTACAAACTGCTTTACTATTAAAAAACCAAAATAAAATAAAAAAATTACGCATATTTGGTATTGCCGCGTCCATAACGACCCCGACTATAAATCTATTACGTTATTTAACCCGCACGGTGAACGGCGTAAAAAAAAACAAAAAAAAACAATGGAAAAATTGCTGTTTTCTGTGAATCCTGACTTTAAAAAAATGTGATAAAAAGTGATCAAAAAGTTGCATCTACTCCAAACTGGTACCAATAAAAACTACAAGTCTTCCCGCAAAAGCCCTCATAAAACTGCATCGGCGGAACAATAAAAAAGTTATGGCTCTTCAAATATGGAGACTGTGTAAAAGTACTAAAACATACAAAAACTATAAAAATGTAGTTTCGTTGTAATCGGAACAACCTGCTGAATAAAGTTATTGTGTTATTTATACCACACGGTACACGGCGTAGATTTAGGATGCAAAAAAGTGTGGCAAAATTTCAATTTCTTTTATATTCCCCCCCAAAAAAAGTTCATAAAAGTTAATCAATAAATAATATGTACCTCAAATTGGTGCTATTAAAAAAATACAACTTGTTCCGCAAAAAGCAAGACCTTATACAGCTATGTCGACGCAAAAATAAAAAAGTTATAGGTCTTGGAATGCGATGATGGAAAAACGTAAAAAATAGCTTTGTCATTAAGGTTTAAAATAGGCCTGTCATTAAGGGGTTAAGGTGTTAAACGGGCGGAATCAAAGTGATCTTTGATTCCGCCCATTGCAGTGAGGTGTCGGCTGTATAACACAGCCATCACCCACTGTGTATGGAGTGAGCTCAGCCAGTGAGTCCGCTCCATACTTCCCCTTAACGGCTGCCACGTACCAGTACGTGACATTTTGTTAAAGTGTTAATATCATCTATAATAGCAATCTATAACACCATTTCTAATAACATCTATAATAGCATCATCTATAACACCATCTTTAATATCATCTATGGTAGAATTTTGATAGCATCTTAAATTCTCATGAATACTCTTCCATAGATGAAACTTTTGTTTGGAGAACAGGAGAAAGATTTGGTAAGTTTTGTGAAAGTGATTAAAATGTGTTTAAGTGACTCCATTTTGTGGCATCCATCTTGTATATCTGGCATCCATTTTATGGTTAAGAAGTCATTTGTTCCTTTAAAAAAATATAATTGTGCTAGGATTGTTTAAGCTTTCTGACTTCCTCTGTTTCTTATCTGAGTCTGTTACAAGAATGTATGTTCTGACCTTGTACTTGTAACTTTATAAAAAGGTCTTTCATGAAATTGAACGGACCGGAAGATAACATTGTATTCTTGCCTGAGAAATGGTTTAATTCAATTGTAGGTATTGGCTTGACGTAAGCATTTCATGGGAATTATAGTTTTACATTTAAGCTTTTTTGCCTGTGATTGGCTCAGTATGAACATCTTCTCATTGTATGCTATTTGCTGAACCAGAGCTAACGTCACATTGTAAACGATTGGCTGAAATCAAGTCTACTCCCTTTTTGAAAAATATTATTTTAATTGTTTTTATCAATAAAGTCAGAGAAGTATTTTTGGGTATACAAGCATGGTCTTTGTGTCTCTTACTTCTCTCCGATATATCGATATAACCTATGATTTGGATCTGGCTAAATTTACTGGGCAGGTATTAGTTGACATACCCATTTAAAACCCTCAGTCTAATATATTTTGGCAATGATTGCGTCAACAGTTTTATGTAAATAAATGGAAAAAATGTATAGTTGGGGTAAGACTCTTCTATGTGTGGGGGTCACAGTCTGGTCTCTATTGGGTCTTTATGTATTTGTTTTTGTGTTGTTGTCTCTTTTAAATGGTCTTTATTATTTCCAGATTGTTCTATGTTTTTTTTTCCTTTTTTTAAATGTTTCGTTCTAAAATAGGATCTGACTATTCTAGACCTGAAAATTGAGAAATATTAGAACAAATTTCAGCCCATCTCATTAAAAGTTGCAATCAGGACTCAACTTTCCATCTGGCAATTCTGGCAAATGTCGGATAGGCCATGGTTTCCAGTGGGCCGCTCTCCTACTCATCCCCGTCAGACTTCTATAGCTCCTCCACTTCCTCTCTGACCTGTCTCTGCATGGGTCAGTTACCCTACCCCTGCAGTCTCGCTTATGCTCCTGCTAGATATGATATCACAGCAACGGTTAGGACCTCTTGGGATAAGGTAGGGCCTCCCACATTACAATAATGTTTTTAACAGGAAGCAGCGGCAGTGTGTCTACACGTGTATACAGATGAAGAGAGAGGAGTGAGGGATTTCAGAATAAGACTGTATGTTGGAAGGGACTGAAGGTATGGAAAGTATGTTTTTTCATGGGATTGTATGTTGAAGGGGACTGAAGGGAAGGATGTAGAAAGGGGATGAATGGAGAGGAGTGATTTTTTTCTTAAAATAAAACTGTATTTGTTTAAAGGGGGGAACGGATGGTAATGATGTTTTCTATATGGCACTATAAGTTGGAGATAGCTGAAGGGAGGGGAATGATGATTTCACATGGGACTGTATGTTGGAGGGGGCAGAAAGGAGGGGAAGGATATTTTGCAAATATGACTGTATATTGGAAAGAGGGTGAAGGGAGGGGAGTGATGTTTTTTTAACATAGGACTGTTTGTTGAAGGGGACTAAATGGAGGGAAGTGATGTTTTTTACATAGGATTGTATTTTTTAGGTGGCTGAAGGGAGAAGAGTGAGGTTCTGCACATGTGACTGTATGTTGAATTAAGATGAAGGGGGTAGTGATATATTTTTTTATGTTGAACTGTATGCTAGAGGGGCTGAAGGGAGGGGAGTGATGTTTTTTTAACATAGGACTGTTTGTTGAAGGGGACTAAATGGAGGGAAGTGATGTTTTTTACATAGGATTGTATTTTTGAGGTGGCTGAAGGGAGAAGAGTGAGGTTCTGCACATGTGACTGTATCTTGAATTAAGATGAAGGGGGTAGTGATATATTTTTTTATGTTGAACTGTATGCTAGAGGGGCTGAAGGGAGGGGAGTGATGTTTTGGAAATACCAATGTATGCTTGAGGGGGCTGAAGGGAGTTTTTTTTGCATGGGACTGTATTTTAGAGCGGGCTGAAAGTAGGGAAGTGATGTTTTGCACATGGGACTGTATGTTGTAAGAGATCACTGTTGCAACCTGTGCTAGGGATTTAATCAGCCCTAGGAAAGGTGAGCCTCGCTGTTCTGCTCCACTATGTTTTTGCTGCTTGGCTATCAGTCTGGCCCTGGTTGCGATATGTAAGGCTGGACTGACTACCGTCTTCACATCATCTAAAGCTCCTTCCACTTCTCCTCATCATTCTGGACCTCCATCGATCCTTTTAATAAAGAAGACATTTTTCCTTTCCCTTTTCCCATCCCTTGGTTGAACTTGATGGACATGTGTTTTTTTTTTTTTCAACCGTACAAACTATGTAATGACAGCTGCAAGTACTATAATGATCATCAGACTAAGTGTATCATTTTTCCAGAATTTCATCATCCTTGACAGAACATACCTTCAAAGATGGTGACGTTCCACAAGTGTCTTCATGCTCCAAGATGCTAGATCCTCCTGCCTCCAGAAATCAGCAAGAATGTCTAAAAAAATGACTGTGACATAATGCTGCAAATAAAGAAATGTTTTCTACACTATCAGTGTCTTTTGTTTTACAGGGTAAACAATAGACTTGAACATAATTTAGTTAGGGAACCTCTAAGAGTAATTCTTCATATCAAACCTACCTCCTACTTTATTAGCCCTTTGTGTAAAACATAGGGTAATAGCTACTCTTTTAGTAAATATTTCCATATTACATATGCATCTTTGTCATCTGTGGAGTACTTAGAATACAGGAGGCACTATAACAACGATTAACATGGGCACCCAAATATGGTTTTGCATTTTGTCAGTCAGAAAAGAAGGGCCTGCTGTTTGTTTTTTCCTTGATGCTCTTTCCAGGACCCATGGGCCAATTTCCCCCTTTTACTAACAATGCATTTCCTCTGGAAAGGGAAGTCCTGATGTAATGTACTTACCTCTCTGTGGTCCAGTGCCGTCTCTCCCTGCCAGCCACTGCCGCAATGAGACTCTTGTCAGGGTTGGAAGGGATGTCGGATGGTGCAATAATCTGCTTGGGAACTCATGCAGATCAGGGTAATGATTCCTACAACTGAACAAGCTAGTTATAGAATTCTATGTCTCTGCCTCTACTACGATAAGACCGGACACCAAATCATTGCCTGTTCCAGGCGTTAACAGACAAGACTTCAGTGCATGGGTGAGCCCAGAGAATCTTACCTAGGCGCACATGTATTCCATACTGTTAACTGAATAATTTTGTTGCCTGTCAAGCTCTTACATAACGCTGATGCGGTTTGGGTTAGGACAGTGCTGTAGGCAATGGCGGATTAAGTAGACCATAGGCCGTGTGCTTTTACCCAAGCTTGGGCCACCTTCTCCACTGCCCTGCAACGGCGTCACAATTGTTAACACTACCTTTTTGTGCAAGCATTAAAAAATGGGTGTTACGATTCCCCTTGTCAAAGGGCTGTGTCCCTCCTACATACTGACAGTATCACACTGTGCAGGGATTCATCCTCCTGATGAGAGGAATAGTAATACCCATTTGTCTATCAGTCCTGGACTGCACAAAGACTTTTTCTGAAATAAGGATTTCCTATAATAAACATGTCAGGAGAGGTGACAGATTCTCTATAAAGCCACTCACTCACTGGTGACGACTTCTCAGATTCTAGTATTTTGTTTCCTCTTTTCTTCTCCATCCAGTCCAGACTTCATGACGACTCCTCCGCCATGACCCTTTTCTGCAGAATTCGCCACTCAGATGTCTTTGGCTCCTCATTTTTCCAACATTTCCACAACTATAAACTAAGACAAAATTATCATGGTGCCACACACTGTGCCCCTAAATATAATAGCACCATACACTGTGCCCCTTAATAAAATAGCACCAAACACTGTGCACCTAAAATTAATTGTGCCAAACACTGTAAAGTAAAGCACCACATACACAGTGCCCCCTAGATAGCGCCACACACAGGCCCTGTAGATAGCATGACACACACACACCCCTATAGATAGGGCCACACACATCCCCCTGTAGACAGAATTACACACAGCACCCCTGTAGATAGCGTCACACAGTCCCCTGTAGATAGCGCCACACAACTCTCCTGTAGATAGCACCACACAGACCGCCTGTCGATAGCTCCACACACCGAGCCCTGTAGATAGTGCCACACAGCCCTCCCCTCTTGTAAATAATGTCACACAGCCCCCCTTGTGTATAGTGACACACAATCCCCCTTTTATGTAGTGCCACACAGCCCCCTTGTATATAGTGCCACACAGCCCCCCTTTGTATATAGTTCTACACAGCCCCCCTTGTATATAGTGCCACACAGCCCTCCCCTTGTATATAGTGTCACACAGCCCCCCTCTTGTAAATAGTGCCACACAGCCCCCCTTTGTATATAGTGCCACACAGCACTCCCCTTGTATAAAGTGCCACATGCCCCCCTTGTATATAGTGCCACACAGCCCTCCCCTTGTATATAGTGCTACAAAGCAATCCCCTGTGTATATTGCCACATAGCCCTCCCAAAAAAATAAACATTGTGCTTACCTTGCCCCGTTCCTATGACAGCCGGAGCGCTGCACAGCCTCCGAGTGGGACGCTTGAGCAGACCAGTGTGATGCAATGATGTCATCATGCCGGCATGCGCAGGGAGTCTTCCCAGCACCTTATAGGTTGCAGGTCTAACGTGGCCTGCAGCCTATAGTATTAATTTGTGTCTGCATCCTGAGGATGCAGATACAAGTGATTGTTGCTGTCACTATCACCGGGGCCCCCTCCGATGCTAGCCACACCACCGGGCATGAGGGGGCTCGTGCCACCCGGCCCATAAATGTCACGCAAAAATGGACCGAAATAGGACATGCAGTGAGTTTCATCCAAACATCCATGTACTGTCCTTTTTTCATGCATCATTTGCTAAAGAAATGATGAGAAGAATAAACAAAAAACCAGGAAGTGCAGAAGCACGGACGTGAAAAACTGACGCCACACGGAAAACACACTGATGCCACACAGAACTGAATGCATGAAATAAGCTCCCTTTTTTGTGGATGCAAAACGGACACGCGTATCTAAATAAGGCCTCAAGGGAACCCGTCAGTGACTTTATGCTGCAGTCTCGGCATAAAGTAGTGTCAGACATGCTGATTTCAGCGGTCTGTCACATATGTCTGATAGCTTAGTGATTATAGAGAACTTACATTTAGAACATTGCAACATTTGCTTCGCACTGAGAGGAAGGAATCCAGAGTATTCGTAAGCTGTGGGTTCCCATGCCCAGCCGCCGATGATTGACAGCTCTTTTGCTTCGCACAATAATAGATTGGAGTGTGTGAAAGTGAGTAAAATATGTTTATGTGACTCCATTTTCTATCAGTTTGCTACTCAAATTTGCAGGTATTAGTTTGTAAGTATCTGTTTCTCTGTAAAAATAAAATTATGCTGGGACTTTCTGAGAAATCTAGTGTTGATCTTGCATTGTTGTATGCTTCCCATGAGAACCTTGTCTTACTCATGATTGACTCAGCTCGAGCCAACGCCCTACTTGTGAGCTATGATTATAACTGCGTACTAACAATAAAACAGAGAAGGATTGTGGATATACAAAACACGTCTATGTGTCTCTTACTTCTCTCCGGTATATCGATATAATTAATTGGGATCTGGACAAGTAACTGAAGGGTGTCTTCACTTGATTGCGGCTGCTCATGAATACGATGGACTCATTCCTCTAAGTGCGTTGCAAGCGCTGCAACGTTCTAATGCCTCATGCACACGACCATGTGTGCCAGCCAGGTCCTGTCAGTGATCCGTGGAAAGATAGGACATGTCCTATCTTTCGACGGATCGGAAAGTTGGGTCCATTTTCATGCATATGATAATGCCCTTGTGGTGGAGAAATGGAAAGGAAGCAATTACATGGCCAATGAAATACCAGAGCTACATAAGCAAATGGAATGTATTAGAATATTTTCTGACACCATTCACAGAGATGAAAAGGTTAAAATCCGACACCACTTTGCTGCCTTAGCGGCTCTCATGCTGATTAATCTTACGAGGCTCCAGAACAAAATATGGGTTTCACATTAGCAAAGATTATTCTAACAAGATGCGATTCGTTGTGAGCAAGACAAAGATAATTACGGCATTACGGCAGATTGCGAGCTTTGTTTGCATATTATTTGCATGTTTACATTTTGATCCAGTTCCCACAGATTGGGGCTGACCTTTCTGTGTTCTGCTCAAGCTCTAACACAGTTTGTGTGTACACTTTCCATTTGTATTATCTGTTTCCATCTGTTCCTCTGTGTTAAAATCTCTCTGATTGTTTCTCTCTGACTTGTTTTGCTTTACAACGGCTGTTGTTTGCATACAAAGGTGCAGTGCCACTTAGGACCAAAAGCTTCTAATGAGCATGATCATCTTAATTGGGTTTATTTTGTTCTAGATGTGAGGGCTGTTCATGGGCAGAATCCAGAGAACAAAGCAAGTTGCAATTTTCCCTGTGTGCATGTCTAAAACACCAGGAAGCCTCCACAATGTGTTAGGGACTGGTGCCCTGCTGGCTGATATGAGTACATGCCACATTAATAATAGTGTTAGACCGAATGACAACTACTGCTATTCTTTATATAATATTGTGTTACGTTATATTTTATATATCAAATTATATCTCGTATGACTCATTTTTTTGATATGTATATACTACTCAGCTACAGAAAGTGCTATTATTACACTTGTTTTATGTTGTGTTTTCTGAAGTCATGTTAAAATGTTTCCTATAAAGGGGTTGTATTCTATCCATATGCCCTAGTGAGGTATATGGATGTCATAGAGAGGGGGCCCTCTGCTTGGAACCCTCTCTATGAGCCGGAACAGAGAGCCGCTCTATAACAGTCCATCTATGGATTACATCATTCGCCTGAATGGCCGCCATGTAATGCACATTATGAGTGGGTAAACGCAGCTTTCCCCGGTGACAACAACTGACTGCTGCGGGACAAGCCGGCTTTGTTTTTAAAAGCTACTTTAACCCCTGTTAAGCCAAATACTGTTTTGCATTAAACGTTAATTCATCACCCCTGCCTGATCCGAAACAAGTGTGGAAGCACCCTCTGGAGGAAGGGAGAGACACAAATACTGTGGAGAGTAAGCCTATCAGTCACTTCTGTCTGGTAGTTTAGGGATTTTAGAGAACTTACACTTAAAACAATGTAGCGTTGCAACGCACTGAGAAGAAGGAGTCTGGCGTATTCATTAAATAAAGCTTATTCATCATATCTCGAAAAGTTCTGCAATAACAGCTCCTTGATTCAGCTTTTCTGTCAGGTTGCACAAGTTATCCAGGTGGCAATCTGTGTTTTGTCTTTTTAATTGTGTGTTTCCCTGATGAACCTGTCATTTTACCAGGGGAAATGCGTCGGAATTGTGTTTATTATCTGCAGGGCCGCCATCAGGAATTTCAGGGCCTACTACAGCTAAATTTTCTGGGCCCCCCTACCGTGGCACCGCCTGTTAACGGTACTCCGTCCAGCACTATATCATGGTACCCAGGGGGGGTATTAGGGGTACTGATGTGAGAGGCCCGGCCAAACCTAATTGAAAGGGGGGCCCGGCAAACTGCCGCGACTTGCCTTTGTTAGAAAAAAAACAGGCCCCTGCAATGGGGCCTGTTTTTTTCACCAAAAGAATATTGCTGCTGGCCCCCCTTTCAATTAGGTTTGGCCGGGCCTCTCACATCAGTACCCCTAATACCCCCCCTGATGGCGGCCGTGGGTAGCATGGGGGTCGTCATGGGGGCCGTCAAACACCGCCGCCCGTGCGACTGATCGCACGCACCCGAAAACTCCCGCGCATGCGCACCGGCGACCGCCTGGAACCGCGCACCGAATTTTGAGGCAGATTTTGACCTGCCCACACTATCTTGCCGCGTTTTTTGCCAGCGGCGATTGAGGACAGCAGACAAAAAACGCAGCGAAAAAATGCATTTTCTGCCTCCCATTGATTTAGATGGGAGGTCAGAGGCAGAACCACGGCAAGAAAGGACGTGCTGCTTTTTCTTTTTTCCGCGACTGGCTCCCATTGATTTCAGATTAAATCAATGGGAGGCGGTTTTGGAAGTTGTTTGGTGCTGATTCTGACGCAGTGTCCGAGTCAATATCAAGGCCCAAAAACTCTGTGAACTGGGCCTTATTGTTGGGGCTTATTCAGACGAACGTGTAATACATCCGTGCAACGCGCACGGACCTATGTTACTCTATGGGGCCGTGCAGACTGTCCGTGATTATCACGCAGCGTGAGTCCGCTGCGTAAAACTCACGGCATGTCCGATATTTGTGCATTGTTCGCGCATCACGCACCCATTGAAGTCAATGGGTTCGTGAATATCACGCCCAGCACTTCCGCAGCAGTATAAGCTATGAATGAAAACAGAAAAGCACCACGTGCTACAAACAGAGTGTCATAATGATGGCGGCTGCGTGAAAATCACGCAGCCACGCATCATACGCTGCTGACACACGGAGCTGTTATGGACCTTTTGAAAGCGCAAAACGCCACGTTTTTGCGCGCGCAAAAAGCACACGCTCATGTAAATCCGGCCTTAGGGTAGGAACACACTAGGCATGAACACTGCGGATTTTATGCAACACATTTTATTGTGGAGAATCCGCAGCATATCACAGTCGCAGCAGAGGGGATGAGATATGAACAAATCTCATCCACACGCTGCAAAAAAAATGGGCTTTCGTGGGCGAGTGCGCACGCGCGGGAGGTTCCTTGTGCGCGCGCGGGAGGTTCCTTGTGCGCGCGCGGGAGGTTCCTTGTGCGCGCGCGCGGGAGGTTCCTTGTGCGCGCGCGCGGGAGGTTCCTTGTGCGCGCGCGCGGGCGGTTCGATGGCCCCCATGAAGAGAGGGGGGCCCGCAGCTCACGACATTCTGTGGTGAAAAAAACGGGCCCCATTGCAGGGGCCCGTTTTTTTCTACCAATGGCAAGTCGCGGCAGTTGCCGGGCCCCCCTTTCAATTAGGTTTGGCCGGGCCCCTCACACCAGTACCCCTATTACCCCCCTGATGGCGGCCCTGATTATCTGTACTTATTTTGTTAATTTTTTATGTGCAGTACCGCCTTCTAGAGAAACATAAGGCCAATGAGATCTGAAATGTAATACATGTGTATATTGTTACTTTTTACAATACACATTTTCCATCCTTGAGTCTGCACCTGCTTCTATGTCTGTGAGACTGACTCCATCTTCCACCACTCAGGGTGGCAGGCTTAGGAGTGGGAGAACCTATCACAGCCTGGCCAGACGGAGCTAGCTCCCGCCCTCTGTCTATTTATACCTGCCTTTCCTGTTCCTCCTTTGCTTGTGATTCTTCTCGTTTGGTTTCCTGGCCCTGCTGCAGCTTCTTGTACCATTGTTCTTGCTTCATATTGACCCCGGCTTGCTGACTACTCTCCTGCTCTGCGTTTGGTACCTCGTACACTCCTGGTTTGACTCGGCTTGTTTACTACTCTTCTGCTCTGCGTTTGGCACCTCGTACTCTCCTGGTTTGACTCGGCTCGTTCACTTCTCTTGTTGCTCACGGTGTTGCCGTGGGCAACTGCCCCTTTCTCCCCCTAGCTCTGTGTACCCTTGTCTGTTTGTCTGTTTGTCTGTCGTGCACTTATTGAGCGTAGGGACCGTTGCCCAGTTGTACCCCGTCGCCTAGGGCGGGTCGTTGCAAGTAGTCAGCGACTGAGTGGTGGGTAGATTAGGGCTCACTTGTCTGTATCCCCACCCCCGTCATTACATAATCACAAGCCCATACCTAGTCTACCCTGGTCCCTGACACCACTATGGACCCCCTTGAGACCCTGGCTCTGCAAATGCAAGGTCTCTCCCTACAGGACTAGGCCCTGGCTCAGAGGGTCAACCAGCCTGATGCTACCATAATAGTCCCCCTCACCTCACCTCTTGAACCCCACCTCAAGTTGCCCGACCGGTTCTCAGGGGACCGGAAGACTTTTCTCTCCTTTCGGGAGAGTTGTAGGCTCTATTTTCGTTTAAAGCCCCACTCCTCAGGTTCTGAGAGCCAGCGGGTGAGTATAATTATGTCCCGGCTCCAGAAAGGGCCCCAAGAATGGGCCTTTTCCTTGGCTCCTGACGCCCCTGAACTTTCCTCCGTTGATCTTTTCTTTTCTGCTCTCGGACTCATCTATGACGAGACTGACAAGACTGCTTTTGCCGAGAATCAGCTGGTGACCTTACGTCAGGGTAAGAGACCTGTTGAGGAGTATTGCTCTGACTTTAGGAAGTGGTGCGTAGCTTCTCGGTGGAATGACCCTGCCTTAAGGTGCCAGTTTAGGTTGGGTCTGTCGAACGCCCTGAAAGATCTGCTAGTTAGTTATCCCTCTTCTGACTCCCTAGACCAGGTTATGGCTTTAGCAGTACGACTTGACCGACGTCTCAGGGAATGACGACTTGAACGTCTTGATGTTTTCTCCTCTGACTCCCCCATGATGCCTCCCAAGGTTCCGTTGCTTCGTTCCTCCCCGGAAGACTCGGAGGTACCTATGCAACTCGGGGCCTCCGTGTCCCCCCAACAACGTAGAGATTTCCGCAGGAAGAATGGTCTCTGCTTCTACTGTGGGGATGACAAGCATCAAGTGAACAACTGTCCTAAGCGTAAGAATGCAGCCGGAGAACTTCCGCGCCTAAGTGATCATCGGGGAGATCACTTGGGCGCACAGGTATTTCCCGTAAATATGAAACGTAATAAAATCTTGCTTCCCTTTCAGGTCTCTTTTGGTGGTAGGTCTGCTACCGGCAGTGCCTTCGTGGATTCAGGGTCTTCTGCTAATATCATGTCTGTGGAATTTGCTATGTCTCTAGCTATGCCTTTGATTGATTTGCCTAAACCTGTCCCGGTAGTGGGTATCGACTCCACTCCTCTTGCTAATGGTTATTTTACACAGCATACCCCTGTTTTTGAACTCCTTGTTGGCTCCGTGCATTTGGAGCAGTGCTCTGTACTGTTAATGCAGGGATTATCTTCCGATTTGGTTTTAGGCCTTCCCTGGTTGCAGTTGCATAATCCCACGTTTGACTGGAATTCTGGGTACCTTACCAAGTGGGGTAATGAATGCTTGACGTCATGTTTTTCTGTTAATTCTATTTCTCCCCATGAGGAGGTGAACACGCTACCTGAGTTTGTTCAGGACTGCGCCGATGTTTTCTCTAAGGAGGCCTCCGAAGTGTTACCTCCTCATAGAGAATATGATTGCGCAATTAATTTGGTACCAGGAGCTAAGCTCCCTAAGGGTTGGATATTTAATCTCTCTTGTCCCGAACGTGAAGCCATGAGAGAGTATATCCAGGAATGCCTGGCCAAGGGTTACATTCGCCCCTCTACTTCTCCGGTAGTTGCTGGCTTCTTCTTCGTAGGGAAGAAGGATGGTGGTCTTAGGCCATGCATTGACTACCGAAGCTTGAATAAGGTCACTGTAAGGAACCAGTATCCCCTTCCTCTGATTCCTGATCTCTTTAATCAGGTTCAGGGGGCCCAATGGTTCTCTAAGTTTGATCTGCAGGGGGCGTATAACCTTATCCGCATCAAAGAGGGGGATAAGTGGAAGACTGCGTTTAACACGCCCGAAGGTCATTTCGAATACCTCGTCATGCCCTTTGGGTTATGTAATGCTCCCGCGGTCTTCCAGAATTTCATAAATGAAATTTTAAGAGACTACCTGGGGTTATTTCTTGTAGTGTACCTTGATGACATACTTGTGTTTTCCAAGGACTGGTCCTCCCACATTGAGCATGTCAGGAAGGTGCTCCAGGTCCTTCGAGAAAACAAACTGTTTGCAAAGACCGAAAAATGTGTGTTTGGGGTGTAGGAGATACCATTTTTGGGTCAAATCCTCACTCCTCATGAATTCTGCATGGACCCCGCCAAGGTCCAGGCTGTGGCGGAATGGGTCCAACCTGCCTCCCTGAAGGCGTTACAGTGCTTCCTGGGGTTCGCTAATTATTACAGGAGGTTTATTGCTAACTTCTCGGTCATCGCTAAGCCTCTTACGGATCTCACTCGCAAAGGTGCTGATCTCCTCCACTGGCCTCCTGAGGCTGTCCAGGCTTTTGAGGTCCTTAAGAAGTGCTTATTCTCGGCCCCGGTGCTGGTTCAGCCCAACGAAATGGAGCCATTTATCGTGGAGGTTGACGCATCCGAGGTGGGAGTGGGGGCTGTCTTGTCCCAGGGTACCAGGTCCCTCACCCATCTCCGTCCCTGTGCCTACTTCTCCAGGAAGTTTTCACCCACTGAGAGTAACTATGATATTGGCAACCGCGAACTCTTAGCCATTAAATGGGCATTTGAAGAGTGGCGCCACTTCCTGGAGGGGGCTAGGCACCAGGTAACGGTCCTTACCGACCACAAGAATCTGGTTTTCCTAGAATCTGCCCAGAGGCTAAACCCGAGACAAGCTCGTTGGGCGTTATTTTTTACCAGATTCAACTTTGTGGTTACCTATAGGGCTGGGTCTAAAAATGTTAAGGCTGATGCACTGTCACGTATATTCATGGCCAGCCCTCCTTCGGAGGAAGATCCTGCTTGTATTTTGCCTCCAGGTATAATAATTTCCGCTATTGATTCTGATTTAGTCTCTGAAATTGCGGCTGATCAAGGTTCAGCTCCCGGGAGCCTTCCTGAGAACAAGCTGTTTGTTCCCCTGCAATTCCGGCTAAGGGTACTGTAATGATGGGGGTAGGGAAACAGACAAGTGAGCCCTAATCTACCCGCCACTCAGTCCCTGCCTACTTGCAATGACCCACCCTAGGCGACGGGGTACAACTGGGCGACGGTCCCTACACTCAATAAGTGAACGACAGACAAACAGACAAGGGAACACAGAACCTAAGGGAAACGGGGCAGTTGCCCACGGCAACACCGTGAGCAACAAGAGTAGTAAACGAGCCGAGTCAAACCAGGAGAGTACGAGGTGCCAAACGAAGAGCAGGAGAGTAGTGAACAAGCCGAGTCAAACCAGGAGAGCACGAGGTACCAAACGCAGAGCAGGAGAGTAGTCAACAAGCCAGGGTCAATACGAAGCATGGACAAATAGTACAAGAAGCTGCAGCAGAGCCAGGAAACCAACAGAGAAGATTCACAAGCAAGGAGGAACAGGAAAGGCAGGTATAAATAGACAGAGGGAGGGAGCTAGCTCCGTCTGGCCAGGCTGCGATATGCTCTCCCACTCCTAAGCCTGCCATCCTGAGTGGTGGAAGATGGAGTCAGTCTCACAGACCTAGAAGCAGGTGCAGACTGATTACCTATGGGCGTTGATAAAGAAGCTGTGCCTGGCAGATCCTTTACAGGAACTTAGGGAAAATCATGACTCCGCACTATCTGGCCATCCAGGCATCCTGGGTACCAAGCACCTCATTGCCAGAAACTATTGGTGGCCTGGGTTGCCTAAAGACGTTAAGGCCTACATCGCCGCTTGTGAGGTTTGTGCTAGGTCCAAGACTCCCAGGTCCCGACCAGCGGGCTTACTATGTTGTTTGCCCATTCCCCAGAGAACTTGGACCCATATCTCCATGGATTTTATCACCGATTTGCCTCCATCTCAAGGCAAGTCGGTGGTGTGGGTTGTAGTAGACCGCTTCAGTAAGATGTGCCACTTTGTGCCCCTCAAATAACCACCCAATGCTAAGACGTTAGCTACCTTGTTTGTCAAACACATCCTGCGTCTCCATGGGGTCCATGTCAATATTGTTTCTGATAGAGGGGTACAATTTGTTTCATTGTTTTGGAGAGCCTTCTGTAAAAAGTTGGAGATTGATCTGTCCTTCTCCTCTGCCTTCCATCCTGAAACTAATGGCCAAACTGAGAGGACTAATCAGTCTCTAGAACAATATTTAAGGTGTTTTATCTCTGACTGTCAATATGATTGGGTCTCATTCATTCCCCTCGCCGAATTTTCCCTTAATAACCGGGTCAGTAACTCGTCAAGGGTCTCCCCCTTTTTCTGTAATTTTGGGTTTAATCCACGGTTCTCTTCCGTTTCACCTGGTAGTTCCAACAATCCCGAGGTAGAGGTCGTTCATCGAGAACTGTGCACAGTCTGGGCTCAGGTTCAGAAGAACCTAGAGGCGTCCCAGAGCATACAAAAAACTCAGGCAGATAGAAAACGTTCTGCTAACCCCTTGTTTATGGTCGGGGATTTGGTGTGGCTATCGTCTAAAAATTTGCGCCTTAAGGTCCCGTCCAAGAAGTTTGCTCCCCGGTTTATAGGGCCGTACAAGGTCATTGAAGTCCTCAATCCTGTCTCCTTCCGACTGGAGTTGCCCCCATCTTTTCGAGTACACGACGTGTTCCATGCCTCCCTCCTTAAACGCTGCTCCCCGTCCTTGGCTCCCTCGAGGAAACCTCCGGTCCCTGTTCTCACCCCTGAGGGGGCAGAATTCGAGGTGGCCAAGATTGTGGACAGCAGGATGGTCCAAGGCTCCCTCCAGTACCTGGTCCATTGGAGAGGATATGGGCCTGAGGAGAGGACTTGGGTACCCGCTCTGGATGTTCACGCTGGGATATTGGTCAGGAGGTTTCACCTTCGTTTCCCCAGTAAACCAGGTCCACTTATAAAGGGTCCGGTGGCCCCTCATAAAAGGGGGGGTACTGTAAAGGATCTGCCGGGCACAGCTTCGGGGTTAACGCCCATAGATACTCAGTCTGCACCTGCTTCTATGTCTGTGAGACTGACTCCATCTTCCACCACTCAGGGTGGCAGGCTTAGGAGTGGGAGAACCTATCACAGCCTGGCCAGACGTAGCTAGCTCCCACCCTCTGTCTATTTATACCTGCCTTTCCTGTTCCTCCTTTGCTTGTGATTCTTCTCGTTTGGTTTCCTGGCCCTGCTGCAGCTTCTTGTACCATTGTCCTTGCTTCATATTGACCCCGGCTTGCTGACAACTCTCCTGCTCTGCGTTTGGTACCTCGTACACTCCTGGTTTTACTCGGCTTGTTTACTACTCTTCTGCTCTGCGTTTGGCACCTCGTACTCTCCTGGTTTGACTCGGCTTGTTCACTTCTCTTGTTGCTCACGGTGTTGCCGTGGTAAACTGCCCCTTTCTCCCCCTAGCTCTGTGTACCCTTGTCTGTTTGTCTGTCGTGCACTTATTGAGCATAGGGACCGTCGCCCAGTTGTACCCCGTCGCCTAGGGCGGGTCGTTGCAAGTAGGCAGGGACTGAGTGGTGGGTAGGTTAGGGCTCACTTGTCTGTCTCCCCACCCCCGTCATTACAGATAGGGTATCTTTTATGAAAGCCAATTGTCAAAATCTGCACTGTACCTAAATGACATCCATTCGGACCATGTACTTTAGAAATTATCCACATGTCGCGATCATTAGCTACCCAGTTCGCAATTCGCATCAAGATATTGACTTCGCCCACTATTCTACAGAATAAACAGTGATAGATTCCAAAGTCAAAGGATAATTTTGTGTGGTGCTGTGAGAAAGTGTTATTTTCTATAATATGAAATATAGATGGAGGACATTATTCACCCAATTCATTCTTGGCCAAAAATATTCTTGCCAGTTGCAAGTGTTTGGCAAAAATTCAGACCACTAGGAACCAACTGCGCCAATTAGTTATAAGTCAATCACCAGGACTCATGGGCCGTTTTCTTTTTTTTTTCTTTTTCTTTTTTTATAAGAAAAAGTCTCGGCTGATAGTATGTTTTTGACATTTATCAAGAAACAGGAGCTAATAATATGTGAACCACTGTTAAAAATTTATTGTAGTGATCAATGGGTGTCCAGATGTTTTAACCCCTAAAGGACGTGGACTAGTTCAGGACAGAGCCCCATTTTTCATATCTGACGTGTCACTTTATGTGGTAATAACTTTGGAACGCTTTTACCTATCCAAGCGATTCTGAGATTTTTTTTCTCGTGACACATTGGACTTTATGTTACTGATAAAATTTGGTCGATACATTCAATATTTAATAGTGAAAAACACCGACATTTTGCAAAAAAATTGCAAAATTTAGCATTTTTCTAAATTTAAATGTATCTGCTTGTAAGACGTATGTCTACTTTAGATTGGCATCGGTTTCTGAACATTCTTTTCTTTTGCTAGGACGTTATAAGGCTTCAACTTTAGCAGAAATTTCTCACATTTTCAATAAAATTTCAAAAGGCTATTTTTTCAGGGACGAGTTCAGTTGTGAAGTGGTTTTGAGAGGTCCATACAATGCAAAACCCCATAAATCACCCCATTTTAAAAACTGAAACCCTCAAAGTATTCAAAACAGCACTCAGAAAGTTTATTAACCCTTTCACAAGAATTAAAGCAACGTAGGGGGGGAATTTACAAATTCAATTTTTTTTTGCAGAAATTCATTTTTAATCCTTTTTTTCCCCTGTAACACAGAAGGTTTGACCCAAGAAATGCAACTCAATATTTATTGCCCAGATTCTGACGTTTTTAGAAATATCCCACATGTGGCCCTAGTGTGCTAATGGACTGAAACACAGGCATCAGAAGCAAAGGAGCACTGAGACGATTTTTGGGCCTTCTTTTTATTAGAATATATTTTAGCCACCATGTCCGGTATGAAGAGGTCTTGTGGGGCCAAATCAGTGGAAACACCCTCAAAAAGACACCATTTGGCAAACTAGACCCCTCAAAGAATTTATCAAGGGGTATAATGGGCATTTTGACTCCACAGTTTTTTTTGCTGAATTTAGTGGAATGAAGCTGTAAAAATGAAAATCTTCATTTTTTTCCAATAGACATTTTCAATTTTAACAAGGCATAAAGGAGAAAAAACACCACAACGTTTGAAAAGCAATTTTTCCTGATTACGGCAATACCCCATATGTGGTAATAAACTGCTGCTTGGACATACGGCAGGGCTCAGAAGAGAAGAAGAACCATTTCGCTTTTTGAGCTCAAGTTTTGCTGCAATGGTTTTCGGGTGTCATGCCGCATTTGCAAAGCCCCTGTGGGACCAAAACAGTGGAAAACCCCCAAAAGTGACACCATTTGGGAAAATACACCCCTGAAGGAATTTATCTAGGGTTATAGTGAGCATTTTGACCCCAGAGATTTTGTGCTGAATTTAGTGGAATTAGGCCATGAAATTCAAATTTTTTTCCGATAAAACGTGGATATTTTCAATTTTTACAAGGTATAAAAGGTGAAAAAGCACCCCAACATTTGAAAAGCAATTTCTCCCGATTACGGCAATACCCCATAAGTGATTATAAACTGCTGTTTGGACACACGGCAGGGCTCAAAAGGGAAGGAGCATTATTTGGAGCTCAGATTTAGCTGGAATGGTTTTCGGGTGTCATGTCACATTTGCAAAGTGCCCACGGGGCCAAAACAGTAGGAACCCCCCAAAAGTGACCCCATTTGGAAAACGACACCCTTAATGAATCTATCTAGGTCTTTTGCAGAATTTATTGGAATTAGGGCGTAAAAATGAATATCAAATTTAAAATGTTTTCATTTTCACAAGGGATAAAGGAGAAATATCACCCCAACATTTGTAAAGCAATTTCTCCAGAAATTACAGAAATACCCCACATGTGGTCATAAACTGCTGTTTGGACACACAGCAGGGCTCAGAATGGCAGGACCGCTATTTGGCATGCAGATTTTGCTGGATTGTTTTTTGGGAGCCATGTCGCATCTGCAAAACCCTGAGGTACCAGAGTACAGTGGGAGCCCCCAAGAAGTGACTCCATTTTGAAAACGTCACCCCTCAAGGCAATTATCATTCGCCTGGACATATGACAGGGCTCAGAATTGAAGAGCAACATGCGCATGTAAGGCCTATTTTGCTGATTTTCACAGCATTGGCCCTCAATTGCAGGGCTCTGAGGTCAAATAGTAAAACAAACCCTCAAGTAGTGACCCCTATTTTGGAAACTACACCCCTTAAGGCATTTTAAGGGGTTCAGTGAGCATTTTGACCCCTCGATGTTTTTTCATTAGTAATTAATGTGCAGCGGATGGTGCAAAGTGAAAATTGCAATTTTCCACTGATATGCCATTTTAGTGCACAATATGTTGTGCCCAGTTTGTGCCACCAAAGACACACACCTCGTAAACTGCTAAGCTGGTTCACCCCCGTATGGCGATGCTATATTCGTGGACGTAAACTGCTGTTTGGGCACACTGTATGGTTCAGAAGGGAGGGAGCGCCATTTGGCTTTTGGAGCGCAGATTTAGCTTGGCAGTTGTTCTGTTTGGGGTTTTGCTGGTATTTCAGTTTATAATTGGGGCATATGTAACCTGTGCAGAGTATATCAGGGCATATGTAAGCTGTGCGGAGTATATCAGGGCATATGTAATCTGTGCAGAGAACATTAGGGCATAATAAAAGGGTATAATAATGGGGTAAATAAATAATATTTCAGAGATATGTGGCCAGTGTCGCACTGATAAATGGTGCCCGGTATTATCCGTTTTTGGACACTCTGCACTTTGTGTCACCATATTGTGAGAGCCAGTGTAAGGGCTTGTTTATTGCGGGACGGGTTGTAGTTATTATTGGTACTGTTTTGAGGTACACGGGACTTTATGATCATCTTTTTATTTCATGTTTTGGGGGGGGTGGTGATAAAAAAATAGCGATTCTGGCATTGTTTTTTTATTTATTTCTTTGCGGTGTTCACTTTGTGGGAAAAATAACATTATAGTTTCGATCATTACAGAAGCGGCGATACTAAATATGTGTATTTTTAAAAAAAACAGGAGGCCATTGTTAGGCCACCGGTCTGCCGGAGCAGTCATGGGAACCCCACGATTTCATTGCGGGGTTCCGATCTGCTTGCAAACACCATAGATGCAGCACTTGCTTTTGAGCGCTGCATCTAAGGGGTTATTCGGCCGGATTGGAGGCTAGCTCCGGTCCTGCCCTTAAAGAAGTGATAGTGTTAAGCTATCACTGCTTTAAAACTGTGTGTGCAGACATAGTACACTGTTAACGCTATGACGTAATAGTCCGTCTGTTCGGATTAACAGGACAACGCCTGTGACGTACTATTATGTCACATGGCGTTAAGGGGTTAAGGAGACTGGCACAGAGCTGTTTGGGTATATTCACATGTGGCAGATTTGTTGCAGAAAATTCAGCAACTGTCCTATTCATCTGAATGGAGCTTAAAAAAAATCCATGTGCTTTCCAACAAAACAATTTTTTTCATATTTTTAGTCGCAGAAATGTCTGCAACAAATCTGCTGCGTGTGAATATACCCTAAGGGCATGCCCCCACGTGGCGGATTTCCTCCGCAACTGTCCGCATGAATGCCGCACAGAATTTGCGTTGCAGATTCTGCGGCGGATCTGCCCAAAATGTGCAGTAAATTGATGCGGACTAGCTGCTGCGGACTGCGGGAAAAGTGCTTCCCTTCTCTCTATCAGTGCAGGATAGAGAGAAGGGACAGCACTTTCCCTAGTGAAAGTAAACGAATTTCATACTTACCGGGCGTTGTCTTGGTGACGCGTCCCTCTTTCGGCATCCAGCCCGACCTCCCTGGATGACGCGGCAGTCCATGTGACCGCTGCAGCTTGTGATTGGCTGCAGCCGTCACTTAGACTGAAACGTCATCCTGGGAAGCCGGACTGGAGACAGAAGCAGGGAGTTCTCGGTAAGTATGAACTTCTATTTTTTTGACAGGTTGCTGTATATTGGGATCGGTAGTCACTGTCCAGGGTGCAGAAACAGTTACTGCCGATCGCTTAACTCTTTCAGCACCCTGGACAGTGACTATTTACTGACGTCTCCTAGCAACGCTCCCGTAATTACGGGAGCCCCATTGACTTCCTCAGTCTGGCTGTAGACCTAGAAATACATAGGTCCAGCCAGAATGAAGAAATGTCATGTCAAAAAAGCAAGACGCATCCGCAGCACACATAACATGTGCATGACAGCTGCGGACTTCATTGCGGAATTTAGAATCTCCATTGAAGTCAATGGATAAATTCCGCCATGAGTCCGCAACCAGTCCGCCACTGGTCCGCAACAGACAGAGCATGCTGCGGACACCAAATTCCGCTCCGCAGCCTATGCTCCGCAGCAGAATTTTACGCATCGTCTAAACGAACACTTCTAAATAGAAGTGGAAGTCAATGGAGAAACGGCTCCGCTGCGGATTAACGCTGCGGAGTGTCCGCAGCGGAATTCAAGTGAAATTCCACCACGTGTGAACCCAGCCTAAATCTTTTAGTTGCTACTTTTGTACATAAAACTTCATGCCTCTTTCTGAGCTGTATCTTATCTATCATTAAGGCTTTTAATTCTGACATGCATATGATGGATCCATTTTTTTTATTGAATTGAAATGGAAGCATGATAGATCCTAACAGCTGCCATTGACTTTAATGGAAACTCTAAGGTTTCCTTTTTTTCTTTGTAGAATAACTTAGAAGACTTCTCTATACTCCCAGCCAAAAGAAACTGCAGTAACTGAAGCCAAATGTAAGTATTTGCCAACAGGAAAATCCTATTGAAATCAATAGGGACATTTTCCAACTGCCATAGAGCCTAAAGCAAACAAATCCCTTTCCTTCTCTAGTCCTTGAATCTAGGAGGTGGGGGTGGATGCACTTACGTTTAGGTAAAGGGTACAGGCTGAGGATTTTTTCCAGCCATGATCTTGCTTTTGTTAGTTTGGTATGTTTTTTCGTGATACAAGTATTAGTGCTTTACATATCTCTAGCAACATATCAATTTCTGCTGCAATAGCCATTTATGGTATGTTGGTTCTAGGAGACCAAGGACCACTTAGCCCTTTCCTCCAGGACAACATCTGTAATCCCAGATATAAATACAGCACAAAATAAGAGATTACCAGAATTGAAAACAAGCTCCAGCCACTTGGTTGCGTTTGTATATCTAATATAAAGTAAACCATAGAACATTCTGTCAATACATACTCAATGTATAGCATACAAATGTACTAGAGGTGCACACATGTACCGTACAGTTTATCACCAAACAGAATACAGATAAGGATGTGTAGAAAGCATAGCAATGCAGACCATGCCACAGAAAAAGAACAAATTCACATTCACGAGAGAACTCCCATTGGTAATAGAGCATTAGTGGTAAAGAGTACAAATAGGGATCTCGGTATGTAGGAGAATACGACTTTCATCTAGCTGTAAAAAAAATATTTTTGTTTCAGAGGAAAACAAGATGAGGCTGAAGCAATCATTATCCATGGACAATGGCTTCCGAAACATATAATCAAATGACGGGGTAAAGTAAGGTCTTACAGTAAAACAAACACATCCTGTGTATTATCTGGTGTATCTTGGTAATGTACACAGGATCCATTCATCTTTAGAAATGGGAAAATAACAAGTGCGTTTTCAGTTTCATTTCAACCCCTGGATAATCTGCAGAGGCACTTTTTTTTCACTCAACATTTATATTCACTTTTATTTTGTAGAGAAGAGGATAAACTTTTTCTGATGGAATCCGGTTGTCTGGAAGCAGTAGGTGCCTTTTTCTTTGGCAATCCAATTATTTGGTCTGTTGATTTAACAAGAGTTTTTTATGTGTTTCAGGTTAACATTTGTACTGTATGAGGAAATTGGAAACGTATGATTGTAATACTGGCATACATGCTATAATATCACAGGCAATTGGACATCTACAGCCACAAGATGACATCAATAGAGAATGGCAACACTCCAAAATAGTCAAAACAAATATATATGTATATATAATACAGCCCCAAACTTGTGAGGAGCCTCCACCATGCTTCACTGTTGCCTTCAGACACTCATTATTGTACCGCTCTCCAGCCCTTCTGCGTACAAACTGCTTTCTGTTACAGCTAAATATGTCACATTTTGACTCATCAGTCCAGAGCACCTGCTGCCATTTTTCTGCTCCCCAGTTCCTATGTTTTCGTGAACAGTTGAATAGTAGAGTCGCTTGGCCTTGTTTCCACGTCGAAGGTATGTTTTTTTTGGTTGAAATTCTTCCATGAAGACATCTTCTGGCCAGACTTCTCTGAACAGTAGATGGGTGTACCTGGATCCCCCTGGTTACTGACAGTTTTCATTTGATAGCAATGCTGGACATGTTCCGATTTAGAAGGAAAGTAAACATAATGTGTCTTTGATGTGGTGCACTAAGTTTCCTTGACTGACCACTGCATCTATGGTCCTCAACGTTGCCCATTTCTATGTGCTTCTTCAAAAGAGCTTGTACAGCACATCTTAAAACCCCAGTCTGCTTTAAAATCTTTGCCTGGGGGAGACCTTGCTGATGCAGTATAACTACCTTCTATTTGGTGCTGTGCTTAGTCTTGCCATGTGGACCTGTGAGATGAAACTGTCTTCCACAACCTCACCTTTGTAGCAGAGTTTTGCTGTTCCTCATCCAGTTTTCAACCTACATATGAAAATTATGATCATTATCACCTGTTTGGTATAATCAGTTAATCATACGTCTGCCTACAATCCTACATAATCCATGACTTTGTGCAAGTGTACCAAGGAGAATTGACGCTGTTTTGAAGGCAAAAGGTGGTCACAAGAAATACACATATATATATATATATATATATATATATATATATATATATATACCACAATCCACAATTGGATTGTAGTTGAACATTGTTGAGCTTTTTTGTCAAGATTCCTCTGCGGATAGCACCCATATCTTTATGCTGCGGTGCAGCTCCTACATCTCGTTTGTTCTTTTATATATATACATATATATACACATATATATATATGTATATATATATATATATATATATATATATATATATATATATATATATATATATATATATATATCCATGTTGTGATGTAATAGCCCCTAGTAGAGCTTTTATCCCATTTGATGAAAGCTCCAGTAGGGGCTGAAACATCACAACATGGATGAATAAAGAAAGTATATATATATATGTATATATATATATATATATATATATATATATATATTTTTAGTATTTGCCATTCTATATTATGATGGTTGTTGTCAGTTTTGTTGTCCTACTTAGGTATTATTCAGACAGCGGTAATGCGGCTGAATTTTAGCATCCAGATAATAACAAAAAGATCCGGCCTACCGGCAGTTCAAGTAGACTGTACTTAGATAACCCTAAAACGATACAGGGATCTAAATTTAGTCCAGTCAAACCACCAGTCCATGAGTTGTTTTGCAGCTGTAATACAGAAAGTAAAATGTGACTGCATTATAGCCATCTAAAGGCATCTTCACTGTGCATGAAGGCTGTATAGAGGCATGCTGAGTCCCATACTACCATGTACTATATATAAGATATGCACCATGAGATGAATGAAGGTAAAAAAAAAAAGAGGTAGATGAAAACTAGAAAAGGGTCATGGTAAAAGGTGTTGTCTACAGTCCTACTGCAACATTTTCACGTTTGTGGTAGTTGCTACATTAGCAGTTTATAATTGTAATGCAACATTTATAAGAAAGAGATTTTTTGGAAATCTACAATATGGCTCTAACATGGACTGCTCATGTGAATAAAGTCTAAAGCTGAAACTAAAGATGTGGTAAAATATTCAAACTCCCAAATGTGGGGAGGTATATGGTGGGCTGCTCAAGTAATCATGAAATCGCATGCACACACTTCAGAGCAATAGGCAATCTTTGAGCCGCAGTAGGGTACCTCTGTATGGTGCTGTATTACGGGGTTTTTCTCCGCTAGAAGCAATAGCTATTGCTCCATAATATGACATCCATCGGAACATGCCACGTTTTTTCTCAATATGTAGAAAAAATCTCTGTATGATTTTGTATAAAGTTGGAGGCCTATAATGGTACAATATGTGTCCATAGACTTTTATGGCAGGCTTATTATGTCTTCATACAACTATAAAATGGTTGAGCCCTTAAAATCATGCAAGAAAGACTTAAAGACATTAGATTAGCATTAGCAACCTTGTAGTCAAAAATATTCAGTAGTCATTCAGAAATGAGGTTAGGAATTGTAACCCACATTATAATTCTTACATTTAAATGTAAAAGCAGAAGTAATCTGGCCTTAATGATTTTCTGATTTCCGGAGATACGGCAATGATTAGAAGTTCAAAGTTTTATTTTCGGAATAAATTTAGTACAGGACAAAATGATAGCCTTTCTTTTTCTAGGCAGCGTCTCATTTTCCTCGGTCTCAATAACTTTCCTTCATTTATTGGAAACAATTTGGAGCCGATTTCTCGCTAATGATTTAATAGTATTATCTACAGGAATTTTAGGCATTGACTATTGCATGATGGTGCTAGAGATAGCATTACACTCAACCCAAAATCTAAATTTGCCTTCAAAATGGTCAGTCTGTTTCTTGACCTAAGGGACTGATCTTTTATACTGGTTAGAATATTGGTAAACCAAATACAAGAGGTGGAAATTAAGGTAATTGACGGCTTTTACTGAAATCGGTAACTGAAGTTGTAAGATGACACAGTCCAGTGGTATTGGTTTTTGAATATATTCCATTAAGCTGAACATATAGAGTTTAACATCGTAGTCCAGATCAATGACTGTGCTGAGAAGTAGACCAGTGGGGGAGAGGTGTAAAGTGTTTCTGATGTAACATATATTTGCAAAGAGCTGCAGTATAAACAGAGATTTATCATGAACCAAAGGTGTCCCAGAGAGATCTCATTGTATCTGGCTAACCATACACAATACCCTTCTACAGGTAAAGAAAAGATCCTTATCCAACTTATATCCCAACATGAAGACATGAACCCACACTCAAAACCTACCGTTCTCAGCTGTACCCAAAACTTATGCATTTGAGTTATTCCCTAAACCCAAAATTGCATTGGCACATGTGTTTGTACTGAGATGAACCATGGTCTGAATTACATGTATTGAAGAAATTAGGATAGGGAACTTAATCAAAACGGAATGTGGAGCCATTGCCCATAGCAACCAATCAGATTTCAAATGAAAGAAGCAACCTAAATTGGTTACCATGAGCAACTGTTCACTTTTCCTTTGTACCAGTTTTAATAAAACTCCACCACTATCTTTATATCTACATAGTCTACAGCAGGGGTCTCAAGCACGCGGCCCGCGGGCCGCATGCGGCCCCTGGGGCTGTCATCTGCGGCCCGCGGGACACAGAGCCGCTAGTATCGGCTCTGCTCCGAGACTCTGGAATTCCCTGACATCGCTGTCCACATATGAACAGCGATGTCTGGGGCTTCCCCAGAGCCGGAGTCCCGGGCAGAGCGCTAGTACAGGCTCTGCTCCGGGACTCGGTGGAATTCCCTGACATAGCTGCCCATATATGGACAGTGTGTCAGGGTCTTCCCCAGAGCGGAGTCCCGTGCAGAGGGCTGGTGTCGACTCTGCTCCGGGACTCTGTGGAATTCCCTGACATCGCTGCCCATATATGGACAGTGTGTCAGGGTCTTCCCCAGAGCGGAGTCCCGGGCAGAGAGCTGGTGTCGGCTCTGCTCCGGGACTCTGTGGAATTCCCTGACATCGCGTTCACATATGAACAGCGATGTCTGGGGCTTCCCCAGAGCCGGAGTTCTGGGCAGAGCGCTAGTACAGGCTCTGCTCCGGGACTCTGTGGAATTCCCTGACATCGTTGCCCATATATGGACAGTGTGTCAGGGTCTTCCCCAGAGTGGAGTCCCGGGCAGAGCGCTATTATCGGCTCTGCTCTGGGACTCTGGGGAAGCCTCTGACATCGCTGTACATACATCGACAATGATGTCAGGGGCTTCCCCAGAGCAGGAGTCCCAGTGATGTCATGAGCCCAGCTGGAGTCCCAGGAAGAGCCTACTAGCGCTCTGCCCGGGACTCCAGCTCTGGGGTTGCCCCTGACATCTCTGTCCATATATGGACAGTGATGTCAGGAGCAGAGCTGGAATCCCAGGTAGAGTGCCAGAAGCGGCTCTGCTCCGGGACGCCAGCTCTGGGCAAGCCCCTGACGGCACTGTGACAGCATCTGCGGAGGGCACTGAGGCAGCATCAACGGAGGGCACACTGCGGCAGCATCAACGGAGGGCACACTGCGGCAGCATCTACGGAGGGCACACTGCGGCAGCATCTACGGAGGGCACACTGCGGCAGCATCTACGGAGGGCACGCTGCGGCAGCATCTACGGAGGGCACGCTGCGGCAGCATCTACGGAGGGCACACTCGGGCAGCATCTACGGAGGGCATACTGCGGCAGCATCTACGGAGGGCACACTGCGGCAGCATCTACAGAGGGCACACTGCGGCAGTATCTACAGAGGGCTCTGCGGCAACATCTACAGAGGACTCTGCGGCAGCATCTACAGAGGACTCTGCGGCAGCATCTACAGAGGACTCTGCGGCAGCATCTACAGAGGACTCTGCGGCAGCATCTGCATTTAGCGACACTTAAACTGGAAAGCTGTATTGTTGAAATAAGCACGTGGAGAAATATCTCAAATTTTAAACCTAGCGGTATTATTATAGTAATGTAGTATTATTATTATAGTAATATAGTGTTATAGTAGTTCAAATAACTAATTGATTAACAATAATTTTGTATTGTATAAAATTTGAAAGTAACGCGGCCCGTCAACTTCCCATTTTTTCTATATGCGGCCCACTTACCCGGCCGAGTTTGAGACCCCTGGTCTACAAAGTATCTGACAATGTTATTGAGATAATACCTACTCTTATGTAGATAACATGATCGGCAAGAGTGATACAGTCGATTTTTTTGCACACATTATGCAAAATTTAAGACATTTTTTTTATACATAATATAATTTCACCCCCATAACAAACAGTAAATCACATTATGTCTGACATAAACAAATAGAGCATTTTACAGCTAGAAAATCAGTCGAACATGGTGGTGGTAGTATGATGGTGTCGAGATACTTTGTTGCCTCAATATGTTAACAACTTGAAATTATTGAAGGCACCTCAGATTCTGCACTGTACCACAAAATATCTGTTCTGTAAACTAGAGCTGTAGTGTTAGGGTCCTTTTACACCGGCCAATTTTGGCTGAAACAACGAGTTCCGATCAATGAGACAGCTCGTTGGTCTCGCTTGTCTGTTCCTTTCACATGGAGTCATGATCAGTAATGTATGGGGACGATCGATCGTTACGATCGCTCGTCCCCATGCATTACCATCATGTTGGCAGCGCATCTCCCTAAACACAGGGAGATGTGTTGCCGACAGCAATAATATTTTCCGCTGCACAAACGATATGATCAGACAATGAACGAGCATTTGCTCATTTATCGGCTGAGCGTTGCCCTGTTTACACGGGCCAATGATTATTTGTCCGATCATTGGCCTGTGTAAAATGGCCTTTACTCTAGTAGTGTGGAAGACTGATAATATTTGCTAGTGTAACCAGCTATTGAAATTACTATTCAAACAATTACTTTTTCACATGGATTATATGGAGGTTGAATGTAATAATGTAAAAATAGTGTGTTATGTATTTACTCCAATAAGTTCCAATCATTTAGTGTGAGAAACCTACAACAATAGACGATATCTGCGAGGGGGGTGAATAATTTTTCACAGCAGTGTTACGATCTGTAAGCTTCAATTCAAGCGTATTAGATAAAAATGTTATTCCTATTTAGCTATGTATAGATTTAGCCATCTGCATACTATTATACTGGATAGGTTATCACATCTTAATGAGTTGTCTTGCTTAGATTACCCATCTTCGACTGCCCTTCCAGAGCATTCTAGTGTAAGGTTCCTCATTTCGCTGGAATAGAGAACAGCTACAAAGAGCGTCTCTTGCTCTGGAGGACCTGGTATTTCCATGCATTTCACCAGTAATTCATTGTGTAATTCTTAAAGAGGCTCTGTCACCAGATTCTCAAATCCCTATCTCCTATTGCATGTGATTGGCGCTGCAATGTAGATAACAGTAACGTTTTTGTTTGTTTTTTAAAACGTTCATTTTTGGCCAAGTTATGAGCTATTATATATATATATATATATATATATATATATATATATATATATATATATATATATGCAAATGAGCTTTGAAATGGACAACTGGGCATTTTTTTTTTCGTTATGTCAAACTGGGCGTGTATTGTGTTTTTAACTGGGCGTGTTTACGTGTATGACGCTGACCAATCAGTGACCAGTCAGCATCATACACTCCTCTCCATTGATTTACACAGCAGCGATGTGCAGCCACATAAACAGAGATTAACGGTAATCAAGTGTCCTGATAATGAATACACATGATCATCCAGCCTGGACGTCATGTGTATTCAGAATCCTGACACTTCTGACTCTTTTCTTTGAGATTTCCAGCAAGGGAAACGAAATCTCGTTTACCTCCGTAATCTCGCTAGATTATGCGTGGCTTGCTGGAATCTCACAGAAAAGATGCAGAAGTGTCAGGATTCTGAATACACATGACGTCCAGGCTGGATTTCATGTGTATTCATTATCAGGACACTGCAGTAACGTTAATCTCTGTGTATGCGGCTGCACATCGCTTCTGTGTAAATGAATGGAGAGGAGTGTATGACGCTGGCTGGTCAGTTATTGGTCAGCATCATACACGTAAACACGGTCAGTTAAAAACACAATACACGCCCAGTTGGACATAACGATAAAAAAACGCCCAATTGTCCATTTCAAAGCTCATTTGCATATATATAAAATAGCTCATAACTTGGCCAAAAATGAACGTTTTTAAAAAAAAAAACAACTTTACTGTTATCTACATTCCAGCGCCGATCACATGCAATAGGAGATAGGGATTTGAGAATTTGGTGACAGAGACTCTTTAACTTCCCTTGTGGTGCTGCTGCATTTCCCCGAAGAACTGAACATATCACTGGGCTCACACATGCAGGACACCCTGTGAACAGCTAATTTTCAGGGGACACTTCTAACAAAGATGGATTCTCCAAAGAGGAAAAACCCTTTAAATATATGACAATATTGGGTTGATGGGAGCTTTGCTAAACTTCTATTTTTCTCTGAAAGTCAATCTGTCATCACATTTTCCCCTCCTAAGCCTCTAATACCGCTACATAGTGAAGGATTATAGTTTTTCAAACATACCTATGTTGTCCTAGTCAGTCCATCGTGAACTATAAATATGATTATTTTTTTTCCAGGCACCGTGTGCAAATGAGCACTGAAGGGAAGTGTCCTTTATTCTAAGTAGGAACCATGGAGAATACAGGACACTTACTGGATGGCAGGACTCTTCAGTGCTCATTTGCATATGGCACATGGAGAAATAAAAGCACTTTTTACTGTTCAGGATGGACTGACTATGGCAACATAGGTATGTTTGAAAAACTGTAATCCTTCCCAATATAGCAGTTTGGGAGGCAAGAATGAGGTGACAGACGCCCTTTAATGTGATGTTTGCTTTATCCTCATCTGGTTATTATTACTGGGATGGTACAGTGACATCAAAGCTGTCTCCATTACAAGTATCATATGTATTGATTTTAAAATGTCTTGGTTTATCTGCTCAGATCTTAATATTAGGTAGTTACCCTGAGCAAACACTACTTAGAAAGCTGCATCTCTAGGCTGATTTGTATGGATAATTGCCAGAAAAACAGAGCTCTGCTACATTGGTAAATTTTGTACAGTATGATGCTGAAACGCTGAATAAAAGTGTAAATCCAGTTAGATTACTCCAAGATAAATGTTCCTGGTAATTAAAGTATATTGTTGCTATTTAATGAGTTCCTAAAGACAGGAAATAATGATGGCGATCTGTTAAAATTCTAGTGCCTGTTAGTTAAAAGAAATACAAAATTGGTGTTGAAGTCCGCATTGAAGATTTCTGATAACTAGAAAGATTAAAACACATGCACACATCTTACAAACTATAACATAATTCCTAAGGGCTCATGAACACGGTGCCATCTATTCCTTCCATACATAAGCGACGGGATGCCATGGACTTTCATTGTGAGTGCCTTTAACTATAGGGGATGCAGAGGTTGCAGTCAAAACTGGCCTTGTAGATTGAGGGAGCCCAAAAGGTCCCCGCCTAATACGAGGAGACAAAGCTCTATAAATGATGCCTGATAGTTGGGCATGTGTTACAGATTTTGCATTAGGACTCAGGAACTTCAATTTATGCCCCTGGGTCCAGGACAGTCCAACATGTTATTAGGATAAGGATCTTTATACAAGAATTGATGTTTTTTTTTTTTTTTTTTGTATGATTAATATCATCTACATATCATATAAGATAAATAAAAACTGACTTACAGGGGAAATTTTGCATTTCGCTGTTAGTGACGCAAAATATAACCATTTCAAATTTGGAAAAAAATGGTCCTGTGTCTAGACATGGCTGTTATCAATACTTGTTATGGCCCCCTCCGGTATTTTGCAATTCCCTCACAGAAAGTTCACCTAATGTGTCCAGCGTCGTTGGTCACACATGCCCAGTAGCTCAGTCCCAATTTCCAGAAACCCTTTTACATGGGCGGCAGAGTAATTCCTGCTATTGTGAAGGTCAGCAAATAAAAATCTATTCAGTAAGAGCAATATCTAGGCACGGGAGAATTTTTTAAATATGATTCCAAGTTAATAATTTTATTTTTTGAGTGTTTTAACAGAGAAATTAAATATTTTGCCCTAGGACAACCCCTTTAATGGCAATTGTGTGTCGTACATTATTTACTGATATTACGACGGTCCACCCCTTTCCACTGAGCACTGCCACCCTACCGGTGGATGACCATATGTTCCATGTATTACAGAGTTATTCTATATAATGACGCACAGTGGCACCATACAGTGGCACACAAAGTGACTACGGGTCAGCAATACAGAACTGTATCGACTCCGTGTGCCAGTGTACAGGCTCCGTGCACATGGCAAAGAGGGCTAATTCTGTCTTTATGGTTGTTAGTCTATAGGTATCTAAATAAGGCAGTAATATTGAAATCTGGTAACAAATCTCTGTCCTTCTCTTTGTGAATTGCTACTTCTATCTGTACAATAGGGTTTTTTGGCCAAATTATTGCCCTCTTAGCCTGTTTATCAGTTTTTTGCTGACTTAATGATTTAGGAAAGTAGATTTGAAAAGGGTTAAAGAAAAGAATCAATTGTCACACAATTACATATCTTCAGTTGCTCCCTACAGTATACATCTTTAGGTCATATGGGAACATTACCCTTTTGTCAGAACATTTTATTACAACATGTACCCAAAATTGAATTTCCTTTTTAGCTTTCCTTTCATTACTATTGAGATCCTAATCACCATTCTCGAAGAATGCATCTAATATGTTTTAGGAAGTACTATTAAGAGTGGATGTATAATAAGAAATCTGAGATGTATTTTTATCTCTCTCAATACGTAGTCTTACTTGTATTGAAAGTATTGTCAGCTTCATAGAATTAAAGTGTAAACATTGCAATTATTTACTAGAAAGATAAAATCAATGTGCTCCATAGGATCGAATAACCATTTAAATCAATTCAGTGCCGCTCAGTGATAGATATTAGCGAATTTGCTAAAATTTGTTTCAGGTCGATTCGATCGAATCGGCAATCTGATTTGATTCACCCCAAATCACAAGTGTCCCATTTTTCAAGAAAATTCATGTCTGACTCTCTGATGTCTTCTAGGACTGTACCCAACCCCTTTCAAGCTCTTTTAACCCCGTAAGGAAACTGAAATGTTTTGATTTTTGATTTTCGGTTTTCACTTCCCACCTTCCAAGAGCCATAACTCTTATTTTTCCGTCATTAGAGTGGTGTGCAGGGTTTAACAGAGGCAGAGTGAACGCAGTCCTGAGGGCCTTCATTAGGCCCCTGGGCTGCCATGACAACCATCGTCACCCCCGATCTCGCTGCAGGGGGGGCAATGAGTTGTCGGAGGGGGGCGCCACCCTCTTTCTAATGACTCAGATGCTGCGATCACGAATGACCGCAGCATTTGAGGATCGCTGTTCCTGGATGATAATCACAGGTGTCAGCTGTAAAACACAGCTGACACCCGCAGCGTATGGAGCACGCTCCATACTTCTCCCCCTGCACCAGGACAGACCGGTGCATCCTGGTGCGTGAAGGGGTTAATGCCAAGTCAGCATTAGTAATGTCATCCGCCTATACCCCACATGTTGTGTGAGATTTCAATGGATAAAAATTACTGATTAATGCCAAAAGTCTTTGAGTACTCTTTAGTTTTGGAAATCTACATTGAAATCTACAATCTGGATTTCAAAATGCCATATTCTTTGTCCCTGCAGAAGTAATCTGCTGCAGAGGAGTTTTGGCAGAGGCTTCCCCCCCCCCATTAAAAACACAGCAAACTTGGGCCGATCATGGATGTGTATGGGGAAGCTAGGAGGAATAGCTGTCGGCCGACAGCTATCTAAAGTGTGTGGCCAACCAAAGAGATGAACATGAGGATGAGTGTGTCATGCTTTAGGCCAATTACCAAGGTAGGAAATTATACCCTCTACAGGGTACAAATTTATGCTGGACTTCTTGTACAGTATGTGTATACTGTACTGATCATCATTTGGCTGAATCATCTGGGTATCTATGTGTACCTTTTTAGATATACATTTTCTACTAAATTAAAGGGTTTTATGAGATTATAAGAAAACAACAGCTTTTTTTTTTTTTCTAAAACTGCATTACTCTTGTCCATTGTCTACTTGAATGGAGCTGAGCTGCCGTACCAGACACAGTCCATGGAAAAGATTGGCACTGTTTTTTGAAAAAAAAGAAGACCCCTTTCATCCAACTCAGGCAAGGAACATGGTGACAACATATACAGAATATTGCGTAAATAAATACAACTCCTCTTTAACCTAATAAATTAATGAGATTTTCATTCCAAATAAGAAATATAGTTAGAACGGTTGAAAAAATACCTATTGTATGTCCATTAAGTTTAACCAATGGATAGGAGAAAATTAAAGTACATGGGTAAACTTTAGAACTTTGTTTTGCGCCAATTGATCTAGAGGAAGTTAAAAAAAAAAGCAAAATAAAAAATATCAAAGCATGATCTGCTCTAAAAAGGAACAATTTCCATCCAGATTCCAAGTGGCAATCAGACTGGATCAACATTCAGACAAGAATTCTATACATTTACATAGGCAATAATATTGTTTTGTTCTAAGAAATCACTAATGCTTTTGAAAGCAGTAATATTAAATCCTTGTCTGTGAGTCCATACCTCTTTTAATACACGACAATATCTTGCTGGCCTTAGATCCTTTCACTAAGGCGGGATTCACACGACCGGGTCGGGTCCGAGCCCGAGTGCCGGCCGGTAAAATCGGCCATTCTGCCCGGCCGGTTTGCATAAAGTTATGCATCCGTGCCGGGCCGGGCAGATCCGGACAGTGACATCAGCGGCAACTCCTGAAGGGGAATCCCCATGTGTTCGGGGATTCCGCTTCAGGAGTTTCCCCTGATGTCACTGCCCAGATATGGACAGAGACATCAAGCGCTCTGTCCAGGAGCGGAATCCCCGAACACACGGGGATTCCGCTCCTTCAAGGAGCTAAAGTGCGGCTAGCACATAGCAGAGCGGGGAGATACCTCCCTGCTCTGCTATAGTGGCGTCGCTACAGTAGTAGCAGCAGCAGCAGCTGCTAGCGGCGCCATGGAAGGTGTCGCCGGGCCAGGGTGCTTTTAAAACAAGCAGGAGAAGGGAGCCAGCGCAGCGCTCACTTCCACCTGCTGTACACCCCGGCCCTGCCACACCGTGTACAGCGATGCCATTCGTCAGAATGGCATCAACTCCTCCTCCTCACATGCACTCTGCGCTGTGAGGAGGAGGAGATAGAGCGCAAGAGCCGGAAAACCCGGCCGTCACTCGGGACACATCCCGGTGATGGCCGGGTATTACCCGGCCCCATAGACTTCTGTGGGAGCCGGGCGGCCGGGTACCCGGGCGAAAATAGAGCATGTCCTATTTTTTGACGGGCGGTTTTCCCGGCCGTCAAAAAATCGGTCGTGTGAATAGCCCCATTAGGGGTCTATTATTCCTAATGCAGCCGGGTGCCGGCCGATTTATGAACGGCCGGCACCCGGCCGGGAAACCCTGCCGTGTGAATGAGGCCTAAGTGTCTCTCCCAGTTTAGCAATCCCTAGGACATATGATGCGTGGAGATTTTAAGTACCAAGATGCATAACTTTATATTTATCCACAGTGAACCTCATTTGCCAAATGGATGCCCAATCACTCAGTCTGTCCAAGCCGGCTTGTAATTTATGAATATCTTTTATAGACTGAACAATACTACATAGCTTTGTGTCATCTAAAAAATTAGAAACATTGCTATTAATCCCATCCTCTATATCATTAATAAATAAGTTGAATAATAGTAGTCCCAGCACTGAACCCTGGGGTACACCTCTTATAACCGGGGACCATTCAGAGTAGGAATCATTGACCACAACTCTCTGGATACGGTCCTTGAGACAATTCTCAATCCAATTACAAACTATACTTTCTAAACCTACAGTCCTTAATTCGCTTCGATTCCGGCAGTTGCAGCAGGAGCCAGGCTGTGTATAACAGCCGTGCTCCTGCCGCTGATCGCGTGGGTACACTGGCAGTACCCGCGCCATCACAGGACGGATATATCCGTCCTCCTGCGCGAACTAGCAGCTGCTGAGGACGGATATATCCGTCCTTCGGCGTTAAGGAGTTAAATAAGTTTTTGGGATTTGTTTTGTTTTCCTTGGCCACCTGCTTTGTATTTTTGCTGATTTTATTACCTTATTAACGATTTTATTAATTTTAGATTTTTCAGATTTGTATTTTTTAAATGCCCTCTTGTTGTCCTTTACTGCCAGTTAGGGTTTTATTTTAGTTGTTTATACTTGTTACTTACAGTAATTAATGAAGCAGTATAATTAGCCAAAGTGCTGTAGATTTTAAAGGGGTTTTCTGAGAACCTCCTAAAAATAGATAAACCTAAAATGAACTAGTTCTACAACTGTAGCTGACCTGATGACAATATTCCTGAAAAAGAAAGACAGTACTTACTGCATTCCCTATGCGCACCATTGGTCGAAATGGTTTGCAGGTGGTTCTTTAATCAGTTTCCTGCTGAAACTAAACATAGCAGCGCAAGTGCTGATGAATCTCTATTATCTCTATTAGAGAGTACAGTAGGGACGAAGCATGTGCATTTCCCTCTGTGCTAATACACCCCCCAAGCTAAGTGTCACTAGTGATGTGCCGTATACTTGGCTAGGACTATTAACTCCTAGCCCATGTGATCGGTATTTGGGATGCCATTAGAGGCAGAACAAAACGTGTAATCATACTTAACTTTAATGGTGTTTTACAACAAATGGATCTCCTTTTCCTGGTACCTAGTTCATCTCCCATAGTAAATTTCTCTTACCACTAATATAGTTTCTCCCCTCCTTAACCTATCGTCCCCTTTATTTTCTACATTGACCTCCCCCTCATCCATAGTTTAAATCTGCCGCAGAGGTATTCACCGTATTTTAACTCAACTTATTCACAAGCCACTTAATTCAGCAATCCCATCTTTGGGGTTCCTCTTTGATGTAACATTGCAGTTTATTAGATACCAATGAAACATGCCAATACTAAACAAGAAAATATGACTTATAAATACACAAAATATGGGTACACCTTCCCTTAAGTTACAAAATACAACTTAAAATGTTCTCTTTTGCTAGTTAAGTTTAAGAGATCAGCAGATACGACAATTAAGCCACCATACAAAAACAGGGGAATTGTTTGACAATTAGAAGGGGTGTTTCACCCACAAAATCACTTTCAAAATGAATGCTGACAACGATGGAAATTTGAAAAAAAATTATTTTATTGCACAAAAAAGGCAAAGTGCACATGATGATAAGCATATTAAGTCAGAACACAGTAGTAAAAGTCATAAATTTATTATTTTTTTTTTTAAATGATCTAATAAAAAGCTTCCTGAAATGTTTGGGCTGCCGCTATAAACTTCCTAATGAGCGAGTTTTACTGAGAAAGAGCAAGAGAATCGATGAGCCAATGCCCACAGTAAGACGCAACCTGCATAGAAGTGTAACGCATATTTATTGTCCACGCAGGAATCCACTGCTAAAGCCAAAGCACAAGAAATGCCATTTAGCTTCTGCAAGCCTCACATTGTTAAAGGTCAAACTTTTTCATAATCCATCCTCTGGTCTGATGAAACCAAAGTCAATCTTTTTGCATCTGATGGCCTCCTTTAATGTATGGTCTCTTAAGGCGGAGTAGTGCCAGTGCATTATGGCGGTGATAGAGTTCTTATCTGGGAAAGTATGAGTGCAAAAAGTGTGAAATAATTGTACTTCATCAATGGCATCAAGAATTTCCAGATGTATTGCAAAATATTAAGAAACGATGCTGCCTTCTCTACCCACCTTAGATCTTCGAGCACTTATTACACATGACAATAACCCTAAACATTTTACTTCATTTTTACTTGTAGCTATGCCGCCCCTGCCTAAGCGTTGCCATAGGCAAAATATGGTCCTGCTACCTATATCCATTTTATCTAAGTCCAAATACTTGTTGATAAAAAGTATATAAAGGCTTTATATGTCTTCTGCGGAGTTTAAGATGCTAGACTGTTTAATTATCTATTTAGGGGTGTTGGTAGTGTTCAGTTCCTCTTAGCAAGGTGACGGTTTCTATACCACTAAATGCATTGCAAATGAATAGAACTACAAGTGGAAAATTAAGGAAAAGGTCACATTCAACCCTGATCTAGCAATAATTGTATTTACATTTTATATGTTACCATAGCAATCCTGTATTCCCGTTAATCCTTTGCTTCTTAGGCCTTCTCATTGACCTTCTTTCGGGCAGCAACTAGATAAGGAATCCCATTATTGTTTATCTGCCTCCGATTGTCTCAAAGGATTCCTTACAGATATGGATCCCTCTGAGCTCCAGCTTCATATCAATGAGCCGTATGAAGAGTAAATGATCTGATAGAGTCATGAGAAGAGGTGGACAAATCAAACTCAGACTTATTAGAGAGGCAAATCTTTCTGACTTATCTACTCAAATAGGAAGATTTGGGGGACAGAAGTCATTATTATTTGTTTTTCTAAAGACTAGATAAAAAGACTAATTTCATAAGTTTCAAATAATTAAGCAGGAAACACAAGGAAAGTCACGTTGAAAATCATATTCCTTTTACAGATGTTTTCTACGCTAACTACAAAAAAAATTGTGCTCTCTTCACCTTCCATAAAACATTTGCGGATTAGTATGGGAAGTGATAAAGACTAGGATTCTGTTTGGGAATGTTATCAACTGTAGCTGTACACTGCATAAAATATATTTACATGGTGTAAAACACATATGACATATACAGGGATACAGACACCATATGTGCTGCATAGGAACCCTGTAGGCGAGGCGATTCACTGGCCCCTCAATGGCAAAATACCAGTGCTTACTTCTTTCTAATAGATTGCATTTAATGGACCACACTAACGATTCCCATATCTCACAGTTCAAGGTGAATTGTGATCCAATTAACACAATGGAAAGGAAATTGCTAAAAATCCCAGCACTTCACTATTGGCAAATTAGCAGTTGGAAAGTAATGATGGCCATACATATAAGGGTATATTCACACACGGCAGATTTATTGCAAACATTTCTGCGACTAAAAATCAGTTCCATTCATCTGAATGGGGTTGTTTCTGCAGCATGTCCAAGAATTTCTTCAGGCTCCATTCAGATAAATTGAAGAGCCGCAGAAATTCTTGCAACAAAGCTACCACACCGGAATAAACCCTGCATACACTAGAGATTTTGGACAGCTGAAAGGATGGTTTAGACCATGTTTAGCTGACTGACATATATTTACCATAACTTGTATGAGCGTGACAGACACCGACCAAAGGCAAATATCTGTGGAAAAGCTGATATACCTACCATGTTGGATTTTTTCATTTGTTGTTGGGTGTAGTCTTGAAAGCGAAATGACAGATCTGTGTTAGGCCTCATGCACACTTCCATCTGCTGTTATTGATGGTCTGTCACACACAGGCTGCACACGGATGGCTTCCGTGTGCAGCCCGTTGTTTCACGGACCAAATTCAATGAGAAGGCCGAGACTGTTCCGTCAAAAACGTGCAGGAGTAGGACCTGCCCTACTTTTGACGGAACGGCCACACGGTTCCGTTAAAACAACTGAAGTGTGCATTGAAATGAATGGGTTCAGGGTGCTATCTGTTACAAAAACGGATAGCATCCTGAAGGAAAAAACTGAAGTGGGCAAGAGGCCTTAAAGGATTTTCTTATCAAATAGCTGATTTCCTCCTCAGCATAATATTTTGTACACAAGAGACTAGTTACAGGTTCAGTTTATGATCTAAAGTTTATTATGGTATATTAAGTATTTTATACATTTAAATATGCATATGGCATAAATATTAGTAACCAATCCCTAGCTCAGCAGGCATCTTATGCTTCTAAAAAAAACAAAAATGTCATCACAGTTTGCATCCCATCAATAGAAGAACAGACCAGGGCAGATATCACTTGGCGATTTGTTTTAAATTATGGAGTTGTCGTCCAAAATATCAACCTTCACAAACCAACCATGACCAACAAGACGTACAGAAAACGGCTGTAAAAAATGGCGCTAATCCTCTGGCAGAGCTTAAAGGCCCAATTAAACTGACCAATTTTGGCTGGTGCAACGAGTGCCGATCAATGAGACATCGTTGATCGGCGCTCGTTTTTTCCTGTCACAAAGATCTTTGTATGGGGACTATCAGTCGTTACTTCGATCGCCCGTCCCCATACATTATTATCATGTCGGCAGCGCGTCTCCCTGTTTACACAGGGAGATGTGCTGCCGACAATGATAATATTTCAGTTTTTTAAAATGATACGACCAGTAGATGAACGAGCGTTTGCCCGTTCATCTGCTTATCGCTGCCTTGAATGATCTTTGTCCGATAATTGCCCGGTGTAAAACCCCCTTAACTCCCAGGAGAACAAAGGATTTAGCATGTTGAAATCTGTAACAGAATACATAATGGGACAGTGGGACTGCAACCCACATTATATTGTTGGCCATTCCCACCAAAATTGGACAAAATTGTATCTAATTTGTATGACAAGATTTAGGAACACACACATACTGTTCATGCATAGGAGCCCTCTGCAGTCATATCTGCCCCAGTGTAAAGTAACTGTAAGACTAATTTTATGTTATATCCAAATATTAGTACAGTGGGCACAAAGAAGGGGTACAATAAGCCCTAAATACTATGAAAAAACACGCAAAACAAAGCAGGCAAATCACTAGCGTAAAAAACTATTTTATTATTTTCACAAAAACACACATAATTTAAAGCACAATGTATGGTAGTATCAAGGCCAGTAAAAAATTATACATGTAACCAGAGACCAGCAGTAATACAATACAGAGATACACACTAGTCCTACCCAGGAAGAGAATCAATTATGGTAAAAAATACAATGCAACAAATGGTACACAAATAGAACATATGCATAAATAAAATGGCAGGTGCAATATACAATACCAACTGTGGCTACTACACACCTCAACATTGAAATTGCAACACCAAGAAGGGAAAGCCATAGAGTTATGCAAATTAAGAAAGTAGCAGGTGTCACTAAGATCTTCAAATAATCAAATTTCTAAGCATCTAGCACCAATCTATGGCATGTGGGAAGGGCATAAAAGCCTCAAAAATCGGATCAAGTTATGTGGGATGATTCTGTGATGCCTCCTGTTCATCGACGTACCAGTTATCGCTACTTGTCGCGAACTGAGAGACCTTGGTTTATCACTTCAGCACATCACTATACGCCTAGGCCGAGCACTGTTCAATGTTGCGTATCCTGGAGGTTGGGAGAACAATAATGAACAGGAATGATAGCAAGAAGTGCGCGGAGGTGAACCTCTGCACGGACGGGTCATCTGATTGGAAGAATGGCGCGTAGTGATCCATTGTATACTGCAACTGAAATTGGGCGTCACATCCCAAGCCTAGGACGGCATCCAGTGTCGAACCATCAGAAGGCGTTTGCACGACATTGGACTATGATCCAGATGTTCCGCTACAGGTGTTCCATTGACCACACGCCACCATTCTTAAAGGCTATCATGGCCATGCACAGCAGGACGGCATTGGAGGCTGGAATGGAGGTATATCCTTTTCAGCGATGAGTTCCGCTTTTGTTTCAGATGCAATGATAGCCAAATATTGGTCTGGATACCACATGGGCAACGCCATGAAGAGGACTTCAAAAGGGAACGTCACACCGATCCTACTCTCTGGATTATGGTGTGGGGTAGCATAATGTATGGTAGCTGGACTCTAGTCTTTATTTCAGGTATGCTAACAGTTCAGCGTTACATAGATTTGGTAATGCAACCAGTGGTACGGCCATTTCTCCAAAGTGTCCCAGAAGGCGTTTTCAACAGAAAATCGCCAGGCCGCATGTTGCTCGTGCTACTGTGAGTTGCCTGCGTGACCTAAACATGCTAACATAGCGTGCAGCTTCTCTGGACTTTGAGCACATCTCTGACGCAATTGCAAAGGGAGCTGCCAGCAGTCAATCTTGATGATTTGCGTGCCCAAGTGCATTCAGCGTGGCATAACATACCTCAAACAACCATTAATAACCTCATTGATAACATGCCAAGGCGTGGAAGTGTGTGCATTTCTGCACTTGCCGCTCATACACAATACTGAATAAATAAAGATGTTTGGAATATTTCCATATTTTATCATTTGCATATCATTACCATGTCTATCAAACCTGTGCTTTCTACAATTCCAAAACTTTTCCTTTGTGGTGTTGCAATTTCAATGTTGAGGTAAAGCAGCTGGGTAGACACTAAGTGTGAGACTGGCCTCAATCCCTTCCCATACGCGTATCGCCAGAAAGATCTGGCTTCCTCAGGGGTCTTTTAAATGTGTAACCGAATCAAGGATTTTTATATAGGTAGCTGCAGAAGTAGTCAATATATAGGCTGTAATAATTGATAGTTAATTATCATTATGTCGCAATGGGTAAGTCAGCATGTGTCCCAAGTACCGGCGTCTGCAGTCCTATGTTGTGTCTGCACATGTCTGCAACAAGTACATCGGCATCCACTGATCGGGTATGGAATAGACGTGACTAGTGAATTGCTGATGCGAGGCTGGACATGTGTTATATATAAATGCATAGACTCCCTCAATCTGCATTAACATCAGCATTTTTTGTTATAAGCAACCAAGATAATATTATACATGTTCTAAAAGGCTATAGAAAGCTAATAGCTAATGATACACAGTAGATCGTCTTTATAAGAACAATGCATGTTGTATTCACTTTTACTTGACATAAAAGTTTACATTATGGCATGCTCTTTCCCACAAACTAGACTTATTCTGGCAATACACAGAACAATTTTTTGTCCAATTAGATGAAATTTGAAAAAAAAAATTGTACACCTGAAATTATGCAAACATATTAGTAAATCATTTGATCTAATGTTCAAGTTTCAATGTCCTCAGACCACCTGAAGACATGACGTGAACATGATATTAATTATAGTTCATCAGATACATTAATATTCTAACATAATAAACAAAACATTACCCCATATATGGCCCGCTTTAGGGGTCATACCAGAAAGACTGTGAAAATGGAAAATGAACAGCACTTCAGATTTTTGGCTGATCCTAGGAAGATTATGAGAGAATGAACAAAATAGGGAATTTGTAAGACCTCAAACTTGAATGTTGCCAAAGTCATTGCCTTGGGGTTTTGAACATACATAATGGGAGACATACGGAAATAATGAAAGAAGCACTATGAATAATGAACAGCAAGAGAGAGGGATAAATCGGTCAATGAAGAACCAGAGATACAGTAAATGAGCAAGAGAAGCTTTACAAGATGCTAATTTAGATATGCATATTTATAACGTTAATCGCCTGTTCAGGATTTCTCCAAACAATGCAGAGTCGACTTGACCTCCCTAATGGTGAAGCCCTCTGGGAACATTTGAGATCTGCTGTCAGCGTCTTTGTGTTGAACGTTGTGTTTTCCATGATGTCCTTGAATGCTGTCCTCTCACACTGGTCAGACACACTGCTCTCACTATACTAATGTTGGACAGCTGGCAATGACCTATGAATATTTATAGGTAATGTTTTTTTTAACTTATTCTGATAAGTGAAGTATCTTAAGCCTTAGTAACAAATAACGTTAACATCTCTATTGTCTTTGTACCTGAGGTTCATTAAAAGCTTATTTCTAGCCTATTTATTTATACTGGACAATGACACATAAAGTAGCTGTAAAGGATCTGCCAGGCACAGCTTCGGGGTTAACTCCCAGAATTAATCAGTCAGCACCTGAGGCTACATCCCTGAGACTGACTCCTGCTTCCACCACTGTGGCTGGCAGGCTTAGGAGTGGGAGAGCCTATCGTAACCTGGCCAGACTCAGCTAGCTCCCGCCCTCGGTCTATTTAAGCCTGCCCTTCCTGTCCCTCTGTGCTGGTTATTCTTTTCTTGTGGTTCCTGGCCCAGCTACAGCTCCTGCTATTTTTGATCCTGCTCCATACAGACCCTGGCTTACTGACTACTCTTCTGCTCTTCGTTTTGTACCTCGCACACTCCTGGCTTGACTCGGCTCGTTCACCACTCTGGTTGCTCACGGTGTTGCCGTGGGCAACTGCCCCTTTTCCTTGCTTGTGTTCCTTTGTATGTTTGTCGTGTTTGTCGTGCACTTACTGAGCGCAGGGACCGCCTCCCAGTTGTACCCCGTCGCCTAGGGCGGGTCGTTGCAAGTAGGCAGGGACAGAGTGGCGGGTAGATTAGGGCTCACTTGTCCGTCTCCCTACCCCCCGCCATTACATAATAACCAGCCCATACCTAGTCTACCCTGGTCCCTGACACCACTATGGATCCCCGTGAGACCCTGGTTCAGCAAATGCAGGGTCTCTCCCTACAAGTCCAGGCCCTGGCTCAGAGGGTCAACCAGCCTGATGCTACCTTGGTAGTTCCCCTCACCGCACCTCTTGAACCCCACCTCAAGTTGCCCGACCGGTTCTCAGGGGATCGGAGGGATTTTTTCTCCTTTCGGGAGAGTTGTAGGCTTTACTTTCGTTTAAAGCCTCATTCCTCAGGTTCTGAGAGGCAGCGGGTGGGTATAATTATGTCCCGGCTCCAGGAAGGGCCCCAAGAGTGGGCCTTCTCCTTGGCTCCTGACGCCCCTGAACTTTCCTCCGTTGATTGTTTTTTTTCTGCTCTCGGACTTATTTATGACGAGACTGACAGGACTGCCTTTGCCGAGAGTCAGCTGGTGACTTTAAGTCAGGGTAAGAGACCTGTTGAGGAGTATTGCTCTGACTTTCGGAAGTGGTGCGTAGCTTCTCGGTGGAATGACCCTGCGTTAAGGTGCCAGTTTAGGTTGGGTCTGTCGAATGCCCTGAAAGACCTGCTAGTTAGCTATCCCTCTTCTGACTCCCTAGACCAGGTTATGGCTTTAGCGGTACGACTTGACCGACGTCTCAGGGAACGACAACGTGAACGTTTATGTGTTTTCTCCTCCGACTCCCCCATGATGCCTCCCGAAGCTCCGTTGCTTCGTTCCTCCCCGAAAGATTCAGAGATACCTATGCAACTCGGGGCCTCCATGTCCCCCCAACAACGTAGAGAATTCTGCAGGAAGAATGGTCTCTGCTTCTACTGTGGGGACGACAAGCATCAAGTGAACAACTGTCCTAAGCGTAAGATTTCAGCCAGAGAACTTCCGCGTCTAAGTGATCATCGGGGAGGTCACTTGGGCGCACATGTATTTCCCGTAAATATGAAACGTACTAAGATCTTGCTTCCCTTTCAGGTCTCGTTTGCTGGCCGGTCTGCCACTGGCAGTGCCTTCGTGGATTCAGGGTCCTCTACTAATATCATGTCTGTGGAATTTGCTATGTCTCTAGCTATTCCTCTGATTGATTTGCCTAAACCTGTCCCGGTAGTGGGTATCGACTCCACTCCTCTTGCTAATGGTTATTTTACACAGCATACCCCTGTTTTTGAACTCCTTGTTGGCTCCATGCATTTGGAGCAATGCTCTGTACTGTTGATGCAGGGATTATCGTACGATTTGGTTCTAGGTCTTCCCTGGTTGCAGTTGCCTAATCCCACGTTTGACTGGAATACTGGGGAGCTAACCAAATGGGGTAATGAATGTTGTACGTCATGTTTTTCTGTTAATTCTATTTCTCCCCCTAAGGAGGCGAATACGCTACCCGAGTTTGTTCAGGACTTCGCTGATGTTTTCTCTAAGGAGGCCTCTGAAGTGTTACCTCCTCATAGAGAATACGATTGCGCTATCGAATTGGTACAAGGAGCTAAGCTTCCTAAGGGTAGGATATTTAATCTTTCTTGTCCCGAACGTGAAGCCATGAGAGTGTATATCCAGGAATCCCTGGCCAAGGGTTACATTCGTCCCTCTTCTTCTCCGGTAGGTGCTGGCTTCTTCTTCGTAGGGAAGAAGGATGGTGGTCTTAGGCCATGCATTGACTACCGTAGCCTGAATAAGGTCACGGTAAGGAACCAGTATCCCCTTCCTTTGATTCCTGATCTCTTTAATCAGGTTCAGGGGGCCCAATGGTTTTCTAAATTGGATTTACGGGGGGCGTATAACCTTATTCGCATCAAAGAGGGGGATGAGTGTAAGACTGCGTTTAACACGCCCGAAGGCCATTTCGAATACCTCGTCATGCCCTTTGGGTTGTGTAATGCCCCTGCGGTCTTCCAGAATTTCATAAATGAGATTTTGAGAAATTACCTGGGGATATTTCTGGTAGTGTACCTTGATGACATACTGGTGTTTTCCAAGGACTGGTCCTCCCACATTGAGCATGTCAGGAAGGTGCTCCAGGTCCTTCGGGAAAACAAACTGTTTGCCAAAACCGAAAAATGTGTGTTTGGGGTACAGGAGATTCCATTTTTGGGTCAAATCCTCACTCCTCATGAATTCCGCATGGACCCCGCCAAGGTTCAGGCTGTGGCGGAATGGGTCCAACCTGCCTCCATGAAGGCGTTACAGTGTTTTTTGGGGTTCGCTAATTATTACAGGAGATTTATTGCTAACTTCTCGGTCATCGCTAAGCCCCTTACGGACCTCACTCGCAAAGGTGCTGATCTCCTCCACTGGCCTCCTGAGGCTGTCCAGGCTTTTGAGGTCCTTAAGAAGTGCTTTATCTCGGCCCCGGTGCTGGTTCAGCCCAACCAAATGGAGCCATTTATCGTGGAAGTTGACGCATCTGAGGTGGGAGTGGGGGCTATCTAGTCCCAGGGTACCGGGTCCCTCACCCATCTCCGCCCCTGTGCCTACTTCTCCAGGAAGTTTTCGCCAACTGAAAGTAACTATGATATTGGCAACCGCGAACTCTTAGCCATTAAATGGACATTTGAAGAGTGGCGCCACTTCCTGGAGGGGGCTAGGCACCAGGTAACGGTCCTTACCGACCACAAGAATCTGGTTTTCCTAGAATCTGCCCGGAGGCTAAACCCGAGACAAGCTCGATGGGCGTTATTTTTTACCAGATTCAATTTTTTGGTTACCTATAGGGCTGGGTCTAAAAATATTAAGGCTGATGCACTGTCGCGTAGCTTCATGGCCAGCCCTCCTTCGGAGGAAGATCCTGCTTGTATTTTGCCTCCAGGTATAATCATTTCCTCGATCGATTCTGATTTAGTCTCTGATATTGCTGCTGATCAAAGTTCAGCTCCCGGGAACCTTCCTGAGAACAAGCTGTTTGTTCCCCTGCAATTCCGGCTAAGGGTACTTAGGGAAAATCATGACTCCGCACTATCTGGCCATCCAGGCATCCTGGGTACCAAACACCTCATTACCAGACATTATTGGTGGCCTGGGTTGCCTAAAGACGTTAAGGCCTACGTCGCCGCTTGTGAGGTTTGTGCTAGGTCCAAGACTCCCAGGTCCCGACCAGCGGGCTTACTGCGTTCGTTGCCCATTCCCCAGAGACCTTGGACACATATCTCCATGGATTTTATCACCGATTTGCCTCCATCCCAAGGCAAGTCGGTGGTGTGGGTGGTGGTGGACCGCTTCAGTAAGATGTGCCACTTTGTGCCCCTCAAGAAACTACCCAACGCCAAGACGTTGGCTACCTTGTTTGTCAAACACATCCTGCGTCTCCATGGGGTCCCTGTCAATATTGTTTCGGACAGAGGGGTACAATTTGTTTCATTATTTTGGAGAGCCTTCTGTATGAAGTTGGGGATTGATCTGTCCTTCTCCTCTGCCTTCCATCCTGAAACCAATGGCCAAACGGAGAGGACTAATCAATCTCTAGAACAATACTTAAGGTGTTTTGTCTCTGACTGTCAATTTGATTGGGTCTCTTTCATTCCCCTCGCCGAATTTTCCCTTAATAACCGGGTCAGTAACTCGTCAGGGGTCTCTCCCTTTTTTTGTAATTTTGGGTTTAATATACGGTTCTCCTCCGTTTCACCTGGTAGTTCCAACAATCCCGAGGTAGAGGTCGTTCATCGGGAACTGTGCACAGTCTGGGCCCAGGTTCAGAAAAACCTAGAGGCGTCCCAGAGCGTACAAAAAACTCAGGCTGATAAAAAACGTTCTGCTAACCCCCTGTTTATGGTCGGGGATCTGGTGTGGTTGTCGTCTAGGAACTTGCGTCTCAAGGTTCCGTCCAAGAAGTTTGCTCCCCGGTTTATTGGGCTGTATAAGGTCATTGAGGTCCTCAATCCTGTCTCCTTCCGGCTGGAGTTACCCCCGTCTTTTCGTATACATGACGTGTTTCATGCCTCCCTCCTCAAACGCTGTTCCCCGTCCTTGGCTCCCTCGAGGAGACCTCCTGTTCCCGTCCTCACTCCTGAGGGGGTGGAATTCGAGGTGGCCAGGATTGTGGACAGAAAGATGGTCCAAGGCTCCCCCCAGTACCTGGTCCATTGGAGAGGATACGGGCCCGAGGAGAGGACTTGGGTACCCGCCCGGGATGTTCACGCTGGGGTATTGGTCAGGAGGTTCCACCTGCGTTTCCCCAGTAAGCCAGGTCCACTTAGAAAGGGTCCGGTGGCCCCTCATAAAAGGGGGGGTACTGTAAAGGATCTGCCAGGCACAGCTTCGGGGTTAACTCCCAGAATTAATCAGTCAGCACCTGAGGCTACATCCCTGAGACTGACTCCTGCTTCCACCACTGTGGCTGGCAGGCTTAGGAGTGGGAGAGCCTATCGTAACCTGGCCAGACTCAGCTAGCTCCCGCCCTCGGTCTATTTAAGCCTGCCCTTCCTGTCCCTCTGTGCTGGTTATTCTTTTCTTGTGGTTCCTGGCCCAGCTACAGCTCCTGCTATTTTTGATCCTGCTCCATACAGACCCTGGCTTACTGACTACTCTTCTGCTCTTCGTTTTGTACCTCGCACACTCCTGGCTTGACTCGGCTCGTTCACCACTCTGGTTGCTCACGGTGTTGCCGTGGGCAACTGCCCCTTTTCCTTGCTTGTGTTCCTTTGTATGTTTGTCGTGTTTGTCGTGCACTTACTGAGCGCAGGGACCGCCGCCCAGTTGTACCCCGTCGCCTAGGGCGGGTCGTTGCAAGTAGGCAGGGACAGAGTGGCGGGTAGATTAGGGCTCACTTGTCCGTCTCCCTACCCCCCGCCATTACAGTAGCCTGGTAATACTGTGTTACTTTGCTCTTGTATTATGGAAGTATCCAGATTTATATTATTATACAGCATTGTATCAGTGGTTGATGCTTTATTTACACAGGAGCACAATAATAAATAAGCAAAATAGGGAAGCTGGAGTTGCCAATGTTTTCAACTACCTTCACAAACTCATCATTGCTATAATTGAAAGATTGTTCAAAATGTAGCTCCAGGTATGAGTGTTCCCACCAAAAGTTTAAAAGTGAGACACAGTTGTCAGAGCGGATGCATGATCTCTTGCAAAATTCTGCACCTGGAGCTACTCTTTAAATGTAATATATTGAGCAGGGGTGGGACAAGCAATAGCTGGCAAACGTTAGTGTCACTGAGGGGGTGGAGAGCAATTTAGAGGTAGCAGAACAATAAAAGCTTGTCTTTTGTGCATTGGTGAGGCAATGACTGCCACATAGTAATAGTCTATATACTATATACTACTATATTAAAAATAATAACAATAATAATAATAATAATAATTACCACTGTAACCAGCAAATGACTCAGAAGTGCAAACATCTGGTGCCAGGAAATGAGTTGCAGGAGCCACCAGACTCTACTACAGATACAAAGTAGAATGTCCAGCCAGCCCTCACTGAGAACTGCACGTGTGTGGAGAGGATGGTGGTGGAGGGAAATGGGTAATATTTATAGAGGACCTGTCTTCTCTCCTGATGTAGGACTAAATTGACAACTGTTAATTACCATTGGTGCTATTCCCTTTGTCATAGCACGTGGTCCTATATTCTCTAATGTTGTCAGCACTAACTGGACAGTGTATGAGTGTGTAGGGACCCATCCGATTGACAAGAGGAATGCTAACACCCAGCTGTCAATTTAGTCATACATTTTTAGGAGGAATAAAAGAGGAACTGCACAATGCAGAGTTCTATGAAAAAATATTCCAGTATTGTTATTTTATAGGGAATACAAGTTTTAACTAAAACAGACTTGTCAGGAGAGCGGTCAGGTCCTCTTTTAATGCAATTAAATTAATGATTTTTCATCCAACAGCAATTGTGCTGAACTTCAGGGACCAAGGATCGTGGGTCACATTCTCAAACCCTGTCTTGGGAACCAAAAAACCTTGACTTTTGTATGATTGTTTTTTATCACAGTAATGCCAAAAATGGTAATCAGCCGATGTGGTCTGTTATATTTGTAGGACATTTTTTGGAGTCGAGGACTAGAAAAAAAGAGTTAATTGATATATTTGGTGTATATATTATATATATATACACAACAAATATAATGCACACACACACATATATATGCGTGTGTAGTGTGTGTGGTGTGTGTGTGGTGTGTGGTGTGTGGTGTGTGGGTGTGTGGGTGTGTGGGTGTGTGGTGTGTGTGTGTGTGTGTGTGTGTGTGTGTGTGTGTGCGCGCGTGTGTGTGTGTATATATTGCACTGGCGGGCATATTGTTAATATATAACCACACATTGAGGCAATTTTGCTGTGTACTTTGAATACTTACAGTAATTAAAATAGAGAAATATGTCAAATCCTTCCAGTAGGTAACATTTAAGATTACGGGCACGGTTATTTTCCAAGAAAGCATTTGTATTGTTCATTCATGTTAACAGTATCACAAGTTTTCTAGATCTAAATCTCAAATCTCCCCTCCTAGAATGCATTCCCCAACCCTCTGGTGGCTCACATCTGAACAGCAGCCCAAGGTTTGGTCAACCTTTCACAGTCTACGCAGCTGCTCTCACCAACATGAAGATACTCTATCCTTTCTCATTCACAGCCCATTAAGCCCTTAGAGATTTCCTCTATCTTGTTCTCTTTCATCAGCGCAACAGCTCATACGTTGACTCCAACAATGCAGAGTGCCGAGCCTCCCTCCCTCCTTCTGTAGAAGACGACGGTAGAACAGCATTCTGTATCTAAAAGAGGCATTTGTCACCACCGTCTGCAGCTAACGAAAGCCAGTGATAACCCCCTTGGGCAGCCTGTCATAAGATCTGATGTTTTTGAGAGCTTCTGTTTATTCGTATCATCTCTGTCCTTCTTTGTCAAGAGGGAATCTCCAAGCCGTTTAGAATACTAAAAGAACACAATTTCCGAGGCCTTCTTTCTCAGTCAGCCTTTTTGCGTGGACCTAAAGGTATCTCAGAGGAATATTAAATTAAGACTTTGATTGTCAAAAACATATGTAGCACTTATTTGCATCTTATATATGAAATATTTAAGCTTTGGTATTGAGATTAATGAGGGTTTTTTTTATATAGAGGAAGACTTTGAGGCATTCGGATACGCTTTAACCGACATCTCAGCAGCAATTGAAACTGTTTACATGAAAATCAGCTTTATTATAATGAGGTGTGACACAACTTCTGGGTGTTCAGTAAACGGGTAAATCAACTTATCTACATATGAACACACATTTTAGGCTATATTCACACCTGCTGCAATTGCTTTTCTATAAAAAAGAGGAGACATCCAAGGGGACCGGGATAAGCGATTCATTGTGCGCACACAGAACATTAAAAGTGGGTGCCGTCTCACAAGTAGTGTATCCTTTGTAGACAATACAATGTTAATGCAAAATCATAGCAAGACTTTCTTTCACTCAGGGCAAAGATTCAGTTTGATCCCTTAGCCCTGTATCTTAATACCTTGACAATGGTGAGGGGCCTTTTTTGGCACCCCCCTGGCACCCAGCCCCCAAGGCATATGCCCCCCCATGTCCCTCCCCTAGCTACATACCTGCTTAATTAATGAAAAAATCTAATCTGGATACTGATTTTATTTTTTAATATGTTTTGTAAACTGCTCTATAACAGATTTACTAGAAATGTTTCTTTAAAGAGCTTTTCCAAGATTATAAAAAAAATAGAGAAAAGTCTGTACATACATGTGTCTTAATGCTCGTCACCAGGTAATACCAATATAACTCAGAAGTTGATATTTTTCAGTTTCATTATCTTACCTAGCTCTGTTTTAATGCTGCCAGGGCTTTCTGATTCCTCTCGCATCTTGCAGTCATTGCCTCTATTTAAAGAGGCTGTGTCACCACATTATAAGTGGCCTATCTTCTACATAATGTGATTGGCGCTGTAATGTAGATAACGGCAGTGTTTTTATTTAGAAAAACAATCATTTTTGACAGAGTTATGAACGATTTTAGCTTTATGCAAATGATTTTCTTAATGGACAACTGGCCGTGTTTTACTTTTTGACCAAGTGGGCGTTGTGGAGAGAAGTGTATGACGCTGACCGTTCAGTGACCCATCAGCGTCATATACTTCTCTCCATTCATTTACACAGCAGATAGCGTTCTTATTACATCACTATATGCAGACACATAAACACACTATAACGTTACTCAAGTGTCCTGACAGTGAATATACATTACCTCCAGCCAGGACGTGATGTCTATTCACAATCCTGACACTTCTGTAGCATCTGTGTGAGATTTACATCAAGGCAAACGTAATCTCGTTTTAAATGACAGGTTACATCGTAATCTCGCAAGATTACGCTTGCCTTGCTGTACATCTCAAACAAACGCTACAGAAGTGTCAGGATTGTGAATAGACATCACGTCCTGGCTGGAGGTAATGTAAATTCACTGTCAGGACATTTGAGTAATGTTATAGTGTGTTTATGTGGCTGCACATAGTGATGTAATAGGAACGCTATCTGCTGTGTAAATGAATGGAGAGAAGTGTATGACGCTGATTGGTCAGCGTCATACACTTCACTCCACAACCCCCACTTGGTCAAAAAGTAAAACACGCCCAGTTGTCCATTAAGAAACTCATTAGCATAAAGCTCAAATCGTTCATAACTCTGTAAAAAATTATCGTTTTTCTAAATAAAACACACTGCTGTAATCTACATTACAGCGCCGATCACATCATGTACAAGATAGGCCACTTATAATGTGGTAACAGATTAACTTTAAAGCTGCCAGCATGCAATGCCTTCAATTATAAGGTGTAAGGTAGTGCTACAATTACTCTGCTGCTATACTCTGCACTATCTGCTGCCCAGTATGTGAAACACCATCCCTCCAGAGATAGAGTGAGAGCAGTGGTGATAAGAGGCATGTTCTGTGTGTTGCCCTGTACTACAGGGAGGGGGAGAGGGAAAATAACTACATGTTCACTGAACGGACCATCACACAAGCAGGAGATGAACACCAGAAGCATGGTCATTTAAGTGTATGTGAGACTGGCATACAGAGACTACCAGCTACAGAGAGTATATTAAAAAGTGACTAATCTTAATGCAGTTAAATCATCTGCACATAATAATTAAAGGCATGGAGAAAGATGTAGAGAATTGTCTCCACATTTACGGATTACTCTATACCTTTAACACCTGCCTTCTTTCTGCTTCATCACAACAACATCCCCATGGGGTCATATGGCGTTTCCATTCTGAGACCTTAGGTAAATGCTGCTAGGGTCTGAATTCCAGCCCTATGGAGACATCCAGAGCCCCCTCCTTAAAACTCTAGCTACAAAAGGCAGAGGATCTGCAATGCATGGCGGGATCTGACTTCATAAATTAATAACCGCCATGACTCATTTCTAAAGTCATGGCATTACTGGCTTGATTTCAAGGCTCCACTAAGCACAAAACAATCCTAGCACAATAGGGCCTTTTTTTTCAGGATTCGGGTCTGAATGGGATGTACAGCTTGATAGAGGCAATCATGTCGCAAACCCCCATACACCCCCCCATGTTCCCCCTAGAGTACATTTTTTTTTGTTCTCCTTGTTTTTCTTCCTTTCTCTATTTCTTCCTGATTTCTCTAATAACTTGTAACTTGTGTGATATTGCTCATGTTCCAATTTTCTTATAATGAACCAGCAAGCTCATAAATTGCTCTATGTTTGTATTATTTTGCACAGACACATTGTTACTGGAGTATTTTCCTTCCATTTCCACTTGTTGACTCCTTCGTTGTTTTATTGAAAAACGTTAAATAAATAATTTATTTTAAAAAAAGACAACTTCTCGCAGCTGTGAACAGTTAACTATTAATTAACGATGATAATTTGTGTGAAACTTATGCAAACATAGCCAAAAAATGTGCATATGTTTGCAACATATACATTATTTATACACATTTCTGACATACTTTTGCACCCTATAATTTGCCATGTATTGTATGAAATGGGCCTTGCAGAAAACACAAATGGCCTATTTAACTAGTGCAAAAGCACAGTATGCCATAATAACGCTAGCAATCAGTGAACTATTCTTTTTTTTTTGCTTTGTGATCATAATTTTTTATATTTCTGATGTGTAAGGTCTACTCATAAAACAAACTACCTTTTTAGAGCATAGACCTATTTTTCCCCACATTAATATTCTGCTACTTCAGGTCTGATATTCAGAACAGTTTATTTGTGCCTTTCCAAACCCTCCTCACCACTTATTTTTACACATTGGGCCTCATTTCTCAAAACAGTCTCTCAATGAACTTGTAATGTCGGGGTAGGGAGACAGACCTAGGCGACGGGGTACAACTGGGCGACGGTCCCTACACTCAATAGGTGCACGACAGACAAACAGACAAGGGTACAAGAAGACAGGGAAATGGGGAAGTTGCCCACGGGGACACCGTGAGCAACAAGCGAAGTGAACGAGCTGAGTCAAACCAGGAGATGAGCGAGGTACAAAAACGCAGAGCAGAAGAGTGGTCAGTAAAGCCAAGGTCAAACACAAGCAGAGGATAAGTAGTTCAGAAGCTGCAGCAGGGCCAGGAAACCAGCAGAGAAGAATCACAAGCAAAGGAGGAACAGGAAAGGCAGGTATAAATAGACAGAAGGCGGAGCTAGCTCCGTCTGGCCAGGCTGTGATAGGCTCTCCCACTCCTAAGCCTGCCATCCTAAGTGGTGGAAGATGGAGTCAGTCTCACAGACATAGAAGCAGGTGCAGATTGATTACCTATGGGCGTCGACACAGAAGTTGTGTCTGGCAGATCCTTTACAGTACCCACCCTTTTATGAGGGGCCACCGGACCCTTTCTAGGTGGACCTGGTTTATTGGGGAAACGCAGGTGGAACCTCCTGAGCAATACCCCAGCGTGAACATCCCGGGCGGGTACCCAAGTCCTCTCCTCAGGCCCGTATCCCCTCCAATGGACCAGGTACTGGAGGGAGCCTTGGAACATCCTGCTGTCCACAATCTTGGCCACCTCGAATTCTACCCCCTCTGGGGTGAGAACAGGGACCGGAGGTTTCCTCGAGGGAGCCAAGGACGGGGAGCAGCGTTTAAGGAGGGAGGCATGAAACACGTTGTGTACTCGAAAAGACGGGGGCAACTCGAGTCGGAAGGAGACAGGGTTAAGGACTTCAATGACCTTGTATGGCCCTATAAACCGGGGAGCAAACTTCTTGGACGGGACTTTAAGGCGCAAATTTTTTGACGATAGCCACACCAGATCCCCGACCACAAACAAGGGGTTAGCAGAACGTCTTCTATCTGCCTGAGTCTTTTCTATGCTCTGGGACGCCTCTGAACCTGGGCCCAGACTTTGCACCGTTCCCGATGAACGACATCTACCTCGGGATTGTTGGAACTACCAGGTGAAACGGAGGAGAACCGTGGATTAAACCCAAAATTACAGAAAAAGGGGGAGACCCATGACGAGTTACTGACCCGGTTATTAAGGGAAAATTCGGCGAGGGGAATGAATGAGACCCAATCATATTGACAGTCAGAGATAAAACACCTTAAATATTGTTCTAGAGACTGATTAGTCCTCTCAGTTTGGCCATTAGTTTCAGGATGGAAGGCAGAGGAGAAGGACAGATCAATCTCCAACTTTTTACAGAAGGCTCTCCAAAACAATGAAACAAATTGTACCCCTCTGTCAGAAACAATATTGACAGGGACCCCATGGAGACGCAGGATGTGTTTCACAAACAAGGTAGCTAACGTCTTAGCATTGGGTAGTTTCTTGAGGGGCACAAAGTGGCACATCTTACTGAAGCGGTCTACTACAACCCACACCACCGACTTGCCTTGAGATGGAGGCAAATCGGTGATGAAATCCATGGAGATATGGGTCCAAGGTCTCTGGGGTATGGGCAAAGAACATAGTAAGCCCGCTGGTCGGGACCTGGGAGTCTTGGACCTAGCACAAACTTCACAAGCGGCGACGTAGGCCTTAACGTCTTTGAGCAACACAGGCCACCAATAGTTTCTGGCAATGAGGTGCTTGGTACCCAGGATGCCTGGATGGCCAGATAGTGGAGAGTCATGATTTTCCCTAAGTACCCTTAGCCGGAATTGCAGGGGAACAAACAGCTTGTTCTCAGGAAGGTTCCCGGTAGCTGAACCTTGATCAGCCGCAATTTCAGGGACTAAATCAGAATCAATAGAGGAAATGATTATACCTGGAGGCAAAATACAAGCAGGTTCTTCCTCCGAAGGAGGGCTGGCCATGAAGCTACGCGACTTGGCATCAGCCTTAATATTTTTAGACCCAGCCCTATAGGTGACCAAAAAGTTGAATCTGGTAAAAAATAACGCCCATCGAGCTTGTCTCGGGTTTAGCCTCCGGGCAGATTCTAGGAAAACCAGATTCTTGTGGTCGGTAAGGACCGTTACCTGGTGCCTAGCCCCCTCCAGGAAGTGGCGCCACTCTTCAAATGCCCATTTAATGGCTAAGAGTTCGCGGTTGCCAATATCATAGTTACTCTCAGTGGGCGAAAACTTCCTGGAGAAGTAGGCACAGGGGCGGAGATGGGTGAGGGACCTGGTACCCTGGGACAAGACAGCCCCCACTCCCACCTCGGACGCGTCAACCTCCACGATAAATGGCTCCATTTGGTTGGGCTGAATTAGCACTGGGGCTGAGATAAAGCACTTCAAAAGCCTGGACAGCCTCAGGAGGCCAGTGGAGGAGATCAGCACCTTTGCGAGTGAGATCCGTAAGAGGCTTAGCGATGACCGAGAAGTTAGCAATAAATCTCCTGTAATAATTAGCGAACCCCAGGAAGCACTGTAACGCCTTCAGGGAGGCAGGTTGGACCCATTCCGCCACAGCCTGGACCTTGGCGGGGTCCATGCGGAATTCATGAGGAGTGAGGATTTGACTCAAAAACTGTATCTCCTGCACCCCAAACACACATTTTTCGGTCTTAGCAAACAGTTTGCTTTCCCGAAGGGCCTGGAGCACCTTCCTGACATGCTCAATGTGGGAGGACCAATCCTTGGAAAACACAAGTATGTCATCAAGGTACACTACAATAAATACCCCCAGGTAGTCTCTTAAAACCTCATTTATGAAATTCTGGAAGACCGCGGGAGCATTACACAACCCAAAGGGCATGACGAGGTATTCAAAATGACCTTCGGGCGTGTTAAACGCAGTCTTCCACTCATCCCCCTCTTTGATGCGGATAAGGTTATAAGCCCCCCGTAGATCAAACTTAGGGAACCATTGGGCCCCCTGAACCTGATTGAAGAGATCAGGAATCAAGGGAAGGGGATACTGGTTCCTTACAGTGACCTTTTTCAAGTTTCGGTAGTCAATGCATGGCCTAAGACCACCATCCTTCTTCCCTACGAAGAAGAAGCCAGCACCTACCGGCCTACTTGCAACGACCCGCCCTAGGCGACGGGGTACAACTGGGCGACGGTCCCTACACTCAATAGGTGCACGACAGACAAACAGACAAGGGTACAAGAAGACAGGGAAATGGGGAAGTTGCCCACGGGGACACCGTGAGCAACAAGCAAAGTGAACGAGCCGAGTCAAAGCAGGAGATGAGCGAGGTACAAAAATGCAGAGCAGAAGAGTGGTCAGTAAAGCCAAGGTCAAACACAAGCAGAGGATAAGTAGTTCAGAAGCTGCAGCAGGGCCAGGAAACCAGCAGAGAAGAATCACAAGCAAAGGAGGAACAGGAAAGGCAGGTATAAATAGACAGAGGGCGGAGCGAGCTCCGTCTGGCCAGGCTGCGATAGGCTCTCCCACTCCTAAGCCTGCCATCCTGAGTGGTGGAAGATGGAGTCAGTCTCACAGACATAGAAGCAGGTGCAGACTGATTACCTATGGGCGTCGACACAGAAGTTGTGTCTGGCAGATCCTTTACAGAACTATTCAACTGTATATGGACAGGAAGCTACATGTAGTAATCTCTGACTTCTATTGTTTGGGCACTACAGAATCTGGGACTACTGTATAATAGCAGAAGCTATTGTATCGACACTAGAGAGGATGGGGCTACAATATGAGAACTCCAAAAGCTTGAGCTATTATGTTTGTCCTATAAAAAAGTGGGTTTACTATAGAGCACACTGCGAACACCAATGTCACCTAAGCCGCTAAATATAAATAAATATGCATTACTGCTAAATCTACTTACAATAGGGAGGTTCTTAGCACACAGTTTTGATCAAATTGTGTGAGTGCATCTGCCACGACAAGGCGACCTCTATAGGTGGGAACCTACTCTGCACATACACCCAGAACTGATAGATATATAAGTCTTAATATTTGGGCACAACAGCAGCGGTGGCATTATATGGGTAATGCATAGGCTAGGGCTACTACCGTGGAACTACAGCTATGCGGACACCGCTGATGGTAGGGCACTTAAATGTGACCATTAACCCCATCGCTCACCCGGACGTGCCATTACGTCCGGGTGCGGGGGTTGATGTTTAGATCGCGCTCACGCGCTGAGCGCGCTTCATGTGCTGCGGGTGTCAGCTGTATTTTACAGTGGACAGCCGAGACGTACAGACTTACTTCCTGGCTGCTTAACCCCTCAAATGCTGCGGTCAATCGCAGCATCTGAGGCATTGAAACGAGGGGTGGCCCCCTCCGACAGCTCATCTACCCCCCCCCCCCGCATTGAGATCGGGGGTGAAGACGGTTGTTATTGAAGCCCAGGGGCCTATTGAAGTCCCCCAGGGCTGACTTCACTCTGCCTCTGCTAAGCCCTGCCTGTGACAGGGCTTAACAGATGCATGTAAAAATTACGATATACTGTAATACGTTAGTATTGCAGTATATTGTACCAGCAATCTAACGATGTGTGTGAAAGAAAGTGAAAAAAAGTTTTTAGTAGTGAAAAAAAAAAAATAATTAAGGGTTCAAAAGACCCTCCTTTTCCCATTTTCTCCCTAAAGTAATGTAAAAAATAAAAATTGTAAACAAAATTGGTATTGCTGCGTCCGTTAAAGTCTTAACTATTACAGTAAAGCATTATTTAATGCGCACGGTGAACGCTGTAACAAATAAAAACTTAAGCCCTCACACTATTCAAGCGGTGAAAAAATAAAAAAAGTTATGGGTCTCTGAATGTGGCGACACAAAACATTATTTTTTTTAATAAAGGGTTTTGTTATCAATAAAAGTAGTAAAATATATTTTAAAAAAACTACATAAATTTGGTATGAACGTAATCATATTGAGCCACAGAATAAAAATAAGTTGTAGTTTTTACCGCACTGTAAAAGCCGTAAAAAATAAACTCAAAAAACAATTTAGGAATCACAGTTTTTCCAACTTCAGCCTGCAAAGATTTTTTTTTTCAGTTTCCCAGTATAATATATGGAACTATAAATAATACCAAAAGTAACTACAACTCCTCCCGCAAAAAAAAGCCCCCACACATCTCTATTGATGAAAAAATAAAAACGTTATGGCTCTTGGAATGCGGGGAGTGAAAAACGAAAATGAAAAATCAAAAAATGGCTTCGTCTCAAAGGGGTTAAAGAGGATGTGGCTACTATATGAGCAGTATAAGAACGCGGGCTATTATACAGCACTGCTGAAGTTGTGTGATGATGACTTTATGGGCACTGCTGGTCTTAGACCACTACATTGGGGTGCTAATTGCGCACTGCTGGCACTATAATATAACGCTTGGTATTAGGGCAGTAGATATTATTGTAATTCTACTAATATCTGATTCAGCAATTATTATTATTCCCTGTATTCAACCATCTTCCGTGATACAGAAAATCAGTAGAACTAATCAGAATCTTTCTAAGCTTTAAACTTTCTTGAAACATCCTCTTTAACTATATGTACAGTACCACGGACAGCTCCAAAACATATAATTTTTTTTTTTTAGAAATAACAGTGCGCATTTCATCCATGTAGCAGAGCTGTAATTACCACAACTAGTTTTCATACCATGATGTGTTATGTGTAGTTTTCCAAGGAATGCAGGTAAACCTGCTGCATTCTCTTAACTCTGTTTTGGCTTGCTAAATCAAGTGGTTTGTATATCAAGTGGAGTTACTCAACCGGATTGACTTGCTGTGTTCTTGTGTGGGATACGGTGTGTGATACATGAATTGAGTGCTTGTTAATAGAAGTTTGCAAAACTGACACAATTTAAAACGCTTTTTTCCTTCTTAGCTTCTGTCCTGCTGTGCAGCTGACTAGGGGGAGGGCTTAACTGCTCTCAGGTGGCCTCTGTTGAGCTTGCATTGTTTTGGCTTGCTAAATCAAGTGGTTTGTATATCAAGTGGAGTTACTAAACCACAGTTAAAAAGAGGAGTTAAAGCCCCTGTAAGTACTCTTCCTTTCTTTTACTTTAACAATTGTTCACAATTTTTTTGTAACTGGGATAATGGATAGCAAGGTTGGAGGTTTTCTTCAGCGCACAGTTTGCCATATGTATACATGACTGGAGCAGGAGTTCCAGGGTGAATACCTCTGTGGCAGATGTGAACATGTTGGTCACCTGGAAGCTCGTATTAGAGATCTGGAGGAGCAAAATGCAACACTGATGGCGATAGACAATCTTGAGCGGAGAATGCTGCTCACTGAGCAAACAGTTAGTGGGGTAGAACTGGATGGTGAAGACATGGGTCAGCAGGATCAGGCAAGTAGCTGAGATAATGTAGTTAGGGGAGGTAGAAAGGGGTCCAAGAAAAGGAAGGCCAATCCTGTTTCTGATATTCCAAGCAAAATTGCCAAGTTGGGTGATGATGCGAGGGTGTCGGTCTCAGAAATGGCAGCCCTGGTGGATACTGATCTCCCTAACAGCTGGGAGAACAGCCCAGCTAGTAGTCGGCGGTATGGTAATGTAGGTAAGGCAAGACAATTGTTAGTTGTAGGGGATTCTATAATCAGGAAGATGGATAGAATAATTTGTCGCCAAGACCGCCTCAACCAAATGGTTTGCTGTCTCCCTGGTGCCAGGGTTTGGCATGTGGTGGAAAGGGTGGATAAATTACTGGGAGGGGCTGGTGATGATCCAGCTGTTGTGGTCCATGTAGGTACCAACGACAGAATAAATGGTAGGTGGGGGAGCCTTAAAGGGCAGGTGTCACGAAAATAAATTTTTGTATATGTTATTGCTTTTAGTATGTTATTAAAATAAATTTTATTTATTTGTGTTTTTGTGTTTTACTTTTTTCTTTTTTCTTTCTTTTACTTCTAACGACACATACAGAGATGGAATACGGCACATACATCACCATAGAGAATGCGAACGGGAGCCGTTCCATTCACTATAGTGTACGCCGTCTGTGTGGGAACGGTGCATGCGCCGCTCCCACACAGTCCAAAAGGAAGGTCTTCGGCAGAGCGACATCCGGCGCCATTTTCATGTGGACCGGAAGCCGCGGGCAGACAGTAAGATGACTACTTCCGGTCGCGGCTTCCGTCCATATGTTTGGAAGCAAGGACTAGGAGCGGAGGTAGCGGCGAGAGCGGCAGGGACTGCGGCGGCGGCAGGAGCAGGTAAGTTATGTTTGCGTATGTGATGTGTGTGTATGTTCAAGTTAGGGCTTGTTTACACCAGCGTGTTATTCGTCCAAACGGAGTGTCATAATGATGGCGCCTGCGCGTAAATCACGCAGCCGCGGATCATATGGTAATGACACATGAAGCTGTTAAGTGCCTTTTGCGCACGCAAAACGCCGCGTTTTTTGCGTGCGCAAAATGCACACGCTCGTGTAAACCCGGCCTTATACTGTGTGATTACCACACTATCTAATCCTGCTACACTATGCATTCGCTCGAAAAATGGCGGCACACAGTGTAGGAGGTTTGAACATTCAACCCCCTCCTTTCTCCTGGCACTAGCCAGGATAAAGGAGGGGGGATTGTTTGAGCACACTAGAGTGAGTGTGTCTTCTCCAATTTTGCAGCATAAAGCAATGGGGTTGCTTTACCACATGCCAATGCTGCAATTTTTGGAATTGCTCCCTCTAGTGACCAGCACATGGAAATGTTATAAATTAGAATCTAATTTATAATATTTCCTGACTTGTTAAAAAATTAAAAAAATTAGAACAATGTGTAATCATTTATATACTAACTGTTTAAAAAAAAAAATTCTAGCGACACATTCCCTTTAAGAATAATTTTAAAGAACTAGGCTACAGGCTGAAGGGAAGGACCTCCAAGGTTGTATTCTCAGGAATACTGCCTGTGCCATGCACATCACAGGAAAGACAGCCGGAAGCTCAGGGAGTTAAATGCATGGCTTAAGTCTTGGTGTAGAAGAGAAGGCTTTGGGTTCGTAGAGAACTGGGCTGACTTTTCATTGGGGTACAAACTGTATTCTGCAGATGATTTGCACCTAAATGGACGGGGGTCTGCTGTGCTGGGGGAGAGAATTCTAGCTGGGGTGGTGGAGTATTTAAACTAGGGCTGAGGAGGGAGGTCAATGTAGAAAATAAAGGGATAGTGAGGTTAGGGAGGGGTCAGACTATATTGGTGGGTGGAGAAATAGACTGTGGGGAGAGGACTAGACAGCAGGATAGGGAGATCCTTTTGTTACAAAACAGCAATGAAAATAAAAATGCCCAAAAAATGTCAAATAATCACATTTCTGAACCTGAAAGTGAAAAAATTAAAGGCAAGTTAAAGTGTATGTTAACAAATGCCAGAAGTCTAGCAAGGAAAATGGGGGAGCTGGAGGCCTTGATACTGGAACAAAATATAGATATAGTTGGTGTTGCTGAAACATGGCTGGACTCTTCACATGACTGGGCTGTAAATCTACAGAGTTTTACACTGTTTCGGAAACACAGGACAAATAGGAAAGGTGGTGGTGTATGTCTGTATGTGAGAAGCGATATGAAGGCGGTGATGTATGTCTGTATGTGAGAAGTGGTATGAAGGGGAGTGTGAAAGAGACATTAGAGGGTGAAGACTGTGAGAAGGTTGAAACCTTGTGGGTGGAATTACAAAGGGAGGTAAACGCTGGAAAAATATCTTTTGGTGTATTCTATAGACCCACCAATATAACTGAAGAGATAGAAGGTCAAATATATTTAAAAAAATGGAGCAGGCTGCACAGGAGGGTACTGTAGTGATAATGGGAGATTTTAATTACCGGGATATTAATTGGGGTCATGGTTTGGTTTCAACTGCAAAGGGGAGAAATTTCCTTAACCTGTTGCAGGAAAATTTTATGGGCCAGTTTGTGGAAGACCCGACTTGAGGTGAAGCTCTGCTGGATCTGGTCATTTCTTATAATGCAGAGCTTGTTGGGAATGTCAATGTTCATGAAAACCTCGGTAACAGTGATCACAATAAAGTTACATTTTACCTATACTGTAAAAAACAAACACAGGCTGGGAGGGCAAAAACACTTAATTTTAAGAAGGTCAATTTCCCCAGGATGAGGGCTGCAATTCAGGATATAGACTGGGAAGAACTAATGTCAAATAATGGTACAAATGATAAATGGGAGATTTTCAAATCTACTTTGGGTAATTATAGTGCAAAATTTATTCCTATAGGTAACAAGTATAATCGACTAAAATTAAACCCCACATGGCTTACACCTTCGGTAAAAAGGACAATACATGACAAAAAAGGGCATTTGAAAAATACAAATCTGAGGGTACAGCTGTAGCCTTTTTAAATTATAAAGAGTGTAATAAAATCTGTAAAAATATATTAGCAAAAATACAAAATAAAGGCAGGTGGCCAAGGATAGTAAAACAAATCCCAAAAAATTCTTCAAGTATATAAATGCAAAAAAGCCAATGTCTGAACATGTAGGACTCCTAGATAATGGTAATGGGGAGTTGGTCACAGGGGATAAACAGAAGGCAGAGTTAATAAATGGGTTCTTTAGCTCTGTGTATAAAACAAAAGAAAGAGCAGCTGATATAGCCGATGCCAGTGCTGTTAATATATCAGTTGATATACTAAATTGGATATAAGTAGATATGGTCCAAGCTAAATAAAATAAATGTGCAAAAGGCCCCGGGGCCAGATGGGTTACACCCTAGACTTCTTAAAGAGCTTAGTTCAGTTATTTCTGTCCCCCTCTTCATAATATTTAGAGATTGTCTAGTGACTGGTATAGTGCCAGGGGACTGGCACAGGGCAAATGTGGTGCCTATTTTCAAAAAAGGCTCTAGGTCTTCCCCGGGTAATTATAGACCAGTAAGCTTAACATCCATCGTGGGGAAAATGTTTGAGGGGCTATTGAGGGACTATATACAGGATTATGTGACAAAATTTTTTTTATTTTAAGTGACAGCCAGCACGGTTTTACTAAGGACAGACATTGTCAAAGTAACCTGATATGGTTTTATGATGAGGTGAGCAGAAGCCTAGACAGAGGGGCCACTGTGGTTATAGTGTTTCTGGACTTTGCAAAGGCATTTAACACTGTCCCTCATAGATGTCTAATGGGTAAATTAAGGACTATAGGTTTAGAAAGTATAGTTTGCCATTGGATTGAGAATTGGCTGAAGGACCGTATCCAGAGAGTTGTGGTCAATGATTCCTACTCTGAATGGTCATTGGTTATAAGTGGTGCACCCCAGGGTTCCGTGCTGGGACCACTATTATTCAACTTATTTATTAATGATATAGAGGATGGGATTAATAGCACTATTTCTATTTTTTGCAGTTGACACCAAGCTATGTAGTAATGTTCAGTCTATGGAAGATGTTCGTAAATTGAAAGCTGATTTGGACACACTAAGTGTTTGGGCATCTACATGGTAAATGCATTGGACATGCATCATATGTCCTAGGGGGAACTACACTGGGGGAGTCACTTGTTGAGAAGGATCTGGGTGTACTTGTAAATCATAAACTAAATAACAGCATGCAATGTCAATCAGCTGCTTCAAAGGCCAGCAAGATATTGTCATGTATTTAAAGAGGCATGGACTCTTGAGACAGGGATATAATATTACCACTTTACAAAGCATTAGTGAGGCCTCATCTAGAATATGCAGTTCAGTTCTGGGCTCCAGTTCATAGAAAGGATGTCCTGGAGTTGGAAAAAATACAAAGAAGAGCAACGAAGCTAATAGGGGCATGGAGAATCTAAGTTATGAGGAAAGATTAAAATAATTAAACCTATTTAGCCTTGAAAAGAGACGACCAAGGGAGAACATGAGTAACTTATCTAAATATATTAATGGCACATACGAAAAATATGGTGAAATCTATGGAATAGTCTACCGCAATGGCTGGTCACAGCAGGGACTGTAGATGGCTTTAAAAAAGGCTTAGATAATTTCCTAGAACAAAAAAATATCAGCTCCTATGTCAATGTGTAGAAATTTTTCCCTTCCCTTTTCCCATCCTTTGGTTGAACTTGATGGACATGTGTCTTTTTTCAACCGTACTAACTATTTAATCATGTAACACGGTAATCCATCAAAATGGAAAAGAAAAAGAAAAGTGACAAATTTAGCCCTGCTCCAATAGTACTTGTCTAACTCTACGTAGATGATCAGCAGGTGTGGCAGAAAATAGCCCTCTTAAAACCTGTTTTATAATTTTTATTTCCAGAGAGGTAAAATAAAATATGCAGAGTTTTATTGAAAATGAAAGTGTCTTAATTCACACCAGTCTATGCTAATCAAATTTCTACCCAGAATGTTTTTAGAACATGGGAGGAACCTGAAACACCAAGAGAAAATCTATTTTTCTACTATTCTCCTTAAGATACAGTACCTAGATATTAATATAATCAAAATAGTAAGTGAGTATAAATTCAGGCGTTAGAGTTGTTTAGTATATAACATATTTTCTATCATTTTATTGTAACTTTACAAAAAAGAGGTAATCTAGGCTGAATTACACCTTTTCTTTGTAAATCTGCAGTGAATTACAGTAGTAGCAAAGTGGATGAGATTATAACAAATGTCATTCACAAGCTGCAGAAAATGTCATCACGTAAAAAAACGCACCACATGTGTGTCAAATTCCGCAGATATATTTCCAACTGAATTTTCTGTCCCGTGTGTTGTACCCATAGACAACAATGTGTGCTGGAGAAAACCTGTTGTAGTCGTTGCCTTTGTCAGGTTACATATGTTGAGCATACTGACTAGCTTTAAACACAGCAGAGCCGTGGCATGGAGCTTGTATGGTGCACACATAAAACTCCCTGCCGCACAACGCTGTCTCTCTCTCTCTTTGTAGCCACAGCTCTCCTGCTCTCTGCTACAAGAATGTCTGGTTACCTCGGCAACCAGCGCTTCCCTATGACGTCACCCAGGTGGCCTGTTTAAAGGAAACCTCGACCAGTTCTCCTTGCTTGCATATTCAGGTAAATCTTTGCCCGACTATTGTCCCTGTTTGTGTAGTACAGATAGCACAAGCTCAAAAAAAGGTGCAAAAATAGGGACCCAACCCATAGAATCAGTGAAGAAGTATTCGGCACACAAGTCGGAGATGAGAAAATTCTTTGTTTTGGTGGCTAAGTGCAACGTTTTGGTGTAATTGCTTTTCTAGCGGTCAGTCGCAATCAAAAACGTATTACCTATGCAACAGTCCCCAGCACAGCCAAAGCGCCTGATGAAGGTCAATTAGACCGAAACTTCGCACTTAGCCGCTGGCAAAAAAATAAAAATAAAAACAAAGAATTTTCTCATCTCCGACTTGTGTGCCGAATACTTCTTTGCTATTGTCCCTGTTTGTTATTGTCTTTGTTTCTGACTCCTAATTCTGATCCTGACCTTGATCTTGGGCTTGTTCCTGCATTATGATCCTGTCTTTCTTCAAGTTCTGCGCTACAGCGCAGCTGCTGACATCGGTGACTTTATTACAATTTTTTTAAAAGGATTCAAGAAATATTGATTCAGGTAACTAAGGACAGGGAAATTCATTTTCCTGGCGCCATGGACTACAGGCAAAGCTTGGTACCTGGAAAGTCTTCTGACCACCGTATTCTGTTAAATATTGAATTAGTCTTTCTTGTGGCTACTCAACTCTATTACCAGAATCACCAAGAGCTCATGCATGTGGCAATGAAGGACCATGTACAGTGGCCAATAGGCCAATAGGCACTGCACTCACGAATGGAGGCTCCAGAGGGCACAGTATGATTCTCTGAATGTAATGCTTACAGGGCTGATGTATGCCACTGTCTTATTTCACTGCTCTAGATTCTGATAAAATACCTCCTTGTCCTTCCAAATAAAATGATGTAGGTCTGCATGAGGCCTGAGTCTGTCTGACGGGAATGATTCAGGTTTTTGTAATATAGAAAATTGCTTCTCTAATGTACAAGCAAAGGTTCAACAAAGGTGAAGGTTTTCTTTAAACAAATGAGATTAGTTAACCAAGTACAATGACAATTACAAAAAACAAATTGAGTTTATAAAGAGCTTAATAAAAATCCCAGTGTATTCTACATTAAGATTCTTTACCTTGAGACAATTTGTGAAAATATTTCGAACAGATTTCTTTTCAATACCATTTTCTAGAAAATGTAGCTAAATATACCTAATTATCTTGAGAACCCACAAATAACTTCAGCACATATTAGAAGCTAAAGCAGCATACGGCAGTAATGAGCCTCAATTACAGGTTTTTATATTATAACCTATTGCATTCTTTTGATATAAAGAAATATTAAGCCATGAATATCTCCAGATTTATGAATGTTCCACAATGAGTGTTAATCGAGAAATGGGGACTGCTTAGTTGTTAAAGCGTAACTAAACGTTCAACAAAGTTCTGACATGTCATAGTGACATGTTAGAAGTTTTGATTGGTAGGGGTCCGAGAACTGAAACCCCCACCATATAGCTAAAACGAATCATCAGAAGCGCTCATGTGAGCGCTGAGCCGCTTAGTTTCTGTTTGGCTTTTTCTGTAAATCAATGTAGTGGTGTACGGGCTTAAAAGAAAGTCTATTTGCTCGTACACCGCTACATCAGCTTTCCAGAGAAAGCCGAACAGAAAATAAGTGGTTCAGCGATCACACAAGCAATTCTGCCGCTTCGTTTTAGCAATATGGTGCGGGTGTCAGTGCTTGGACACCCACCAATCAAAACTTCTAACATGTCACTGTGACATGTCAGAAGTTTCTTCAACGTTTAGTTACCCTTCAATAATTATACATAATTTTCACTAAAGTTTATGTGTAGGATATGATAAGAAAACACTATAAATTAATCTTTAGAAACATACAGATATAGCACTTTTTATCTTTAGGCGGAATTCACATGACAGGGTTTCCCGGCCGGGTGACGGCCGTTCATAAATCGGCCGTCACCCGGCTGCATTAGGAACAATAGACCCCTAATGGGGCTATTCACACGACCGATTTTTTTGACGGGCCGGGAAAACCGGCCGTCAAAAAATGGGACATGCCCTATTTTCGGTCGGGTACCCGGTCGCCGGGCTCCCATAGAAGTCTGTGGGGCCGGGTAATACACGGCCATCACCGGAATGTGTCCCGAGTGATGGCCGGGTCTACCGTCGCTTGTGCACTCTCTCCTCCTCCTCACAGCGCAGAGTGCATGTGAGGAGGAGGAGTGTATCCCATTCAGAAGAAGCGCTGTATGCTGGAGGTAACACTTTGGGGGTACTGCTGTAGCGAGGTCCCTGCTCTGCTATGTGCAGGGGTACTGTGTGGCAGGACTGGGGTGTACAGCAGGTGGAAGGGGCGCTGTGATGGCTCCCTTCCCAAATCGCCCTGGCCCGCGAATCAGCCTCCTTTCCGCCCTGGCGCTTCTTCAGGCGTCGCTACAGCTATAGCAGCCATAGCGGCTGCTAGCGGCGACACCTACCATGCTGTAGCTTCGTCCATGCTCTATGTGCTAGCCCCACTTTAGCTCCCTGATGGAGCGGAATCCCCGTGTGTTCGGGGATTCCGCTCCTGGACAGAGCGCTTGATGTCTAGGTCCATATATGGACAGTGACATCAGGGGAAACTCCTGAAGTGGAATCACCGGCCACATGGAGATTCCACTTCAGGAGTTGCCCCTGATGTCCCTATCCAGATATGGACAAAGACATCAAGCGCTCTGTCCAGGGGGACATACAAAAGAATGTTGAAAACTAATGAAGTAAAAGAATGAACATTATTAGTAATGTGAAGATAATATAAAAAAGGGCATAATGATTTTTTTTTTATGCTTGGTAGACATGGCATGAACAGATGGAGGTGAGGAGGAAATAAACACAAACTCCATATAAACAGACGTTTTTGGAAATTCCTGTGCTTGATAGACCTGGAATGAACAGTATCTATGTGTAGTTTAATTAGGCATCTGTTGCTATGGAATATGTGTTCATTCCACTATAAACTTCATTTATATCCTATTGAATCCTATCCAATGAAATGCAGCTGAGGGATCAGACAAAGCTCTCTATACTCTGTAAGCAAGTGAAAAAGGTTGACTGGCAATCATGTGACCTTACTGGGTGTGTTTATAGTGGGTTGACTCAAAAAAACTATTGACAAATGAAATTCATCCGATTAAAAAACGGTCAGGGAAAAAAACGGATGCAAATCGGGTCCAAATCGGCCGGTGAAAACGGCAACACGGCCCGGAACGGAGTCGGAACGGATGCAAACTGGCCAGGAAAATCTGCCAAAAACGGCCGATTTTCCCGGCAGACACTCGGACCCTGTCGTGTGAATGAGGCCTTACTCTTGACGCATTGTATACAATGTGGCAAGAAACTTTAACTTGACTTTTTCAATGGCTTTTTTTGTGGGATATCATGCTGCAGCAAGTTATCAGAGTCAAGATAAACTGTGCTACATCTGTAGGCATGGCATGTATTACAACATGGTTTTGGGGGCTGAAAAGACCTAACAGGTTCCCTACAAAAAAACACTCTTGAGACATAATATACATCATCTAGTCTGGGTTTATCTAGTCTAATTGAACCTGATTATCAAATAATTTTGGTTCATTGATTCATTATATGAAAGTCAATTTCAAACCAGCCAAGTTTAACTATCTACTGTGTATGGGGGTCCAGACTCCATTCCGATGGCAGATGTCAAGGGAACAAAGCATCAGTGTTGGTTTTCAACATGCCGAATCGTTTGCGCCCACAGGAAATAAGCCACAACCATAAGGCTCTGGTAGCGGTTTATTCTCCTCTCCTTGTTAAAAACACATACATCCTTGGCCTAGCAAGCATCTCTATGTGTAAGTTGGAATGGAGAGCTGTTGGTTGAACCAACATTTGGCTGATAGCTAAATCATAAGTTTATGTGCAGCTATAGAGTCTATTCACACAGGCCGGTAGCTCAGGCATGCATACTACTGGCCTGTGTTAATACATCCTAAGGGAGAAATTACTTTTCCACAGAGGGACAGTTAGTGTTAAAAACTGTATTTTGTGTTTATTCAAGATCTGAAACAAATAAGTAGAAATAGAAGAAATCAGGATATGACACTATATATATCAAGGGGATAGATAGTGGTAATGGGGAGTTGGTCACAGGGGATCAAGAGAAGGCAGAGTTACTAAATGGGTGCTTTAGCTCTGTATATACAACAGAAGAAAGAGAAACTGATGTAACCGATGCCAGTGCTGTTAATACATCAGTTGATATACTGAATTGGATGAATGTAGATATGGTCCAAGCTAAGTTAAATAAAATTAATGCACACAAGGCCCCAGGTAAACAGATGGGTTACACCCTAGAGTTCTTAAAGGGCTTAGTTCAGTTATTTCTGTCCCCCTCTTCATAATAATCAGAGATTCTCTAGTGGCTGGTATAGTGCCAAGGGACTGGCGCAGGGAAAATGTGGTGCCTATTTTCAAAAAGGGGTCTTCCCGGATAATTATAGACCAGTTAGCTTAACATGAATCGTGGCAAAAATGTTTGAGGGCTATTGAGGGACTATATACAGGATTATGTGACAAAAAATAGTATTTTAATTGACAGCCAGCACGGTTTTACTAAGGACAGAAGTTGTAAGACCAACCTGATTTGGTTTTATGAAGAGGTGAGCAGAAGCCTAGACAGAGGGGCCGCTGTGGATATAGTGTTTTTGGACTTTGCAAAGGCATTTGACACTGTCACTCATAGACGTCTAATGGGTAAATTAAGGACTATAGGTGTAGAAACTATAGTTTGTAATTGGATGGAGAATTGGCTCAAGGACCGTATCCAGAGAGTTGTGGTCAGTGATTCATACTCTCAATGTTCCCCGGTTATGCGTGGTGTACCCCAGGGTTCAGTGCTGGGACCACTATTATTCAACTTATTTATTAATGATATAGAGGATGGGATTAATAGCACTATTTCTATTTTTGCAGGAGACACCAAGCTATGTAGTAATGTTCAGTCTATGGAAGATGTTCGTAAATTGCAAGCTGATATGGACACACTAAGTGTTTGGGCATCCACTTGGCAAATAAGGTTTAATATACGTAGATAAATGTAAAGTTATGCATCTCGGTACCAATAATTTGCATGCATCATATGTCCTAGGGGAAGCTATACAGGGAGAGTCACTTGGTGAGAAAGGTCTGGGTGTACTTGTAGAACATAAATTAACCGCTTCCCGACCGCCCACAGTAAATTCACGTCGGCGCTTGCTGGGCTCTGTGCAGCGCCGACGTGAATTCACGGTGGGTGTTAAAAGCGCGATCCGGGTGTCTCAGAGTAGCGCTGAGACCCGGATCGCGCTATTAACCCCTGCCTCTAGTTCCGGAGACATGACCGGGACCTAATTGGTTTAGGTCCCGGTCATGTGATCGCAGGGAAAGTTTGTTGTAGCAACGAACTGGAAAGTTTGTTACTACAACAAACTGGAAAGTTTGTTGCTACAACAAACTTTCCCGGGGACCGATTGCAGGTGCTGCAGTCGGTTATAAGGCAGAACCGGAGGCCGTGCAACGGCCCCCGGATCTGCCATGCACAGCAGCCTATGAGAACCAGCCGGAGGCCGGTCCTCATAAGCTTCCTGTCAGTGTGACTCTCAGCGTCACACTGACAGTTTATAATACGTTACACTACCTAGGTAGTGTAATGTATTACAGCAGCGATCAGTGCTGCAGATCTTCAAGTAAAACAAGTAAAAAGTAAAAAATAAAGTACTAAAAATGTTTTATAAAAGTGTAAAAACAAGTTATTAAAGTTACAAAAACAAAAAATGCTTTTTTTCCTATAATAAGTCTTTCATAGGAAAAAAATGAAAATGTTAAAAAAAGTACACATATTTGGTAAGACCGCGTTCACAACGACCCAAACTATAAAACTATAATATTATTTTTCCAGCACGGTGAACAGCGCAAAAAAAATAATTAAAAAAACAATGTCAGAATCAAAATATAGAGTAAAAAGTGAATAAAAAGTCGCATGTACCCTAAAATAGTACCCATAAAAACTACAACCCATCCCGCAAAAAACAAGCCATTACACAGCTTTTTTTACTAAAAAATAAAAAAGTTATGGCTCTCAGAATATGGTGACACAAAAATAAATAATTTTATTTAAAAAAGGATTTTATTGCGCAAATGCCACAAAACATAAAAAAACTATATACATCTGGTATCGCCGTAATCGTATCGACCCGCAGAATAAAGTAAAATGTCATTTATAGTGCACAGTGAAAAGTGTAAAAAAAAAAAGACAAAAAACATTGTCAGAATTTGTTTTTTTGTCACTTTGCTTGCCAAAAAAATCTAATAAAAAGTGATAAAAAAAAATCACATGTACCCTAAAATGGTACCAATGAAAATTACAGATTGTCCCGCAACAAATAAGTCCTCGCACAGCTCCGGTGAAGAAAAAATAAAAAAAGTTCTGGCTCTCAGAATATAGCGACAGAAATTGTGCAGTGTCCAAAAGCTGATAAGATCGGGCGCCATTTATCAGTGCGACATTGGCCACATATCTGCGGATTATTATTTATTTACCGAATTATTATACCCTCTTATTATGTCCTGATGTACTCTGCCCAATTTACACATATCCCCACATCATAAACTGAAATACCAGCAAAACCCCAAACAGAACAGTTACCAAGCAAACTCTGCGCTCCAAAAGCCAAATGGCGCTCCCTCCCTTCTGAGCCCCACAGCGTGCCCAAACACTAGCTTACGTCCACATATATGATATTTTATATCCGGGAGAACCCACTCAACATTGTATGAGGTATTTCTCTTCAGTGGCACAAACTGGGCACAACATATAGTGCATTAAAATGGCATATCAGTGGAAAATTGTAATTTTCACTTTGCACCATCTGCTGCGCATTAACGCCTTCGCGCACCACGTCTTAATAGCATGTCGTGGTGCGGGGGGGTTATATATGGAACGGGCTCATGCGCTGCGCCCGCTCCATATTCTGCAGGTGTCCGCTGTGTATTACAGCTGACACCCGTCACTAATGGATAGGAACAGCGATCGCGCTTTTACAGGAGCCTGTAAAAATTATATTATACTGCAATACATTAGTCCTGCAGTGTATTGTACCAGCGACCTAATGATCGCTCGTTCCAGTCCCCTAAAGGGACTTTTGGGAGGTTTCCACTGTTTTGGTACCTCAGGGGCTTTGCAAATGCGACATGACACCCGAAAACTATTCAAGCTAAATTTGAGCTCCAAAAGCCAAATATTGTTCCTTCCCTTCTGAGTCTTGCCGTGGGTCCAAACAGCAGTTTATTACCACATATGGCGTATTGCTGTAATCAGGACAAATTGCTTTACAAATTTTGGGGTGATTTTTCTCCTTTATGTTTTTTCAGAAGAAAGTAGATTTTCATTTTCACGGCCTAATTCCACTAAATTCAGCAAAAAAACTGTGAGGTCAAAATGCTAACAATACCCCTAGAAAAATTCCTTGAGGGGTGTAGTCTACAAAATGGGGTCACTTTTGGGGGGTTTCCACAATTTTGCTCCCTCCAGGGCGTTGCAAACGCGACATGGCACTGAAAACCAATCCAGCAAAATCTGTGCTTCAAAATCCAAATGGCGCTCCTTCCCTTCTGAGCTCTGCCGTGGGTCCAAACAGCAGTTTAGTACCACATATGAGGTATTGCTGTAATCGGGAGAAGTATCTTTACAAGTTTTGGGGTGCTTTTTATTCTTTATTCCTTGCAAATATTATTTTTTTTTATATTTTTTCAGAAAAAAAGTAGATTTTCACTTTCACAGGCAAACTACAATAAATATAGCAGAAGACCTGTGGGGTCAAGATGCTAACTATACCCCTAGATTAATTCCTTGAGGGTGCAGTTTCCAAAACCGTGCCACTTTTGGGGGATTTCCACTGTTTTGGCACTACAAGACATCTTCAAACCCGATATGGTGCCTAAAATATATTCTAAAAAAAGGAGGCCACAATATCCACTAGGTGCTCCTTTGCTTCTGAGGCCGGTATTTCAGTCCATTATCACACTAGGGCCACATGTGGGATATTTCTAAAAACTGCAGAATCTGGGCAATAAATATTGTGTTGCGTTTCTCTGGTAAAATTTTCTGTGTTACAGAAAAAAATGTATTGCAAATGAATTGCAGCAAAAAAAATAAAATTTGTAAATTTCCCCTCTACATTGCTTTAATTCCTGTGAAGCGCCTAAAGGGTTAAGAAACTTTCTGAATGCTGTTTTGAATACTTTGAGGGGTGCAGTTTTTAATATGGGGTGATTTATGGGGTCTATCTAGTACATAAGGCCCTCAAAGCTGCTTTAGAATTGAACTGGTCCCTGTAAAAATCGCCTTTTGAAATTTTCTTGAAAATGTGAGAAATTGCTGGTAAAGTACTAAGCCTTGTAACGTCCTAGAAAAATAAAAGAATGTTCAAAAAACGATGCAAATATAAAGTAGACATATGGAATATGTGAAATAGTAACTATTTTGTGTGGTATTACTATCTGTTTTACAAGCAGATACATTTAAATTTAGAAAAATCATAATTTTTGCAAATTTTCTCTACATTTTGGTGTTTTTTACTTATAAGCAATGAATTTATTGACCAAATTTTTCCACTAATATAAAGTACAATATGTCACGAGAAAACAATCTCAGAATCGCTTGGATAGGCAAAAGCATTCCAGAGTTATTACCACATAAAGTGACATGTCAGATTTGAAAAAATGGGGCTGGTCCTGAAGGCCAAAATGAGCTCGGTCTTGAAAGGGTTAAATAACAGTATGCAATGTCAATCAGCTGCTTCAAAGGCCAGCAAGATATTGTCGTGTATTAAAAGAGGCATGGACTCGCGGGACAGGGATCTAATATTACCACTTTACAAAGAATTAGTGAGGCCTCATCTAGAATATGCAGTTCAGTTCTGGGCTCCACTTCATAGAAAGGATGCCCTGGAGTTGGAAAAAATGTAAAGAAGAGCAACTAAACTAATAAGGGGCATGGAGAATATAAGTTATGAGGAAAGATTAAAAGAATTAAACCTATTTAGCCTGGAAAAGAGACGACTAAGGGGAAGCATGATTAACTTATATAAATGCATTAATGGCACATACGAAAATTATGGCGAAATCCTGTTCCATGTAAAACCCCCTCAAAAAACAAGGGGGCACTCTCTCCGTCTGGAGAAAAAAAGGTTCAACCTGCAGAGGCAACAAGCCTTCTTTACTGTGAGAACTGTGAATCTATGGAATAGCCTACCGCAGCAGCTGGTCACAGCAGGGACAGTAGATGGCTTTAAAAAAGGCTTCGATAATTTCCTAGACCAAAAATATATTAGCTCCTATGTGTAGAAATTTTTACCTTCCCTTTTCCCGTCCCTTGGTTGAACTTGATGGACATGTGTCTTTTTTCCACCGTACTAACTATGTAACTATGCAACTATATCAGTGAAAACTGAGCTGGTAAAATGAGACCTTACATTCCTTGAAAATAACATAAGTATCGCTCTCTCCCGTTTAACCCCTCAGATGCGGCGCTCAATAGCGAGCGCCGCATCTGAGTGGTTTTGGAGAGAGGGAGGGAGCTCCCGCTCTCTCCCATCGACACCCGGCAATAGGATCGCCGAGCGCCTGTGTCTCCGATGTCTACCTATTGTGAATGCCTGCTAGGCTCTGCCAGAGGCATGTCCTAGCAGATGCCTGTCCGTTTTAAACGGACAGGCAGTAATACCCTGCAATACAAAAGTATTGCAGTTTATTTTAATAGCGAAGGATCGCATATTAAAGTCCCCTAGTGGGACTAGTAAAAAAAGTTAAAAAAAAGTTTAATAAAGTTTATAAAGTTAATAAAGTTAATAAAAAAAAATTAAAAACCCACTTTTTCCCCTTTCAAACTGCTTAACTATTAAAAAAAAACAAAATAAAGCAAAAAAGTTAAACATATTTGGTATCGCGCTTTCGTAACAACCCCGAATATAAAGCTATTACATTCTTTAACCCTCACGGTGAACGCCATGAAAAATAAACTAAAAAACAATGGAAAAATTGCTGTTTTCTGTGAATCCTGACTTTAAAAAATGTGATAAAAAAGGATAAAAAAGTCGCATCTACTTCAAAATGGTACCAATAAAAATTACAAGTCGTCCCTCATACAACTGCATTGGCGGAACAATAAAAAAGTTATGGCTCTTCAAATATGGAGACACAAAAACAAATAATTTTGAAAAAAAAGCATTTTTACTGTGTAAAAGTAGTAAAACATACAAAATTGATACAAATTTGGTAACGTTGCAATCGTAAAAACAACCCCCTGAATAAAGTTATTGTGTTATTTATACCACACGGTAAACGGCGTAGATTTAGGTCGCAAAAAAGGGTGGCGAAATTTCAGGTTTTTTTCTATTCCCCCCCAAAAAAAGTTAATAAAAGTGAATCAATAAATAATATCTACCCCAAAATGGTGCTATTAAAAAATGCAACTTGTACAGTTATGTCGACGCAAAAATAAAAAAGTTATAGCTCTTAGAAGGCGACGATGGAAAAAACTTAAAAAATACTTTGGTCATTAAGTTTTAAAATAGACTGGTCATTAAGGGGTTAAGGAGGTTTATACATAAACACGTACAGAGGTTGTGTTAAATATTTTACCGCCTATGTACTATTAAATTGCGTTACTGAAATTGAAATACTCCTCCTTGACTAAAAATACTTCTTAAAAATGCTTAAAAAAAGAGGTCTTTGTACTTTGTTGTTAAAGTGTGGAAGTGAGCTTTAAATTGTCCCTGATAATCAACAAAAGTCTCTGTAGCATTTACAGGCTTCATTTTTAGGCCATGTTCCCACGGCATACTTTCAAGCATATTTCGCAGTGTACAACGCTTGTCTTGCAAACCTGCAGACAGGTTTTTATCGGTTTTAATGGAATATACAGTGTAGTTCCTAGAGATGTATTTTTAAAAAACACCTCATATAAATACGCTTCGTAGTCACATCCTACATGTCACTTCTTGAAGCATTTTACAAGCTGATTTTTCCCATTTCACACTGACACTTCAAAAAATAAACTGAAAATTTGACTCTAAATTACCCTTCAAAAACGCTATTAAAATAAGATCCAAAAATGCCTGGATTTCAGAGGATATTTTCAGTTGAAATCAGACTTGTATTTTTTAGCCTGAACATATGCCGTGTGAACATGGTCTTATAACAGGAACATAATGCACACATTTCACTCATTCTTTCTGTGTTTATGCCCAGCAACCAACCCAGGTACATTTGTAGAACTGCAGACTGCCAGTGACAGGTCAATTCAATATTTGGGTTAGATTGTTTTATTGATTTAGGCTAGGTATACACGGCACCTTTTGGTTGACCTCACATTGCGGTAAAATCCCTGCATAACCAGGGCAAGATCTCAATGTTTCCTAACAATACCATGTAAACAGTCAACCCAATCTCCTTTATTGTGATGGTCAGAAAGTCGTCCCATCGGGAAAGATTGAGGTACCGTCTCAGGTGCGGTAATTCCGTGATTTTACCATGGCGTACCATGTATTAAATTGTATGTACAGTATGTGTATATTGTAATTTATATTTTGCATGTGTATATATTGAAAGTCTGTGTGTGCGTGATACATAAATATTAATTAAGTAAATTATTAATATTCTTTTTTCTTTTTTTTTTTTTTTTTGAGAAGCTATTTTTAGTATTATATAAATTTACTCTGGGTCCCCAAAGGCTGCACTCCAGCAGTTCTCACATATTTGTAAGATTAAAAAATGTTCTGGGGTGTCAGGCGTAAGTATAATCCAGCTAATTTTTTTTACTTATTACATTTTCCTTAAGATGCAATTAAGTCGCTGCATTCTTCCCTTAGTCTCTCTTGTCTTCTCACTCCTCCGTGATGTGTATTTAATGTGCATCTTAATGATTTGATTACAATGGGGTAATTACATAATTGCAATTTATTACAAGAAGCTCTCTTGATATTGTGTATTAACAGAAGCTTACAAAAGTGAATGCTTTGGATCAGGGAGTAAAGACCAACTGGTATAAAATAAGATAGGAATCTCATTTATTTTCATTTTAAGGCCATCAATATGTAGACATTTACCTTCAGTGTTTTGTCAGCTTGTAAAGTGTTACTAACAATTACATGAACATCATTGGAACATTTGATCGAAGTAGCAGTCATTTGTCTTGGTTGCACTGCATGAATGTGAGTGAGATGTGATACTGGTCAATGTGTTGTTATAGACTCTTGTACTATAAGAAATAACACAATCGTTCTGACCTCCTGATCATCAAAGAAGCCGATTGAGGAGACTACAAGGCCCTCTTCCACTTCACCATGAGTAGTCCTTCTAAAGTTGTCTAGATTATATACTGCTCTACTAACAACCTTTCACAGCTGTACTAGCCGTGGCATGGTCTGTTTTTGAAAACCTTTTTCAAATATACTATTAGGGAATTCTGAATGAATAAAAGGGGTCCCTGGTTCAGGACCCTAAGCTATTAGCCAGAGTGGAGAACATTTTTAAAGACCATCTTTCACATTGGAGGACCAGGATGTCCGTGTATCACACAAACAACTCATTGATTTCAATAGGAACTTTGTAATACCTTTTTTGCCCTGGGGTGGCGATACAGGGGAAATAAGCACTTGCTGTTATGTTCCTCCAAAGATTAAAGCTGATTGATGGGGGTTCCAGCAATAAGAGATCAGGTGATCATCTTGTTGTCAGGAGATTTTTCTAACAAGAAAGGATTGTCCAATATGGACAACCCCTTTAAGTTATCACACTAGGTAAAGTCACATCTTCCCTCCCTCTCATCAATTTTCTTCACCCTTTGCACTATAAAGTCAGAGGGAAACTGAAGTCTAAATGGATCTTATTGTTTTCAATGGGAATACATTTTGAACCAGAAGTGACCAAAAGGGTCAATTTTTTATTTTCTTATATAGAGAAACATTTCAGGCATTGGTTCTCTGGATTGCAGAGGCTGAGGACATTGATATTAAAGGAGGGTCCACATACTGTTCAAACAATCTGAGTCCATTTTTCCCCACCAGTCCTGTATTCTTTTTTTAGAACCAAAAGGAACTGATTTCTTCCAATAATTGTGATTAAAGCCTTACAGTTCCCTTTAGCTGCCCAGTTCTGTTAAAGGGGTTACTAAAACATTGCTGCAGCGCCACACCTGTCAATAGGTTGTGTGTGGTATTGCAGCTAAGCCACATTCGCTCCAATGGAGCTGTTCAAGAGACTTGGATAAGCTGGATGAGAATTAGAGTGCTTCTATGCTTATTGCTAGTTGAGACAAAAAGTGAAATAGTGTCCCCTACCTTAAATTAGAGATAGGAAAGTGCTGAGATGGACTGTATATCTGTCAAAATGCAGCACCCTTGCAGTCAGGAAAGGATGCCGACTGAGGTGCAGTTCTTGCCATGCATTATGGATGACCACTTCTGTCAGAACAGTTTTACCCACTTAAAAAAACAGGTGATTCAAGGTCTTAGATTTTTTTCAGAGGGTAATTCTGTATGCAAAGGAGGCTCATTTAGAGTAGGTGGAGAAAACTTTCATATGAAATAGCAGAAGCCCGAGCATGAGGTACTATATCACCCATACCTGCATAAGGCTTCAGTTTCCACATCTGTGATTATTCAGAATAATTCTCCACCATCCTCTTTATAGCAGCAAACAATACAGTAAACTGATGAACTGCGGTTGAGGGCTGACGTCAAGTAAATAATTGAATGGATCAACTAAATCCCTTAGAGAAAAAAAAGATTGAAGTGCGGTTTTATAACTCATAAGAAGCAAATCCAAATGGAACAATAAAAAGAACATGCATAAAACCTGTCCAGGGATATTTAATAACACACTCTGGAAACTGTAGACATATGGACTATGCAGTAAACCCGGACATATACCCTGCAAGAACGACATATCTCCAATAAGATGCCCCTAGATATTTTATCTTATAACTATGGTATTTATTGCTCAGGATTATTCTTTATATTTCTACTTTAATAATCATTGATCTGCCATGTGTAATCCCAGGAACAAAATAACAGTAGCATCCTTATACAGTGTATATGCTGTGGATATATCAGTGCAATACATATATCATCCAAGCTAGATCCTCGATTCCATGTAATATACCCATAACGTTCCATGTAAACAATAACTATGTATGTTACTAGAATCCTTGCAGTGTTGTAATTATAGCTGGGGATTTTTTTTTTATTGTATGTAAAGTTTTCCTTCCTTAATTTAAAGAGAAAGCAGATGTTTATAGAGTAACATTATGTGCATGATAGAGAAATAACATGGCTAAACATTTATGGTTAAAGAAGTCATCTCATCTCATTAGGGCAGCACTCTGCTTGAATATAAGGACGTCATAGAGTGAGGTGCCATCTATATGAAGCATAGAGCCTATAACAAGAGTGTCTCTTAGCGGATCTGACATTGTCCATGTAGGACCAGCAGCAGTTTCTCATGAAGACGGCCCTTTTCTAAAGTAAATCCGGCTTATCCTTCCGCTGATAGCCATAAGTCTGGCTTAAGAACCCCTGTTTTCACTGGGGATTTCTGAATTTGGACCGCTACTATCGTAAAAAAAGGCAATCGAGATGTGGCAACCCTTTGAGGATACGAACAGACACAGAGTAAACACTGCGGATTTTCCACAACAGATTCATTGTGGAAGATCAGCAGCATTTTACAGTATTCAGTGGGGTGCTTAAACCCGAAGTAGTGTGTGTTGCGATATTTGCGGCGGAATCACAGCGATTACGCCGCAAAAAACGCAAGTAAGAGAAAAAAATAGTTATACTTGGTACCCAGAGTTCCTTGGTTCTTCTCCAGTCCGGCCTCCCTGGATGACGTTGCAGGCCATGTGACCGCTGCAGCAAATCACAGGCTTTAGCGTCACATGGCCTGCAACGTCATCCCAGGAGGCTGGCCTACGCGCCAAGAAAAGGAAGGGTGTAAGTATGAAAGTTTTTTTGTTTTTTTCCACAGCGGAAGTTCCGCCGGTAAAACGCACCACAATGTGGTGCGATTTTCCGGACAGTATTTCCTGCGGTGTGCAGGGCGGATATGCTGCGCAGCTTGACGCACTGTATCCGCCCTAAATCCAATGTATGTGTCCTTACGCTTAAGATCAAAGGGATGTGCGACGCTTGGGACATCATAGATCCACATATGTTGGGGGAGGTTTATCAAAGTTAGTGCAAAAAAAATAAAAAAATTGAGCTGTTGATCATAGCAACAAATCAGATTCCAGCTCTCAATTTTCAGAGGCCATTTGAAAAATTCAAAGATAACTGGTCCGGCTTTCCCTTGAACCACTTTTGATAAATCTCCACAATGAAAAAAAAATGTACTTATCGGACAGAACATACAAGGTCCATCCAGATGTGTCCTAGTTGTATAAGAACCCAATGAGACACCGCGCTGCTCAGCACTGTCTTATATCGTAACAACTAGTAACATTGCTTTTCTCATTATGTGTTACAACGTTTTATTTAAATAAAATAGAGATTTTATCGTATTATGTGGTAAATAAATGTGTTGGTCAGCACTACATAGCAAACCTACGTATACAGTACATCTTTCTACTGCTCGCTAATAAAATATTGCCTACAAATATATGGAAACAAATGAGTTTGAATTGTTAATATCCCAAGGACAAGAGTTTTATTAGATTCAATTACTCCTCTACTTTTTCTGATTTTTGTTTTGTTTTCTTTTTCTTTTTAAATTAGTTTCCTAAAAAATCTAATAAGAAGTTATTTCAGGGAGACTGGCAGTTACGTCATCGTATTTTCACATGTAGGTGTAGAAGAGATGAATATATAACTGTGTCCTGAAGGAAAGGTTCACCAAAGTTGATAAATAAAAGAATGTATAGCAATTTTATAGTATATATCAGTTAGTAAAATCATTTCATAAATTAGCACTTACTTTACAGGTGTTTTGTTATTTCTTTTGTATCAACACACTATACAGTTTATATAAAGGGTATGGCCACACTGGGTAAATTAGCTGTGGATTTTACACAACAGATTTTATTGTGGAAAATCTGCAGCGTATTACAGTAGCAACAAAGTGGTTACGATTTTCACAAATCTAATCAACATGCTGCAGAAAAAAATCAGCTGAGAATATGTTCATAAATTGGCCTGTGGTGCATATTTTTACTTTTTGAGATACATCTGCTTTGTATACTGTATACAGAGCAGCTGTATCTAGTGCTGATTCCTGTATGTGTCAGGTCAGCAGCACTGACGGGTCCAGCCAGCAGGTCTTGCGTGTCCCTGACACGCAGGATCGAGCTGCTATCGATCACACCTCAGCTCATAACTTAGATGTGATCGATTACAGGTGGATCCGATCCGCTTTCACTGAACCCGTCAGTCCCTAACGGATTCAGGTCTTAGCGAATGATACAGCTGCTCTGTATACAGGATACAAAGCAGCTGTATCTCAAAAAGTTAAAATAATTTTAAATAAAAAGTATTTAGAAAGTTGCACCAATGACACTAACTGATATTTTTACTTAAAAAAACAACAACAAAAAAAATATTTCAAGGTTGAACATAGCCTTTAAGATGATGTCTTGTTAATTTCATGAGTAAGCCCAAAGAGTAACTCTCTATTCACACTAGCATCATGGCTTTAGTTTATAATGGAACCATAACAGCTATGCCAGATCCATTTTTAAACAGATATTAACAAATTCTAATGAACTCTTTAACCCCTTCCCGAAATCCGCCATATATATATATATATATATATATATATATATATATATATATATATATATATCGCTGTCGGCAGGGGTTCCCGCAAAGCGCAGTACCATTAGGTCGCGGTGATAGTGCGAGCACAGGAGCTGAGCCCGCACCATCACCGCCGGGTGCCAGCTGTATGTTACAGCTGACACTCTGATGTCACGGCCAGGACCGGAGCTAGCCTCTGATCCAGCCGATTAACATCTCAGATGCTGGGTTCAATAGAGATCACTGCATCTGAGGGATTTTTAACCACCGGCTCCCCAGGAACGTGATCGCTGGGTTGCCGATGGCTGCAATGTCAACCGGAGGCCTAATACTGGCCTCCTGGCCTGCCAGCAACGGAAGCCTCCTATGCCCCGCTCAGAGACGGGGCCTAACAGGCTTCCGGTTCTAACTGCAAGATGGCACCGGCTCAGCTTCTGTCTCAGAAACTGATCCGACGTCATCAGCAGTGGGTGTACGCTGTATGTTACAACAGACACCCCACTGTAACAGCGGGAACCGGAGCTAGCTGCGATCCCTGCCATTAAGCCCTTAGATGCAACGATCAAAAGCGGTGATTTGTAGCAAATCGGCAGTCCTGCGATGGCAGGGCTGCCGACTGCTATTATGGCAACAGGAGGCCTAACAATGGCCTTCTGGTCTGCCAATACAGAAGCCGATTAGGCCTGCCCAGAGGTGGAGCCCGATCGGCTTGCTGTCACTGAACAACTGACAGTTCTAATACTTTGCACTACATAGGTCGTGCAATGTATTAGAACTACATAGGTAGTGCAATGTATTAGAACAGCATCAAACAGTTGGACCTTCAAGTCCCCTAGTGGGACTAAAAAAAAAGTGTCAAAAAAAAAAGTGTAACAGAAGTAAAGATAAAAGTTGTAAAAAATAAATGAAAAGTTTCAAGTAATAAAATAAAACACAATTGCCCTTTTTCCCTTATCAAGTCATTTATTATTGAAAAAAACATAAAAAATCATACATATTTAATATTGCCGCATTCGTAACGACCTGAGCTATAAAAATATAATGTTATTTATCCCGGGCATTGAACACCGTAAAAAAAAACACCTAAAAAAACATTGCCAGAATTGCTGTTTTTTTGGTTACTTCGTCTTCCAAAAATTTTAATAAAAAGTGATCAAAAAGATGCATGTAACCAAAAATACCTATAAAAACTATAACTCGTCATGCAAAAAACAAGCCCTCATACAGCTCCGTCAACGAAAAAATTAAAATGTTATAGCTCTTACAACATGGCGACAGAAAAAATACATTCTTTTTACAAAAGTAATTTTATTTAACAAAAAGTTGTAAAACATAAAAAAGTGCTAAAAATTAGCTATCGCCGGAATGGTACTGGCCCGCAGAATAAAGTTAACATGTAATTTATGATGCGTGGTGAACGCTACATAGAACAAACTAAAAAAAACTATCCCAGAATTGGTTTTTTGGTCACCTTGCATCCCAAAAAAAGGATAAAAAGTGATCAAAAGTCGCATGTATCCCAAAATGGCACCATTAAAGATTACAGCTCGTCCCGCAAAAAAACAGCACTCATACCACTACGTCTATAAAGAAATAAAATAAGTTAAGACTCCAATAAGTCAGTAAAGCAAAATATGCAGTTGTGCATCCCGAGGGGAACATTTCATCAAGAGGCGATTTATCAAGGCACTAAAATTAGGGAACAAGGAAGGGGAGGACCCAAACATATCTACTGGTAGCGAGGGTGCCCGTATTATACCAGGACAACACTTTCCCAGCAAAATTCCCCAAACTGCAAAGGTGCGGAGTGTGGATCAAAAGGGGGGTAAGAAACTATATTTATCATGTGTGACACCGGCCTGTGCAGAAAGGATTGCTCCACAGAGTAACACACATCTATGGATTATTTTACCCCATCATTATACCACCTGACTATGCCCCTGATGTACTCTGCCCAGCTTACATGTACCCCCACAGTATAAACTAAAATACCAGTAAAACTCTAAACAAAACAACTGCCAAGCAAAATCCACGCTCCAAAAGCCAAATGTTGTTTCCAAAATGGGGTCACTTCTCAGGGGTTTCTTTTATTATTTCACATCAGAGCATCTGCAATTGTGAACCAATACTTTGTAAGTCGCCAAATTAGGCCTCAATTTCACATGGTACTCTTTCACTCCTGAGCCCTGTCGATCGTCTAGGCAAAAGATTAGAGCCACATGTAGGGTGTTTCTAAAACCGGGAAACACAGCACAATAATTAGAGCTGTTTTTTCATGGTGGCACAAGCTGGGCAAAGCATATTGGCATATCTATTGAAAAATTCCCATTTTCACTCTGCAACATCGAGTTCACACTAATTTCTGGAAAACACCTGCAGGGTTAACATGCTCACTACACCCCTAGGTGAATACCTTGAGGGGTGTAGTTTCCAAAATGGGGTCACTTCTGGGGGGTTTAAACTGTTTTGGTCCCACAGAGGCTTTGCAAATGCTACATAGCGACCACAAACCAATCCTGCAAAATCTTCACTCCAAAAGCCAAATGGCACTCCTTCCCTTCTGAGCCCTACTGTGTGCCCAAACAGCAGTTTATGACCAATTATGGGGTATTACCATACTCAGAAGAAATTGCTTTAAAAATTTTGGGGTGCTTCTTCTTCTTTTATTTGTTGAGAAAAATGAAAAATTTTGAGCTAAACCTACGTCTTACTGGAAAAAATATATATTTTTATTTTCACTGCCCAATTCTAATAAAATCTATGAAACACCTGTGGGGTCAAAATGCTCAATACACCCCTAGATGAATTCCTCAAGGTGTGTAGCCCCACAGGGGCTTTGCAAAAGCGACATGGTACCAAGAAACATATCCAGCAAAATCTGCGCTCCAAAAGCCAAATTGCGCGCCTTCCCTTCTAAGCTCTTCCATGTGCCCAATCAACAGTTTTTGACAACATATGAGGTATTTCCATACTCTGGAGAAGTTGCTTTACAAATCTTAGGGGGCTTTTTCATCTTTATTTCTTGTGGAAATTTAGTTTTTTTTTTTAGCTAAAACAACATCTTATTGGAAAAATGTAAACATTTTTATTTTCACGTCCAAATTATAATAAAATCTATGAGACACCTGTGGGTTCAAAATGCTCACTACACCCATAGATGAATTCCTTGTGGGGTGAAGTTTCCAAAATTGGGTATTTTTTGGGTCTGTTTCCTTTGTTTTGGCATCACAAGACCTCTCCACACCTGACATGGTGCCTAAAATATAATCTAGTAAAGACAAGGCCCCAAAATCCTCTAGGTGCTCCTCTGCTTCTGAGGCTGGTGCTTCAGTCTATTAGCACACTAGGGCCACATGTGGGATATTTTTTTAAACTGCAGAATCTGGGCAATAAATATTGAGTTGTGTTTCTCTTGTAAAACCTTCTGTGTTACAGAAAAAAAAGAATTAAAATAGAATTTCTGCATAAAAAAAATGAAATTTGTACATTTCACCTCTACATTGCTTTAATTCTTGTAAAACGCCTAAAGGGTTAAGAAACTTTCTATCTGCTGTTTTGAATACTTTGAGGGGTGCAGTTTTTAAAATGGGGTGATTTATGGGGGATTTCCATTAAATAGGGCCCTCAAAACCACTTCAAAACTGAACTGTTCCACGAAAAAATTGCTTTTTAAAATTTCTTGAAAATGTGAGAAATTGCTGCTAATGTTCTAAGCCTCGTAACGTCCTAGAAAAGTAAAAGGACGATGCACACATAAAGTAGACATGTAGGAAATGTTAACTAATAACTATTTTGTGTGCTATTGCTATCGGTTTTTACAAGCAGATACATTTAAATTGAGAAAAATGCAAATTTTTGCACATTTTCTCTAAATTTTGGAGCTTCTCACAAATAAATATTGAATTTATGGACTACATTTTTTCACTAACATAAAGTCCAATATGTCACGAGAAAAAAATCTCAGAATCGCTTGGATAGGTGAAAGCATTCCCAAGTTATTACCACAAAAAGTGATATGTCAGATTTGAAAAATAAGACTGTCAGGATGGTCAAAAGTGACCACAGCGGGAAGGGTTAATGTTGATATAATTGTTCTTCAGGGGCGTTTGCTGTTTATTTTTTTTGCATGTTTTGCGTAGCAATAAAGAGATTTCAGAGGAGGTACAGATCAGGTTGAGGCAGATGATAAATACGGAGCCATGGAGAAAGTGATCTCTGATCCGGCAAAGCAGTATCTGGGTGGATTTCTTTTGTATTACTTACATTTCTACTACAACAAAACAAATCCCATTGACATATAATGGGGTCCATCAGGTTTCTGCCTGGGTTCTGATATATTTGTCATGGCAAGAGTAGTAATGTAACAGAATTCCTTAAACAGCACCCTGTCTGGTAACATATTGCGAGTAGGTGCATATCACAATTGTCCCCACTGTCATGGGTCAGAGCAATATCCAATAACCCGAAAGAAGGGGGAACAGCACTCAGTTGCAATAATAGGCAATGTGTATTAAGGCTCCAGTGTCTCTGTAGTGACCGCAGCAATGTTTCAGATGGATGACATCCTTTATCAAGCTGGCATGGAGATGCATGATGGCAAACTACACTCATCTTGCTGTGAAAAATACACTGAAAGCTCGTAATGCAGGTGTGAACGGAGCCTAATATGAACCATCTACAGCAGTGTTACCCAGCCAGTGGCTCAGGAGCCACATCTGGCTACTGGGCCTCCTGCATGTGGCTCTCCAGCTGTTGGCAGCACTAGAAACTATTGTGCTCTAGTGGCACCAGGGATGTAATAGCATTACTAGAATTTAGAACTAGAACTTGGTACATATCACTAGTAGGTAACACTAGAGTAAAAGCCATATCACTAGGCCATATATTTCATAGGATTCTTCATATTCACTATTCAGTATGGCTCAACACCATCTGTCATAGTTGGAAGTAGCTCGCAAACTCCAAAGGTTGTGGACCAGGACATCTTACAATGTAGATTCCTCAAATATGTAGGATTCTTGTGGCATTTTATTTTGCCTCTTTGGACTCAAATACAGTAATAACCTAAAAAGGGTTTTCCAACTTATTCAAAAAAGTGCCCAACAATGAAGGAATGCATTAAAAAAAAAAGAAGCATTATTCACCTCACAGATCTCTGAGTGTTCCAGTGTCGCTGCTCCGGTCCTACCCATTTCTCTTTATTGACATGGCAGTGAAGACGTGCTGTATGCTGCGTCCCAATCACTGTGCCATATACCCACTAAGACCAGAGATTGGTTGCAGCAATTGTGGGTATATAACCACTGCAGCCATGTCAATAAACAGCAATTGGGGAAGACCGGAGCGGCAGCACTGTGAGATGAGTAAGGGTATGTTCACAAGCAGTGATCAAAAACGTATGAAAATACGGAGCTGTTTTCAGGCGTAAACAGCTCGTGATTTTCAGACGTTTTTGTAACAACTCACATTTTTCGGCCGTTTTTGGAGCTGTTTTTCAATGGAGTCAATGAAAAACGCCTCCAAAAACGTCCCAAGAAGTGTCCTGCACTTCTTTCGATGAGCTCTCATTTTACGTGCCGTATTTTGACAGCGATGCATAAAATAAAGGCTCGTGGGAACAGAACATCGTAATTCCCATTGAAAGCAATGGGCAGATGTTTGTAGGCGTATTAGGGGCGTTTTTTTCAGGCGGAATTCGAGGCGTAAAACTACCGAATTACGTCTGAAAACACTGCGTGTGAACATACCCTGATGCTTCTTTTTCTTTTTAATGCATCCCTTCTTCCTTGGCCACTTTTTGAATAAGTCGGAAAACTCTTTTAAATAAGGGCATGATTTAATTAATTTTTTTTATATAAATGAACAAAACAACATTGGAGAATGAATCCATAAAAACACTGAAATATTGACTTCAGAACTTATCCCAGCCAAGATTAAAAATAACGATATTCAAAAGTAGAGACATGATGAATCATTGAGAACTTTATCAAACTGCTCCACAATAATCAAGATGTCCACTGAATCTTGACACCTGGGTACTTTGATATGATGAATGTCTTTATATTATTCTTATTTTGCATGTCATATTCTGCATTTTGCGGCAAACAATGATAAACTATTTTTCGCTCAGAATGAGTCTAATAATTCATTGGGATTCAAGTTTTTGATGGCGCAAGACAAGTGTATATGAAATGCTGTGTTATTTTCTGATAAGTGGAAAATAAACGAACAAGAACTAACTGAAAGAAACATTTCACTATGTAGATAAGAAGAATGCCTTTGCAAAAATCATATTCCAATGATATAATAAATCTTTTCTACACTTTGATCCTCCTGAATTTCAGCCGTGTATCTTAATCAGAATGGCCACCTATGAATATTCATTAGAGGTTCCGTCTAGACTGGACCTGGGTAAGGCTGTGGTTATTGTGTATCAAGACTTTTAAGAGGCATTTAATACTGTGCAACATAAAAAAAAAGTTGGCACATAATGTAAGGTTATGCACTTAAGCAAAACTAATTTTATATTTATGTATTAAATAGTAAAACACTACAGTCGGTAGAACTTTCGCTGAAAGGGACTTGGGGATTTTGGTGGACATTACTATAGCAACCAGTGCCAGGCAGCTGCTGCAAAGGCAAATAAAATCATGGGAAGCATCAAAAAAAGCATAGATGTACATGACAAGAATATAGTTTGCCTCTATACAAATTACTAGTCAAACCTTACATGAAATATTGTGTACAATTTTGAGCAAATTTATATAAAAAGAACATAGCTGAACTGGAGCCGGTGAATAAGAGGGCGACCAAGATAACAAAATATATATATATATATATATATATATATATATATATATATATATAAAAAAAAGGAAAGGGGGAACCAAGGCATGCTATCAAACTTGGGGTTATTCAGTTTGGAAAAAAAGCAACTTAAGGATGATCTTATTTCAATGTACAAATATATGAATGGACAGTATTCTATGCTGTCTATAGATCTTTTTTTTTTTTTTGCAAAATACATTACATCACAAGTTATAAGTACTAGATTGCTGGAGATGGGTCATTGAGGTATCGATTTATTCTGATTGCCATATTTGGATTTGAGTAAGTAATTTCTCCCCTTAACCCCTTCCCGACGTGCCGGGGTGAGTTTGGAGCAGGCTCACTGGCTGAGCGCGCTCCATAAGTTAAGAGTATCAGCTGTATGAAACAGCCCACACTTAGCTGCAACTATTAAAAGTAAAAAATAAAAACTTTTTCCGATTTTCTCTCAAAAGCAATGTAAAAAAAATAAAATAATAATTAACATAACTGGTTTTCTTGCCCCGCTAAAAACATGCTTAACACTTAACACTGCTTAATCGATGAAAAAATAAAAAAAGTTTTGGGTCTCAGAATATGGCAACGCAAAACCATTTTCTTTAACAAATAGTTTTTTCTTTGTAAAAGTTTGAAAACTATATCAATTTGGTATTGCTGTAATCATGTTGACCCGCAGAATAAAGTTAACATGTAGTCTTTACCGCAAAGTGCATGCCGCAAAAATGAAATTCCACCCCAAAATTTATTTATTTTTATTTCAGTTTCCCAGTACATTATCTGGTACATTAAATGGTGCCATTAAAAACTATATATTGTCATGCAAAAAAGAAGCGCTCATATGGCAGAAAAATAAAAAGGTTATGGCTCTTAGAATGTGACGATGGAATCTATCGGATATGAGAAAATCTGTAAAACAAATGGCACTAGAAGTTTTATAACTATGTCACGTGTGTGCAATTTACAACGAGATTAAAACAAAGAAACTGTCTGCGACACGTTATATACATGTGACCAAATGTCAAGATCCGCTTTACTATATCAGCACGATCTAGGTGTGCAACACATTTATGAATGTTTGTAACACACTGAAAGTACTATTTACTGCTAGAGTATGTTGTATGTTAAGGTAGAGATTATTGTAAAAAAAATATATCATAGAATGCAGACTTTGCGAAAAGTCAGTTAGTGAAATCTCTAATATACTAGATCTGCCCTGGTCAGCTTTAAGTGCCATTATTGTGAAATGACAGAATCTAGGAGTAACAGCTCAGTCACAAAGCAGTAGATTATGTAAACTCATAGGGGACCCCAAGGACTGAAGCGCATGGTGCGTAAATTGACTCTCTTCTGTTGCAGTACTTACTACAGAGTTCCAAACCGCAATAAACCGAAAAATGTGTTGACATAACCATCAATCATTATAGACACAAAAAGTCCATAAATATACTTTATTGCGCCACAATTGTACAAAAAATACATTTAAAACACAATTAAAAATGATACCTCTAAGACCATAAGCTAGACAACACAATGCCCTATAAACACACAATAGTGAAGAAAAGCGTTCGTAAATACAATCCTAAATATCCATATGAAAAGTGCACAGCTTAGGCTTCATTCACATCTGCGTCAGGGCTTCGTTCCGTCTGAGATTTCCGTCAGAACGGAGCTCTGACTGACACAAACGGAAACCAGAGAGAAACCATCAGGTTCCGTCGTTTTGACGGAGTCAATGGCGTAGTTGACTACGCTATTGATTCCGTCAAAATGACGGAACCCCTGCACACCTGAGACAAACGGAAACCATGGGCACCGGATCCGCCACCATTGAAATCCAAACTGCCTCTGGAAGTGAAATCAGCACAAGAACTGTGTATTGGAAACTTCATGAAATGGGTTTCTATGATAGACCAGTTGCACACAAGCCCAAAAATCACCATGTCAAGCGTTGGGCTGGTGTAAAGCCCCCCGTCACTGGACTCTGGAGCAGTGGAAACATGTTCTCTGGAGTGATGAATAATTTTTCACTATTTGGCAGTCTGATGGACAAATCTGGGCTTGGCGGATGCATGGATCACACTACCTACCGAAACAGTGCCTACTGTAAAATTTTGTGGAGAATAGACAATGGTTTTGGGGCTGTTTTTCAGGGTTTGGAAAAGAGCCCTTTCCTGTTCCAGCATGACTGTGTCCCTGTGCACACAGCGAGGTCCATAAAGACATGGTTTGCCAAATTTGGTGTGGAGGAATTCAAGTGGCCTGTATTGTACAGAACCCTAACCTCAACCCCATTGAACATCTTTGAGATTAATTGTAACACCAATGGTGAGCCAGACCTTCTTGTCCAACAATCTTCACATACTTTTGGTCAAATGGTATGTGTATGTATGTATATATATATACAGTATATATTTGTGTGTGTGTGTGTGTGCGTGCGTGCGTGCGTGCGTGCGTGCGTGCGTGTGTGTGTGTGTGTGTGTACCTATAAGGTATCCAGTGTTATCCATTCCACAAATCATGACTTAGACTTTTGAAGTACAAATAAGAGCAGGTTTTACCAACTTTTTGAAAGAAAATACATTTTGTGAAAGGGATTGTTCAGCAATTCTTAAAGTTCATAATATCACAGCATATGATGGATTAGTCTTCTAGATATCTTGGCACGTTACTCCAAAAAACATTGTGACCACGTCTCTCCGCCGTCTCACATTTCAGGGGGTGAAGTGCACTCTTTTTTTTTTCTCTTACTGGTTTCAATTACTTATTTTCTTTTATGAAATATAATGTATGTTTAGCAAAGTCAAACCCAAATTATCCTAAATTTCAACTCCTAAATTTTAACAGCACACAATTAAGATTCTTGAATGCAGAAAACAAGTTGACTATGTTGGGTAGAACCAACTAAAATTATCCAATACAACTCTTTCAGGGATGCAAAAAGTTTTCCTATTGCTGCTGGTTCATAAAGTTACACCCTTCCCCCGCCCATCCAGAGACGAGACTTGTCTTTATATACCTTGTAAGCATTTGTAGACTTTAATTTAATTCCCTCGTTTGTCCTATGATAACATTGTATCACTTGTGAAGAGGGAGAGTCCTGAACTTGTAAACACCAGTTTTGAGGAAGGCAGATGAGGCCACCTTCAACTTGCTCTGCCTGTTGTTAAAAGTCACAGCTGATGGTAACATAATGTTAGGCTAATGGGATTTGAGTTACTGAGTTTCAACATGTCACCAGTTATCTAGTGCTGGGCATAGGATACTGGTGGTGTCTGCTGTTTTGATTGACCATTAAAAATGGGTAATTAAAATAAAGGAATAAAGCTGTGGCTGACCACAACCAAAAGACGGTAAATTGAATACAGGTGTCTTTGGTTGGGTGGGCCTAATCTACACCCCCGTCTTTTCCTAGCTATTAATCAGCTAGTCCAGTTGCTAGAGACATCATTGATGTGAGCCACTGATGCTCATTTGGGGAGGGAAGGACCAGATTACTTTGCCTCTCCCTAAGTATCCCTAGATGCAATAGTATGGTGTCGGTGATAGCAAATGCCATGTGTGTATTTTCTTGTACTTCTCTGTAATTTGTGAAGATAGTGTGTTAACAGCCTAGCCATGTGGTTTTCTTCCAGCTCTGTTTTTGCATTGTCTCAGTTCTTGTTTTTTCTTCAGTGTTCGGTCTTGTTTCGTTGTTCAAATTTTATCCGGTCTCAATGGTTCTCTATTCTACTTGCCTTGTTTTACAGGATTTTGAATCTGTTTACTTTAATTTGATTGCCAATGCTTCCTGGTGTTGTGCTTGGACAGTGTCTGCAGATAAGGGACTCCATTAGGGACAGTGAGGACTAGTGGTGTCTGGTGTTTGCGTTAGTGCATCCATCTGACATCATCATCTTGATAGCATCCCTGTCTTCAATCGTTGAATTCCTGTTTTTGAGTATTACTGTTGCCTGCTGGTATTGTAATATGTGCTTCATATTTCCCTTTCCTTCAACACTCCGATTGGCTCACAATTCGACCCTACATTAATTAGTTAGTGACCGCCCCATAGTGTTTCTACGGCGGCCACTAACGGGCTTTGTTCCGATGCAGTAGCCTTTTACAGCGCTGCTTCGGAATAAGTAAACAGAGCAGGGAGCCGTTAAATCTCCCTGCTCTCAGCTACAAGAGGTAGCTGAGGGCTGGGGGCATCCCTGCTCAAACAGGTGAGATCGATATCAGTATTGATCTCGCCCGTTTAACCCTTCAGATGCGGCGCTCAATAGTGAGCGCTGCATCTGGGTGGTTTTGGAGAGAGGGAGGGAGCTCCCTCTCTCTCCCGCCGACACCCGGCGATAAGATCACCGAGTGTCTGTGTCTCCGATGGCAGCCGGGGGCCTAATAAAGGCCCCCAGGTCTGTCTGTAGTGAATGCCTGCTAGGTCATGCCAGAGGCATGACCTAGCAGATGTCTGTCTGTTTTACACGGACAGGTATAATACACAAAGTTTAATAAAAAGTGAAAAAAAAAAATGAAAAACACACTTTTTCCCCTTACGAACTGCTTTATTATTTTAAAAAAAACAAAATAAAGTAAAAAGTTACACATATTTGGTATTGCCACATCCGTAACTACCCCGACTATAAAGTTATTACATCATTTAACCTGCACGGTGAACGTAGTAAAAAATGAAATAAAAAACAATGCAAAAATTGCCTCTTTCTTTGAATCCTGCCTTAAAATTTTTTTTATAAAAAGTGATCAAAAAGACGCATTTACTCCAAAATGGTACCGATAAAAACTACAAGTCTTCCAGCAAAAAAAAAGCCCTCATACAACTGCATCGGCGAAAAAATAAATAAGTTGTGACTCTTCAAATATGGAGACACAAAAACATATAATTTTGAAAAAAAAGTGTTTTCACTTTGTAAAAGTAGTAAAACATACAAAATCTATATAAATTTGGTATCGTTGCAATCGCAACAACCCGCTGAATAAAGTTATTATGTTATTTATACCACACGGTAAACGGCGCAAATTTAGGATGCAAAAAATGGTGGCGAATTGCAGTTTTTTTTCTATTCCCCTCCCAAATAAGTTAATAAAAGTTAATTAATAAATTTTATGTATCCCAAAATGGTGCTATTAAAAATGACAAATTGTCCCACAAAAAAAAAAGACCTTATACAGCTATGTCGACGCAAAAATAAAAAAGTTATAGCTCTTCGAATTAGACGATGGAAAAATGTTAAAAATAGCTTGGTCATCAAGGTCTAATAGGCTGGTCATTAAGGGGTTAAGTCCTGGGGAGTATCGGGTGACACTGGTAGTCCCGGTAAAAGGATTGCTACAGGTGAAGCTTAGTTCTGCCATCTCATGACCAGCCGGCGTCGTTACAAAGACACTTGGTTTCGGTTGAGGCTTCCTGCAGTCTTAGCATCAAAAAGTTAACCATTTCTCACCCTGCACCATAATAGTGCGTTGCAGTGAGCAGGTTATTCTTGTGAGCCGCCACACTATTACGGTACAGTGATGGTACTGGCAAAACTGCAATGTCCGCACCATCACTTGCATTTGCCGGATGTATTATACAGCTGATACCCCACTCTAACAGCCTGGGATCGGAGATCCTGGCATTTAACCCCTTTGATACCGCAGTCATTAGCTTCCATGGCATTTAAGTACATTTTCAGAGGGACGGGGCTCCCTCTGAAAGCCCATCAGCTTCCTCACTTTGCAATTGTGGGGTGCTGATGGGTTGCCATGGCAGCTGGGGGCCAAACAATGGCCCCTAGGTTTATTATTTATGATAGTTTATTAGGCCCTGCCAAAGGCAGGACATTATATGCTGCCTGTTAGTATAACACTGTAATACATTGAAATACTTCCTTGAAAAAATGGGGATGGGAAAAAGGGAGGTGGGATGGGGAAGATAAAAAAGAAACAGGCGCTCCACTAAATTAATATTGTTTGTATAAATTGTTGCACACTATCAGTGTATAGAACTCTTGGGTGTAGTTGAGTCAAACATATAGAATGTTACCCACCCTCTGGAGTTGTGCAGAATCATCGGCACAACTCAACTTTCTGGCTTTGTATCATACAGTGTGCAAGCCCCTGGAGTGGGCACCGGCGGCAGGTAAATACCAAATCCTCCGGTGAAAGATAATATCCAATGGATTTTGAAGAACAAATTCACTCCTTCTCGTGGCGCTCCTGTTATTTTAATGAATGGTTTCCAGTTCAAAATAATTGATATAGACCATTTCCAGAATTCCAACTTGAAGGGGTTGTCTGGTTTCAGCAAAATAATGCTTCAACAACAAGAAGATCTTGAAAACAGAGAGATTAATACAGAAAGTATATTGGAAAATTATGGAACTTTTAATTATACAAAAATTGCATTATTTTGCTTAAACCGGAAAACCCCTTCAAGTTGGAATTCCAAAAAATGGTCTATATTAATTATTTGAAACTGGAAATCATTCATTAAAATAACAGGAGCGCCACGAGAAGGAGTGAATTTGTTCTTTAAAATCCATTGGATACATTGAAATACAGGAGCATTGCAATGTACAGTATTATAGAAGCAATCAGAAGATCACATGTTCAAGTCCCCTAGAGGGACTAAAAAAGAAGGGAAAAAAAGTTCAAACCTCCCAAAAAAAACTTTTTTTTCCCTTACAAAATGTTTTATTATGGGAAAAAGTGAATAAAATGTAAAAACTACACAAAGTTAATAAAGCTGCATCCATAATGACCTGTACTATAAAATAAAGATGTTACTAATCTTACACAGTGAATAAAGTAAAAAGAAAATCTATAAAACAATGGCAGAATTGCTGTGTTTTTGGTTATCTTGCCTCCCAAATAAGAAATAGAAGTAATCAAAAAATCATATGTCCCCCTAAATTATACCAACGAAAACTGCAACCCATCCTGCAAAAAGTATGCCCACTTACAGCTCGGTGGAAGGTAAAAAAAAACAACATTTTTTTATAAAAAGGTGTTTTCTTGTGCAATAGTAAGAATTTACTGTATATTTTTTATAAATTTGAGGTTGTCACAATCGTAACGACTCCCATAATAAAAATAACACAGCATTTCTGGCGCATGGTGAACAGTGTAGAGACAAATTGCAAAAAACAATGGAGGAATTGGTGTGTTTTTTTCATTACTCTCCAGCAAAAAAATTGAATACATCAATACATTATATGTTCCTCAAAATGGTGTTGTTAAATAATGCAACCTATCCCACAACAAACAAGCCCTCATACAGCTACAGTGACAGAAAAATAAAAGTTCTGACTTTCAACAAGCGGATGACAAAAACAAAAATCCTAAAAGACGTAATCTTATTAACCCTCGTACACAAACAAAAACCAGTCATTAGCAGGATCCATCTATCTAATGCTAATAATGTCTAAAAATGATCCCAACATTTGAAGTAGGGTTATGTTAGATTCGGGAAGGGATAGTATGGAGCGGATTTTGGTTGTTACAGCCGACACTTTACTGCAACGTTCGGGATCAGAGATAACTCCGATCCCGGCCATTTAACAACATAGATGCTGCGGTCAAAAGCAAACGCGGCATCTAAGCCATTAGAAAGAGGGGACATCGCCCATCCAACAGCGCATCCCCTCCCCCTAATAAAACCCCCAGGTCTGCCATCCTTCCGCTCCTATTAAGCCCTGCCAGAGGTAAAACAAAACACAATAAACCACAATATATGAGTATTGCAGTATATCGTGCAAGCAATCCAATAATCGCTAGTTCAAGTCCCCTAGGGGGACTAGTAAAAAAAAAAAAACAGTTAAAAAAACTAATTTTATATACAAAAATAAAATAATGAAACTAAAAAATACAACTTCATATTATTTCCCCATGGTAATGTAAAAAAAATGTATAAACATGATTGGTTTTGCCACGCGGTAAAAGTCTAAACTACAGTATTACGATACAATATTATTAAACCTGCATAGTTACATAGTTACATAGTTACATAGTTCGTACAGTTGAAAAAAGACACATGTCCATCAAGTTCAAACAAGGGATAGGAAAAAGGAAGTAAAACATTTCTACACATAGGTATTTTTTCGTTCTAGGAAATTATCTAAGCCTTTTTTAAAGCCATCTACTGTCCCTGCTGTGACAGCTCCTGCGGTGACTATTCCATAGATTCACAGTTCTCACAGTAAAGAAGGCTTGTCGCCTCTGCAGGTTGAACCTTTTAGTATCCAGACGGAGGGAGTGCGCCCATGTTTTTTGAGGGGATTTTACATGGAACAGGATTTCACCATATTTTTTGTATGTGCCATTAATATATTTATATAAATTAATGATATCCCTCCTTAGTCGTCTTTTTTCAAGGCTAAATAGGTTTAATTATTTTAATCTTTCCTCATAACTTAGATTCTTCATGCCCCTTACTAGCTTCGTTGCTCAACTTTGTATTTTTTCAAACTCCAGGGCAACCTTTCTATGAACTGGAGCCCAGAACTGAACAGCATATTCTAGATGAGGCCTCACTAATGCTTTGTAGAGTGGCAATATTACATCCCTGTCCTGCGAGTCCATGCCTCTTTCAATACACGACAATATCCTGCTGGCCTTTGAAGCAGCTGATTGACATTGCATGCTGTTATTTCGTTTATGATTTACAATTACACCCAGATCCTTCTCAACAAGTGAATCCCCCAGTGTAGCTCCCTCTAGGCCATATGATGCATGCAGGTTATTGGTACCAAGATGCATAACTTTACATTTATCTACATTAAATTTCATTTGCCAAGTGGATACCCAAACACTTAGTTTGTTTAAATCCGCTTGCAATTCACGAACATCTTCCATAGACTGAACTATATTACATAGCTTGGTGTCATCTGCAAAAATAGAAATAGTGCTATTAATCCCATCCTCTATATCATTAATAAATAAATTGAATAATAGTGGTCTCAGCACTGAACCCTGGGGTACACCACTTATTACCGGGGACCATTCAGAGTAGGAATCATTGACCACAACCCTCTTGATACGGTCCTTGAGCCAATTCTCAATCCAATTACAAAAGATTCTTTCTAAACCTATAGTCCTTAATTTACCCATTAGGCGTCTATGAGGGACAGTGTCAAATACCTTTGCAAAGTTCAAAAACACTTTATCCACAGCGTCCCTCTGTCTAGGCTTCTGCTCACCTCTTCATAAAAGCATATCAGGTTAGTTTGACAACTTCTGTCCTTAGTAAAACCGTGCTGGCTGTCACTTATAATACTATTTTTTGTCACATAATTCTGTATATAGTAACTCAATAGCCCCTCAAACATTTTCCCTACGATGGATGTTAAGCTTACTGGTCTATAATTACACGGGGAAGACCTAGAGACCTTTTTGAAAATAGGCACCACATTTACCCTGCGCCAGACCCTTGGCACTATACCAGTCACCAGAGAATCTCTGAATATTATGAAGAGGGGGACACAGAAATAACTGAACTAAGCTCTTTAAGAACTCTAGGGTGTAACCCATCTGGTCCCGGGGGCCTTGTGCACATTTATTTTATTTTATTTAGCTTGGACCATATCTACATTCATCAAAACCACAAAAAAGGCCATACTCACTAGGTAGGTGGGTGGGTGAAAACCCGTTCCCATCAGGACGCAGACGGGTCAAAGAATGCTGCAGAAGGAGTGTGCATTAAGTAGTGATAGCCCCTCCCACTAGTCTTGAGGGGAGTGGCGGACTAAGTGCTCAAAGGTGTGCGATAAATGAGTGTCAGTGTAGTGCTAGGGTGTGAATGGATGTGCTGGCGTTTGGTTTGGAATGCAGAGCAGCCCGCTTTAGCTAACACTAGCGGCGTTACAAATAGGCTGTTATTCGGCAAGATACGCCATGCCTGACGACCAGCACATTATCCCTCCACGTATTACACATAGTACTGACACCCCATGTACTATTCACAGCACTGACCCCTATTTATCACATTTATTTATTTATTTATTTTTATTACATTATTACACACTTTCATACATACATATTTATTTTTTACCATCCATTCACACCCTAGCACTACACTGACACTCATTTATCGCACACCTTTGAGCACTTAGTCCGCCACTCCCCTCAAGACTAGTGGGAGGGGCTATCACTACTTAATGCACACTCCTTCTGCAGCATTCTTTGACCCGTCTGCGTCCTGATGGGAACGGGTTTTCACCCACCCACCTACCTAGTGAGTATGGCCTTTTTTGTGGTTTTGATGATCTTTATGTCCCATTTTTTCTGTTTGTGTTTTTAAATTAGGAACGAAAAGTTCTGGTTAGGGACTCGCAAGGCACTGGGGACCCTTGACGTTGGGTTGCGAGCTTTGCGTATTTTGGCCAAAATAACAACTAATACCCCATGTTTCATGGATATTTCTTACTACGTATACTACACTTTTTTTCAGGACGCAGCCGGGTCTTATATGCTGGGAGGGCATGATGTGCTGGCGTTTGGTTTGGAATGCAGAGCAGCCCGCTTTAGCTAACACTAGCGGCGTTACAAATAGGCTGTTATTCGGCAAGATACGCCATGCCTGACGACCAGCACATTATCCCTCCACGTATTACACATAGTACTGACACCCCATGTACTATTCACAGCACTGACCCCTATTTATCACATTTATTTATTTATTTTTATTACATTATTACACACTTTCATACATACATATTTATTTTTTACCATCCATTCACACCCTAGCACTACACTGACACTCATTTATCGCACACCTTTGAGCACTTAGTCCGCCACTCCCCTCAAGACTAGTGGGAGGGGCTATCACTACTTAATGCACACTCCTTCTGCAGCATTCTTTGACCCGTCTGCGTCCTGATGGGAACGGGTTTTCACCCACCCACCTACCTAGTGAGTATGGCCTTTTTTGTGGTTTTGATGATCTTTATGTCCCATTTTTTCTGTTTGTGTTTTTAAATTAGGAACGAAAAGTTCTGGTTAGGGACTCGCAAGGCACTGGGGACCCTTGACGTTGGGTTGCGAGCTTTGCGTATTTTGGCCAAAATAACAACTAATACCCCATGTTTCATGGATATTTCTTACTACGTATACTACACTTTTTTTCAGGACGCAGCCGGGTCTTATATGCTGGGAGGGCATGATGTGCTGGCGTTTGGTTTGGAATGCAGAGCAGCCCGCTTTAGCTAACACTAGCGGCGTTACAAATAGGCTGTTATTCGGCAAGATACGCCATGCCTGACGACCAGCACATTATCCCTCCACGTATTACACATAGTACTGACACCCCATGTACTATTCACAGCACTGACCCCTATTTATCACATTTATTTATTTATTTATTTTTATTACATTATTACACACTTTCATACATACATATTTATTTTTTACCATCCATTCACACCCTAGCACTACACTGACACTCATTTATCGCACACCTTTGAGCACTTAGTCCGCCACTCCCCTCAAGACTAGTGGGAGGGGCTATCACTACTTAATGCACACTCCTTCTGCAGCATTCTTTGACCCGTCTGCGTCCTGATGGGAACGGGTTTTCACCCACCCACCTACCTAGTGAGTATGGCCTTTTTTGTGGTTTTGATGATCTTTATGTCCCATTTTTTCTGTTTGTGTTTTTAAATTAGGAACGAAAAGTTCTGGTTAGGGACTCGCAAGGCACTGGGGACCCTTGACGTTGGGTTGCGAGCTTTGCGTATTTTGGCCAAAATAACAACTAATACCCCATGTTTCATGGATATTTCTTACTACGTATACTACACTTTTTTTCAGGACGCAGCCGGGTCTTATATGCTGGGAGGGCATGATGTGCTGGCGTTTGGTTTGGAATGCAGAGCAGCCCGCTTTAGCTAACACTAGCGGCGTTACAAATAGGCTGTTATTCGGCAAGATACGCCATGCCTGACGACCAGCACATTATCCCTCCACGTATTACACATAGTACTGACACCCCATGTACTATTCACAGCACTGACCCCTATTTATCACATTTATTTATTTATTTATTTTTATTACATTATTACACACTTTCATACATACATATTTATTTTTTACCATCCATTCACACCCTAGCACTACACTGACACTCATTTATCGCACACCTTTGAGCACTTAGTCCGCCACTCCCCTCAAGACTAGTGGGAGGGGCTATCACTACTTAATGCACACTCCTTCTGCAGCATTCTTTGACCCGTCTGCGTCCTGATGGGAACGGGTTTTCACCCACCCACCTACCTAGTGAGTATGGCCTTTTTTGTGGTTTTGATGATCTTTATGTCCCATTTTTTCTGTTTGCATATCTACATTCATCCAATTCAGTATATCAACTGATATATTAACAGCACTGGCACCGGCTACATCAGCTGCTCTTTCTTCTGTTGTATATACAGAGCTAAAGAACCCATTTAGTAACTCTGCCTTCTCTTGATCCCCTGTGACCAACTCCCCATTACCACTATCTAGGGGTCCTACATGTTCAGACCTTGGTTTTTTGCATTTATATACTTGAAGAATTTTTTGGGATTTGTTTTACTATCCTTGCCCACCTGCCTTTCATTTTGTATTTTTGCTGATTTTATAAAATTTTTACAGATTTTATTATGCTCTTTATAATTTAAAAAGGCTACAGCTGTACCCTCAGATTTTTATTTTTCGAATGCCCTTTTTTTTTCATGTATTGCCTTTTTTACAGAAGGTGTAAGCCATGTGGGATTTAATTAGTGAATGTTTAAAAAAATAAAATATTAAGAATATGAAGAATTGCTTTTTTTGGTCATCTTGTCTCTCACAAAAAATGACCCACAGAATAAAGTCAACATGACATTGGTTTTTTTGCACGGTGAATGCTATAAAAAAAAAAACCCATCCCCCCCAAAAAAAAAAAATAGCATAATCACTGTTTTTTTTATTTTCACCTTACAAAGATATTTTTTTTCCAGTTACCCAGTATATTATATAGTGCCATAAACGGTGGTGTGGAAAACTCGTCCCGTCAAAAACAAGCCCTCAAACGGCTTTAAGGACGGAAAAATAAAAAGGTTATGAATCTTGGAATGCGACAATGAAAAAGAAAAAAAGAAAAATGGGTGCTGCGACAACGGGTTGAAACTCAAATGTTCACCTTCTTTTTGTTAATCTGTAGCCCGCTTCTGCCCCTGCTCCATTAGTGGCTTGTAGGCATGTAAGAATGCAGCCTGAATGGTGTTAGGCTGGGTTCACACGTGGCGGAATTTCACTTAAATTCCGCTGCGGACACTCCGCAGCGTTAATCCGCAGCGGTGCCGTTTGTCCATTGACTTACACTTTAATTTAGCAGTGTTCGTTTAGACGAGGCGTAAAATTCCGCTGCGGAGCATAGGCTGCGGAGCGGAATTTGGTGTCCGCAGCATGCTCTGTCTGTTGCGGAGCAGTGGCGGACTCATGGCGGAATTTCTCCATTGACTTCAATGGAGAGTCAAAATTCCGCAATGAAGTCCGCAGATATTATGTGTGCTGCGGAGCGTATTGGTTTTACTACCATGACATTTCTTCATTCTGGCTGGACCTATGTATTTCTAGGTCTACAGCCAGACTGAGGAAGTCAATGGGGCTCCCGTAATGACGGGAGCGTTGCTAGGAGACGTCTGTAAATAGTCACTGTCCAGGGTGCTGAAAGAGTTAAGCGATCGGCAGTAACTGTTTCTGCACCCTGGACAGTGACTACGATCTCAATATACATGTATCTGTAAAAAAACATATAAGTTCATACTTACCGAGAACTCCCTGCGTCTGTCTCCAGTCCGGCCTCCCAGGATGACGTTTCAGTGTAAGTGACGGCTGCAGCCAATCACAGGCCAAGCACAGGCTGCAGCGGTCACATGGACTGGCGCGTCATCCAGGGAGGTCGGGCTGGATGCCAAAAGAGGGACGCGTCACCAAGACAACGGCCGGTAAGTATGAAAATCGTTTACTTTCACTAGGGAAAGTGCTGTCCCTTCTCTCTATCCTGCACTGATAGGGAGAAGGGAAGCACTTTTCCCGCAGTCCGCAGCAGCTAGTCCGCATCAATGTACTGCACATTTTGTGCAGATCCGCAGCAGAATCTGCAACGCAGATTCTGTGCGGCATTGATGCGGACAGTTGCGGAGGAAATCCGCCACGTGTGGTCATGCCCTAAGACCTAGGCAGGGTTGTCGCAGAACAAATGGTATGAAGACCAGGAGTTGTGGCAACAAAATCTTTACTAATTTTACACGCGACCGTAGTTTTTATTCGCAATTACGGATCCGTAATTGCAGATAAAATACTGACGCATTTATTTCTATCGGCCATGGACACCTTCCTGTATATTTACGGGTGTGTGTCTGGGCAGCATAAATGAGCCGCAAAAAATTGGACGTCTTGTTTTTCGCATTTACGGACCGTGCTCATATGCTTATTACTGTGAGCACGTTCCGCAAATGCAGATGACACTCCGCGGCCCATCCGTGCAGTATTTACTGACCGTAAATACTGCACGGTCGTGTGCATAGGGCATAAGGCTGGTGTTCTGTCACACAGGCCCACAGTAGATAAATCAACACTTCTCAGGCTGGAGAGCGACGGTCTCTAAATGACAAGTTAAGTTGGTCCAGGCAGCCGTTTAATGGCTGGCTGACTTACTCTTTCACCAGACAGAGTCAAGGGCACTCCTTCCTGATTTAGGGGTACATCCTGAACAGATTTCCGGCCTACTTGTACTATGCCTAAACAGACTTGCTGACCGGTTTGCTGCTTTGCTCCACTGACACGGTCTCATGTGGGGAGGCTCCTGCCTATCACCCACCGACCACAGCAAAGCACGGCACACATGTGCGAGGGAGGGTTCTGCCCTCATCCATGTTGGACACACCCGCTCTCATGACACAGCGGCTATTATGACACAGCGGCTCCTGAACCACACAAACTCTGGCCCTCATCTTGTGCCGCCTGCACCAATAGCAGCGTCAGCAGTATCAGGAGCCTCACTTTCACTCAAGCAGCTTATTCTAAATGGCTTTGCCCACGCACTAAACACCAACTGGCAGGAACACTGCCTTTTTATAAGGAAAGTGCCGCCCTCAGCGTGCAGATGTGGCATAGCCACATTGCACCATTACCATGACAGTATGGCGCAGCAAAAGACAAACTAAAATTCCATCTGGGACATTTCTTTCAGTGTCGAAGCAATTTAAATATCACCAGCCAGCTAACCATCATTTGCCTGTACCTGCAAAAATAAAGTGAATGTTACAGTGAAAACAACATAACAATAGAAAATATGTATTGTCTTCTGTTGGAACACCGATCCTGGGGGAAAAACAGTTAAAGCAGAAAATATTTAAAGGTGCAGCACATTGAACAAAAAAACACCATGTTTGTCAAAAATAAAATTAATACCTTAAGACATGTGGATACTTCCCACACTCTAACAGATGTGCAGCAGCAGCCTATCACGTATCGCTCCTGCCGCTCTAACTCCCAGTATTTTCTAGCAGCTTTGCTATTGAAACCCTGCCCACCTCAAGCCAGAGCTACGTACTCAAAAAATAGTCGTGCCGATCCTTTACAACCCTGTCTGTTCCCTGCAATAAATTGAGTCATGACATACGCTGTCATATGCGGAGAGTACCTATGCGTGATCTTCTCCGCTTGTCAGAGGAGGAGATTGCAATTGTGCATGCTCTGCTTCTCCTCTGACAAATAGAGTAGAAACATATGTATATTTAAAGGGACCACTGCACAGCGCCGATCCATAGCAGGGAAAAATATAACATTGGCGCATGCATGTCCAACACTGTCTGCTGGTAGAATATGGATGCAGCTATCAAGAACCAAGAGAATAACTAGGGGGGCTATCACTGACACCGATGTAAGTTATCTCTGCAGAAAAAAATATTTTTACTACATTGATATTGCAAACTGGCTGGGTTCACACCTGCGTTGGTGTGTTACGTTGTTCTTCTCTGTCAGGGGAGCAGAACAAGGGAATAACAACCAAAGGTTCCGTTGCACAACGGATACCGCCGGTTGCCAATGAAACCCATTGACTTTGATGGGTTCTGTCGGGGTGTGGTCTGTGATTTTACCGGACACAATAGCGGAGCCTCCGACGCAGATGTGAACATAGCCTTATTTTTACAGGTTCTTTCAATTTATAAACATTCTTTTTCATGGGATAATCCCTTTAATGGGTTAATGCACATTAGAATCAATGTGTTTTTTAACCTTCCGGAATATGTTCTTTATCGGAGGCACTGGTTTGTTCCATGCTGATTTTTAATGCACGTTGCTTTCTTGGGAAGTCATTTGTTTATTCATTTTTACCCTTCTATAAATAATGATATGCTGCTGGGATATAATAAAGACAGAATACACGACGGAACGCAAATAATAATCTGGAAGCCCTGCTCCTGCATGCAGCCAGGGGGAGAGGTCTAATACCTACAATACCATGGATTCATGTTGGAAAAACTTTGCTGTAGTATAAACTTTGCAGTTATTCAAAAGGACTCACACATAATGTTACCCCACTACATTTCCTTCACCAGAGAGCTATTTGAATAGCTTAGCAGTTCTGTCTTCTGTTCCAGAAACCGTCAAAGTATATGTAGAGAATCCCAGAAGGAAATCTCTGGGCTTAGTGCAAATCCAGTGCTCATAATATTATGTGTGCAGGAACCGGAGAAGGAAAATAAGAGAAATCCATATAAATTACAAATAAAAGAGAGATTGCTTAACTCTTTTTCTGGAAAACATGCAGCATATAATTGGAGATAGATAGACAGACAGACAGACAGACAGACAGACAGACAGACAGACAGACAGACAGACAGACAGACAGACAGACAGACAGACACGAGATAGATGGAAAGAGATAGATGGAAATAGATAGATGATAGATAGATAGATAGATAGATAGATTCAAGGCATGTAAGTGGTGGAATAGTTCAAATGTTCACCTTCTTTTTGTTAATCTGTAGCCCGCTTCTGGGATATGTGTGGCACTATCTACAAGGGGGCCTGTGTGTGGGGCTATCTACAGGGGGCTGTGTGTGGCCTCTTTCATTTATTTTCTTTTAATTTATTGTTATGTTAATTACATTATATAACTATATCGCTTGTAAAATGTAGAAATGCTTTTATGCTCGAGTTACATTAAAATAATTGTGAAAAAAAATGACACCTCATTGATTGGTAGAGAAAGCAAACATGGCGAGGGGGATGGAGATGTCGGGAAATAAGTTGGGGGGCGCCAATCTGAATCTTTGCCCCGGGTGCAGGAGAACCTAGCTACGCCTCTGGCTGCAGCCAATCAAAGGCAACCAGGAAGTTGGACTGTACTCAGAGCAGAGGGATTGACAATGCGCGGGTGGTAAGTATAAACCTTTTCTTTCCTGCAGTATTTCTGCAGCGGACATCCCACCTGAACAACTGCACCAGAATTTGGTATAGTCTTTCGGGCAAAATTCCCTGAAGTTTCCAGGACAGATGCGCTGTGTAGTTTTACACAGTATATCCGCCCTGTGTATCCTTACCCTCACTCTGTAAGCATCTCGGCTCACACAGCAATCATCTGCCAACAAAATAAAAATCAGTCTTGAACGGTAGGGCAACTTTTAGGGTATGAACACACTAGGCGGAATCAGGACGAATATGATGCGTAAAGCTACACAGAGTATATGCCCTTGTAGCCGCAGTCACTTCCGTCCAAAAAGCAGCACCAAATTGTCCGCTGCGGCAGTCCCGTAGCAATTATAATAATACAAAAAAAATTAAACTTACCCGCCCATAGTCATGGCGATGTGTCCCTGTCTCATGAACGCAGCTTGGCCTCCTGAAAATCTGCAGTGTTTATGCTGTATGTGTTACTATTCTTGGGGTAGGAACACACACAGCGTTTCCACAGTGGATTTTTCGCAACGGATTGGTGTGTTGATTTGAACAAACCTCACCCACAAACAGTGGAAAAAATTAGCAGAAAAAAAATTGATTGACCTGCGGTGAAGTTTTTGACGCCGCAGCATGTAAATTAATGCTGCGGAATTGATGCTCTTCTGTTGCGGATTTTCCCCATTGAATTCAATGGGATGGCAAAACCCGCAAAAAAAAGTGCTTTGTGTTGTGACTTTTGCGGCAGGAACGCTACAATTCCTCCGCAAATATGTAAAAAACAAAACTAATATTATTAATTTGAAAGTAATAACTAAAGCTCATACTTACCCCATGCAGTAGTCCTAGCGACGCGATCCTCTCTTCTGAGCACAGCCCGGCCTCCTGGGAAGACGTTTCCTCCCATGTGACTACTGCAGCCAATCAAAGGCTGCAGTGGTCACATGGACTATCGCGTCATCACAGGAGGTCTGGCTGCACTCAGAAGAGAGAGAGAGATGCATCGCCATGACTTTTTTTTTTATTGCTGCGGGATTTCCGCAGCGCACATGCCGCCCGCAAAAACCACACCACAATTGGGTGCGACTTTTCGGACGGAATTCTCTGTGGCTACCAGGGCGGGTACGCTTTGTAGTTTTACGCAGCGTATTCGTCCCAATTCTTTGTGCTAAACATGTACTACATGTGGGTGCAGCATGTAGCCTCTGTGGTACGTGTACCGCACCTTGAGAAACACTGGTTTAATGCAAACAATCAGATTGTAACAACAAGTGTCCAGTACAACACGCAGCACATGTAGTTTTACCACAAATTGGTGCGGTTTTCAAATAATTGTTAATGTCTGCAAACAAACAGAAGCTACTATGTGTCTGTTCCCTAATGCCTCCATATGTTGTACCAGTGAAATAAATACAAGTATAGAGTTGTGCATGCTGTAGCAGTGCAGCTACTAGACAGTGCAGAAACTATCAGGTTTTAAGCAACCAGGGAGCATGTACAGCAAAGTATAGGGCCTGGTGTGCTGGAGTGTGAAGGAGAAGGGCAGCTTCCACTCCATACAGACAGTCCATGTCTTGGGCTGTCTGATGAGCCTAGGTAGGCTTCACCTAAGGCGGCTCTTTAATTGAGGTGTGTGCAGTTCACACAGGGCTCTCAGTCTGGGGAAGACAGGCATGCTAGCCTGTGAGAGTCACCAACGTGTAAGGTACAGACTGCCTATGTTTTGAGGTGCTGGGCACAAGGCTTAGTGTCTCGTAGTGAAGGACACTGAATGTGTTAGTTAGAGGCTGGACGGCCTAGGGTTTATTTTGTATGTTTTTTTGTTGTAACACTGCTTGCTGTGGTGAAGACAATAAAGCTAGCGGCGGTTGGTTTAAACTTTTATTCAATTAGTTGGAGTGAACTTTATATGTGTGCCAACCATCAGATGGCGATCCTGTGAGATAAGTGGTCCCCAAGATGTCACATATGGCGGAGAATTGCTTTGGGCAATAAAATGGCACAAGAAGTGTGCAGTGAAATTTAAAGGGCCAGAAGCCCAATTAAAGAGACTGTTTTTCCATTGCAATGGGTCTTATTGAGGAACTCCTCAAAAAGATAGTGCAAATGAATGCGGAGCTACAGGAAGCAAATGCCAAACAGAGGGAGGATAACCAGAGGTTCCTGGCACAGTTGGAAGCAAATGGAGAGGCTTTAAGGGCACAAGTACTTTCCAAGGATACACAGCCTTTCAAACCAAGTGGATGCTTTTCAACGCCAGCTGCATTGATGCTGGGTACTCCGGATGTGTTACAGACAGTGCGCGGAGAAGAGCAAAGAGCATGCATACCTGTGATACAAGCTGTGGGGACCGTTGCTAAGGGCAACCACCCGGACTCATGGTGGAAATGTTTGCGAGTGGATTATGTGAATTTAAAAGGTGTTCCCAAGCAACATGGGGCAGCTGTTAAAAAGACAAGTGTGCTGAATCGTCCAGATGTGGTTGCTAGGAGCAACCAACCCTGACAGCATGTGGTGGCTGTTGTTCAGCAGAAGGAGAGCTGTTGGAGATGCCATCGAGCAGATGGATGTGCACCTGATTGTTCTCTGGTCAGGAGGCCAGAGAAAGCGCAAGAAAAAACAAGTGAAGTGTTGGTTGGTGGGATTCCGCTACTGGTCCGTCTGGATCTTCGCCAAGAGGTCTCGAGAGTGCATCCGGACATTTTGCTGTTTGTGAAGAAGGATCCTGAGTTGGGTGAGACCGTTCTGATTGACTTTAAAACTGATTTTGGAACTGTGCAGCAGAGACTTATAAAATGTAAAGAACTTGATGAGAAGTTTGTGCTGGGAAGGGACTTCCCTCATTTTTGGCAGTTGTGGAAGAAAGGCAATATCTCCTATAAGCATTACAGGGAAAAGTCCTCTGCAGGGTGTGATGCTCCACTGCCAAAAAGGAAAAATGCAGTTACCAGTTGTAATGATGTCAAGTAATAATGTGATTCAGGAAATGGCTGCTAAAAATGACGCACATGTATTTGATGCACATCGTTTATGTGATGACCCTAGTGAAATGTAAAAAAATGTGCCTAACGTGTCTTTAACCCGTGCGTATGTCACACAGCCTGAGCAGGTTAATGCATTGTGTGAACAGGCTGTTAAAGAAACAGCAGCCGAGACAGAAGAGGGGATTAGTTCAAGTGTGCCCCTTGAGGCCATAGTTGAGAAAGTCGAGAGTGTCACATGTGATGTGCGTACTTTCACTAATGGTAACCCAGAGGATGTGTCCTTGGAAACAGATGTGCCAGGTGTATCTGAGATTTCCCTAGAGGTTGGGATTGTTGATGGTGCTAACCTGGAGAACAGCCCTGCCATACCTAATGATGGTGATGAAAATGTGCGTGGTGCAATAGATGTGACTGCAGCACCTTTAGAAATGTTGCCCCCCTACAGGTCATTCCTATGCTGTAGAAACTGAGACTGATGTAACACTCACTCATTCCATGGGGATGGGGGAAGCACAGGAGTTAGACTTCAAACCATGTTCAGTGGATGCTACTATAGTGCAGGGGCGTAACTAGGAAAGACTGGGCCCCATAGCAAACTTTTGACTGGGGCCCCCCCTCCCCTGGGTGTCACACAACCCCCCCCCCCCTTGTAGATAGTGCCTTTTTTACAAACCCCCCCCCTTTTGATAACGCCATACAGCCCCCCTGTAGATAACGCCATACAGCCCTCTCTGTAGATAACGCCATACAGCCCCCTCTGTAGATAACGCCATACAGCCCTTTGTAGATATCTACAGAGGGGGCTGTATGGCGTTATCCACGGGGGGACTGTATGGCGTTATCTACGGGGGGACTGTATGGCGTTCCCTACAGGGGGGACTGTATGGCGTTCCCTACAGGGGGGACTGTATGGCGTTCCCTACAGGGAGGGCTGTATGGCGCTATCTACAGGGGGGCTGTATGGCGCTATCTACAGGGGGGGCTGTATGGCGCTATCTACATGGGGGGGCTGTATGGCGCTATCTACATGGGGGGGCTGTATGGTGTTATCTACAGGGGGGCCTGTATGGCGCTATCTACAGGGGGGGCTGTATGGCGCTATCTACATGGGGGGGCTGTATGGCGCTATCTACATGGGGGGGCTGTATGGTGTTATCTACAGGGGGGCCTGTATGGCGCTATCTACAGGGGGGGCTGTATGGCGCTATCTACAGAGGGGGCTGTATGGCGCTATCTACAGAGGGGGCTGTATGGCGTTATCTACAGGGGGGCTGTATGGCGCTATCTACAGGGGGGCTGTATGGCGCTATCTACAGGGGGAACTCTATGGCGCTATCTACAGAGGGGGCTGTATGGCGTTATCTAGAGGGGGGACTGTATGGCGCTATCTACAGGGGGGCCTGTATGGCGCTATCTACAGGGGGGGCTGTATGGCGCTATCTACAGAGGGGCTGTATGGCGCTATCTACAGGGGGGCTGTATGGCGTTATCTACAGGGGGAACTCTATGGCGCTATCTACAGAGGGGGCTGTATGGCGTTATCTACAGGGGGGCCTGTATGGCGCTATCTACAGGGGGACTGTATGGCGCTATCTACAGGGGGACTGTATGGCGCTATCTACAGGGGGGCTGTATGGCGCTATCTACAGGGGGGCTGTATGGCGTTATCTACAGGGGGAACTCTATGGCGCTATCTACAGAGGGGGCTGTATGGCGTTATCTAGAGGGGGGACTGTATGGCGTTATCTACGGGGGGCTGTATGTCGTTCCCTACAGAGGGGGCTGTCTGGCGTTATCTACAGGGGGGACTGTATGGCGTTACCTACAGGGAGTCTGTATGGCGTTCCCTACAGGGGGGGTCTGTAGGGAACGCCATACAGCCCCCCTGTAGGGAACGCCATACAGCCCCCCTGTAGGGAACGCCATACAGCCCCCCTGTAGGGAACGCCATACAGCGTCCCCCCCCTGTAGGGAACGCCATACAGCGTCCCCCCCCCTGTAGGGAACGCCATACAGCGTCCCCCCCCTGTAGGGAACGCCATACAGCGTCCCCCCCCCTGTAGGGAACGCCATACAGCGTCCCCCCCCTGTAGGGAACGCCATACAGCGTCCCCCCCCTGTAGGGAACGCCATACAGCGTCCCCCCCCTGTAGGGAACGCCATACAGCGTCCCCCCCCTGTAGGGAACGCCATACAGCGTCCCCCCCCCTGTAGGGAACGCCATACAGCGTCCCCCCCCCCTGTAGGGAACGCCATACAGCGTCCCCCCCCTGTAGGGAACGCCATACAGCATCCCCCCTCCTAAAAAAATGCGACCTACAGTGTGTCCTAATAAAAGACATGTATCCCCTATCCACAGGAGAGGGGATACATGTGTGATCGCTGGCAGCGATAGGGAGAACGGGGGACCGAAAGTCCCCTGAAGTTCTCCATGACTAACCTCTGACTTCCGGCGTCTGCGCAGCTCTGTAGAAATGAATGGAGCGCTGGTCACGCATGCGCACAAGCGGCACCGGCGTTCCATTCATTTCTACGGAGCTGCCGACACAGACCCCGGATGTCCGAGGTTTGTGATGGAGAACTTCAGGGGACTTTTAGTCCCCTGTTCTCCCTATCGCTGCCAGCGATCACACATGTATCCCCTGTCCTGTGGATAGGGGATACATGTCTTTTGCTTAATGGCAGAGCAGGGAGATACCTCCCTGCTCTGCCGTACTGTTCAGTGGCGTCCCGCTGTAGCAGCCATAGCGGCTGCTAGCGGAGCCTCCGGCCATGGTGGGGGCCCGTGCCGGCGGGCGACACGGGCCCCCTCATGCCGCGGGCCCCGTAGCAGCCGCTACTGCTGCTACGGCGGTAGTTACGCCACTGCTATAGTGTATGCTTCTGTCACTGACATTACATGTGATGTAAAACAGGTTCCTAATGGCTCAAGTGTGCCCCTAGAGGTCATGGTTCACAATAACAAGACTGTTGCATGTGATGTGTGCACTATTCCTAATGGCCACCAGCTGTATGCTACCGAGATGGATGACAATGGGCTTACTGCTGCTATGTGTGAGTGGAGTGGTGATAAACTCTACAGGTCTGAGAATATGGTTGGGGTCACATCAGAGTCAGCTGAATCCAGCAGCAGTGATCCACCTTTTTATTTGAGCGCCCACACCAGTGTGAATGTAGCCCTAAGTGACGCACATGAGTTCCTGGACAGTGGAGTCAGTGAGGTGTGTGCACTGGTGGCTGTAGCCTCGGTCACTAATGAACTGCCCAGTAGTGAACCAGAGGTATGTGAAAACATTTCCCTAGAGGTTGGGGCTGTCAATGGTAAAAATGAGGACACTAGTGGCATGTATAGTGTGAGAAGGGTTACTGCTTCACCCTTAGAAGTTCTGCCCCCTGCAGGTCTTTCACATGCAGACGTTGAGACCCATGTAGCACCCACACTTTCCCAGAAGGTGAGGGGAGCCATAGAGGTGGTCTTCCAGGCTTGTTCAATGGATACTGATGCAGAGGGTGCTTTAGCCATGGAAGTTTCTTGTAACACAAGACAGGTTGCTAAGGGAAACAAGTGGTGCTATACAACTAAGCAGGATGTGGGCCCTAACGCTGCTGCAGAGACTACAACTACTGTGTTGGATAGAAGTAACCCAGAGCGGTCGGGTCAGTGCGGTGAAAAATTGTCTTTGGACGGACAGTCTGAGCGTATAAATGCTGAGACGCAAAACTCCAAGATGGAGGGGAGTAATCTGAAAGTGGTGTTGTAGATGATACAGGGTATACCACAACTCAAGAAGAGGCTGGACGCAGCTGCAGGCTTGAGGGAAGCCGACATGACCGTCCTGGTAGGGAAAGGGTTAATGTTAAGAGGTGAGGGAAAGGTGAAGAAGCTGAAGGAGGGACGGGGAGGAGCTAGGGGGGACGGGGGGGCCGTTACTGCGCTTCCCGCTGTTTCTCGGCATTGAGCCGGAAGCAGCGGGAGGAGTAGTACACAAGAAGCAAAGCTCCCCGTTGCCCGGCTTTTTAGTATGGCAGAGGCCCTGATTTTAGAGCGGCTGCGTGCCGCTGCTGTGCACCACGGTCCCGGATGGCTGGAGGAGACCGTGGCTGCATTAACGCGGATCCCGGACGCCGTTTCGCCACGTCGGGCACGGCGTTCGGGGTCTGTTGTAAGGGACAGGCTCCCCTCCCCCGGCCCCCCTACGAGCATGGCTATGGCGGCGGGGGGGGAGTCGGCAACAACCGCTCCTGCGCTGGGCAGGCAGAGAGCGGTAGCAGGGGTGACGGCGATGCAGGCTGTGTCGACCCGTCCCTCTCGGCGGTCCCGACCTCCAGAGCGCCTGAGTCCGGAGGTAGTCCCGCGGACACGGCGTCGCAGAGGGAGCCCGATCCCGGACGCTGCAGGCCAGGCAGCTGGGAGGACCGCCCCTTCCCAGGCCCTGCGTCCTGGCAGGAATCCCAGGCCGCGACGGGGTCCGGCGGTAAGCAGGGAGTCGCAGGCCGGGCTCCCTGTCACCCCTCCCCCATCAGATGGAAGATGTCAAGAGCAAGGTACGGCCGCCCCGCATGGTGATGTTCCGGCCAGGGGGCAGGCTTCGTCAGGATCGTCTAGACGGACGACTAGATCTGCAGCGACGTCGAGGCAACAGGTCCGGTCGGAAGTCTGGGTCCCGGCGGTCGGGCGGCAGGTTGCCGGCCCATCGGTCAGCGCGTCCTCATCCCCTTTCCGAAGAGGTCGTTGGGAGGGACAGTCGTCGGCGAGAGAAGAACTGGAGGAAGGTGAACTGGACGTCTATCGTCGAGGTCAGGATGGTCCGGCTGACGGGAACACAGCGCCTGTGCAGCCCGGTGAGTGTATAACTCCTTTATTGTCTTATCCAGCGATTTTTATGTCGGGTGTCGGCGGGGGGGCTGCTAGCATAGCATCGGGGGCCGGTAGTGGCGCGGGCGGACGCGACGGAGCGGGTTTGGCAGATTTAGTGGGTTGCTTACGGGAGCTGGTGGGGCGCCTGGATAGGGCCGCGGCGCCGGTAGTAACGGAAGTGTCCCCTGCGGTAGTTTGGGAAGGCCCCAGGGAAGTGGGATCGTTGCAGGCGCGTCCTGTGGTGGCGGTTAGAGAGGCGGTCGCGGTGTCGGTGCAGACTGAGGCACAGAAGGACGGCGATCGAGTGCGCATGGACGATCGTGCTCGGGGGGAGGTGTATGTTTGTTTTGAGGGTCCGTTGGGGGCGCATTTAAAGCAGGAGGTGCGTGATCGGATCTGGAAAGATGAATATGTTGAAATTTTTTCTCTCTTGCCGCTGGCTAAATTCAATTTGGATAAGAGCAAGCGGGATGAGAGTAAAAAGGACGAGGAGGAACGGCGGCGGTATAGGCTTATCCCGCAGACGTTCGTTAATTGGTCGCAGGCGTTCGCCATATTGGCTAGTGTGATAGGGGAAAAGGCGTTATTTTGTTATTTTGATGCTATTGGGGAGGCTCATAGGGCGTATGGGGGTCAGGCGTGGCTGCGATATGATGAGCAATTCCGTCAGCGGAAGGCGGTTCGGCCGGCGATTCGGTGGGACCAGAAGGATATTGCTCTCTGGTTACGGGTTACGGTTCCGGTTAGGCAGCCCTTTCCCGGGAGCGGTGGCCAGGGAGGCCAGACTAGTCAGAGTGGACCAAGCGGCGGGGGAAAGGCGGGGTTTTGCTGGCAATTCAATGAAGGCCAGTGTAAGTTCGGGGCCACGTGCAAGTTCAAGCACGTGTGCTCCGAGTGTAATGGTGCATCACACGGGGCGGCAAAATGTCTGCGTAAAAAGAGGTCCGGGAACCAGCACGGGGCTGGTCAAGGGGGTGTCGCCGGTGAGGGTGGAAAGGATGGCCCCTTATCTAAATGAGTATCCGGATAGGGCGGCGGCTAAGTTGCTTTATGAAGGGTTTAGTGTTGGTTTTGTTATTCCTCCGCCTCCTTATGAGGTTCCGGTTACGCGGAGAAATTTAAAATCGGCTTACGTGCATGCGGAAGTCGTGTCGGAAAAGTTGTTAAAAGAAGTTTCGTTGGGGCGCATGTCGGGGCCATTTGTGGAGTCGCCGGTGAAAGATTTAGTTGTGTCCCCTTTGGGTATTGTCCCTAAACGCGAGCCCGGAAAGTTTCGTTTGATTCAACATTTATCGTATCCCAAAGGTTCGTCGGTAAACGACGGGATTGATCACGAGTTGTGTTCCGTAGTTTATACCTCATTCGATAAGGCGGTGGGGTTAGTGCGGGCTGCGGGTCCGGGGGCGCTGCTAGCAAAAACCGACATCGAGGCGGCGTTCAGGTTGTTGCCGGTGCATCCAGAAAGCCAACGGCTGTTGGGCTGTTTTTGGAATGGGGCCTTTTACGTGGATCGGTGCCTTCCGATGGGGTGTTCTCTTTCTTGTGCATACTTCGAGGCGTTTAGTAGCTTCGTGGAGTGGGTAACGAGGGGAGTATCCGGGGTCGATTCGTTGATCCATTACTTAGATGATTTTTTGTGCGTTGGCCCGGGGGGTTCGCCGGTTTGCGGTAACTTGCTTCATGCCCTGCAGAAGGTGGCGAGGGATTTTGGGATCCCTTTGGCGCCGGAAAAAACGGAGGGCCCGGTAGCGACGATTTGTTTCTTGGGAATCGAAATTGACTCGGTGGCAATGGAGTGTCGGCTCCCGGCGGATAAGCTGGGTGCTTTGAGGCTGGAGGTGCGACGGGCTCGTAGAAGGAAGAAAATGTCGTTGAGGGAGCTTCAGTCGCTGCTGGGGAAGTTGAATTTCGCCTGCCGGATTATGCCGATGGGGAGGGTGTTTGGTAGAAGGTTGGCGGCGGCAACGGCGGGAGTGCGGGCGCCGCATCATTTTGTGAGGCTCAAGGAGGAGCACCGAGCTGATCTTCAGGTTTGGGATGACTTCTTGGGCCAGTACAATGGTCGCTCGCTATGGATGGCCCCAGCGCAGGATACGAGTGATCTGAATATTTTCACGGATGCGGCTGGGGCGGGTGGCTTTGGAGCTTACGGGGGAGGTCCGTGGTGCGCAGGTCAATGGCCGGCTAGCTGGGTGTCCAGTGGATTGACGCGGAATCTGGCCCTGCTCGAGCTGTTTCCCATCGTGGTGGCGGCTACCATTTGGGGGGACAGGCTCAGGGATAAGAAGGTCCGTTTTTACTGCGACAACATGGGTGTGGTGCTTGCCATTAATAACATCACGGCGTCCTCTCCTCCGGTAGTTCAATTGTTGCGACATTTAGTGTTGGTGTGTTTGTCGCTGAACGCGTGGGTGGTGGCGGTGCATGTCCCGGGTGTACGGAATTGTGTTGCTGATGCTCTTTCTCGCTCGCAGTGGGACCGGTTTCGGCAATTGGCTCCGGGAGCGGAACGTATTGGTTTGGCGTGTCCGGATCATCTATGGGATCTGGTATCGGTCCCGTAGAGCAGCTGTTACAAAGGTCTTTGGCGGGCACGACGTGGAGGGCTTATGCTGCTTGTTGGAGGCAGTGGGAGGAGTGGGTAAGAGAGTTGGGTGATGTCAATACGGATAGAGACAGGTTGGTGGCACTTTTGTATTGGTTAGGGGATGCCTGGGAGGCGGGGTTTTCAGTAGCGAAGGTGAACCGGTTTATATCCGCGGTGGCGTTTGGGCTTAAGTTGCGGGGCTTGCGGGATGTATCGAAGGAATTTCTGGTATCGCAGGCTTTGAAGGGGTTGCGCAGAGGTAGGGTGGAGGCGGATAGTAGAAGGCCGGTGTCGTTTGCTTTGCTGGGCTTGTTGGGTGGTTCATTGGCATCGGTATGTCGTTCTTCAGATGAAATGGATTTGTTTCGGTTGGCTTTCTCGTTGGCGTTCTTCGGAGCATTTAGAATAGGTGAGTTGGTGTCGCCAAGTACTAAACAGGCAGGGGGGCTGAGATCTGGGGAGGTGAGCCTTTTTGCAGATCGGTTGGAGGTATGGTTGCGTAGATCAAAAACTGACCAATTAGGGAAGGGAAAACTGATAGTTTTGTTCGCTCTCCCGGGGTCGGTCATGTGCCCAGTAGAGTGCATGCGTGGTTTTACAAAAAACAGGGGGTCTCCAGATTTGCCTTTGTTATGTCATGTGGACGGGTCGTTCTTGTCCAGGTTTCAGTTTGGAGCTGTTTTTAAAAAATGTTTGACGGCGGTTGGGGTTGCGGCAGGCTCATATTCATCTCATTCCTTCCGGATTGGCGCAGCAACGGAAGCAGGGCGCTGGGGGTTGGATGATGAGGGGGTGAGGCGTATTGGTCGTTGGGAGTCTAAAAGGTTTAAGTCCTATGTCCGCCCCCATATGTTGTAATTTTGTTGTTTATGCTTGCAAATGTATATGGTGGTGCCTAACTGTGTTTTCCGTTTCAGATTCGCCTCCTTGTCTGGTGTGGTTGATGGGTCATTCGTACGTGCACTGGGGGGCTTTGAGGGCGGACGTCCGCCCGGATGGTCGCCAGTTGCGCATTCCGCGACAGGATGCGGTTGTGCATTGGCTGGGGTTTAGAGGTATGTCGTGGAACAGGGTGTTGGCGGAATTCCAGACATATGTGCGGCTTGATAGGGTTCCGGAGGTTTTAGTGTTGCACGTGGGTGGGAATGACTTAGGAGTCCGCCCTTTTCGTGAGTTGGTGCGGGATATCAAACATGATTTGTTGTGTTTGTGGGTATCTTATCCCAAGTTGGTGGTAGTGTGGTCGGACATAGTCCCAAGGAAGCATTGGCGGTTAGCTAGATCGGTGGAGAGAGTCAATAAGGCTCGGATAAAAGTTAACCGGGCGGTGTCCCGTTTTGTGGCAAAGAACGGGGGCATTTGCGTGAGGCATAGGGATTTGGAGTCAGGATTGGGGAATTTCTGGAGGAGTGACGGGGTTCATCTGACCGAGGTTGGCATTGATATTTGGAGCTTGGCTATAGCAGAAGGCATAGAAAGGGCGGTGGTGGTGTGGAGGAACTCACAGGCTTAAGGTGGTCAAGGCCTGTTTCGCGGTGGCGGGGGGAGTCCTTGAGGCCAGTCAGTACAAAATGGTGGGGGGGTCGCATCGGGGGTATGCGTCCCCCAAAAAAGGTACATGGTTGAAGACTTCATCGGGTGTTATCCCTTTGAAGTGGTCTTCTGGTAGAAGGTATGTCACTTGAAGGCTTCATCGGGTGTTATCCCTTTGAAGTGGACTTCTAGTGGTCGGTATATCACTTGAGGGCTTCAACGGGTGTTATCCCCTTGAAGTGGACTTCTAGTGGGTGGAGCCATCTGCAGAGGTGAACGGTGCTTCCGAGCTGGTTTACGGCTGGAGGTAATTAGTGGTTTGCAGATGGCTAATTCGGTGTGTTCTTGAAAGGAACATCTGAAGGGGCTTCAAGGACTTCCTCTGCTCGGGTTAATGTTAACGTTTAATGGTTATTTATGATTCTGACCCATGTTGGGTCATGTGAATTATTAGGAGGAATTCTCTGGTGGATTCCTAACTAGTTATCCGAATGTTTCGGATTTAAATTGTTTTTATAAAACTGTGAAATTAATAAACGGCTGCTGTGGCCATTTCACATCCAACCTCGGTGTCATGTGTCGTTACTAAATGGGGGTGGGGGATAGTATGGTTTAAGGTTAACACACGACTCTACCTAGGCAGGTCAAGAAGAGGCTGGACGCAGCTGCAGGCTTGAGGGAAGCCGACATGACCGTCCTGGTAGGGAAAGGGTTAATGTTAAGAGGTGAGGGAAAGGTGAAGAAGCTGAAGGAGGGACGGGGAGGAGCTAGGGGGGACGGGGGGGCCGTTACTGCGCTTCCCGCTGTTTCTCGGCATTGAGCCGGAAGCAGCGGGAGGAGTAGTACACAAGAAGCAAAGCTCCCACCCTCCCACCCTTGTTTTGTTACTCCTTAGGTCTTCTGTACGTCCGTATATGAGCGTTGTGTTTTATTTTGTGTGTTTATTTAACATGTTTTTCTTTTTTCCGGAGTAGGTTCTGTTGTCATGGCAGCTGGCGGGGGGAGTCCTTGAGGCCAGTCAGTACAAAATGGTGGGGGGGTCGCATCGGGGGTATGCGTCCCCCAAAAAAGGTACATGGTTGAAGACTTCATCGGGTGTTATCCCTTTGAAGTGGTCTTCTGGTAGAAGGTATGTCACTTGAAGGCTTCATCGGGTGTTATCCCTTTGAAGTGGACTTCTAGTGGTCGGTATATCACTTGAGGGCTTCAACGGGTGTTATCCCCTTGAAGTGGACTTCTAGTGGGTGGAGCCATCTGCAGAGGTGAACGGTGCTTCCGAGCTGGTTTACGGCTGGAGGTAATTAGTGGTTTGCAGATGGCTAATTCGGTGTGTTCTTGAAAGGAACATCTGAAGGGGCTTCAAGGACTTCCTCTGCTCGGGTTAATGTTAACGTTTAATGGTTATTTATGATTCTGACCCATGTTGGGTCATGTGAATTATTAGGAGGAATTCTCTGGTGGATTCCTAACTAGTTATCCGAATGTTTCGGATTTAAATTGTTTTTATAAAACTGTGAAATTAATAAACGGCTGCTGTGGCCATTTCACATCCAACCTCGGTGTCATGTGTCGTTACTAAATGGGGGTGGGGGATAGTATGGTTTAAGGTTAACACACGACTCTACCTAGGCAGGTCATGAGATGAGTGTTACTGAACACAATGAGCCAATGTCTAAACCAAGGGGTCACACACAAAGCCACTTCATGGATGAGGATAGGTCCCTGAATTTAGGGCACAACACATGTAAATACGGCTGTGATAAGCAAAAGGTAGTAGTGCCTACAAGGGATGAGGATGCCAGGCATGCCAACATAGAAGAATTGCTGGAGCACCCATATAATACAGCCACGGGTGATTATCAAACTGTTACTGTAGAAGTGACCTTAAAGAGGCTCTGTCACCAGATTTTGCAGCCCCTATCTGCTATTGCAGCAGATCGGCGCTGCAATGTAGATTACAGTGACATTTTTATTTTTTAAAAACGAGCATTTTTGGCCAAGTTATGACCATTTTTGTAGTTATGCAAATGAGGCTTGCAAAAGTCCAAGTGGGTGTGTTTAAAAGTAAAAGTCCAAGTGGGCGTGTATTATGTGCGTACATCGGGGCGTTTTTAATACTTTTACTAGCTGGGCGCTCTGAAGAGAAGTATCATCCACTTCTCTTCAGAACGCCCAGTTTCTGACAGTGCAGATCTGTGACGTCACTCACAGGTCCTGCATCGTGTCGGACACATCGGCACCAGAGGCTTCAGTTGATTCTGCAGCAGCATCGGCGTTAGCAGGTAAGTCGATGTAGCTACTTACCTGCAAACGCTGATGCTGCTGCAGAATCAACTGTAGCCTCTGGTGCCGATGTGTCCTCGCTCGTCTGACACGATGCAGGACCTGTGAGTGACGTCACAGCGTGATCAGGCAGAAGCTGGGCGTTCTGAAGAGAAGTGGATGATACTTCTCATCAGAACGCCCAGCTAGTAAAAGTATTAAAAACGCCCCGATGTACGCACATAATACACGCCCACTTGGACTTTTACTTTTAAACACACCCACTTGGACTTTTGCAAGCCTCATTTGCATAACTACAAAAATGGTCATAACTTGGCCAAAAATGCTCGTTTTTTAAAAATAAAACCGTTACTGTAATCTATATTGCAGCGCCTATCTGCTGCAATAGCAGATAGGGGTTGCAAAATCTGGTGACAGAGCCTCTTTAAGTGTGATTATGTCCCAACGTAGGAGCTTTGACCCTGGAGGGAGGTTGTAATGTGATCAGTCCTACGGCCTTTATCAAAGGGGGGGGGGGGTATGTAGCAGTGCAGCTACTGGACAGGGCAGAAACGGTCAGGTTTTAAGCATCCAGGGAACATGTACAGCAGCGAGGGTTTTTTCTGCTGTTACTTTGGTGTAAAGCCCAGGATAGGGCCTGGTTTGCTGGAGTGTGAAGGAGAAGGGCAGCTTCCACTCAGTACAGACAGTCCATGTCTTGGGCTGTCTGATGAGCCTAGGTAGGCTTCACCTAAGGCGGCTCTTTAATTGAGGTGTGTGATGTTCACACAGGGCTCTCAGTCTGGGCCGACAGGCATGCTAGCCTGTGAGCGTCACCACCGTGTAAGGTAAAACTGCCTATGTTTTGAGGTATTGGGCACAAGTCTCAGTGTCTCGTAGTGAGGGACACTGAATATGTTAGTTAGAGGCTGTACGGCCTAGGGTTTATTTTGTATGTTTTTTGTTGTAAGACTGCTTGCTGTGGTGAAGACAATAATGCTAGCTGCGGCTGGTTTAAACTTTTATTCAATGAGTTGGAGTGAACTTTATATGTGTGCCAACCATCTCACTCTGGAGATGGCGATCCTGTGAGCTAAGTGGTCCCCAAGATGTCACAATGCACACACGCGCATATATACACACACACACGCATATATACACACACACGCATATATACACACACACGCATATATAAAAACACACGCATATACACACACACGCATATATAAAAACACACGCATATATAAAAACACACGCATATATACACACACACACAAGCATATATACACACATGAATATATTCACACACATGCATATATACATACATCAAGCATATATACACACACAAGCATATATACACACACGCATATATACACACACGCATATATAAAAACACAAGCATATATACACACACGCATATATACATACAGTGAAGGAAATAAGTATTTGATCCCTTGCTGATTTTGTAAGTTTGTCCACTGTCAAAGACATGAACAGTCTAGAATTTTTAGGCTAGGTTAATTTTACCAGTGAGAGATAGATTATATATTAAAAAAAAAAAAGAAAATCATATTTATTTGCATTGTGCACAGAGAAATAAGTATTTGATCCCTTTGGCAAACAAGACTTAAAGGGGTTGTCCGAGATAAATTTTTATTTAAAAGTTAAACACACAATACACACATTAAATATTCCCTAATATACTTACCTGTGCAATCTTGCTTCTGTTCTCCGTTCTGGCAGCTCTTTTCTTCCGATCACCTGTCTTCTGACGTCACGTTTTCTTCCTCCTCCACTGTCGTGTCGTGTCCCGATCACATGGTCTCGCCCCAGCGAGACCTCGGATGGGACACGACACGTCACTGGAGACGTGTCGTTTCTGCGGGTGCCCGCCCAGCCTATGCAGTTTTTTTTCACTGTGAGCGCGCCTATGCGTGTTCACAGTGAAAAAAGTGAAGAGGGACGGCACCTGCGGGAATGTCGGGTCTCCGGCTGTCAGTGACTGCCGGGGACCCGGAGGAGAAGATAGAAGCAGCTTTCGCTGCTTCTGTCTTCTCCGATGTCTTTTTACACAGCGTTCAATGAACGCTGTGTATAGGAATAGAGACAGCAGCAGCGGCGCTGTCTCTATTCCTCCCGGTGATCATGTGACTGGTCACATGATCACCGGGTGCCGTTAGTGGCAGACTGCTGCTGGGTCTAATCAGACCCAGCACAGCCCTATTAGTGACAATCGTCACTATGAGAGGGCTGATTTCCCCTGTAACTGGGGCTGCTGTGCAGCTCCAGTTACAGTGGAAAAGATGGTGTAAAAAAAATATATAAAGTTCCCCAAAGGTCTTTTTTGACCTTTCAGGGACAGACAATAATAATAAAAAAAATAGCAAAGTACAAAAAAAAATTAAATAATAAATACACATAAAATACCCACCCCAAAAAATACCGTTCCCCCTGTCAATCATTGTTGTAACGCTAGCGCTGACCCAATTACCCTAATATAGACATGTAATATATTGAAATTTACGGTAGACAATGACGATCACAAATAAAAGGTCTATTTTAGGGTAAAACTATGTTATTACCAAAAAAAATAGTTGAAACGTAAAAAAGCTTATTTTTTTTACTATTATTTTCAAACTTTATGAATGAAAATTCTAAAATAGCAAAAAAGGTGTGTATAAAAACGATAAAAAAATAAACCTGCATTGTCTACGGAAAAAACGCCGCAAAAATAACGTCGTTAGCCCAACAAATAAAAAAGTTATAGCCATTTAACTAACACGTGCTAAAAAGGGCTAAACGGTGCCCCGTCCTGAACTAGATAAGATCTTCTGGGGTCCTGTATCTAAGCCTACATTGTTAGGCTTAGATACAGGGTCTAACAAACAGTGTCACACATGGAGCCTGTATCTAAGCCTAACACAATGTAGGCTTAGATACAGGACCCCAGATGACATTCTTTTTATTCCTGTATAAGGGTATGTTCACACGGCCTATTTACGGACGTAATTCGGGCGTATTAACCCCCGAATTACGTCCGAAATTACGGCTTGAAATCGTTGGCAAACATCTGCCCATTGAAAGCAATGGGCTGATGTTTGTCTGTTCACACGAGGCGTATATTTACGCGTCGCTGTCAAAAGACGGCGCGTAAATAGACGCCCGCGCCAAAGAAGTGTCATGTCACTTCTTCAGACGTAAATGGAGCCGTTTTCCATGGACTACATGGAAAACCAGCTACAGTTACGTCCGTAATGGACGCGGCATTCAAGCGCCTGCACATGCCGTTACGGTCCTTCTCATTTATTTAAAAATGTATTATTAGTTCATTATTAATGGCCACTGTCTAACAGCGTCCATTAGTAAGGCTTCATGCACACTAGCGTGTGTATTTTCCGCGCGTGAAAAACTTGCGTCAATCCCATCCGTGTGTTTGCGTTAGGGCGGATTAACACGAACGTGCTATACGTCCGTGCAACCCGCGTGGTATTCACGCGGGTCGCACAGACCTATGCAAGTCTATGGGGCAGTGCAGACAGTCCGTGAGTTTTACGCAGCGTGAGTCCGCTGCGTAAACTCGCGACATGTTCTATATTTCTGCGTTTTTCAAGCATCACGTACCTATTGAAGTCAATGGGTGCGTGAAAATCAGGCGCATCCCATGGAAGCACTTCCGTGGGACGAGCGTGATTCGCGCAACAGCAGTAAAATAATGAATGTAAACAGAAAAGCACCACGTGCTACAAACATCCAGAGTGTCATAATGATGGCGGCTGCGCGAAAACCGCAGCCGCGCATCCGTATGAACATGACTCGGAGCTGTCAAGTGCATTTTGCGCACGCAAAACGCCACCGTATTTGTGTGCGCAAAACGCACACGCTCGTTTAAATCCGCCCTTATGCATCAGTGTGCTTTTCGATTGTCATGTTTTATTCACGCACTCACAAAGCCAGCCCATTTTTACCTTCTTTTTTACAACAAATTGCTGTGTAAATCACGCACCAAACACGTGTGTGCTGTTTGTGGTTTTCACGCATGCATTGACTTCAATGTGAGTGTAGGTGCATGATAACGCACTAATAGAGGACATGCAGTATGTTTCACGCAGCGGACTCTCGCTGCGTGAAAAGTCACACATGTGTCAACGGCCCCATTGAAATAAATGGGTTGCGTGTGTTGTGCGCTTTTTCAAAGCACAGCACACAGACTTGATTCACGCTAGTGTAAATCGCGCATAAGGCCCCATTCACACCACGTCGAAACCACGCACAGCACACGCGACCCATTTATTTCAATGGTGCCGTTTTCACGCAGCAAGAGTCCGCTGCGTGAAACATACTGCATGTCCTCTATTGGTGCGTTATCATGCACCTACACTCAAGTAGATGCATGCGTGAAAACCATGCACCAAACAAGCGTGTTTGGTGCGTGATTTATGCTGCAATTTGTTGTAACAAGCATTAAAATCGAGCATTAAAACTGCCTTGCGGGAAAAAGAAGCGACATGCTCCATCTTCGGGCGTTTACGCCTCTGACCTCCCATTGACTTCAATGGGAGGCAGAGAAAGCGTATTTCACTTTGTTTTATGCCTGCGGCGCTCAATTGCCGCTGGTGAAAAACGCCACGGAAAACGACGCAAAAACCGCAGCAAAAAAAGCCACAAACAATGCCGCAAAAAACAGACGCAAAAAAAAAACGCCGAAAAGGCTACGATAAATGCCGCGAAAAACATCACAAATAAAGCCGCGAACAAAGAGGCAAAGAACGCCACGAAAAACGACAGGGAAAACGACACGAAAGACGCAATGAAAAACGCAGAAAAAAAAACGCAAAAAAAACGCGAAAAACGACGCAAAAAAGGCTACGATAAACGCCACGGAAAAAGCTGCGAAAAACATAGCGGAAAAAGACGCGAGAAACGCCGCAAACAGAGGCCAAGAACGCAGCGAAAATCAACTGGGAAAACGCCACGAAAGACGCAATGAAAAACGCAGCAAAAATAGGCGCAAACAACGACGCAAAAAAAGAAACGATAAACGACGTGAAAAAGGCTACGATAAACGCAATGGAAAACACAGCAAAAAACATCGCAAAAAAAGACGCAAACAAACAAGCAAAAAACGCCAAGATAAACGAAGCGAAAAACACCCCGAACAAAGCGGCAAAAAAATACGCAAACAGCGCACAATAAACTCCGGGAAAAACTACGCAAAAATCAACGTGCAGGGAGAGGTAAATCTGCCGCAAACTTCAAGACGGAATTTTGAGGCAGATATTCCTCTTGCAAAAAAACTCAGTGTGAACATGGCCTTAGTGGAGAGAGACATGAGATAGAAGAGTGTGGACGAGGGTGAGGGAGACACGAAGAGGTTTATAGACCTGAAAAGAGAAAGAAAACATAAATGTGAAAAACATAATGGGGGGGTAACATTTGCTCAACATCCTTCAAGAATGTCAGCAAGGAGACAAGTGCAGTGAAGGAGGTCAGCGGGGAGGAGCAAGGACAGCTCACGTGAACTCTTGGAAGGTACGTGCACGCTCATTGCAGCCTGCAATGAGCGTGCACGGGAAAAAAGTTTCATCACAAGGAAAGATCAACAAACCAGAGCTGAACTGCATGTAAACAAACTGTGCTAAATTCAAAGCAGAAATGTGCTAAGTAGAATTTTTTTTAAAAATAATGCTTTATTTAGGTTGTCTGTATAAGGGGTAATGTATGACACAGTTTTTGAAAAAATGTTGGTATCTCGGACAACCCCTTTAATACTTGGTGGCAAAACCCTTGTTGGCAAGCACAGCAGTCAGATGTTTTTTGTAGTTGATGATGAGGTTTGCACACATGTTAGATGGAATTTTGGCCCACTCCTCTTTGCAGATCATCTGTAAATCATTAAGATTTCGAGGCTGTCGCTTGGCAACTCGGATCTTCAGCTCCCTCCATAAGTTTTCGATGGGATTAAGGTCTGGAGACTGGCTAGGCCACTCCATGACCTTAATGTGCTTCTGTTTGAGCCACTCCTTTGTTGCCTTGGCTGTATGTTTCGGGTCACTGTCGTGCTGGAAGACCCAGCCACGTGCCATTATTAATGTCCTGGTGGAGGGAAGGAGGTTGTCACTCAGGATTTGACGGTACATGGCTCCATCCATTCTCCCATTGATGCGGTGAAGTAGTCCTGTGCCCTTAGCAGAGAAACACCCCCAAAACATAATGTTTCCACCTCCATGCTTGACAGTGGGGACGGTGTTCTTTGGGTCATAGGCAGCATTTCTCTTCCTCCAAACACGGCGAGTTGAGTTAATGCCAAAGAGCTCAATTTTAGTCTCATCTGACCACAGCACCTTCTCCCAATCACTCTTAGAATCATCCAGATGTTCATTTGCAAACTTCAGACGGGCCTGTACATGTGCCTTCTTGAGCAGGGGGACCTTGCGGGCACTGCAGGATTTTAATCCATTACGGCGTAATGTGTTACCAATGGTTTTCTTGGTGACTGTGGTCCCAGCTGCCTTGAGATCATTAACAAGTTCCCCCCGTGTAGTTTTCGGATGGGCTCTCACCTTCCTCAGGATCAAGGATACCCCACGATGTGAGATTTTGCATGGAGCCCCAGATCGATGTCGATTGACAGTCATTTTGTATGTCTTCCATTTTCTTACTATTGCACCAACAGTTGTCTCCTTCTCACCCAGCGTCTTACTTATGGTAGCCCATTCCAGCCTTGTGCAGGTCTGTGATCTTGTCCCTGACATCCTTAGAAAGCTCTTTGGTCTTGCCCATGTTGTAGAGGTTAGAGTCAGACTGATTAATTGAGTCTGTGGACAGGAGTCTTTTATACATATATATATCTCTCACTGGTAAAATTAACCTAGCCTAAAAATTCTAGACTGTTCATGACTTTGACAGTGGGCAAACGTACAAAATCAGCAAGGGATCAAATACTTATTTCCTTCACTGTACATCATGCATATATACACACCCAAGCATATATACACACACGCGCATATATATACACACACACACACACGCATATGCATATATACACTCACACACACACACACACACACGCATATATACACACACACACGAATATATACACACAGATATATACGCAACACACACACACATGCATATATACACACACACATATATACACACACACACACACACGCATATATACGCAACACACACACATATATACACACACGCATGCATATATACACACACACACACACACACACATACATATGTAACTCTCATTGTTGCTCTGATTCACTCTCGTCTTGACTACTGTAACTCATTACTAGTCGGTCTTCCCCTCACTAAACTCTCCCCTCTCCAATCTATCCTCAATGCAGCAGCCAGGCTCATCTTTATGACCAACTGCTACACCAACACCTCTAATCTGTGCCAGTCACTGCACTGGTTGCCCATCCCCTTCCGAATAAAATTCAAACTTATTACTCTCACCCACAAAGCTCTCCACAGTGCTGCACCTCCTTACATCTCCTCCCTCATCTCTGTCTACCACCCTACTCGGGCTCTACGTTCTGCCAACGACCTTAGATTAAAATCCTCCATAATCCGAACCTCCCACTACCGTCTCCAAGATTTTTCTCGTGCTGCACCTTCCTCTGGAATGCGCTACCCCAGACAATCAGATTAATTCCCAATATCCACAGTTTTAAACGTGCCCTGAAAACACATCTATTTAGACAGGCCTATACCATTCCCTAATCTGACTCCTTTCCATGGCCCTCCTTTTAGATTAGTCATCAGAATAAGATTCCCTCACACTCCTTCTCTTCATGTCCGTCATACACGGATACTGGCTGGTGACCGGCTCATGCAGCTTTGTTACCACCGCATGTGTATAAAAATGGCCGGACCATTGTACAGAACAAACACTGTTACACTTTGTGTCTCCTTTACTTCCTCATAGATTGTAAACTCTTGCGAGCAGGGTCCTCACTCCCCAGATTTGAATTGTAAATTAACTTTGTCACTATGTAATGTCTGATATTGTTTGTTTCATGTCCCCTCTAAATTGTAAAGTGCTGCGTAATATGTTGGCGCTATATAAATAAATATTATTATTATTATTATTATTATTATGTAGCCATCTTTATCTTTACTTTTAACGCATTAAATACACAGTGGCAAAATCCTTTATCTTGACTTTTTCAATGACTTTTCAATGGCTTTTGTTGTGTGATATCACGCTGCAGCAAGTTATCAGAATCAAGATAAAGATGGCTACATCCGTGCATATACACACACACACATCTACACACATCCTCACATACACACACACAGGGTCGCCATCAGGAATTTCTGGGCCCCATACAGCCATGATGTCTGGGCCCCCCCCCCTCCATTACCGGGGATGGGCAACGGAAAGTGTGGCACTCACGTTTGTACGTTATTCGCATTAAATGATTTTGGTGCTGATGTCAATTACAGTGAAGGAAACCATGGAGCCGTCAGTGACCGGTTCATGCTCTGGATTTTGATCTATTTAGCTAAAACGTATCCGACTGTATGGCATATAGTGGGATACGTCGCCTGGGGAATGGCCCAGGGGAAACTACTGAAGTCACTGTCCATGAACAGGGCTGGAGCCTTCTACTAGCGCTCTGCCCAAGGACGATAGGGCCGCTCCTGATGTCCATATACATAAAGTGACGTCCGAAGCTGCACAAAGCCTGAGTACAAGGCCGGAGCGTCGGCAACATTCTGGCCAGGGATTCCGGCCCTGGAGAATCCCCTGATGTCACTTTACATATATGGACAGTAATGTCAGGAGCTCCCAGGGACAAAGTCCACGGGTAGAGCACTTGTGATGCTGCCTGGGGACTCCGGAATAACAAAGTTTACTACGCCATTTCATCCTTCAAAAAGAAGGTAAACCGACGTCCACCAGCACGGAGGCTAAAAGGACATAATGGAGCCCTGTGAATTATCGTCTACGTTGTTTATACTGTAAGGTAGGAGATTTCCTGACTACACGATAAACTTAGGGCAACAATACGATGTGAAGGGTCCTTAAAGAGGCTCTGTCACCAGGTTTTCAAACCCCTATCTCCTATTGCAGCAGATCGGCGCTGCAATGTAGATAAGAGTAACTTTTTTTTTTTCAAAAACTAGCATTTTTGGCCAAGTTATGAGCATTTTTATATTTATGCAAATGAGCCTTTCTTAAGTACAACTGGGCGTGTTTAAAGTTATGTCCAATTGGGCGTGTATTGTGTGTGTACATCTGGGCGTTTTTACTTCTTTTACTAGCTGGGCGTTGTGAATGGAAGTGTATGATGCTGACGAATCAGCATCATCCACTTCTCTTCGTTAACACCCAGCTTCTGGCAGTTCACAGACACACAGCGTGTCCTCGCTCGTCCGACGCGATGAAGTTCCTGTGGGAGGAAGTGAGTGATGTCACAGCGTGATCTCGCGAGGACACGCTGTGTGTCTGTGCACTGCCAAAAGCTGGGTGGTAACGAAGAGAAGTGGATGAGCAAACACGAGTTTGCTTAAAAAACTTCTGAAAATCAGGAGCTGTTTTCCCTTGAATATCTCTGTATTTTCAGACTGTTTTTGCTAATTGTGTGAACATACCCTAAGGCCTTATTCACACGACAGTGTCCCGCTGTTTTTCCAGGCCGGTTTGCATTAGTTTTGCATCCGTTCCGGTGGCCGGTGATTCCACTTCAGGAAAAGCCCCTGTCGTCTGTGTCCATTTATGGACACTGAACGTTACTGGCTTCTCCTGGTGTGGAATCCCCGGTCACAGAGTGTTCGGGGATTCCGCTTCAGGAGTTTCCCCTGATGTTACTGCCCAGATATGGACAGAGACATCAAGCGCTCTATCCAGGAGCGGAATCCCCGAACACACAGGGATTCCGCTCCTTCAGGGAGCTAAAGTGGGGCTAGCACATAGCAGAGCAGGGACGAAGCTGCAGCAGTAGCAGCCACAGCAGCTGCTAGCGGAGCCATCGGCCATGGTAGGTGTCGCCGCTAGCAGCTGCTATGGCTGCTATAGCTGTAGCGATGCCTGAAGAAGCGCCAGGGCGGAAAGGAAGCTGATTCGCCGGGCCAGGGCGATTTGGGAAGGGAGCCAGTGCAGCGCCCCCTTCCACCTGCTGTACACCCCAGCCCTGCCACACAGTACCCCTGCACATAGCAGAGCAGGGACGTCGCTACAGCAGTACCCCCACAGTGTTACCTCCAGCATAGAGCGCTTCTTCTGAATGAGATACACTCCTCCTCCTCACATGCACTCTGCGCTGTGAGGAGGAGAGAGCGAGCGACGGTAGACACGGCCATCACTCGGGAAACATTCCGGTGATGGCCGTGTATTACCCGGCCCCATAGACTTCTATGGGAGCCGGGCGGCCGGGTAAACGGCCGAAAATAGGGCATGTCCCATTTTTTGACGGTCGTGTGAATAGCCCCATTAGGGGTCTATTGTTCCTACTGCAGCCGGGTGACGGCTGATTTATGAACGGCCGTCACCCGGCCGGGAAACCCTGTCTTGTGAATAAGGGCTAATAGGCATGCAGCTTATTTAACCCCTTCCCTCCTCAGCCATTTTTGGGATTTTAACTTTTGATTTTTCCTCTCCAACTTCCAAAAGCTATAATTTTTTTTACTTTAGGGCTTGTTTTTTGCGGTACAAGTTGTAGTTTTTCATGGCACCATTTATTGTACCGCATAATGTACTGGGAAGCTGAAAAAAAATTATTTGTGGGGTGAAATGCTGCACGTGCATGACGTTCTGACAAACCCCATTCACATGAGTTGGGGCTTATTCAGACTAACGTGTTAATCGTCCGTGTGAAGGACGTTTTTTTAATGGCCGTCACACGGCTGCAGGTATTTCTATGGGGTTATTCACACGGTTGTTGTTCTAACGGATCGTGTGAAGGGCCTGTAAAAAAATAGGACATGTCCTATTTTTGTGCGTTTTCACGGATCCCTCAATAGACTCAAGTCTGTGAAAACGGGTCCCGCACGGCTGCAAATCAGCCACAAAAAACGGCCGTTCTTCACGTCTGATTTCACACACGTTGGTCTGAATATCGCCTTAGGCTTTATTCACACGAACGTGTCCGTTTTGCACGCGCAAAAAACGCTGCATTTTTCCCGAGCAAAAGTTCAGTGTGGCATCAGCATGTGGTGCGCGGCTGCGTGATTTTCGTGCAGCCGACATCATTATGACATTATGTTTTGATGTTACAACACAGTAAAGAAGGGGGGGCTTTTATGTTTCCCTTCACTTCTTTACCTACTGTAGCGCGAATCACGCGCGTCACCCGGAAGTGCTTCCGTATGCCGTGCACGATTTGCACGCACCCAATGACTTCAATGGGTGTGTGCTGCGCGAAACATGGGCAAGTATAGGACATGTCGTGAGTTTTACACAGCGCACACACGCTGCGTGAAATTCACTGACAGTCTGAACGGCCCCATTCACTAACATAAGTCCGTGCGACGTAATAAGTATCACGGACGTATAACACGTTCGTGTGAATAAGGCCTTATATTGTAATTTGTAGTGAATTTTCAGTGCGCAATCCGCACCAAAAATAGGAGGCAAGTAAGTGGCTTATTCAGATGTCCATGTTCGGTCTGTGATATAAGGACCGTGTATCGGCCATATTTCCCGGACCGACCACAGTTCAGGCACCCGGGTTTCTAGCATCACAGTTATCTATGATCATAGTCCCTCCCTTCCCGTGGGGATGCTGTCCCCGGTCCTGTACTGAAAGCATCATTACAGTATGGGACAGTATTCCCGCGGAGAGGCAAGGACTCCCAGCAACACTGATAACTATGATGCTAGGAGTCCGGCTCCATTAATTGTGGTCAGCCTGTGAGATACAGCCGATACACGCTCCGTATGTCACGGACCGAATGCGGCCGTCTGAATAAGGCCTTAGTCTAGTTACACAGTGCGGTGAAATCCCATTTTTTTGCCACAATTTTTGCAAAAACGTGACTTGACCGCACTGTGAGAATATAGCCTAACAGCACTCTTCATGTTTTGTATCTTTTTTTTAATGCAATTTTCGTAATTGCGGCACAAATCACGCGGTTTTGCCGTGATTTTTATATAATCGCGGCAAAACTGCGCTATTTTTGCCGCGATTACGAAAATCGAGGCAAAAAAACGCTAGGAAAACGAAAAAATACCAAAAGACTTTTTAACCAACTTTATACAATCTACAAATGGTGTCAGGGGGATGGGAATCAGGATGGATAGGGGAACATACTCACCAGACTGCAGGTCCGGTCGGCAGTGTAGAGGAGCTGGGGGGCGGGATCTCCACACGCAGCTTCAGCACATGCTGCATCTTCCCCGTCCAGTGAAGCTACAACAGGTATGCAGGGGCTGCCGCGAGTGTTGCTAGGGGGGTGTCGCTAGGGGGGGGTCGCTAGGGGGGTGCCGCGGGCGTTGCGAGGGGGGGCTCGTGAGCGTTGCGAGGGGGGGGCAACAGTCCGAGGGGGGGGGGGCGACGGCAGCCCGGCGGGCCCCTTTTCTTCATCTAAGTGGACGGGCCCCTAACGGGAGTACCAGTAATATCCCCCTGATGGCGGCCCTGCACACACATATATATACAAACACGCATATATACACACATTTCCGGAAAGCCGATGTATCGGAGTACGAGCTCATACAATTTCTATTGAGCCTGAACTCCAATACATTAATTTCTGGAAAAAGCCGAACAGAAATGAAGTGTCTGAGCGCTCACACAAGCATTTCTGATGCTTCGTTTCAGCGATTGGTGGGGGTCTCAGTGCTCGGACCCCCACCAATCAAAACTTCTGACATGTCACTATGACATGTCAGAAGTTTGTCGAACGTTTAGTTACCCTTTAATTGCTGATGCAATTGCAATAATGGGCTGGAGGACTTTAGCCACTCCACCAAATGATGAGCTCTGATGAGTAATTATTCACTATCTATCAAGTTTTTTTCTTCATTACAGTAGTTTTTGCTAACTACAAACTTTGCAGAAGCATGACTAAAGAGATTGTCTCATAAAAACAATGTTTGTCCATATATCTTATTTGTGCATATGGACATCATGGAGGGGTTCCCCACTTAAGACCACCCTCTATGTGCTAGAACGGCTCTGGCATATTACATCTCAAGCCATTTATTTCAATGACCGCCATATAACACTACATCTGCTGCAGGCAAATTTTCTAGCTAACCGCAGTTTCCCCCCAAATCTGATGTTTGCCAGGGTTCACAGAAGCCAGATCCCCGAAGATCAGCTGATCACAGCGGAAGTAGCAACCCAAATTATGTTGTATCGGATGAGACAACTCCTTTAATGTAGTTGGGAATGACTAACAATAGGGGGATTACCTTATCTGCTGACACATGAACTAGAGACCGGATGTAATTCAGCTGTAGATTGGCGCTTGAGATCATGCTTTGACTTTCTGCTGGGAAAGGGGTGAGAGCTGATTCACTCACAGTCCGGACACAGAGCTGTTCCCATAGCTGATACACGGAGGTCACACGCTGCGAAATAACAGCTGATCTATGTATGCGCTAAGTCTCTGAACATAAACATACATCTGCCTTTTCTATCGGCAAAGAGACACATAGGATGCTGGGTCCACTTATTATTTTTGGAAGCAGTGCATATGTCCTTATTTAATGGTAAGTGATGTAAAATACCGTTGTATAACTTCCCCATTCCTTGTAGATTTTAAGCTTGCGTATGCAGCTGCACCCCCTTTTGTTGATCCATTGCTGAGATCCTACCCCTGGATACCGGCCAATTCCCTGCTCCTCCCCATCTTCGGAAGTTAGCAGCGCTAGCGCGCTGAATAGGTTTACATGTCGATGTGCGGTTCGGGCTGCCATGGGCCCCCTGCGAGCCTCGGGCCCCGGGCGGCCGCCCGAATTGCCCATATGATAATCCGCCACTGCTTAATATACTTGGTTTGGGCTAATAAAGTTTTTTTAAGTGCTGTACTTAAACTTTAATAAGTGCTTTAACTGACCAAGGGGCTGTGCGCTCCCTCTGTCCATGGCCCTTCAGCACTACCCTAATGCCCTTATGGTCAGTCTGCCTCTGCTTCAAGTATAGTTTTACATAAATGTACATCATGTACTCTATGTTCTTATAGTAAGAATAGAAACACCCTAACTAGAAAGGCTACATTGTCCCATTGAGATATCATATTCGGTACTATAAAGTTAAAGAAGACCTGTCACTAGGTCATATAAGTTGAACTGGTTTACTGACCTGAATACACTGCGTTCCAAATTATTATGCAAATGTTATTTTTCGCTGATTTTCCTAAATAGTCGATGCAAATGACAGTCAGTATAATCTTAAAGCCACCAACCGTTGGAGTATAATGCTAATTTTATTGAACAAATCTCCTAATGATAACAGGTTTTTTTTTTAGAAATAAAAAACTCAAAATGCACTGTTTCAAATTATTATGCACAACAGAGATCAAAACATTTTAAAGGTTGTAAAGAGAACTAAAATGGTAATTTGTTGAATTTGCAGCATCAGGAGGTCATATTTACAGAAATCAAAAGCACCCATTGAATTTGTGAGTATTTGGCCAGTTTCTGCTTGAATATCTTTGCAGGATGTCAGAATAGCCTCCCAGAGCTTCTGTTTTGATGTGAACTGCCTCCCACCCTCATAGATATTTTGCTTGAGGATGCTCCAGCGGTTCTCAATAGGGTTGAGGTCAGGGGAACATGGGGGCCACACCATGAGTTTCTCTCCTTTTATGCCCATAGCAGCCAATGACACAGAGGTATTCTTTGCAGCATGAGATGGTGCATTGTCATGCATGAAGATAATTTTGCTACGGAAGACACGGTTCTTCTTTTTGTACCACGGAAGAAAGTGGTCAGTCATAAGCTCTACGTACTTTGCAAAGGTCATTTTCACACCGTCAGGGACCCTAAAGGGGCCTACCAGCTCTCTCCCCATGATTCCAGCCCAAACCATGACTCCGCCACCTCCTTGCTGACGTCGCATCCTTGTTGGGACATGGTGGCCATTCACCAACCATCCACTACTCCATCCATCTGGACCATCCAGGGTTGCACGGCACTCATCAGTAAACAACACGGTTTGAAAATGAGTCTTCATGTATTTCTGAGCCCACTGCAACCGTTTCTGCTTGTGAGCATTGTTTAGGGGTGGCCGAATAATAGCTTTATGCACACTTGCAAACCTCTGGAGGATCCTACACCATGAGGTTCCCGGGACTCCAGAGGTACCAGCGGTTTCAAATACATGTTTGCTGCTTTGCAATGGCATTTTAGCAGCTGCTCTCCTAATCCTATTAATTTATCTGGCAGAAACCTTCCTCATTATGCCTTTATCTGAACGAACCCGTCTGTGCTCTGAATCAGCCACAAATCTTTTCACAGTACGATGATTACGCCTAAGTTTTCTTGAAATATCCAATGTTTTCATACCTTGTCCAAGGTATTGCACTATTTCACGCTTTTCGGAAGCAGAGAGATCCTTTTTCTTTCCCATATTGCTTGAAACCTGTGGCCTGCTTAATAATGTGGAACGTCCTTCTTAAAGGGAATGTGTTGCTAGCAAAACATGTTTTTTTTTTTTTTTTAAATTAAACAGTTAGTGTATAGGTGATTAAACATTGTTCTAATTTTTTTATTTTTTTTCACGAGTCAGGAAATATTATAAATTGGATTCAATTTATAATATTTCCCAGCACTGGTCACTAGATGGAGCCATTCCCAAAATTGCAGCATTGCATGTGGTAAAGCAACCACATTGCTTTATGCTGCAAAATTGGGTAAAAATCCCTCGCTCTAGTGAGCTCTCAGAATCCCCCCCTCCTTTATCCTGGCTAGTGCCGGGATAAACGAGGGGTTTGAACGGTCTAACCTCCTACACTGTGTGTCGCCATTTTTTGAGCTAACACACAGTGTAGAAGGTTAACATACAGTAGTAAACACACTGAAACACGAACATACATAGAAATAACTTACCTGCTCCAGTCGCCGCCGCTCCCTCCGGTCCATCCGCTCCGTCTGCTGCCGCTGCTCCATGTGCACAAGTCCGGAAGCCGCGACCGGAAGTAGTAATCTTACTGTCCGGCCGCGACTTCCGGTCCACAGGAAAATGGCGCCGGATGGCGCGCATTTCAAATTGAACTGTGTGGGAGCGGCACATGCGCCGTTCCCACACAGTGGCGTACACGAAAGTGGATGGAACGGGCCCCGTTCGCAGTCCCTATGGGACTGGAGCTGCCGTATTCCATGTCTGTATGTGTCGTTAATCGACACATACAGAAATGGAAAAAAAATGGCAGCCCCCATAGGGAAGAAAAAGTGTAAAAATAAAAAAAAGTAACACACAAACACACAAATTAATCCAAACGTTTTTAATAAAGCACTAACATATTTAACATATTAAAAAAAAAATTTTGGTGACACTGTTCCTTTAAGTAGTTTTCCTTTGATTGGGCACACCTGGCAAACTAATTATCACAGGTGTCTGAGATTGATTACAATGATCCAAAGAGCCCTAAGACACAATACTATCCATGAGTTTAATTGAAAAACAAACAATTAAATGTTTATGACACTTAAATCCAATGTGCATAATAAATTGGAACACGGTGTAGTGTTGTCTCCCTGATTCCAACGCTGTTTTTCTTGTTTTTCCTGTTCCAGAGATATGGCCCACTGTTGTGTTGGCTCCCCCATTGCTGTAGTTAGCCAACGGGGTATGGAGCTAGCTTCCCTGATTCTGATGCTGACCAATCAGTGCGAGGCAGCATGAGAGTAGTTGAAGCCCTGTTGGCTATCTACAGCAAAATAGCATATAGGGAGCCAAGACAACAGTGGGCCATATCTTCAGGTCAGTAAACCAGTTAAACTCGTATAACCTAGTGACAGGTCCTCTTTAACCCCTTCCCGACATATGACATACAGCTACGTCATAGCCGGGTAGGGGAAGTATGGAGCGTGCTCACGGAGTGAACCCGCTCCATACGATGCGGGTGTCGGCTGTTTGTTACGGCCGACACTTCAGAGTAACGAGCGGCATCACGCTCGAGCGCGATCCCGCTCATTTAACTCGTTAAATGCTGTGGTCAATAAGCGTATTCCGTGAATTCCGTAAAAACGGTGCGCAAAAAAACATGGAGGAATCGCTGTTTTTTTCATTTTCTACCCCACAAATAATTTTTTTCCCGTTTCCAAGTATATTATATGGCAAAATAAATGGTGCTACGAAAAACTACAACTCGTCCCGCAAAAATCAAGCCCTCATAGTACTATATCGACGGAAAAATAAAGACGTTATGGCTTTTGGAAGGTGGGGAGGAAAAAACTAAAATGTAAATCTAAAAGTTGTTTACGACGGGAAGGGGTTAAAGAGGCTCTGCCACCAGATTATAAGTGCCCTATCTCCTCCATAATCTGATCGGCGCTGTAATGTAGATAACAGCAGTGGTTTTATTTTGAAAAACGTGTGTTTCTGTGTATTTTATTTACTTTTTATTTATTTATTTATCATAATTTTTTTTTTACATTCATCTATTCATAGATCTTTATGCCAGTACATTAGCCTGTGTACTGATTATACACAGGCAGTTGTTAGGGCGTACCTCAGTACAACAGGAAATATGTTCAGACTCCTTCAATGGACCCTGGACTGTCTGGCCATACAAGTTATGGGCTTTGATCGCATCACAGTTATCTTCTGTGACGCAATCAAATTGCAGTCCCCTCTCCTTGAACGCCGCGATCAGCTTTCATCGCGGCATTCAAAGGATTAACGGCGGAGGGAAGATGTTTCTCTCTTCTCCGCTGTCAGAGCGGGACCGTGGCTGTGTATTACAGCTGTTGCCCCACTCTTGATCGCGCGCACAGACAGCTGTCACACAGGACGAGAATGCTGGTCCTAATGCGCCAAGTACTCGCCGCTCAGGACGGGCATTCTCGTCCTGTTTCGGCAACCGGTTAAGAAGGCTCTGTCACCACATTATAAGTGCCCTGTCTCCTGCATAATCTGAACGGCGCTGTACTGTAAAGAACAACAGTGTTTTTTATTTTGAAAAACGATCATTTTTGAGCAAGTTATGAGCATTTTTAGATTTATGCTAATTAGTTTCTTAATGACCAACTGGGCGTGTTTTTACTTTTGACCAACTGGGCGTTGTACAGAGGAGTTTATGACGCTGACCAATCACTGACCAATACACTTCTCATTGTTCCAGCCCAGCTTCTTTCACTGCACAATCACACTGTAACAATCAAGCTGTGCTGAGTACATGGATGGAGAGAAGTGTATGATGCTGATTGGTCACTGATTGGTCAGCGTCATACACTTCTCTCCACAACGCCCACTTGATAAAAAGTAAAAACATGGCCAGTTGGTCATTAAGAAACTAATTAGCATAAATCTAAAATTGCTCATAACTTGCTCAAAAATGATCGTTTTTCAAAATAAAAACCACTGTTGTTATCTACAGTACAGCGCCGATCACATTATGTAGGAGATAGGGCACTTATAATCTGGTGACAGAGCCTCTTTAATAGACAACTGGGCGTGTTTTAACTTTTTACCAACTGGACGTTGTAAAGAGAAGTGTATGATGCTGACCAATCCGTGACCAATCAGCTTCATACACTTCTCATTGTTCCAGCCCAGCTTCTTTCACTGCACAATCACACTGTAACACTGGGCTGGAACAATGAGAAGTGTATGACGCTGATTGGTCACGGATTGGTCAGCGTCATACACTCCTCTGTACAACGCCCAGTTGGTAAAAAGTAAAAACACGCCCAGTTGTCTATTAAGAAACAAATTAGCATAAATCTAAAATTGCTCATAACTTGCTAAAAAATTGTTTTTCAAAATAAAAACCCCTGTTGTTATCTACATTACAGCGCCGATCACATTATGTAGGACATAGGGCATTTATAATCTGGTGACAGAGCCTCTTTAAGTAAAAGGTAAGTGTGAGGGGTACCGCAAAAAAATTATTGTATCTCTGATATCACATTGTAACATGAGAGGAGAATACGTTTTCAGATGAAAAACAGTTACAAATCTATCATATTAGTAAGAGTCAACCTGTGTTTCTCTGCCAACTGAGATTACTATTTGTTCCCCACTGGTTTCCTTCATACCATATAAATGAGTCTAAAATGTTCCAGGCAGGAAAGTAGTTACGCTGCAAAGGAATTGTGAGCTAGAACTCCAAAGTGCATTAATATGACAATAAGGCTGGGTTCACACGACCTATTTTCAGACGTAAACGAGGCGTTTTACGTCTGAAAATAGGGCTACAATACGTCGGCAAACATCTGCCCATTCATTTGAATGGGTTTGCCGACGTACTGTGCAGACAACCTGTCATTTACGCGTCGTCGTTTGACAGCTGTCAAACGACGACGCGTAAAAATACAGCCTCGTCAAAAGAAGTGCAGGACACTTCTTTTAGACGTAACCGTTCTTCATTGAACTCAATGAAGCACCGCTCAAAATTTACGGCTGTCAGAGAAGCCTCGCAAAATGTGAGGAGGAGGAATTACGTCTGAAACGAGGCAGCTGTTTTCTCCTGAAAACAGTCTGTCATTTCAGCCGTAAAAGCCTCTCATCGTGTGCACATACCCTGAGTAAAATAGCAGCCAGTGAATGTCCATTAAACACACATGCAGCATGGCCCATTTCCCAGTTAATACCCCATTTCATGTACGCATCTACCGTTACTGGGCTGCTGCATCTGGAAATCCCTCCTTTCCATTTTCAATAGCTCGATGTCAGTTGATTATATGATATTCCTGGGGAGTCAAAAAATGGCTTTTACCAGTCACGTACACATAGACGGAGGTTGCCATAGTAAACAGTAGCACAAAGGAAATGAATACCTAGGTAGAAATACAACAAAATGAAGCATTTGAAACATGTAGCAAAGATCTGTTTCTTAGCAAAAAAAAAAAGTATTTATAATTTGCTTATGAAATTGTTGGTCATTTAAAATCCGCTGAACAGGGCAGAGGGGGTGGGTGAGAAAGGAATCAGAAGAGCAGAAACAGCCATACGTCAGAAAAGACACATGACAATACACATTTTAACCAGATAAATATATGTATTCAAATTCTGACCATCAGCGCAAATGTGCGCCAATTAAATCACTTATATTCTATGACAGACGCCTTTAATACATCTTGCAACTGCTCTTGGTCACAATCCTTTTAAAAACCATCAAGGATGGTGCAAAATAGTGTCTGAAACACTTTGAATTTGGCAGATGGGATGTACACCACTTTTTGGCCAAATTTATGGCAGAATAGTCAACACTTAATTATAGACACTTTGGCCCACATTTATTTAGACTGACGTATATTATGCAGTCTTAATAAAGACGAGTTTTGCCATAATTTGCCCCAAAATAGAAAAATCAAATATACGCCTAAATATGTGCAACAACATTTTTGGAATTTTCCATCCATGCTGCTTAATAAATTTGACCTAAAATACTTTAAAGGGGGTTTCCAGTCCCTAAAAATTGATGGCCTATCTTCATGATAGGCCATCAATAGCTGATGGGCCAGGGTCCGACTCCCAAGACCCCCGCCGATGAGCTGGCGACTCACAGCTATGGCCAATGATTGGCCCCACTCAGGGATACATGTCATCGCTGTTGCGGAGTAAAGATTGGCGGGGGACCAGGGAATCATCAGCATGGGAACAGGGATTCTACATAGTATATTAACCCCTTCCCGCTCCTTGACGTACTATTACGTCATGGCAGCTCTATCGTTCGCGCTCCATGCCGTAATAGTACGTCTTGCAGTTAGAACAGCGGTGCGCGCGCCCGGCGCGTTCATGCGCTGTGATAGCTGCTGTTTCTGACAGCAGGCTATCACGGCATAATGGGACGGGACCATTTACTATGGTCCCGCCTCGCCGATCGCCGCTATTGGCTAGTCAGTGAGTAACTAGCCAATAGCAGCGATCGGTCTCATTCAGCACAGCAGTGCTCGAGCCCGGCGTTCCTGAGCTGTGATAGCTGCTGTTTCTGACAGCATGCTATCACAGCATAATGGGCCGGGACCATTTACTATGGTCCCGCCTCGCCGATCGCCGCTATTGGCTAGTCAGTGAGTAACTAGCCAATAGCAGCGATCATTCTCGTCACTTCCTCTCTCTGACCTCACATCCTGCTGCAACCGCCCTGAACGCCCTGTTGGAGTTAGCGAGGCGTTGAGATCGGTTGTGAGCAGAGAGTCAGAGAGAAAAGAAGTGAAAAAAAGTGAAAAAAAGTTTCTAAAACAACGTTTTTTTTGCTTCCCACCACCCCATCCACTACCCACTCCTGTTCCCTTCCTCTTTGAGTTCTACCCACGTTTTTTGGTCAGTGATCTCCTATCACTGACCACTTTTCAGTCTTCAGGACCACATTTCTTGGTCCCTGGGGATTTTTTTTTCATTTTTTTCTATATAAAACATAAAACAAAAAAAAAAATATAAAAAGAAAAAAAAGAAACAAAAAAAAATAGTTAGTTTAGCCAATTTTGAAAATTTAACTGGTTAGTTTAGTATTAGCCCCTTCCCGCTCCTTGACGTACTATTACGTCATGGCAGCTCTATCGTTCGCGCTCCATGCCGTAATAGTACGTCTTGCAGTTAGAACAGCGGTGCGCGCGCCCGGCGCGTTCATGCGCTGTGATAGCTGCTGTTTCTGACAGCAGGCTATCACGGCATAATGGGACGGGACCATTTACTATGGTCCCGCCTCGCCGATCGCCGCTATTGGCTAGTCAGTGAGTAACTAGCCAATAGCAGCGATCGGTCTCATTCAGCACAGCAGTGCTCGAGCCCGGCGTTCCTGAGCTGTGATAGCTGCTGTTTCTGACAGCATGCTATCACAGCATAATGGGCCGGGACCATTTACTATGGTCCCGCCTCGCCGATCGCCGCTATTGGCTAGTCAGTGAGTAACTAGCCAATAGCAGCGATCGGTCTCATTCAGCACAGCAGTGCTCGAGCCCGGCGTTCCTGAGCTGTGATAGCTGCTGTTTCTGACAGCATGCTATCACAGCATAATGGGCCGGGACCATTTACTATGGTCCCGCCTCGCCGATCGCCGCTATTGGCTAGTCAGTGAGTAACTAGCCAATAGCAGCGATCATTCTCGTCACTTCCTCTCTCTGACCTCACATCCTGCTGCAACCGCCCTGAACGCCCTGTTGGAGTTAGCGAGGCGTTGAGATCGGTTGTGAGCAGAGAGTCAGAGAGAAAAGAAGTGAAAAAAAGTGAAAAAAAGTTTCTAAAACAACGTTTTTTTTGCTTCCCACCACCCCATCCACTACCCACTCCTGTTCCCTTCCTCTTTGAGTTCTACCCACGTTTTTTGGTCAGTGATCTCCTATCACTGACCACTTTTCAGTCTTCAGGACCACATTTCTTGGTCCCTGGGGATTTTTTTTTCATTTTTTTCTATATAAAACATAAAACAAAAAAAAAAATATAAAAAGAAAAAAAAGAAACAAAAAAAAATAGTTAGTTTAGCCAATTTTGAAAATTTAACTGGTTAGTTTAGTATTAGGGTTAGTTAGTGTCAGGGAACCGTCAAAAAGCGTAGTTAGGTATAGTGTCAGGGAATTTAGCGTCAGGAATCGGTCACCGTAGATAGGCTTAGCGTTAGGGATCCATCACCGTAGTTAGGTTTAGCGTCAGGGAAGCTCGGAATAATTAGATAGGTTTAGTGTCAGGCACCCGTCACCGTAGTTAGGTTTAGTGTCAGGGAAGCTTGACATAATCTAGATAGGTTTAGTGTCAGGGAATCGTCGCCGTAGTTAGGTTTAGCGTTAGGGAAGTCCACATAAAATTTAGTTAGGTTTAGTGTTAGGAACCCTCGCCCTAGTTAGCTTTAGTGTCAGGGAAGTCCACTTGCTCTCTAAAAACAAAACACACATTTGTGCTAGTTGTGCTATCCTATTGCTCCCAGTTAGGGATTTATTTTTTTGCAGTATATAAATTTTGTCTTCGCACAACAAGCATGTCCCAACGGACATTTACTGCTGAAGAGGCGTATGCATTTCTGGCCTCCGACACAGACTCGTCGGATGGCGATACAGTATTTTATTTGTCTACCTCCTCATCCAGCGATGAAGAGGAGGGACCCCCTAGGAGACGCCCCAGGACCACCACCATAGTAGAAATCCCTGAGAGAAGTGACCCCACAACAAGTGATACCCCTGAGCGAAGTGACCCCATTTGGACACCCACACCAGACCATTATGAACCCCAAATCCCTGAGTACACGGGCAGCCCAGGCATCAAATTTAACACGGCAGGGTTCAGTGAGATGGACTTTTTCAAGTTCTTCTTCACTGATAACTTTATAGAGCTAATGGTCACCCAGACTAATTTATATGCCCAACAGTATATCACCAAGAACCCCAACTCATTTTATGCCCAATCCCAGAGGTGGACTCCTGTAAACGCAGCAGAGTTGGGCAAGTTCTGGGGACTGCTCTTGAACATGGGGCTTCTAAAAAAGCCATCCATTAGGACCTACTGGAGCACGGACATCCTATACCACACCCCGATGTACCGTATGGCCATGTCCAGGATGCGTTATGAGGCAATACTTCGCTTCCTACATTATGCCGATAATGAGCAGTGCCCACCCCGAGATGACCCCAGTTTTGACCGTTTATATAAACTGAGACCCCTATTAGACCATTTCAGTGCCCGGTTTGCCCAAGCATACACCCCCGAGAAGTGTATTTCCATTGATGAGTCCCTGGTACATTTTAAAGGGAGGCTTCAATTCCGCCAATACCTGCCAAGTAAGAGGGCAAGGTATGGCGTGAAGTTGTATAAGCTGTGCGAGAGTGCATCAGGGTATACATATAAATTCAGGATATATGAAGGGAAGGACAGCAGTATTCAGCCCCCAGAATGCCCCCCCTTACTGGGAATTAACGCAAAAATTGTGTGGGATTTGGTGCACCCACTGCTGGACCAGGGTTACCACCTCTACCTGGATAATTTTTATACCAGCGTCCCGCTCTTCAAGTGCCTCGCTTCCAGAAGGACTGCGGCATGCGGCACTGCTAGAAAAAATCTTAGAGGCCTCCCTAAAACACTGCTTGGGCAAACACTCAGAAGGGGTGAGAGCAGGGCACATTCTAGTAGCAACATATTGTGTGTCAAGTACAAGGACAAGAGAGATGTCCTTGTATTGACAACAATACATGGCCACACCAGTACCCATGTACCTGTACGAGGTACCAGTACAGAGACCCCCAAACCAGATTGCATCCTGGACTACAATAGGTACATGGGAGGGGTGGACTTGTCAGATCAAGTCCTGAAGCCCTACAGCGCTACGCGGAAATCGAGGGTGTGGTATAAGAAGCTGGCCGTGCACATCATACAGATGGCATTGTACAATGCGTACGTGCTACGTCGATGTGCAGGCCAGAGGGGAACTTTCCTGGAATTTCAAGAGGTGGTTATAAAGAACCTAATTTTTGGCGACCAGGAAGGAGGGGCACCCAGTACTTCTGGAAGCGAGGCCACACGCATCGTACCAGGGCAACACTTTCCAGGAGAAGTTCCCCAAACTGGCAAGAAGGGAAAAAGTCAAAAGAGGTGCAAAGTGTGCTATAAGAGGGGGATAAGGAAGGACACAACATACCAATGCGACACGTGTCCCGAAAAACCAGGGCTCTGTATGAAAGATTGTTTTAAAATTTACCATACATCCATTGATTTTTAATTTACCCTGATGCACTCCGCACAGCTTATCCCCCTCATCTTTCCCTTCTGAGCCCTGTCGTGTGCCCAGGCAGCTAATAACAGCCACATGTAGGGTATTGCCGTACCCGGGAGAACCCACATTACAATTTATGGGGTGTATGTCTCCAGTGGCACATGCTGGGCACAATATATCAGACACTGAAATGGCATATATGCATAGGAAATTGCAAATCTCACTTTGCACCATCTGCTGCGCATTACCTTTTACACAATAACTGTGGGGTCAAAATGCTCACTACACCACTAGATGAATGTCTTAAGGGGTGTAGTTTTTAAAATGGGGTCACTTCTCGGGGGTTTCAACTGTACTGGTACCTCAGGGGTTCTGCCTACATGACTTAGCACCAGAAAAGCTCCAGTAGGCTAAATGGTGGTCCTTCCCTTCTGAGCCCTGTCGTGTGCCCAGGCAGCTAATAACAGCCACATGTAGGGTATTGCCGTACCCGGGAGAACCCACATTACAATTTATGGGGTGTATGTCTCCAGTGGCACATGCTGGGCACAATATATCAGACACTGAAATGGCATATATGCATAGGAAATTGCAAATCTCACTTTGCACCATCTGCTGCGCATTACCTTTTACACAATAACTGTGGGGTCAAAATGCTCACTACACCACTAGATGAATGTCTTAAGGGGTGTAGTTTTTAAAATGGGGTCACTTCTCGGGGGTTTCAACTGTACTGGTACCTCAGGGGTTCTGCCTACATGACTTAGCACCAGAAAAGCTCCAGTAGGCTAAATGGTGGTCCTTCCCTTCTGAGCCCTGTCGTGTGCCCAGGCAGCTAATAACAGCCACATGTAGGGTATTGCCGTACCCGGGAGAACCCACATTACAATTTATGGGGTGTATGTCTCCAGTGGCACATGCTGGGCACAATATATCAGACACTGAAATGGCATATATGCATAGGAAATTGCAAATCTCACTTTGCACCATCTGCTGCGCATTACCTTTTACACAATAACTGTGGGGTCAAAATGCTCACTACACCACTAGATGAATGTCTTAAGGGGTGTAGTTTTTAAAATGGGGTCACTTCTCGGGGGTTTCAACTGTACTGGTACCTCAGGGGTTCTGCCTACATGACTTAGCACCAGAAAAGCTCCAGTAGGCTAAATGGTGGTCCTTCCCTTCTGAGCCCTGTCGTGTGCCCAGGCAGCTAATAACAGCCACATGTAGGGTATTGCCGTACCCGGGAGAACCCACATTACAATTTATGGGGTGTATGTCTCCAGTGGCACATGCTGGGCACAATATATCAGACACTGAAATGGCATATATGCATAGGAAATTGCAAATCTCACTTTGCACCATCTGCTGCGCATTACCTTTTACACAATAACTGTGGGGTCAAAATGCTCACTACACCACTAGATGAATGTCTTAAGGGGTGTAGTTTTTAAAATGGGGTCACTTCTCGGGGGTTTCAACTGTACTGGTACCTCAGGGGTTCTGCCTACATGACTTAGCACCAGAAAAGCTCCAGTAGGCTAAATGGTGGTCCTTCCCTTCTGAGCCCTGTCGTGTGCCCAGGCAGCTAATAACAGCCACATGTAGGGTATTGCCGTACCCGGGAGAACCCACATTACAATTTATGGGGTGTATGTCTCCAGTGGCACATGCTGGGCACAATATATCAGACACTGAAATGGCATATATGCATAGGAAATTGCAAATCTCACTTTGCACCATCTGCTGCGCATTACCTTTTACACAATAACTGTGGGGTCAAAATGCTCACTACACCACTAGATGAATGTCTTAAGGGGTGTAGTTTTTAAAATGGGGTCACTTCTCGGGGGTTTCAACTGTACTGGTACCTCAGGGGTTCTGCCTACATGACTTAGCACCAGAAAAGCTCCAGTAGGCTAAATGGTGGTCCTTCCCTTCTGAGCCCTGTCGTGTGCCCAGGCAGCTAATAACAGCCACATGTAGGGTATTGCCGTACCCGGGAGAACCCACATTACAATTTATGGGGTGTATGTCTCCAGTGGCACATGCTGGGCACAATATATCAGACACTGAAATGGCATATATGCATAGGAAATTGCAAATCTCACTTTGCACCATCTGCTGCGCATTACCTTTTACACAATAACTGTGGGGTCAAAATGCTCACTACACCACTAGATGAATGTCTTAAGGGGTGTAGTTTTTAAAATGGGGTCACTTCTCGGGGGTTTCAACTGTACTGGTACCTCAGGGGTTCTGCCTACATGACTTAGCACCAGAAAAGCTCCAGTAGGCTAAATGGTGGTCCTTCCCTTCTGAGCCCTGTCGTGTGCCCAGGCAGCTAATAACAGCCACATGTAGGGTATTGCCGTACCCGGGAGAACCCACATTACAATTTATGGGGTGTATGTCTCCAGTGGCACATGCTGGGCACAATATATCAGACACTGAAATGGCATATATGCATAGGAAATTGCAAATCTCACTTTGCACCATCTGCTGCGCATTACCTTTTACACAATAACTGTGGGGTCAAAATGCTCACTACACCACTAGATGAATGTCTTAAGGGGTGTAGTTTTTAAAATGGGGTCACTTCTCGGGGGTTTCAACTGTACTGGTACCTCAGGGGTTCTGCCTACATGACTTAGCACCAGAAAAGCTCCAGTAGGCTAAATGGTGGTCCTTCCCTTCTGAGCCCTGTCGTGTGCCCAGGCAGCTAATAACAGCCACATGTAGGGTATTGCCGTACCCGGGAGAACCCACATTACAATTTATGGGGTGTATGTCTCCAGTGGCACATGCTGGGCACAATATATCAGACACTGAAATGGCATATATGCATAGGAAATTGCAAATCTCACTTTGCACCATCTGCTGCGCATTACCTTTTACACAATAACTGTGGGGTCAAAATGCTCACTACACCACTAGATGAATGTCTTAAGGGGTGTAGTTTTTAAAATGGGGTCACTTCTCGGGGGTTTCAACTGTACTGGTACCTCAGGGGTTCTGCCTACATGACTTAGCACCAGAAAAGCTCCAGTAGGCTAAATGGTGGTCCTTCCCTTCTGAGCCCTGTCGTGTGCCCAGGCAGCTAATAACAGCCACATGTAGGGTATTGCCGTACCCGGGAGAACCCACATTACAATTTATGGGGTGTATGTCTCCAGTGGCACATGCTGGGCACAATATATCAGACACTGAAATGGCATATATGCATAGGAAATTGCAAATCTCACTTTGCACCATCTGCTGCGCATTACCTTTTACACAATAACTGTGGGGTCAAAATGCTCACTACACCACTAGATGAATGTCTTAAGGGGTGTAGTTTTTAAAATGGGGTCACTTCTCGGGGGTTTCAACTGTACTGGTACCTCAGGGGTTCTGCCTACATGACTTAGCACCAGAAAAGCTCCAGTAGGCTAAATGGTGGTCCTTCCCTTCTGAGCCCTGTCGTGTGCCCAGGCAGCTAATAACAGCCACATGTAGGGTATTGCCGTACCCGGGAGAACCCACATTACAATTTATGGGGTGTATGTCTCCAGTGGCACATGCTGGGCACAATATATCAGACACTGAAATGGCATATATGCATAGGAAATTGCAAATCTCACTTTGCACCATCTGCTGCGCATTACCTTTTACACAATAACTGTGGGGTCAAAATGCTCACTACACCACTAGATGAATGTCTTAAGGGGTGTAGTTTTTAAAATGGGGTCACTTCTCGGGGGTTTCAACTGTACTGGTACCTCAGGGGTTCTGCCTACATGACTTAGCACCAGAAAAGCTCCAGTAGGCTAAATGGTGGTCCTTCCCTTCTGAGCCCTGTCGTGTGCCCAGGCAGCTAATAACAGCCACATGTAGGGTATTGCCGTACCCGGGAGAACCCACATTACAATTTATGGGGTGTATGTCTCCAGTGGCACATGCTGGGCACAATATATCAGACACTGAAATGGCATATATGCATAGGAAATTGCAAATCTCACTTTGCACCATCTGCTGCGCATTACCTTTTACACAATAACTGTGGGGTCAAAATGCTCACTACACCACTAGATGAATGTCTTAAGGGGTGTAGTTTTTAAAATGGGGTCACTTCTCGGGGGTTTCAACTGTACTGGTACCTCAGGGGTTCTGCCTACATGACTTAGCACCAGAAAAGCTCCAGTAGGCTAAATGGTGGTCCTTCCCTTCTGAGCCCTGTCGTGTGCCCAGGCAGCTAATAACAGCCACATGTAGGGTATTGCCGTACCCGGGAGAACCCACATTACAATTTATGGGGTGTATGTCTCCAGTGGCACATGCTGGGCACAATATATCAGACACTGAAATGGCATATATGCATAGGAAATTGCAAATCTCACTTTGCACCATCTGCTGCGCATTACCTTTTACACAATAACTGTGGGGTCAAAATGCTCACTACACCACTAGATGAATGTCTTAAGGGGTGTAGTTTTTAAAATGGGGTCACTTCTCGGGGGTTTCAACTGTACTGGTACCTCAGGGGTTCTGCCTACATGACTTAGCACCAGAAAAGCTCCAGTAGGCTAAATGGTGGTCCTTCCCTTCTGAGCCCTGTCGTGTGCCCAGGCAGCTAATAACAGCCACATGTAGGGTATTGCCGTACCCGGGAGAACCCACATTACAATTTATGGGGTGTATGTCTCCAGTGGCACATGCTGGGCACAATATATCAGACACTGAAATGGCATATATGCATAGGAAATTGCAAATCTCACTTTGCACCATCTGCTGCGCATTACCTTTTACACAATAACTGTGGGGTCAAAATGCTCACTACACCACTAGATGAATGTCTTAAGGGGTGTAGTTTTTAAAATGGGGTCACTTCTCGGGGGTTTTAACTGTACTGGTACCTCAGGGGCTTCTGCATACATGACTTAGCACAAGAAAAGCTCCAGTAGGCCAAATGGTGGTCCTTTCCTTCTGAGTCCTGCCATGGGCCCAAACATCAGTTTATCACCACAAATGGGGTATTGCCGCACTCAGGACAAATTGGGCAACAAAATGGGGTGTTTTATTCCTTGTGAAAATAAGAAATTTTGAACAAAAATTACATCTTAATGGAAAAAAATATCATTTTTTTAATTCACAGCCCAATTCAAATAGGTGCTGTGAAAAAACGGTGTGGTCAAAATGATAACAACAACCATAAATGAATTCCTTGAGGGGTCTAGTTTCCAAAATGGGGTCACTTCTGGTGGGTTTCCATTGCTTTCATACCTCAACACCTCTTCAAACCTGGCATGCTGCCTAAAATATATTCTAATAAAAAAGAGGCCTCAAAATGCACTAGGTGCTCCTTTGTTTCTGAGGCTTGTGTTTTATTCCACGAGCGCACTAGAGCCACATGTGGGACATTTCTAAAAACTGCAGAATCTGGACAATACATATTTAGTAGTATTTCTCTGGTAAAATCTTCTGTGTTACAGAAAAAAATGGAATAATATTGAAATTCAGCAAGAAAAATGAAATTTGCAAATTTCACCTCCACATTGCTTTAATTCCTGTGAAATGCCTGAAGGGTTAAAAAACTTTCTAAATGCTGTTTTGAATACTTTGAGGGGTCTAGTTTTTAAAATGGGGTGTTTTATGGGGGTTTCTAATACATAGGCCCCTCAAAGCCACTTCAGAACTCAAGAGGTACCTTAAAAAAAAGGCTTTTGAAATTTTCTTAAAAATATGAGAAATTGCTGTTTATGTTCTAAGCCTTGTAACGTCCAAGAAAAATAAAAGAATGTTAAAAAAACGATGCCAATCTAAAGTAGACATATGGGAAATGTGAACTAGTAACTATTTTGGGTGGTATAACCGTCTGTTTTACAAGCAGATGCATTTAAATTCTGAAAAATGCAATTTTTTCAAAATTTTCTCTAAATTTTGCAATTTTTCACCAATAAACACTGAATATATCGACCAAATTTTACCACGAACATGAAGCCCAAAGTGTCACGAGAAAACAATCTCAGAATCGCTTGGATAGGTTTAAGCATTCCGACGTTATTACCACATAAAGTGAAATATGTCAGATTTGAAAAATGGGCTCTGAGCCTTAAGGCCCAAACTAGGCTGCGTCCTTAAGGGGTTAAAAAACATTTACAGTGTTGGAGATGCCTTTTAAATATTTTTTTTTTATCTGTTAACAATCTAGTTTCTTTATAGTACAGATGTAGCAGAGCCGAATTGGTCTTATTTCATTTATTTTTTTTGTGATAACTTACTGACACACTTGTATCAAACTTATTTGGCACATTTTTGGTGTTTATTGTGCACTATAAGTTAGGAATTAGTAGCAAAAATAATTTCTGTTCGCACCATGTCTGCTACTTTGTGTTCAGGGTCGGATAAAGAATGCTAAAGGCCCCTAGGCAAAAAAATCTGGTGGGGCCCCAAAATTAAATTGTTTATTAAAGAAAACAGCTCACAAAAAGGTTGGATACAAAATATAAAAAACAGTGAATGTACACATCCAATAATTGCTAGAGAACATGCCATTAGAATTTTTTTTATTTTAACATCTTAGTATTCAAGATTGTGTACGTTTTTATTTTTAAATCTATGCAGTTATTTATATGAGGATTTTTATTTATTTTTTATGGGAAAGGTTTATTTTCCATATGTATTATTTTTTTTACTTTATGCAAAGTAAGGTTGTGTATTATGCATGAATTTTTGCACAGACTAGCCCCTAAAGTATCTTGTACCTAATATAGTGGGTAATCTGTGTGGAACTGCATCTGTCGTCCACCATGCTACATGGAATAATCGTAAGCTAGAATTTTATTGTGCATTGTAATGACAATAAACAAAATAGCAGTCAGTGAATGTGTACATTAAACACGCATTCAGCCTGGCCCATTTCCCACTTAATGCGCATCTACCGTTACTGGGCTGCTGCTTTTGGAAATCCCTCCTTTTCATTTTTTTTTGCTGAATATCAGTTATAAATTAAATTCCCATTTCTATAGGGGCTAGACTGTGAGGAAATGTTCACAGAACTTAGGAAAATGTTTGGACGGATGGTCTCCCATGGAGAATACAACAACAGGTCGTGCGATGAAGCTGTAGCTGCTGGCAGGCTCTCGGGAAGTGTGAGGAACGGCTAATTGCCGCCATTAACTTCCTTGTCCTAAAAATGCGGTTTATTCTTTACACTGGGACACTGACAAAGTTTGACCCACAGTTGCCTTTTTATTTCTCCGCTAGAAGGTCGGATAAATGTAATTGAGAGAACTCTAAAGAAGGTCACGATTTCATGTAGATTTTCCCACAAGCTGCTGCGTACATCTGTACTAGGTTTACTTTAAGCGAACAAGAAAACTGTGACATCCAATTTACCGGACGGCAGCTCGGGAGACTGTAATTAAATTTCTGATCTTGTTATCCAATTTCTCTAGTCGCTGCCCCCAAACTAGGGAAGAGAGAGTGAAGGGCTGCAGAATCAGGGAGTGGGCACTGTTATCCTCCTCCCCTAAGAAACAGCAGCAGGGGAAATTACTTTTTCATGCATTATTGCGTTAGTTCCACTAGTCACTTTTTAATCTGTGTGGCTATTTATTTCCCAGAAATCTCAAAGGCTGGGATTTGATTTGCACTCTCTATTTTTCTCTCTCATCTTCACATTCTAATTAAATTGAGTTTGTGCTGACGAAAGATGGACCAAGAGTGAAATTAGAGACAAAACATTTCTGTTTGTTTAGTGTACTCATTTTTTTTTGTTTTATAATCCCCTTAATATCCCAAGACCATAAGACACCCGATTAGACTGTGTGCTGCTCTTAGATATGTCCATTTGATGTTTCATGTAGGACGACGTCTTACTGGCTGGATGTAACGGCCTCTTCTAAGAACCCTGTGAAACAGTCACGAAGAAGAACAGGGAATATCAGGTTTCCACATATACAAGCATTATAAGGATCTGTTCACACATTATTGCTTAGTTTATAACCAAGCCATGACAGCTATTGACCTATAATGGATCCGTCAGGTTTCTATCAGGTTCTTAAGATAACGGAGCAAAGTAAAATAAAAAAACTATTGAGTAAGAAGTCAAAGAGAAATCCTACCATTCAATGTGTGATGTTTGCCTACTCATACCTAAAAAGACTCGCTGGTGTCTCCAAATGTTCTTCCAGCGTCTGGAGGTGGGGAACCACAGGTCCCAGCCATACCAGCTGTTTGAATTATCAGGATTAGCATAGTAAGAACACAGCTGGATAAATGTTTATAACTGTGGTACCACGGATAATTCGGCCCTGTTCCCATCACATTTTTGTTTATCTATAGAGTGTAAATCAAGAAAGTTTCTGACGTACACGCTAGGCGTGTCCATAAGGCTTCATTGTCCGACAGAGGCCAAATGAGTGTTCTTTCACCCTCTGTCTGGCCGGTACACATCAGTATACCGCAAAAAAAAGGTATGTAATAGAACAGAAAAGTACGCTATTGTATCCCGCAGATTTCAATAAAAGAAATGTATACGTTAAAAAGGATGCGTTACAATTAATGCCAAAAAGTAACATCCATCACCAATAGGGTATAATGGTATCCGTTTAATGGATAAGTAATGAAAAGGGTCATGAGAGCTCATGGCGTATTTGTTAAACGGATACGATAATAGTCTATGGGTGACAGTTGCCACTGTTAGGCCATGTTCAGACGTGGCAGAATTTTTCCGCTGCAAATGTTGGTGCAGATTCAGGGCAATTACGCAACGAATCTGCACCAACATTTGCATATTTGACAGGTAATTCTTTCAGACGTTGCAGATATCACAGCGGACTTGCCACAGATTTCAGTTTTTGCATTGCAAAGGCTGAAATCCCCAGTGAAATTCCGCTTCTGCACCGCAGCCTACATTCCACACAGTTATTTTCCGCAACGACTGAACTAAGTTTCCTAAAAATGTATAGAAAGAAATGTAAAAAACCACTGCTGCAGAATTCCACTGCGGACTGTCTGAATGTGCCCTTAACATTTATATCAGGAGCTTTTCCCGGGGTATGCGTTAAACGAAGACAAAAAACGTGATGTGAATTTATCTTTGATATTGACTTTCTATCAAGCTTTCGACTAGCATGTGAGGAGGTAACAACAGACATTGAAGACCTGAGGAAAACGTTGATAAGTGAGGTTATCTTTAATACTGAAATTTGATTGGTTGCAATGGCCACCTACTCCACGATACTACTTCCCAATGTACATGAACTACAGTGCATTGTTTCTGGTGTTTGCAATGCATGAAACCCATGTAATTGAATAGGAACTGGGAATGCCTAGGAAGCCATCTTTGGACTAACTTAAAGAGCCACAAAAATGGCATATATATACACTACCGTTCAAAAGTTTGGGGTCACCCAGACAATTTTGTGTTTTCCATGAAAACTCACACTTATATTTATCAAATGAGTTGAAAAATGACTAGAAAATATAGTCAAGACATTGACAAGGTTAGAAATAATGATTTTTATTTGAAATAATAATTTTCTCCTTCAAACTTTGCTTTCGTCAAAGAATGCTCCATTTGCAGCAATTACAGCATTGCAGACCTTTGGCATTCTAGCTGTTAATTTGCTGAGGTAATCGGGAGAAAATTCACCCCGTGCTTCCAGAAGCCCCGCCCACAAGTTGGATTGGCTTGATGGGCACTTCTTGCGTACCATACGGTCAAGCTGCTCCCACAACAGCTCTATGGGGTTGAGATCTGGTGACTGCGCTGGCCACTCCATTACAGATAGAATACCAGCTGCTTGCTTCTTCCCTAAATAGTTCTTGCATAATTTGGAGGTGTGCTTTGGGTCATTGTCCTGTTGTAGGATGAAATTGGCTCCAATCAAGCGCTGTCCACAGGGTATGGCATTGCGTTGCAAAATGGAGTGATAGCCTACCTTATTCAAAATCCCTTTTACCTTGTACAAATCTCCCACTTTACCAGCACCAAAGCAACCCCAGACCATCACATTACCTCCACCATGCTTGACAGATGGCGTCAGGCACTCTTCCAGCATCTTTTGAGTTGTTCTGCGTCTCACAAATGTTCTTCTGTGTGATCCAAACACCTCAAACTTCGATTCGTCTATCCATAACACTTTTTTCCAATCTTCCTCTGTCCAATGTCTGTGTGCTTTTGCCCATATTAATATTTTCCTTTTATTAGCCAGTCTCAGATATGGCTTTTTCTTTGCCACTCTGCCCTGAAGGCCAGCATCCTGGAGTCGCCTCTTCACTGCAGACGTTGACACTGGCGTTTTGCGGGTACTATTTAATGAAGCTGCCAGTTGAGGACCTGTGAGGCGTTTATTTCTCGAACTAGAGACTCTAATGTACTTGTCTTGTTGCTCAGTTGTGCAGCGGGGCCTCCCACTTCTCTTTCTACTCTGATTATAGCTTGTGTGTGCTGTCCTCTGAAGGGAGTAGTACACACCGTTGTAGGAAATCTTCAGTTGTTTGGCAATTTTTCGCATGGAATAGCCTACATTTCTAAGAACAAGAATAAACTGTCGAGTTTCACATGAAAGCTCTCTTTTTCTAGCCATTTTGAGAGTTTAATCGAACCCACAAATGTAATGCTCCAGATTCTCAACTAGCTCAAAGGAAGGTCAGTTTTATAGCTCCTCTAAACAGCAAAACTGTTTACAGCGGTGCTAACATAATTGCATAAGGGTTTTCAAGTGTTTTCTAATCATCCATTAGCCTTCTAACACAGTTAGCAAACACAATGTACCATTAGAACACTGGAGTGATGGTTGCTGGAAATGGGCCTCTATACACCTATGTAGATATTGCATTAAAAACCAGGCGTTTGCAGCTAGTATAGTCATTTAGCACATTAACAATGTATAGAGTGTATTTCTGATAAATTTAATGTAATCTTCATTGAAAAAAACTGTGCTTTTCTTGCAAAAATAAGGACATTTCTAAGTGACCCTAAAATTTGACCGGTAGTGTGTGTGTGTGTATATATATATATATATTGTGAGACAGTGACAGGTAAAGTCATTGAGGGAAGGTACATTTCCCCTAGAATCCTGTCATATGTATCCTAGGCTCCAGGGAATGAGTAGTTCTTGCAATAGAAAGCTCTAGTTTTCCAATCTCGGCTTAAGGAAAAGCCGTAAAACAAGGGCCTGGAGTTGGATTGGAGAAGAGCAGGGCGGGTTCCCCAATCCCTAGTCCATCTCTGTTTGTAGGACAAGGCTGCTGCTCAATTAGCTGCACCTGTAGCCTGTGTATAAAAAGGTGCAGACACAGTGTGTGGGAGTCTCACCCCTGACTCAGACTGGAGACTACTAAGGCTGGAGTAGCCTGTATTCTAGGTGAGTAAAGACCTGTGTTACTTTGTGTCCAGTGCCTGGTAGGAAGGCACTCGGTATAGTTAGATAATATCTTGTTTAGTTAGTGCTCAGACGAGCAGGATTTATTTTGTATTTTGCCTTGTTGTACAAGAGGCTGTTTCTTTGACAAGAATAAAAACACAGGCAAAGCCCTGTTATGACTTTTAATGCACGGTGTCCCTGTCTCTGGCTACAAAGAAACCGCTGTACCAACCTCTCCTGATGCTAAACCCTCACATATCGTGGCCGATGCGGGCGCGGTCTTAAAGAGACATACACCTATTTAAAAGGACTTTTGCTGCTCCAAGTGGAAAATCGTTGCTAGTGGCAACAACACAATTTTTTCTCCCCGAGAGTGCTTGGAAGTGTATGTCTTGGGTGAAGGCGGCAACAGGGCTAAAAGAGACTGTTAAAATGGATGAAATACTTAAACAGCTGATTCAGGCTAATATCAACCAGGGGAAGATAAGCACAGCTCTGCAAGAAGCCAGCGCGACTCAGCAAATAGTGCATGAGGAAGCCATGCGTGCACAGGCTGAAACCAATATTCTGCTGGGTGAAGCCCACAGACTGGCCTTAAAAGAACAGCAGCAAATTAATCGCTATTTGCAAGACCAAATTCAGGCCTCAGTGGAGAGGTCAGCGGGGCCTCATGGTTTGCGCCAAACCACTCGTGCAGCGGTACAGACATCTCTGCAGAAGATGACATCCACCGACGATGTTGAGGCCTATCTCATGGTGTTTGAGCGAGTGGCAGAACGAGAGAAGTTACCTTCAGATCAGTGGGCAGCAGTGGTGGCACCTTTCCTAACCGGAGAGCCGCAAAAGGCGTACTTTGATCTCAATGAGCAGGATGCCAAGGATTACTCCAAGCTGAAGGGTGAGATCCTTGCCCGTCTGGGTGTTAATATGAATGTGCGTGCTCGACGGTTGCACAACTGGACTTTCGTGGAACACCTACCTGCGCGATCACAAATGTATGATCTTGTCCATCTTGCAAGGAAATGGCTACAGCCAGAGGAATCAACCCCTGCGCAGATCGTGGAGAGAGTGGTGCTTGACAAATACATCCGCTCCTTACCACCGAAGGTTCAGCGTTGGGTCGGTCAAGGAGATCCTACAGATGCGGAACAGCTGGTGAACCTGATTGAAAGGTACAGAGCTACTCAGGATCTACTCCAAGAAGTACTGCCTGGATGTTCTAACCCCAGGAACAGCAAATCGTGCGGAGCACCCGGGAAGACTGTTCCATTTACTAGAGGGGTGAGAAATGTCTTTAAGGGAGGTGGCTCAGAAGGGGAGCAGACGGAGGGAAGAAATCCCAGAGAGACACTGAAGGCCAGACCAGGGTCTCAAGTTGGGGACGGGGGCCGCATACAGTGCTGGCGGTGTTATGGACCTGGGCATATTGCTGCCAATTGTCCCCTGACTACTGAGCCAATGGAGTGTGATGCAGCAAGGCGAATATCCTTGTTTGCACGTCCTGTTTGTTCTGCTGAGACTGTTTACGAGACTGAGCAACAAATGTGTGTCGTAAAAGTGGAAGGGTGTACTGTGAGTGCCTTTCTGGATTCTGGGAGTCTGGTTACCCTGGTGCATGCCAGCCTGATAGACCCTGGAACATTCAGCGGACATAGTATAGGGGTCCTGTGCATACATGGGGACACTAAAGAATACCCCACCGCTTTGGTCACTCTAGAGACTTCCTGTGGAACCGCTTGCCATGAAGTGGGTGTGGTCAAGTCCCTGATGCACAGTGTGATCCTGGGGAGAGACTTCCCAGTGTTCTGGGACTTGTGGAGGAAGAAAGATGTAACCTCCACTGTAAATGTTAATGATGGTATTAATGTGTGCGCTGTGATTAGCCCAGAACCCTTTAACGAAGATGCTGAGGTGCCAGCAGTAGGGGTGACCACTGAGCCTGATAAATTTCCTCTGTCTGTTTTTCCTGGTGAAACAGATGAGCAGGAGGAAATTTCTGAGATACCAGAGTTAAATGTATCACGTAACAATTTTGGGACCGCTCAACTTAGCGATCCCACATTGGTAAAAGCCAGAGAAAATACTAAGGTATTAAATGGAGTGCCTCAACATCCAGGGGCTGATAAGGTGTTTTCACACATGGCGGTTAACCAGGATTTGCTGTAGATAGATAACGTACGTGGGGAGGTTGTTGAACAGCTGGTGATACCCCAACCGTATCGTAGAACAGTGTTGGACCTTGCTCATAAGCACGTGCTGGGTGGACATCTAGGTTGCGAAAAGACCAGAGAGCGTATCTTACAACGATTCTTCTGGCCGGGGGTATATACGGAAGTTCAGAGGTATTGCGAGTCCTGCCCGGAGTGTCAGATAACGGCTCCTATGCCACATTTTAGGAGTCCGCTGGTGCCTTTGCCTATCATTGGGATCCCTTTTGAAAGAATTGCCATGGATCTGGTCGGCCCTTTAGTCAAATCCTCTAGAGGACATCAATATATCCTAGTGGTGTTGGACTATGCCACACGCTACCCTGAGGCAGTCCCTTTGCGAAATTCCTCTTCAAAAGCCATTGCAAGAGAGTTGTTTTACATGTTTTCCCGTACTGGTTTACCTAAGGAAATCCTTACCGATCAGGGAACTCCCTTTATGTCCAAAATCACCAAGGAATTATGTAAACTGCTGAAAATTAAACACCTGCGTACCTCTATATATCACCCTCAAACTGATGGTCTTGTCGAAAGATTCAATAAGACATTAAAAGGCATGTTGAGGAGGGTGGTTAGTAAGGATGGGAAGGATTGGGACTGTCTTCTGCCCTATTTGATGTTCGCTGTACGTGAAGTTCCTCAATCATCCACAGGGTTTTCTCCTTTCGAACTTGTATACGGCAGACAACCCCGTGGTCTCCTGGACATAGCCAAGGAAACCTGGGAGCAAGAGTCCACACCTTATTAGGAGTGTAATTGAGCATGTCACGTTGATGCAAGACCGAATCGCTGCGGTCATGCCGATAGTTAGGGTATGTTCACACGGCCAAATTTCAGACGTATACGAGGCGTATTATGCCTCGTTTTACGTCTGAAAATACGGCTCCAATACGTCGGCAAACATCTGCCCATTCATTTGAATGGGTTTGCCGACGTACTGTGCAGACGACCTGTTATTTACGGGTCGTCGTTTGACAGCTGTCAAACGACGACTCGTAAAAATACAGCCTCGTCAAAAGAAGTGCAGGACACTTCTTTCAGACGTTTTTGGAGCTGTTTTCTCATAGACTCCAATGAAAACAGCTCCAAAAACGAGTTGGTAAAAAAATGAGTTGGTAAAAATGCGAGTTGGTAAAAAACGTCTGAAAAGCAGGGTCTGTTTTCCCTTGAAAACAGCTCTGGATTTTCAGACGTTTTGGTTGACTACGTGTGAACATACCCTTAAGGAACACTTTGAGCAAGCTCAGGATGCTCAGAGCTGGGTGTATAACCGAACGGCTAAAGTTAGAAATTGTAACTCTGGTGATCGAGTGTTGGTCTTAGTGCCAACCGTAGAAAGCAAATGTCTTGCTAGATGGCAAGGGCCGTATGAGATAATTGAAAAGGTGGGGGATGTAAATTATAAAGTTTACCAACCAGGTAAAAGGAAGACAGTGCAGTTATACCATGTAAACTTAATTAAGCCATGGAAAGAAAGAGAGACCCTCGTGGCAGTAAGGACCCCCTATAGTCCTAACCCAGATGTGTATGTGTCAGAATCCCTCGCAAAGCCACAGAAACAGGAGACAAAAGAGTTTGTGCAGAGAAACACAGACGTGTTTTCAGAACTGCCAGGACAGACCAGTATAATAAAACATGACATTGTGACCGAGCCTCAGGTTCGGGTCCACTTGAAACCCTACAGAGTCCCTGAAGCTCGTAGACAAGCCATATCTGAGGAGGTCAAGAAAATGCTAGACCTTGGGATTATTGAAGAGTCAAAAAGTGAATGGTCAAGTCCCATTGTATTGATTCCGAAACCAGATGGGTCATTGCGTTTCTGTAACGACTTCCGCAAGTTAAATGATATGTCAAAGTTTGACGCATACCCAATGCCAAGAGTTGACGAGTTAGTAGAGAGACTGGGCCATTCAAGGTATTTTTCAACACTTGATTTAACCAAAGGCTATTGGCAAGTACCCCTCACGGAGGGCGCCAAAGAGAAAACTGCGTTCATCACCCCGGATGGTCTGTTTCAATATATTTGTTTACCATTTGGGCTACATGGGGCTCCAGCGACCTTTCAAAGGTTAATGGACATAGTCCTCAAACCCCATCGTCGGTATGCTTCGGCATATCTGGACGACATTATAATCTTTAGTGATGACTGGGAAAGCCACTTACCAAAAGTACAAGCAGTACTAAACTCCCTCAGAGCCGCGGGGTTAACAGCAAACCCAAATAAATGTTCCTTAGGCTTGGAGGAAGCACGGTATCTGGGGTACATAATTGGGAGAGGGGTGATAAAGCCACAGGTCAACAAAGTTGAGGCTATCCAAAACTGGCCCCAGCCCTCAACCAAAAAGCAGGTCAGAGCTTTTCTAGGAATTGTAGGTTATTACTGCAGGTTTATTCCAAACTTTGCCAGCACAGCAGCGCCCCTGACAGATCTTACCAAGGGAAGTAAGTCTGTCATGGTCAAGTGGGACACGAAGGCTGAAAGCGCCTTTCAAGAGTTAAAACTGGCCCTGTGTAACCAACCAGTCTTAGTCACTCCTGACTTCAAAAAGGAGTTTGTTGTCCAAACTGATGCTTCTAATGTGGGGCTCGGAGCAGTTCTGTCACAAGAGGTGGGTGGTGAGGAACATCCTGTGACCTATTTGAGCAAAAAACTTACCCCGGCTGAGAAAAACGATAGCATAGTTGAACGTGAGTGCTTGGCAATTAAGTGGGCACTTGAGTCCCTGAGATATTATTTATTGGGTCGTCGTTTTAGGTTGGTTACAGACCACTCTCCTCTTACGTGGATGTGTCAAGCTAAAGAGAGAAATGCAAGAGTTACACGGTGGTTTCTTACTTTGCAGAACTTCAAATATACTGTGGAACACAGAGCAGGAAAACTGCAGGGCAATGCTGACGCTTTGTCTAGGACACACTGCCTTGTAGCTAAATGTGTCCGATCCCACGGGCTCGAACAGAGGAAGAGGGTATGTGAGACAGTGACAGGTAAAGTCATTGAGGGAAGGTACATTTCCCCTAGAATCCTGTCATATGTATCCTAGGCTCCAGGGAATGAGTAGTTCTTGCAATAGAAAGCTCTAGTTTTCCAATCTCGGCTTAAGGAAAAGACGCAAAAAAAGTGCCTGGAGTTGGATTAGAGAAGAGCAGGGCGGGTTCCCCAATCCCTAGTCCATCTCTGTTTGTAGGACAAGGCTGCTGCTCAATTAGCTGCACCTGTAGCCTGTGTATAAAAAGGTGCAGACACAGTGTGTGGGAGTCTCACCCCTGACTCAGACTGGAGACTACTAAGGCTGGAGTAGCCTGTATTCTATGTGAGTAAAGACCTGTGTTACTTTGTGTCCAGTGCCTGGTAGGAAGGCACTTGGTATAGTTAGGTAATATCTTGTTTAGTTAGTGCTCAGACGAGCAGGATTTTTTTTGTATTTTTCCTTGTTGTACAAGAGGCTGTTTCTTTGACAAGAATAAAAACACAGACAAAGCCCTGTTATGACTTTTAATGCACGGTGTCCCTGTCTCTGGCTACAAAGAAACCGCTGTACCAACCTCTCCTGATGCTAAACCCTCACAATATATATATATATATATATATATATATATATATATATAAAAGGAAGAAGGGAAAGGCTTACACCATATATATATATATATATATATATATATATATATATATACACACAATGGAAAAGCAGCAGCACTCACAATGCAATTCCAAGATGGTCTCAGGTGCAAGCAGGTAATCCCGATCCAGGGTATATAGATCAATATTGAAGAAAGTCCCACAGCACTCTGTGTTAGTGGAAAAAAATGGTGGTTTATTAAGCCAGCACAAGCTGCAACGTTTCCGTCCTGCTATAGGACCTTTATCAAGCATAGTGATACAAGCAATGTGTGAACCATATATAGTGAGTGTCTCATTAACATAATGAGTAAACATTAAGACAGTATATATAACAAAACCATACTGATATACATTCAAATCCGATATTTTTAAAAAGATTTCTAGTGATCAGTTGTCAGTGTTGACAACAGTGAATACAAAATTACAAAAACATTATTAAAACATGCAAAATCTGTATGATTCTCATGAAATTGAAAATGCAACAATATGTTTGTGGGTGGAGAACATCCGACCACTCACCAATTCGGGCTGGTGTATGTAAATTCGTGAAAGGAGAGGCAGGTCTGTTCCACCTGTTGAATCCACAAGCTCATTAGAGTCCTCACCCTTCGGGCTTATTCAGACGAACGGGATATACGTCCGTGCAACGCGCGTGATTTTCACGCGCGTCGCATGGACCTATATTAGTCTATGGGGCCGTGCAGACATGTGCGTGATTTTTACGCAGCGTGAGTCCGCTGAAAAAAAGTCACGACATGTCCGTTCTTTGGGCGTTTTTCGCGCATCACGCACCCATTGAAGTCAATGGGTACGTGAAAGCCACGCATGCTGCACGGAGTTCTACATTTATGATATTAGTAGTCCCCTTGGGGTAAGAAACGGAACTCATCAAGATGGTCAAACTATTTTTATATGTTTTTAACAACCATAGGCACTCCATTTGCAAAAAGAGACGCGATTTGCCACTGGCAAAACACTTCTGTGATTTAGGACACTGAGATAAGGATTTGAAATTTATGATCCTTGAACACATTCCCATTCCTTACAGGGGGGGGGGGGGGGAGATAGACACAGACTTTTACATAAATGTGAACTTAAATGGATACATTTATTGGGTTCCTTACATCCTAGGGGTCTTAATATCGAATTTAATGTGGCGAGATTGAGTTAATTAACACATGGCTTTTGCAATGTTGGGTGCCCATGCAGTGTCCTCATTAAATATTTTTATACACGCATGCATGTAATAGCATGCGGTATGTGATACATGTTATACAACAAAAAAAATAATCATATTTATTGGGACAATCTTGTTGAATAATGTTTTATTTATATAAATTATTGATGTTTTTCAGATAACCATTGAAACATCGTGACCACTCACCAGCTCCACATGTACCGGGATATAATGATACGCATCCACATCTGCCCGACTAATCCTGCTAGTCCAGTAGTACATAATCAGATGTATATACATAAAAATTATATAAAAATTGTTTGACCATCTTGATACATTATATGAGTTCCGTTTCTTACCCCAAGGGGACTACCAATATAATAAATGTAGCACTGTTATGTTGTACAGTGTTCTGTCTCAGATATTAGGTCATCATAATTTAAATATCAGTCCTAGATTGCAGTCTGGCAGATTCAGATGCGAGTTGACACACGTCATTTCTCCTTCCTGTATTGCTTGCTGTGTGGAACTCACTAACTGGCTTGAGTGTCAATTGTTGCTATGCAACTGCAGTCTTCATTATTCTTTATGAGATCATGCGCAGTAGAAGGATGAGGACTCTATTGAGCTTGTGGATTCAACAGGTGGAACAGACCTGCCTCTCCTTTCACGAATTCACATACACTAGCCCGGATTGGTGAGTGGTCGAATGTTCTCCACCCACACACATATTGTTGCATTTTCAATTTCATGACAATCATACAGATTTTGCATGTTTTAATAATGTTTCTGTAATTTTGTATTCACTGTTGTCAACACTGGCAACTAGTCACTAGAGATCTTTTTAAAAGTGTCGGATTTGAATGTATATCAGTATGGTTTTGTTATATATACTGTCTTAATGTTTATTCATTATGTTAATGAGACACTCACTATATATGGTTCACACATTGCTTGTATCACTATGCTTGATAAAGGTCCTATAGCAGGACGGAAACGTTGCAGCTTGTGCTGGCTTAATAAACCACAATTTTTTTCACTAACACGGAGTGCTGTGGGACTTTCTTTAATATATATATATATATATATATATATATATATATATATATATATATATATATAAAAGGAAAAGGCTTACAGTATATGTATATGTATATAGAAGGAAAAGGCTTACACCTTCTGTAAAAAGGGCAATACATGACAAAAAAAAGGGAATTTGAAAAATACAAATCTGAGGGTACAGCTGTAGCCTTTGTAAAATATAAAGAGCTTAATAAAATCTGTCAAAAGGTAATAAAATCAGCAAAAATAGAAAATGAAAGGCAGGTGGCCAAGGATAGTAAAAGAAATCCCCAAAAATTCTTCAAGTATATAAATGCAAATAAACCAAGGTCTGAACATGTGGGACCCCTAGATAGTGGTAATGGGGAGTTGGTTACAGGGGATCAAGAGAAGGCAGAGTTACTAAATGGGTTCTTCAGCTCTTGTATATACAACAGAAGAAAGAGCAGCTGATGTACCGGCTGCCAGTGCAGTTAATATATCAGTTGATATACTGAATTGGATGAATGTAGATATGGTGCAAGCTAAATTAAATAAAATAAACGTACACAAGGCCCCCGGGACCAGATGGGTTACACCCTAGAATTCTTAAGGAGCTTAGTTCAGTTATTTCTGTCCCCCTCTTCATAATATTTAGAGATTTTCTAGAGACTGGTATAGTGCAAAGGTACTGGCGCAGGGAAAATGTGGTGCCTATTTTCAAAAAGGGCTCTAGGTCTTCCCTGGGTAATTATAGACCAGTAAGCTTAACATCCATTGTGGAGAACATGTTTGAGGGGCTATTGAGGGTCTATATACAGAATTATGTGACAATAAATAGTATTATAAGTGATAGCCAGCACGGTTTTACTAAGGACAGAAGTTTTCAAACCAACCTGATTTGCTTTTATGAAGAGGTGAGCAGAAGCCTAGACAGAGGGGCCGCTGTGGATATAGTGTTTTTGGACTTTGCAAAGGCATTTGACACTGTCCCTCATAGACGTCTAATGGGTAAATTAAGGACAATAGGTTTAGAAAGTATAGTTTGTAATTGGATTGAGAATTGGCTCAAGGACCGTATCCAGAGAGTTGTGGTCAATGATTCCTACTCTGAATGGTCACTGGTTATAAGTGGCGTACCACAGGGTTCAGTGCTGGGACCACTATTATTCAACTTATTTATTAATGATATAGAGGATGGGATTAATAGCACTATTTCTATTTTTGCAGATGACACCAAGCTATGTAATATAGTTCAGACTATGGAAGATGTTCGTGAATTGCAAGCTGATTTGAACACACTAAGAGTTTGGGCGTCCACTTGTCAAATTAAGTTTAATGTAGATAAATGTAAAGTTATGCACCTGGGTATGAACAACCTGCATGCATCATATGTCCTAGGGGGAGCTACACTGGGAGAGTCACTTGTTGAGAAGGATCTGGGTGTACTTGTAGATCATAAACTAAATAACAGCATGCAATGTCAATCAGCTGCTTCAAAGGCCAGCAAGATATTGTCGTGTATTAACAGAGGCATGGACTCACGGGACAGGGATCTAATATTGCCACTTTACAAAGCATTAGTGAGGCCTCATCTAGAATATGCAGTTCAGTTCTGGGCTCCAGTTCATAGAAAGGATGCCCTGGAGTTGGAAAAAATACAAAGAAGAGCAACGAAGCTAATAAGGGACATGAAGAATCTAAGTTATGAGGAAAGATTAAAGAACTAAACCTATTTAGCCTTGAAAAAAGACGACTAAGGGGAGACATGATTAACTTATATAAATATATGAATGGCACATACAAAAAAAAATGGTGAAATCCTGTTCCATGTAAAACCCCCTCAAAAAAAACAAGGGGGCACAGGGAGTCTGGAAAAAGAAAGCCTTCTTTACTGTGAGAACTGTGAATCTATGGAATAGTCTACCGCAGGAGCTGTCACAGCAGGGACAGTAGATGGCTTTAAAAAAGGCTTAGATAATTTCCTAGAACAAAAAAATATTAGAATTTTTTTTTTTTTACCTCCCCTTTCCCATCCCTTGTTTGAACTTGATGGACATGTTTCTTTTTTCAACCGTACAAACGATGTAACTATGTAACTATGTTGAACCAGTAAATATTTGAATGGAGTTTTTCAATGGCCTCTTTTGGTGGATCACGGCAGTCAAATTACTTTTATTCAGTATCTTGGTCTAGGATGTGGAATAAGCCGCGCACGTACACGCTTTTTCAAGGCCCTGGAAAAAGCGTGAAAGAGAACCTTGAAAAAGCGTGTACGCACGCGGCTAATTCCACATCCTAGACCAAGATCCTGAATAAAAGTAATTTGTTACAAAGTCGGTGAGAGCCTCGATACTTTCTATCTTTTGATTTATATATATACATATACACTACCGTTCAAAAGTTTAGGGTCACTTAGAAATTTCATTATTTTTGCAAGAAAAGCACAGTTTTTTTCAATGAAGATAACAGTAAATTAATCAGAAATACACTCTATACATTATTAATGTGCTAAATGACTATTCTAGCTGCAAACGTCTGGTTTTTAATGCAATATCTACATAGGTGTATAGAGGCCCATTTCCAGCAACCATCAAACCAGTGTTCTAATGGTACATTGTGTTTGCTAACTGTGTTAGAAGGCTAATGGATGATTTGAAAACCCTTGTGCTATTATGTTAGCACCGCTGTAAACAGTTTTGCTGTTTAGAGGAGCTATAAAACTGACCTTCCTTTGAGCTAGTTGAGAATCTGGAGCCTTACATTTGTGGGTTCCATTAAACTCTCAAAATGGCTAGAAAAAGAGAGCTTTAATGTGAAACTCGACAGTTTATTCTTGTTCTTAGAAATTTAGGCTATTCCATGCGAAAAATTGCCAAAAAACTGAAGATTTCCTACAACGGTGTGTACTACTCCCTTCAGAGGACAGCACACACAAGCTATAATCAGATTAGAAAGAGAAGTGGGAGGCCCCGCTGCACAACTGAGCAACAAGACAAGTACATTAGAGTCTTTAGTTTGAGAAATAGATGCCTCACAGGTCCTCAACTGGCAGCTTCATTAAATAGTACCCGCAAAACGCCAGTGTCAACGTCTACAGTGAAGAGGCGACTCCGAGATGCTGGCCTTCAGGGCAGAGTGGCAAAGAAAAAGACATATCTGAGACTGGCTAATAGAAGGAAAAGCTTAATATGGGCAAAAGCACACAGACATTGGACAGAGGAAGATTGGAAAAAAGTGTTATGGATAGACGAATCGAAGTTTGAGGTGTTTAGATCACACAGAAAAACATTTGTGAGACGCAGAACAACTCAAAAGATGCTGGAAGAGTGCCTGACGCCATCTGTCAAGCATGGTGGAGGTAATGTCATGGTCTGGGGTAGCTTTGGTGCTGGTAAAGTGGGAGATTTGTACAAGGTAAAAGCGATTTTGAATAAGGAAGGCTATCACTCCATTTTGCAACGCCATGCCATACCGTGTGGACAGCGCTTGATTGGAGCCAATTTCATCCTACAACAGGACAATGACCCAAAGCACACCTCCAAATTGTGCAAGAACTATTTAGGGAAGAAGCAGGCAGCTGGTATTCTATCCGTAATAGAGTGGCCAGCGCAGTCACCAGATCTCAACCCCATAGAGCTGTTGTGGGAGCAGCTTGACCGTATGGTACGCAAGAAGTGCCCATCAAGCCAATCCAACTTGTGGGAGGGGCTTCTGGAAGCATGGGGTGAAATTTCTATCGATTACCTCAGCAAATTAAGAGCTAGAATGCCAAAGGTCTGCAATTCTGTAATTGCTGCAAATGGAGCATTCTTTGACGAAAGCAAAGTTTGAAGGAGAAAATTATTATTTGAAATAGAAATCATTATTTCTAATCTTGTCAATGTCTTGACTATATTTTCTAGTCATTTTGCAACTCATTTGATAAATATAAGTGTGAGTTTTCATGGAAAACACTAAATTGTCTCGGGGTGACCCCAAACTTTTGAACGGTAGTGTGTGTGTGTGTATATATATATATATATATATATATATATATATACATACAGCACACTGCGAACACTAATGTCACCTAAGCCGCTAAATATAAATAAATATGCATTACTGCTAAATCTACTTACAATATTGAGGTTCTTAGCGCACATTTTGATTAAATTGTGTGAGCCCACCTGCCCCGACAAGGCGACCTGTATGGGGTGGGAACCTACTCTGCACGTACACCCAGAACTGGGACTAAGCCTACAAATACTTGGGGATGGTAGAAACCAGCATTAAACTAATTAAATTCACCCAGGGCAGAATGGGAGTAGTGCAAGATCGAAAATGGAGGCAGGCACTAACGCCACATATATGAATCACATAAACACAAATATTTGAACAGCACATTCCAATAAAATGAAACAAAACGTGTATACAGGTGCAATAACGCCTGTGACTGCAAATTTATACAGAACACAAGAAAATAGTGACAGCACACTGCGAACACTAATGCCACCTAAGCCGCTAAATATAAATAAATATGCATTACTGCTAAATCTACTTACAATATTGAGGTTCTTAGCGCACATTTTGATTAAATTGTCTGAGCCCACCTGCCACGACAAGGCGACCTGTATGGGGTGGGAACCTACTCTGCACGTACACCCAGAACTGGGACTAAGCCTACAAATACTTGGGGATGGTAGAAACCAGCATTAAACTAATTAAATTCACCCAGGGCAGAATGGGAGTAGTGCAAGATCGAAAATGGAGGCAGTCACTAACGCCACATATATGAATCACATAAACACAAATATTTGAACAGCACATTCCAATAAAATGAAACAAAACGTGTATACAGGTGCAAGAACGCCTGTGACTGCAAATTTATACAGAACACAAGAAAATAGTGACAGCACACTGCGAACACTAATGCCACCTAAGCCGCTAAATATAAATAAATATGCATTACTGCTAAATCTACTTACAATAGGGAGGTTCTTAGCGTACATTTTAATCAAATTTTGATCCAATTATGTGAGCCCAACTGCCACGACAAGGCGACTTTATATAACATTTAAAAACTTAGGAAAGATGGCAAAATAAGTGCAAAGTTAAAAATGAAAAACTGTCTTTCACAAAGTGATTCTTGTGATTTCAAATTTTATAGGTTTTGTGCTTTGTGCTGTACTGTATTTGCTGTGTGTTAACATACCCATACAATATAGTTACTATTTTGTTACAGCTTGCGGATTTTATCTTTGTGACGCTTTTTTCCACACACGAATATGTATCACCTGTATGTTAATTACAAAATGACAACTGTATATGTAAGGACAAACGTAGCGGTGGCCTACAGCTAAATTTTCTGGGCCCCCCTACCGTGGCACCGCCTGTTAACGGTACTCCGTCCAGCACTATATCATGGTACCCAGGGCCGCCATCAGGGGGGGTATTATGGGTACTGATGTGAGAGGCCCGGCCAAACCTAATTGAAAGGGGGGCCCGGCAACTGCCGCGACTTGCCTTTGGTAGAAAAAAAACAGGCCCCTACAATGGGGCCCGTTTTTTTCACCAAAAGAATGTCGTGAGCTGCGGGCCCCCCTTTCAATTAGGTTTGGCCGTGCCTCTCACATCAGTACCCATAATACCCCCCTGATGTCGGCCCTGGGTAGCATGGGGGTCGTCATGGGGGCCGTCAAACACTGCCGCCAGTGCGACCGATCGCGCGCACCCGCAAACTCCCGCGCATGCGCACCCGTGACCGCCTGGAACCGCGCACCGAATTTTGAGGCAGATTTTGACCTGCCCACACTATCTTGCCGCGTTTTTTGCCCGCGGCGATTGAGGACAGTAGACAAAAAACGCAGGGAAAAATGCATTTTCTGCCTCCCATTGATTTCAATGGGAGGTCAGAGGCGGAACCGCGGCAAGAAAGGATGTGCTGCTTTTTCTTTTTTCCGCGACTGGCTCCCATTGATTTCAGATTAAATCAATGGGAGGCGGTTTTGGAAGTTGTTTGGTGCTGATTCTGACGCAGTGTCCGAGTCAATATCAAGGCCCAAAAACTCTGTGAACTGGGCCTTATTGTTAGGGCTTATTCAGACGAACGTGTAATACGTCCGTGCAACACGCGTGATTTTCATGCGCCTCGCGCGGACCTATGTTACTCTATGGGGCAGTTCAGACTGTCAGTGATTTTCATGCAGCGTGTGTCCGCTGCGTAAAACTCACGACATGTCCGATATTTGTGCATTGTTCGCGCATCACGCACCCATTGAAGTCAATGGGTGCGTGAAAATCACGCCCAGCACTTCCGCAGCCGTATAAACTATGGATGAAAACAGAAAAGCACCACGTGCTACAAACAGAGTGTCATCATGATGGCGGCTGCGCGAAAATCACGTACCACGCATCATACGCTGCTGACACACGGAGCTGTTATGGACCTTTTGCATGCGCAAAACGCCACGTTTTTGTGCACACAAAAAGCACACGCTTGTGTGAATCCGGCCTTAGGGTAGGAACACACTAGGCATGAACACTGCGGATTTTATGCAACACATTTTATTGTGGAAAATGTGCAGCGTATTACAGTCGCAGCAGAGTGGATGAGATATGAACAAATCTCATCCACACGCTGCAAAAATAATGGACCTGCAGTGTGGCTTTTTAAGCCGCAGCATGTCAATGTATTCTGTGGAATCGCTGCTCCTCTGTTGCGGAAATGTTGCGGTTCTGCCGCAAAAATCACACATGAGAAGAAAAAAAAAGGCACTTTTTTAAATTTATAAAAAAGTTTAGACTTGCCCCGGCCGTAGTCCTGGTGACGCGATCCTCTATTCTTAGCGCAGCCCGGCCTCCTGTCATGACGTTTCATCCCATGTGACTGCAGCGGTCACATGGTCTACAGCGTCATCCCAGGAGGCGGGGCTACGTTCAGAAGAGAGAGATGCGTCACCTAAACTACGGCCGGGGCAAGTCGAAACTTTTTTTTCCCTGCAGGATTCCCGCAGCGGACACGCCTCACGAAACCTGCGCCACTATTTGGTGCGGTTTTGCTGGCGGAATTCCCTGCGGCTACCGGGGCGGATAAGCTGTGTAGTTTTACTTAGCGTATCCGCCTAGTGTGTTCCTTATGATGTCGCTCCTGGAGCTGCTGCCGGTCTCTAAATAGGCAGTTGGTCCAGTAGAATTTGGAATTATTTTTTTTGTGAACCAGCTTAAAAAAATACAAAACTTTTGTGTTAGGGCCTGTTCACATCACCGTTCGCTTCCGCTCCGGGGTTCCGTCTGAGGTTTCCGTCGGGAGAACCCCGCAACGGAAAGTGAAAGTGACAGCTTCCGTTTCCGTCCATAGTTTATACGGCTGCGGAAGTGCTGGGCGGGATTTTCACGCACCCATTGACTTCAATGGGTGCGTGATGTGCGAACAATGCACAAATATCGGACATGTCATGAGTTTTACGCAGCGGACACACGGACACACGCTGCGTGAAAATCACTGACAGTCCGCACGACCCCATAGAGTAACATAGGTCCGTGCGAGGCGCGTGAAAATCACACGCGTTGCACGGATGTATTACACGTTCGTCTGAATAAGCCCTAACAATAAGGCCCAGTTCACAGAGTTTTTGGGCCTTGATATTGACTCGGACACTGCCTCAGAATCAGCACCAAACAACTTCCAAAACCGCCTCCCATTGATTTAATCTGAAATCAATGGGAGCCAGTCGCGGAAAAAAGAAAAAGCAGCACGTCCTTTCTTGCCGCGGTTCCGCCTCTGACCTCCCATCGAAATCAATGGGAGGCAGAAAATGCATTTTTCGCTGCATTTTTTGTCTGCTGTCCTCAATCGCCGCGGGCAAAAAACGCAGCAAAAAACGCGGCAAGATAGTGTGGGCAGGTCAAAATCTGCCTCAAAATTCTTTAAGGAATTTTGAGGCAGATTTTTTCGGCCTGCAAAATACTCTGTGTGAACAGGGCCATACATAAACAGCACTTTGAGACACTTTACTCACCGTGTCAGAAGAGCTGCTCCCACTCCAGTCCTCTTCAGGCGATGTCTTCGGTCCAGATGTCGTCCTTCACCTCCAGGCTCCAGAAAATGGCGGGGATCGTAGAACTGCCGCCGCGCAACAACTAGACTCCTCCCCCTCTCCTTACGCAGCCACGCTCTGGAGAAGAAGGAGGAGGAGGCGGAGTCGGACGAGGAGGCGGAGTCGAAGGCGGACGAGGAGGACGAGTCGGAGGCGGGCCAGCAGGTAAGTAGACTGCGCCGCTGTCCAGTGTGGCTGTCCTTCCCCCTAGATCTTGTGTTGCGGGTGCACCGCCTCCCTCTCGGCGGCGCGCCTGGTCGTACGCGCGCAAGCGGGCGGTGTTTCGTGGCGGTGATAAGAGGGGGGCCCGCAGCTCACGGCGGTGTTTCACGAGAGGGGGGCCCGCAGCTCACGACATTGTTTTGGTGAAAAAAACAGGCCCCATTGTTTTTTTCTACCAAAGGCAAGTCGCGGCAGTTGCCGGGCCCCCCTTTCAATTAAGTTTGGCCGGGCCTCCTACACTACTACCCCTAATACCCCCCTGATGGCGGCCCTGGCGTCGGCAATGCAGACGATCATGAAACCGACATGGTTTTTCCATAAATCAGGGAAGTTTTTAAATGATTGTTACTGTCCCTACATTTTTGCCGGCAAAGCTGTATGTCGTCTTTGTGTTCCGCCATATAGCAGCCCGGCCTCGGCTGCACAGTAAAAACTAATGTATTTTTCGGACTATAAGACTCAGTTTTTAGCAAGAGTAAATCTTGCTAAAAAGTCCCTGCGTCTTATAGTCCGCAGTCAATGGACTCAGCAGCGCCAGGCCCCCTGACCGACTCCTTACTTAACCCCTTCCCGATCAACAGTGTCCCGCACACACTGAGCACGCTCCATACACTGCAGGTGTCCGCTTCTGACATGCTGCTCTAACGGCCAGCAGCAGCGATTGCACTGTTCCTGGTCGTTTAACTAGTTAAATGCCGCAGTCAATTGCGACCGCGGCATTTATAGTGGTTTTTCCATGAAGGACATTTATGACATATCCACAGGAAATTCCATAAATGTCAGACAGATGCGGGTCCCACCTCTGGGACCCGCATCTATCTCTAGAACAAGGCCCCCTAAACTCCGTTCTATCTTACCCGGCTCCACTGTCTTCCGGTCACTTAACTTCCTGGATACATGGTCGAGTTACGCAAACAGTGTAACTCGCTGAGCTACGTAGTTTCCGTAACTCCCATACAACTGAATAGTAGTTGCAGATACAGTGTAGCATGCTACGCTGCTTCTGTAACTGTCATTCACTACTATGGGAGTTACGGAAACAACGTAGCTCAGTGAATTATGCTGTTTCCGTAACTCATCCATGTATTGCAGTGTATTGTACCAGCGATGTAATGGTATAATGTTTCAAGTCCCCTAGGGGAACTAATAAAATGTGTAAAAAAAAAAGTTAGATCAATTTTCAGCAGTGTAACATTTTTTTTAAAAGTTTAAAAAAACAAAAACCCCCGGACGAAGGCATCTGCCGAAACGCGCGTCGGGACTGGCGTCTCCCCCATGCGGTTACATGAATCCGGGTACGTACCATCACATATTCTCTCTTCTCTATATGTGGCTGTTCTGGCATTGATATCTAGGCTATATATTTCTACCTTACATCAGCCTCAATTCATATTGCTCTATATTGCTCTGTGTTATTAACTACATACACTGGTCACAATTTCTAACACTAGGCAATGGTGTTTCTCATATGAGACTCACTCTATTCATATGTATTTGCACTGCATAGCTATATATATTGGTCACAATTTCTAAATGCCAGGCAATGGTGTTTCCTATCTGAGAATCACTTTATACATACGTATTGGCACAGCATAATTAATTATTTATCTACGGCTGTTACATATATGCCATATACATCAAGTTTGCTTTTGCCAACAATACTGGTTCTGGGTTCGTATCATTTATTGCCATTATGCTCTACCATTAATTCATATATTCCGTATGGGCTGACGCTGATTTTACACTGTATGACTCATTTTTAATTGTTTGTCCTTGTATCTGTTAATAAAGAAGTTTTTTCTATTACACATCAATTTTGAGTGTACTTGACCTCTTTCTCTATAGGTTTCTCAGTATATGTATGGTCAGAGTACCAGATTATATTGGGGTTATATGTGTGTTCTCCCTAGTCCATAGTTATGTTTACTTATGTCACCTTGACTGTTATAGACACATAAAGATATATATTCGGAGTTCATACTATTGCTGCTCGTGTACAATTTGGTTATTTTCCTGGATACATGGTCGAGTTACGCAAACAGTGTAACTCGCTGAGCTACGTAGTTTCCGTAACTCCCATACAACTGAATAGTAGTTGCAGATACAGTGTAGCATGCTACGCTGCTTCTGTAACTGTCATTCACTACTATGGGTGTTACGGAAACAGCGTAGCTCAGTGAATTATGCTGTTTCCGTAACTCGACCATGTATTGCAGTGTATTGTACCAGCGATGTAATGGTATAATGTTTCAAGTCCCCTAGGGGAACTAATAAAATGTGTAAAAAAAAAAGTTAGATCAATTTTCAGCAGTGTAACATTTTTTTTAAAAGTTTAAAAAAACAAACACCTTTTCCCATTTTTCCCCAAGCACAATGTAAAAATAAAAAAAATTAAAAAAAAATTGGTATCGCTGCGTCCGTAAAAGTCTGAAACTATTACAATATAGCATTTTTTCACTCAAACAGTGAATGGCCTAAAAAAAATAAATTGTCTTTTGGCCACCATAGCGCTAAAAAGAATGAAATTAAAAGTAATGGAAAATCGTATGTACCAAAAAAATGGTGGTAATAAAAACTAACGCTCGTCCCGCAAAAAATAACCCCTCACACCACTCAAATGATGGAAAAATATAAGTTATGGCTCTCAGAATGTGGTGAAACTGAACAAATAATTTTTTTAACCAATAGTTTTTAGAAGTAAAATATGTAATTTTTTCCTATTTTCTGTTGTCTAAAACCTGGGTGCATCTTATAGTCCGAAAAATATAGTATATGTGTTCTTACCTTTTTTTCAAAACACCTATTTATTTCACAGGACTGCAGGTTTCTTTTTTTTTCTGTTTGTTTCATGTATTTTTATTACAACAATTTAATAAAAGTTGATGAAATCCCAAAAGGTGAAATTTAATAAACATTGATGAAACCCCAAAAATATCATCTAGCATAAAACACTGAAGATATTTTTGCCCCGAATTACGTCCGAAAATAGCGCCTCTATAGCGTTGACAAACATCTGCCCATTGAAAGACGTTTGTCTGTTCACACGAGGCGTATATTTACGCGCCGCTGTCAAATTACGCCCGCGTCAAAGAAGTGACCTGTCACTTCTTTGGCCGTAATTGGAGCCGTTATTCATTGACTCCAATGAATAGCAGCGCCAATTACGTCCGTAATGGACGCGGCGTTCAAGCGCCTGCACATGCCGTTACGGCTGAAATTACGGGGATGTTTTCAGGCGGAAACATCCCCGTAATTTCAGCCGTTACGGACGCTGTCGTGTGAACATACCCTTAGGGTGAATGGGAGGAGGGGCAGCAGGGGATATCTGTGTCCTTTCTGAAGTTTGTCTTTATAAATATATTTATTTTTCAGCAAATTTATTTATTTTATAATCATATTACATTTTCTAATATAATTTCTGTATTAATTTCTCACAATTTTCAAGAGCTCTGCTTGTAGTAGGTGAATGGTAACCCTGCTTACTTCCAGAAGATGTCCTGAGGCTGTCCTGCTTATGAGATGAAAACACAGGCGCTTGGCTTACGGTCCTTTTTTTGTTGAGTTCACACTGTGCGTTTTGGTTGCATTTTTAACATGCTTTCTCTTTGGGGGGGGGGGGGGTGTTGAACTTTCATTCAGAGACATGGAAGTTTGGCTACCCAAACGAAAAAATACATGTTAAAAACACAACAAAAAAGCACAGTGAGTACTCAGCCTTAGACCTGTGCCTTGTAAAAAGCTGTGCACCTGTGTAATCATCACGTGACCAGAACAGCCTCAGGAAGTATAGAGGGTTCCCATTCAATAACTACAAGCAGAGATCTTGAAAATTGGGAGAAATTGATGCAGAATGTATATTAGAAATTTAAATAATTTTTTTAATACAGTCTATAACTCTAATTTGTTGAAACCGGAAGACAATTTTCAGTTTTTTGTATTCTTCATAAAAGTATGAAATAAAGCATAAATTGCATAATAAAAAAAGAGTATGTATAATGTGATTTGTATCTGTATAAATAACATCATTATAAAAATGTGGAAAAACAGTCAATTTTTTAATTCAATTTGCTAATTATGTTTAGTTGTGAGAATTTATAATGGTATAATAATTCTATGGCAGTAATAATATGTCTCTCTCTGTCTCATACTGCAAGGCCGGTAGGATTTAGTGCAAACACTTATTGGTTCTTTTTTATGTCATTGCAGTTGTAACGTGTCATTGTATGGGTTACGAGTAGGATGGATCCTACACTCAAGTCACGGGATAATTCAGTAAAGACAGAATCTGAGACCCAACTTGTTCATGTGCGAGTTGTGAGCCAACACCCTAGAGAACTGATAAGACACATCCATCATTACACACCTTACATAGCAGGAGGACATGTGCCAATACCTACTGTGGGTCAAATGGAGTGTTTGCTTTGCAGGCTGTAACATTTTGATGAGTGATGACTCAATTACAGGTGTTATCATTGCACGTGAAGACACACAGGAGGGTGTGATAGATTGCCGATAGTCTCAAAAATCATTTACAATGGAATCCCCCAGGGTCACCTTTCAGCCCCCCCCCCCCCCCCACTTACTAGCAAGATCAGCATTGGAATGGCCACAGGCTGGCTCATCCCACGGGAAACAAGTCATAAAGTTTGATTGAACTGAAGCAATACACAAGAAACTTCAAATGTAATGGAGTAATAAAAACCTTTTCATCCCAGTTGACGTTTCATATTATGTATCTATTTCTCTTATACTCTTCAATTTATTTAAGTTTATTGTATGAAAACTCATTGTCAAATGTAAATTTTGTATGCTATAATATTGATTTTAAAGGGAAAATTTGATTGAGATGGTCTAAGGTTTCTTAAAACGTATTATTTTGTGCATAGTGAGTGAATGTAATGTATTTTCTTATGTTAGGCCAAGAGATCTTTCTACTTTGGCCTCATTGGTATTGATCTTCTTGGTATCACTCCATATTTTCTAGTCTTGCACCAGACATTTATGTGGGTACTGGATATCAACCTCCGTATGGTTTCAAGAGCCGTAAAGCCTCATGCAACCGTATTTGGGATCCATATCACATGAATTCTTAAAAGGGAGGTAATGGGGCCATGCAGAAATTTGTATAAAAATATGACAGTCTACAAAGATTGTTTTCATGTGGAGACTGTATAACAAATGACATCATGCTCCATCAGATCTTATATGTCAGACAAAGTTTCCCTCTAGAAGCACTGTTTCCAGGAACAGCTCCCCGCATGGAAATAGGCAAATTGCAATAAGTGTGCAATACATTCTTTATTGCGCTCCATATTACTTGCTGAATTGCACGTGTTCATGTGCATGAGACCTAAGATACAAATAATTGACCAGTACTGAAACACAGCCGTCATACTTGATAGGACTGCACTCTGATTGGACAACTTGTGGGACCCATGGCCGTCATACTTGATAGGACTGCACTCTGATTGGACAACTTGTGGGACCCATGGCCGTCATACTTGATAGGACTGCACTCTGATTGGACAACTTGTGATACCATGGGTCCCAAAACCGCTCATTGAAAAGTAAATAGACATGTTAAAATTAGAATACATTTTTCTGAAACACTAAAAAGTTGCTCAGATTAATAGTTCAGTAGAGGAAACTCCAAAATGTAGAAGAGATATGGATTAAAGGACTTTGACTTTGCGAGATGAGTTTGAGAATTTCATAAACTCTTTATCTCCTCAGATTTTTATCAGTGTCTTCAGTTCACAGACAATGGTGGGTAAAATAAATAAGATCCGGCGAGAGCCATCTCTAAAGCTGCTCATACACATGAATTAAAAGTTGTCCGAAAGGGCACGACAATCGCTTGAAAATTTTACGCAAACTATTGTTTGTGATCCCTGATGGCAGACTGTTGTCTGTCCAATATGTGATCTGTTAGGTTGGATTTTTCGACCAATGTTGGCTGACAATACAAGTGTATGATGTGATCGGCTAAATGCGGCAGATCATTTGCCACTTTGCGCAAGCCCACTCTATTCTTTTATTGACATGACCTCCCTGATTTGGCAGTTTTGTCTAGCATGTTGATTGCCAGATCATTTGTATGAGCAATCTGACTTAAGGGCCTTTTACACTGGCCGATATTCGGCCGGTGCAGCGAGCGCGGATCAACAAGATATCGTTGATTGACGCTCTTTTGCTCCTGTCACATAGAGCTATGGATGAGGACGAGAGGTCGTTACTCCGATCGTTCATCCCCATACATTATTATCATGTCGGCAGCGCGTCTCCCTGTTAACACAAGGAAATGTGCTTCCAACAACGATAATATTTTACTTTTTTAAAACGATACGACCAGCAGATGATTGAGCGTTTGCTCGTTCATCTGCTGATTGTTGCACTTTTATGAACGCTCGTCTACACGATAATCTGCCAGTGTAAAACCCCCTTTATGATTGATTGGCCGCATTCTGGACGATACTTATCTTATGTATGGTCAGATAAAGTGTGAAAATGCTTTCTTAATGTGGAATCTCACAAAACAATGTCGAGACTATTTTAAGCTGATAGAAAGGTGACAGTAATTCAAATGTGTTGAAACAGCCAGGGTCAGACTGGCCCACCAGAGTACTAGATGATCCTCCAGTAGGCCCATACTTTGATACAATAGTGGGCACCAAAAGTCCTGCAGAAGACAAACACATCTGTATGTCTTATCTTCTCATAGGAATCTCCGATTGACATAATATGATATTGGCAAGTTCTAAAGCATATTTTTACCAATCTTTGAATACCAAACATGGACAGGAAAGATGATTGATTTAAACCAATAGGTAATTATGTGCGCTCCTAATGCCAAAAATCCCTACATTTCAGGTCAGAGAAGCAGATGAGCTTCCTGATCATTAATACATAGCTGGGCTGTTTAAAAAATTGATTATGACAGGGATTGCTTTGAAGTATTACATATTACTATTAACTTTATAGAGGACTTTAAACCTTTTTTGGATCTAGAAGAGGGCTTTGCAGACAAGCACAAACAAGAGACAAGCATGCTTGAGAAAGGTCCTGTTGGACTGAAACGTCGCATTTGTGGATGAATAAATTCCACTTTTCTTTGGATGTGTTGCCTTGTCTCTTGTTTGTTGATCATACCTATGGGACTTTGGATCAGGTTCTTTTGAGGCTTGCACCCGTTACATTAAAAATATCTTCTGTCTCTGGTGCTGTGACATCCTTCCTTTTTTGCAGACAAGCAGTCTGCCCACTTGTTAACGCCTCTATGTGAGTTGGGACCTCTATGTCTGCCCACTTGTTAACATGTGAGTTGGGACCTCTATGTCAGCCCACTTGTTAACGCCTCTATGTGAGTTGGGATCTCTATGTCTGCCCACTTGTTAACGCCTCTATGTGAGTTGGGACCTCTATGTCTGCCCACTTGTTAACGTCTCTATGTGAGTTGGAACCTAAACAGGGAAACATTTCCTCGTTGTGTTGGTTTGCAAACTTATTTAATTATCGACTACTTCTGTCCAGGAAAATTAAATATGGACATGATTAATATGATTAAAACACAATCCATAACAATAAAGTACTAGATTTACCTGCAATGCCATGGAAAACCCTAGGTAAGAAATTGCAGAGATAGATAGATAGATAGATAGATAGCGCACACTGAGATTCCTGAATAAATCTATAAAATGTGCACATACAGTACAATGCTTACATGCTAAAGTAGGACAAGGATTTTTTTTCCTGTTATTCCTCTTTTTTATATTTTATAACATAAAAAAATATCTCTGAACTGTTATTGTTAAAGCTGTTACTAGAATAAATGTTCTGTTTCTTGTTAAAAACAAACACATTATGCATCATGTAATGGTAAAATACTTCATCATATGAAAATTGGGACTGTCTGTATCTTGCTTTTCCCAGGCAGAGAGCACTGAATTTTTTATTGGCTCCTAGATAATCTTTCTTCATGACATCATGTGTTCTCTAATAATCATCTTTACTAAGCCGATGTGCTGTAAATGAGCTTGTTAATTATTGAAACTCACCAGCTGGATTTCTGTTTCTCACAGCTGCAGTGGTCAGGAAGAATGTTGTGGACCAGCCGGGGGTTATTCTCAGCTTTGTATTTGTTGAGAAATAAAAAGAATACATTCTGCCAATGTGCCATACAATGCTGTAATTCTAGAACATTCATCTCCTGACCTCTTATCCCATCATACAAAGCCGTCCATTGATGAAACAAAAACGTAGGAAGAAGGCCACAGCATCCACCAAGGTGTAGAACTATATTTAAAAAAGTAATTATTCCAGCATAATAAAAATGCAACACTTCAACCCACGCAGGGGTCTTTTTCAAGCATTCATTGATGAAACAAGACACATGTTTAATTATTGTGCTCAAATCTTGCTCCACTGCACATAAAATATGTAAGGTGCAGGTTTAAGGTCTCATGTACATGGCTGTATTATGGCCCTAACAACCTCTAAGTTTTACAGTCATAAAAGATCTACAGGTAGTTCTTTCCTCCTCAGGGCTTGGTTCTTGCTCTGATATGCATTCTCAGCTGTGACACCTTATATAGACGGGTTGGTTTTTCCAAATCATGTCCAATCAAATGAATTTACCACAGGTGGATTCCAATCAAGGTGTAGAAATATTTTGAAAATGATCTAGAGAAATAAGAGGCCCCCAGAGCTAAATTTCAAGTGTCATAGCAAAGGGTCTGAATACTTAAGTCCATGTGAAATTTGAGGTTTTCATTTTTAATACATTTGCAAAAATATCTAACATTCTGTTTTTACTTTGTCATTATGGAGTATTGAGTGCAGGATGATGAGGAAACACTTGATTTTTTACCACAAGGCCTCAACATAACAAAATGTGAAAAAAGTGAAAGGGTGCGAAGACTTTCCAAATGCACTATATAGAAGCTGCAGCAGCATGGAGGCTCATACAGCAGTAATGAGCAGTGTAGCCGAGAATCCAGCACTGGTGTGACACAGAAATCTTACCAGCAGCCTGTGTCTTTATCACTCTGCACTTGCTTCCTCCCCCTGCTCACTCCCTCCATTGACTTACATTCAGCGTGTGCGTTGCTGACACACTCTATCTACTCCCCCCTCCTGCTCCCCCATCCCTCTCCAAAGACTTGTTTAGCCAGGCAGTGAAGAGACACAGCCCCACTTTCTGCAGCTGTCAATTCTGCTAAGGACAGACTTTGCTTGATAACAGGGAGTGAACAGCATATTATAGGTAGGGAAACACCTAGTGGCAGTAACTTCACAAAGAATTTGCATGGATAAAACAACAACATTTTAACAGTAGGTAAACTACAAAGTTGTTCTATATCAGGTAAAGAATTTGCATGGATAAAACAACAACATTTTAACAGTAGGTAAACTACAAAGTTGTTCTATATCAGGTATACTATTAGGTTAGCATAAGTTGTTTGAAAAGTTAGTCTCTATTTAAGCCCTCATACCTTAACCCGTTAGTGACCGCCCCATAGTGTTTTTATGGCTGCCACTAACGGGCTTTATTCTGATGCTAAGGCTTTTTTACGGCGCTTCATCAGAATAATTAAACAGAGCACGGAGCCGTTAAATGTCTCTGCTCTCAGCTACCAGATGTAGCTGAGGGCTTGGGGCTTCCCTGCTCTAACGTGTGAGATCGATATCAGTATCGATCTCACCCGTTTAACCCTTCAGATGCGGCACTCAATAAGATCGCCGAGTGTCTGTGTCTCCGATGGCAGCCGGGGGCCTAATAAAGGCACCCAGGTCTGCCTGTAGTGTATGCCTGCTAGGTCATGCAAGAGGCATGGCCTAGCAGATGCCTGTTCGTTTTACACGGACTGGCATAATACACTGCAATACAGAAGTATTGCAGTGTATTATAAATGCGGTCGTAAGATCGCATAGTGAAGTCCCTTAGTGGAACTAGTAAAAAAGTAAAAAAAAGTTTAATAAAAAGTGAAAAAAAAAGTGAAAAAAATGAAAAACACACTTTTTCCCCTTACAAAATGCTAAATTATTAAAATACAAAATGAAGTTAAAAAGTTACACATATTTGGTATTGCTGCGACCGTAACAACCCCAACTATAAAGTTATTACATAATTTAACCGCACGGTGAACGTCGTAAAAAATAAAACAAAAAACAATGCAAAAATTGTGGTTTACTTTGAATCCTGCCTTAAAAAAAATGTGATAAAAAGTGATCAAAAAGTCGCATTTACTCCAAAATGGTACCAATTAAAGCTACAAGTCGTCCCGCAAAAAAAGCCCTCATACAACTGCATCGGCGAAAAAATAAAAATGTTATGGCTCTTAAAATATGGAGACACAAAAACAAATAATTGTTTTCACTGTGTAAAATTAGTAAAACATACAAAAACTATATAAATTTGGTATAGTTGCAATCGCAGCAACCCGCTGAATAAAGTTATTATGTTATTTATACCACACGGTAAACGGCATATATTTAGGATGCTAAAAAGTGTAGCGAAATTGCAGTTTTTTTTCTATTCCCCCCAAGAAAAAGTTAATAAAAGTTAATCAATAAATTCTATGTACCCCAAAATGGTGCTATTAACAATTACAACTTGTCCCGCAAAAAAACAAGACCTTATACAGCTATGTCGATGAAAAAATAAAAAAGTTATAGCTCTTTGAAGGAGACGATGGAAAAAATGGCTTGGTCATTAAGGTCTAAAATAGGCTGGTCATTAAGGGGTTAATACTGGGCTCGTTGATATTGAGATGAATATGAGAGTAATTGGGGGCAACTCACACTCCAGTTGGCTATGATGCATATTCTTCACAAATACAGTCAACAATAAGCAGTCCTCTAGAATACTAGGAAATATATATGACTGAGGTCTCATGCACACAGCTTTGCCTGTACAGCTTTGCCTGGTACCATACTACATAGCCGTAGGCATTACGTGTGCCCGGTATGGTGCTAGTGATTCCAGTAAAGAATACAATATTCTCCACAATGAATTGGTGAGAAGAAACCTACACCGTAGGTACAGTATGGGCCCATAGATTTCTGTGAGTGCCATATTACTAATCTGTACAACATGGTTCCGTAGTATGGCCATGTGCATAAGATCTTATATAGGACTGTTGTGTTAGGCTTTATTCACAATTGTGCTACTGGGTTTTGTCAAGCTTTTCGGTATGTTTGATGGCAAGAATAGGGTATTCTGCAGCGCTATTCTTGTTGTCAAAAATACTAAAACTCCAAACAGCGATGGATACCATTAAAGTCTATTAGGGAGCCATAGCATTCATTTGGATCTGTCAGAAAATTGGTCTTTTACAATGGAAACATGATTCCAGTGTGATCAGAGCCTAAAAATAATGAGCAGCCTTTCCTATTCAATATATATACCCAAGTTGAAGATCTAAAGTACACCTAGTAACTATAGCAATGGTAGCATAATGTACACCCCTTAAATTTCCAGCTATTGGAGGTTCATATGATCTAGATGATTTCTCAAGAAATTTCTGAAATATTTCATCTACTCTATGACATTCCTCGACTAGAACATATGAAAGCTGGGAAATAGAAAGCAAATTAATGAAGCTCATTTTCACTGCAGATTCATTGGGCTCACTCTGGCTGTCCACATTTGGCGGAAATGAATTATCTACACCCTATCATTAAAATGGAATCACACGTCAGCTTCATAAATAATGACTGAGCCCCCAGGATACTAAGAGGAGAGAAGACAAAAATGTAGAAGCAATTACCCCTGCCCCCTTCTTACTCGTGTCTAGAATAAAATACTGTGGTTGTTTAATTTCTTTAAAATCCGTTTTAATTTGTTATTTTACCGCTAATGTAGACATTTAACCTTTACCTTCAATGTAGAGTATAATGCATCTTAGGTGGTGTATATAAATGACTGTATGGCTAATTATAAGCTTGTAAATATAATGATAGGCTCCTTGTGAATATTAATGTAGTTCTCCAGCTTTATACATTATGCAGCCATTCACTACAATGTAAAACTTTTAGCAGTATACATTTTTAATACTGTTTGTTTCTTCGATCATCTTGCTTTGCGGTTATGTGAATACGTTTATTTTCCAATGTTGGCCACCATTAAAGCCGTGAATGCCACCATGAACAGACTATTTGTGTATAAGGCTGCGTTCACATCTGCGTCGGAGATCCTACACAGATCCGGTAAAAGCTGCCAGACGAAATAGCGCAGCTTGGTGAGTAATTTTGGCTGGCAAACAGTTGACATCATGACGGAAACCTGACGGGACCCATTAAAGTTAATGGGATCCATCGGGCGCCGTTGGTGTCCATCATGCCACAGATTCGTCACTTCCAATTTTCATTGCTCTGCATTTATGACAGAGCAGAACAATGGAAAACAAAAACATATGTGTGAACGAAGATTTACATGTATGTTTCAGGATTGGAATTATCCCTTATCAGCCGTCCATTTTCAATATTATTTTATATTGATGAAAACATTTTGTTTGGTTCCGGCATATTTTTCATTCTATGACAAGTAAAAGATTATTTACTTTTTAGTTCATCTACTAGATAAAGTTAACAATCCAGGATCTTCCCAGAGTTGAGGTGTCCTCCCCAACCCCAAAGTTTCACTTATCTATTTCCCACCAATGAGCATATCCCTGGGGAAATTCTTACTGGCTATGCCTATAACCTGCTACGGTGTCTATGGATCATATGGAAAGCTGACTGCGCCCAAGTGCTGGTGCTCTATTTCTACCTTTCCCTGGCTAAGAGGTTAAAACCAATTAACCGAAGCCTCAAGGCAAATAAAAAAAACAACCACTCAGTACCCCCTGGTTTTGACAACTGAATACCACTGGTATGGCTAGGTGCACACCACTTTTTTGGTTAATGTTCATTGTACACAATGGGAAATTCTCTCAACGTATACTGTATGCCTAATGTGCCTATAGGCTATCAAGTTCATATGCCAAAAAAACGTTACTGACATATATTTGGCTTGTATACATCATTATGCCTTTGGCTCATATGTATTGAAAAGTGGGAGTAAATGGCAAGAGAGACAATAGCATATGTGTGCAACTGTATGAGCGTACAGTAGCATATATCTGAGACATATATTCATTGGATGGTTTTAAATGGTTCCATCGAACATAATCCCCAAACGGGATATAAACCTAACCTAATATGTACTCATATATTTATGAACCTGTTTCTATAGTTAAACCCTCATTATGACATTAACAAGTGCTTGAAAAGTAAATAAAACCATTCTTCTTACATTTAGTTCTTGCTCTATAATCCCCTTCTGAGATCTTGCTATTTAATGAGTGATCCGCAGTGTGAGTGGTGTTTATTTTGATGTACACAAGAACCTATTGACAATAATTGCTTAATTGCATTGTTTGATAAATGAATGTTTGCTGGGAAAGACTGTCCTCACAGGACTTCCACAGAAACAAGATATCAAGTCGGAGAATGAACTACAGCGGAGGGGAATTACTGAACAGAAATGTCAACTAAAGAGGTCAAGTTCTGAGGCAAGGGATGACAAGCACAAGGAAATATTCCAAAGACTACAAAAAATGATCTGATGGTAGAGGCAGTAATATATAACCATGCAACATACCATACTCCATAGTCATATCCCATAATATTTCATGTCTTGAGTGAGGCTTGCATTCTGCATAGCACTGTTAATCCATATATATGTTTTCAAGATATATAAGGCTTTTTCAGGCATTTATTTATACATTATAAAGGCCTAGATTTTACTTTCTTTTGTTTTATGGTTGTTGCCAAATTACCAAACTGCGCTGTGCTTCTAACGACCAGAACCAGTGGTGTTGTTAGGACGTGCCCAAGGTATTTTGCCCCCTTCTCGGTAAATCAGTCTCACAAGGTGCCCTAGGTGTTTTCAGAGTCTGGCAACATCCCTGACTATACCGTAGCTTAAACCTCTTGCTTAGCTCTAAAACAACTTTGTATACTGTAATGGTTGTCCAGTCTCGAGGCTGTTTTTTATAATGATGACCTATTCACATGATAGGTCATCAGTATATGATCGGTGGGGTTCAGACATTCAGACCCCGCACCAATCAGCTGCTCCGGCTGCCTCCGGGCGCCGGAAGCTATGCAGAGAAGGGTGCCAGAAGTAGAAGATTTGACCACTGTATAGGGATGATGCTGTATTGCAGCTCTGCTTCTATTCAAGTGAATATTGTCATAATGAGTGGTTGAGTAATTGTCATAATTAGAGATGAGCGAACCGGGACAACCGAACCCGGTTTCGGTCCGAACTTCCGGAAAAGTTCGGTTCGCAGCGAATCCGAACTTCACCGGGTTCGGCCGAACCCGTTTTGACCGAACCCGGTCAAAAACATTATACAAATCGGCAGCCACTTGTCTCTATCAATCACTGATAGAGAAAAGAGGCTGCTGATTAAAAATAAAATAAAAAGCATTTCATACGTACCCGGTCGTTGTCTTGGTGACGAGTCCCTCTTCTTCCTCCAGTCCGACCTTTTCTGACGCGGCAGCCTGTGATTGGCTGCAGAGGCCTCTGCAGCTTGTGATTGGCTGCAGAGGCCGCGGCAGCCTGTGATTGGCTGCAGCGCTCACATGGGCTGCATCGTCATCAAGGGATGTCGAGAGGGACGCGTCACCAAGGCAACGGCCAGGAGACCGGACTGGAGGAAGCAGGGAGTTCCCGGTAAGTATGAACGTCTTTTTGTTTACAGGTACTGTGATCGGTAGTCACTGTCCAGGGTACTGAAACAGTTACTGCCGATCAGTTAACTCTTTCAGCACCCTGAACAGTGACTATTTAGGGTATGTGCACACACACTAATTACGTCCGTAATTGACGGACGTATTTCGGCCGCAAGTACCGGACCGAACACAGTGCAGGGAGCCGGGCTCCTAGCATCATAGTTATGTACGATGCTAGGAGTCCCTGCCTCTCTGCAGGACAACTGTCCCGTACTGTAATCATGTTTTCAGCACGGGACAGTAGTTCCACGGAGAGGCAGGGACTCCTAGCATCGTACATAAGTATGATGCTAGGAGCCCGGCTCCCTGCAGTGTGTTCGGTCCGGTACTTGCGGCCGAAATACGTCCGTCAGTTACGGACGTAATTAGTGTGTGTGCACATACCCTTACTGACGTCGCCTAGCAACGCTGCCGTAATGACGGATGCACACATGTAGCCACCCGTCATTACGGGGCCTCATGCACACGACCATAAAAACACCCGTTATCACGGGTCGTAATTACGACCCGAAATAGCGGGCCCATAGACTTCTGTTAGCCACGGGTACCTTCCCGTTTTCTCACGGGAAGGTGCCCGTGCCGTTAAAAAGATAGAACATGTTACGACTCGTAACTACGAGCACGGCCGGCCGGCCACGGGCAGCCGGCCGCTTTTGCGAACCGTGCTGTCATTATAATTATAGCAGCACGGCCCGTAAAATAGAAAAATAGAACATGTTCTATTTTTTTAACGGCACGGGCACCTTCCCGTGAGAAAATGGAAAGGTACCCGTGGGTAACAGAAGTCTATGAGCCCGTTATTGCGGGTCGTAATTCCGACCCGCAATAACGGGTGTTTTTACGGTCGTGTGCATAATGGGAGCACGGCTCGGAAAAACGAACGGCTGCCCGTGCTCATCTCCTGAAATACTCTGTGCTGCCTTAAACTCTGTGGACAGGTCAGGATCCTGTTTATTTTAAATGCTGCTAGGGAACCCGCTCGATCCACTATATAAGGCTACGCTACAGTGCAGCATTTAAAAGAAACAGGATCCTGACCTGTCCACAGAGTTTAAGGCAGCACAGAGTATTTCAGGAGATGAGCGTGCAGATTCAGTGCTGCTGTGAACTCTGCTCTTACCATTACGTAGCTCTCAGTCTGTTACCTCTCCTCCACTCCTGTCCTCAAGAACACCTTCACATGATTGGCAAGTCACCACGTAATGGTAAGAGCAGAGTTCACAGCAGCACAGAGTATTTCAGGAGATGAGCATGCGGATCTTGTGCGTGGTGGTGACTTGCCAATCATGTGAACGTGTTATAGAGGACAGGAGTGGAGGAGATGTAACAGACTGAGCTACGTAATGGTAAGAACAGAGTTCACAGCAGCACAGAGTATTTCAGGAGAGGAGCTTGCAGATTCAGTGCTGCTGTGAACTCTGCTCTTACCATTACGTAGCTCAGTCTGTTACCTCTCCTCCACTCCTGTCCTCAATAACACCTTCACATGATTGGCAAGTCACCACCCCGCACAAGATCTGCACGCTCATCTCCTGAAATACTCTGTGCTGCTGTGAACTCTGCTCTTACCATTACGTGGTGACTTGCCAATCATGTGAAGGTGTTCTGGAGGACAGGAGTGGAGGAGAGGTAACAGACTGAGAGCTACGTAATGGTAAGAGCAGAGTTCACAGCAGCACTGAATCTGCATGCTCATCTCCTGAAATACTCTGTGCTGCCTTAAACTCTATGGACAGGTCAGGATCCTGTTTCTTTTAAATGCTGCACTGTAGCGCAGCCTTATATAGTGGATCGAGCGGGTTCCCCAGCAGCATTTAAAAGAAACCGTGTTTGTGTATGTGTGTGTTTGTGTATATATGTGTGTTTGGGTATGTGACTTTGTCTGTTTTTGTTTTTATATGTGTGTTTGTGTATATGTGTGTGTGTGTATATATGGGTGTGTTTGTGTATATGCGTTTGTGTATATGTTTGTGTATATATGGGTGTATTTGTGTATATGTTTGTGTGTAGATGTTTGTGTGTGTTTTTGTATATGTGTGTGTTTGTGTATATGTGTGTATATGGGTGTGTGTTTGTGTGTATATATGGGTGTGTTTGTGTATATGTGTTTGTGTATATGTGTGTTTGGGTATGTGTGTTTTTGTTTGTATATGTGTTTGTGTATATGTGTTCGTGTATGTGTGTGTATAACTGTGTGTGTGTGTGTGTGTGTTTGTTTGGATATGTGTTTTTGTTTGTATATGTGTGAGTTCGTGTATATGTGTGTGTGTTTGTCTGTTTATGTGTGTGTGTGTGTGTGTGTGTGTGTGTGTGTGTGTGTGTATATCTTGTTGTGTTTGTGTATATATGTGTGTGTCTGTGTATGGTTGTTTGTTTGTGTGTGCGTGTATATATGTGTGTAGGTAAGTAGAAGTATTGGTATTGTTCACATTGATAACTTTTTTTTATGTTGTTGCAGATTTTGATGTACCGATTGGACTACATCTTCGATTCGTTGGACTACTGCGTAGATCTACGTTTTTTCAAATTTTAATAAAATGGTTAACGAGGGTTTTGTTGGGGATTTCTTATTTCAATAAAAAAGAATTGTCTTTGTGTTTTTTTTCAAACTTTATTAGTGCCTAGATAATGGCAGTTGGCTGATTGACAGCGTCCATTATTAAGGCGGTACTTAGTGTTAGCCGGTGCAGAGGCTAGCACTAACCACCCATTATTACCCTGGTACCCACCACCACCAGGGGTGCCGGGAAGAGCTTGGTACGATCCAGTACCCGACCATCTGTTGTGATGGTCGGGTACTGGGGCGGCCGTAGGCTGGTATTATGAGGCTGGGAAGGGCCAAAATCAGTGGACCTTCCCACCCTTGTAATGCTAGGCTGCTGCTGCTGTGTTGTATCGGGCTGGTTATAAAAATGGGGGGGACCCCCACGTCGTTTTTTTTTTTGAATTTAACAAATTTAGCAATAGACGGGTCCCCCACATTTTTAATAACCAGCCATATACAAGGCCGCAGCAGTCTGGCATTACATTGGTGGGAAGGGCCACTGGTTTTGTCCATTCCCAGGCTAATAACACTGTGTTGTATATGGCTGGTTATGATAAATTGGGTGGAACCCCATGTCTTTTAAAAAAAATAAAAATTAAATAAATAATTTAAAAAAATGACGTGGGGTCCCCCCCACTTTTATAACCAGCCAGATACAACACAGCAGCAGCAGCCTAGCATTACAAGGGTGGGAAGGTCCACTGTTTTTGGCCCTTCCCAGCCTCATAATACCAGCCTGCGGCCGCCCCAGAGCCCGCCAATCACAACAGATGGTCGGGTACTGGATCGTACCTGGCTCTTCCCGGCACCCCTGGTGGTGGTGGGTACCGGGGTAATAATGGTGGTTAGTGTTAGCCTCTGCACCGGCTAACACTAAGCCTCGCCTTAGTAATGGATGTTGTCACTCAGACAGCGGCCATTACTAAAGTGGTAGTAATAAAATTTGAAAAGAAAAAGACAAAGATATAGATAAAATATTTTATTGAAATAAAGCACCCCCAACACAACCCTCATTAACCATTTTTTTGTAGAAAAAAAAACGTCATCTAAGTAGTCCTCGAAACCGACATAGTCCAAACACCAAACCTGTGAAAAAAAAAAATTAAATAAAACATGTCGTAGGCTTAGATTCAGTTTAATGTGTGATACTGACTGTTATACCATGTATAGAAGCCTGCCGTGAAGTTGACTTAGATACAGGGCGCCAGCAGACAGTATCATACATGGCCATACATACATATATACAAACATACATACAAGCATGCACATATATACATGCAAATATACATACATGCAAACATACACACATATATACATGCAAACTATCATACATACATGCATACACACACACACATGAAAACATACATACATACAAACAAACATGCAAAGATACATACATACATATATACAAGCATGCACAAATATACATGCAAACATAAATACATGCAAACATAATTACATACATGTACATATATATAAACATACATGCAAACATACATGCAAAAATAAAAACATGCAAACATACATACATGCACATATATACATACATACATGACAACATACATACAAACATACATGACAACATACATACATGCAAACATACATACATACATGCAAACATACATACACACATGCAAACATATATACATGCAAATATACATACAAACATGCACATGTATACATACATGCCAACATACATGCAAACATACATGCACATATATACATACATACATACATACATGACAACATACATACATGCAAATATATACATGCAAATATACATACATACACACATGCACATATATACATACATGCCAACATACATGCACATATATACATACATGACAACATACATACATCCATGACAACATACATATATATATACACACATGCAAATATACATACAAACATGCATATACATGCAAACATACATTCATGCAAACACACATACATGCAAACATACATACATTCATGCAAACATACATACATACATACAAATATACATACACACATGGACATATATACATACATACATGACAACATACATGCAAAAATACATACATGCAAACATACATACATACATGCAAATATATACATGAAAATATACATACAAACATGCACATATATACATACATGCCAACATACATGCACAGATATACATACATACATACATGACAACATACATACATGCCAACATACATACATACATACATACATACATACATACATACACACATGCCAAAAAAAATAATAATACGTTCATACTTACTTTCCTCCTGTCCGGCCTCCAGCGATGACGTTTCATCCATGTCGCCGCTGCAGCCTGTGATTGGCTGCAGAGGCGGTCACGTGGGATGAAGCGTCATCCTGGCGTGCGTGACCGCCACTACAGCCTGTGATTGGCTGCAGCGGCGAAAGGGATGAAACATCATCGCTGGAGGCCGGACAGGAGGAAAGTAAGTACGAACGTATAATTTTTATTTTTTTATTACATTTATTACAATTTTATTTTCCGCGCCGAGCATGTACTGTGAAGGTTGCTGAAAGAGTTAGTGCAGCCCATTAACTCTATCAGCACCCCGGACAGTAGCATGCTCGGCGCACGTAAGTGACAGGTTCGGTCAGAACTAGTTCGGTCCGAACCGAACTTTTTTGTGAAATTCGGCGAACTAGCCGAACCGAACTTTTGATAAGTTCGCTCATCTCTAGTCATAATGTATTACAAGACCTAAATGTTCTTCTATGTTTAGTGACTGCACTGTATGGCAAAAGAGTTAGGCTGCATTATAACCGAATCTGTCATAATCTCGATCATGAAGAATTAAGATTAAACTCTTCTAGAATTCATTATGAGGCAGGGTCATTTTTTTATTTTTTTTAAATCTTTGACCTTAGTATTAGTTTGTAAGTAGGGAGACCTAAAAGGGAAATATTGTGCAGAGAATGGGCAATGTTTATCAATGCAAATGCACCAGTTTTATGTCATAATTGCATTTAGCAGAATAGCTTTATACTGAATTTTTACTAAGCCGTGAACCCGTTTTTCCAACATTTGCAAAGGGTTGGTGTAAAGGGAGCATAACTTTATAGTCACATGCATTGCTACTTATTTCCTAGAAAATACTGGCACTTTTCCACTTGGAGATGTGACGATAAGCTGATAGGTCAATCAATATGGTGCAAGCTGCACAGAAAATTAATACTGAAAACAAAGGCAGATATCAAAAATTAGATATCTGAAAAAGGCCATGTTCAGACGTGGCGGAATTTTTCTACTGCAAATGTTGCTGCAGATTCGTCGTGAATTTGCAGCAACATTTTCATATGTGACAGGTAATTCAGACGTTGCGGATATCACAGCAGATTTGCCGCAGATTTCAGCCTTCGCATTGCAAACGCTAAAATCTGCTGTGAAATTCTGCTGCTTCTACCCAACATAATGAGCATGGTGCGGAAAGAAAATTCTGCACCGCAGACTAAATTCCGCACAATTATTTTCCGCAACGTCTGACCTAAGTTACCTAAAAATGTACAGAAACCAAATAAAAAACCGGCTGCTGCAGATTTACACTGTGGACTGCCCGCAGCAGAATTCAACAGCAATTCCACCACGTCTGAATGTGCCCAAAGAAAACATAATTTATTTTCTATCCTGTTTTTTTTTTTTTTAAGTTTTAATTCCCTATATTTTTTTAACTTATTGTTCTCATGGGGCACTAAAAAGGAAATTCAATGACAAATTAAACACCGCTCCATCTATAAATATAGATATATTATATTATTTTAGCAAAAAATGTTATTTCACCTTTAAAAACCTCATCTTAGATCAGCCGTGAGCCATTTCCAGCTCTCCAGAAAGACATTTATATATGCCAACTAACCGAGCACAAGATCTTTTCAAACTTTCTATGGATATATAGTACCCTAGATTAGCACTTGGGGCCTGCATTTTAACAGACCGTATATTAGAAAGTTAGAGCATGTCCCGTGCTGTTACTTCACCAATATTTATGTTTTCCCAAATAACGCTTTTAAATTCTTAGAACCTCTTGACTTATCTATAGATGTAATATTATGTTTTGTGGACATTTATGAGCCTGTAAAATATATCTAAAAGCTTTAGGATGTTGCAAATTATTTTATTATTGTGAATTATAAGATTAGTGACTCTTTATAAAGAGGTTGTCTGGTTGAAAGAACACAAACCCCATTATAGCATTCTGAGTTAATAGAGAGTAGTCCTAATTTGGGATCTCCATCAATTAGCCAGAGCAGAGAGCCACAGCCCATCCATGCAATGAAGATCCATCATCATAATTAATTATTTTAATGTTTTAATGCAAATTTAGCACATTGTCTTAATTTAAAATCTCCTGTCATTTTGTGTCTACATCTCCTATGCCGACCTATGTGTCTCCATTCTAACTAACTACCAGCATACCTTATGTAGTCTGATCTTTCAGTCATATTGCCATTCATACGTACGCTACTTTTTGATAACCTACCAAATGAATGTCCTTTAAAAGTATGGGACTAGAGGATGGGAATATGACTACTGGATCAGACTACACAGGGTATGTTTGTAGTCAGTTACCATGGAGACAATACTATTGTATATTTTTAATTAGGACTATTCGCAAAGTTGGTTACATTTTCACTTGAGTTGCATTAGAATAATAGAAATGCAATGGTGGACCTTCCCTTTAAATGGAACTGAAGAAGGCATATTTTCCCTATGCTGGCACTGCAAAAAAAACAAACAACAAATTGCAGCTGAATGATGGACTGGTCACCATATTGATCAGCTTACTTTTGTGTGATCAAAAAGGCAGTGTAAAAAGTGTGCCATCCCTTTCACAGCCACATAGAAATAAATGCAAAAATTTCATATTTTCCATGCTTGGCTTTACAAAAGTACAATATAGATTTCTTCTGGTCAAACTGTGTGCAAAATATTTTCCCTACACATTTTTACAGTTAACTGCTGCCATCGACAATACCATTGTCATTGAATGCTATGATAATACTGCAGAATTTCTCTCACTTCATTATATGATGCCCTAAGGCCCAGGTGAGAAGCGAGGAAGTTTGGTAGGATAAACACTTTGTATCTCGTACCATGGCACTGTCGGAAGAATTGGAGATATCTTGTCAGTTATTATACATTTCATGAACCATAGTCATAATGACATAGTCTGTCCATTTCTAGAACTCACACACTAAAAGAAGCAGCTCCCCTATATATTTCCTGTTCTCGGCTTATATCATTACATGGATAAGCTTTTACCTTTTTATAATAAAACTGAAAAAATCAAATGGATCATGGAAAAGGAAGTAGCCAAATTAGAAGTACCATAACATGGATTTACTTATTGTGAATTGAAAACTATTTCTATGTGGTGTCATGTTCATAGACGTGTTCATGGCGCCTGTAAGGAAGGTCACAGAGCACAGCACACAAGAGTACCTACGGCTCCGTCAGCTCCGTACTACAGATTTTTAGGCACTTTAGGTACTGTATGTTACCTGTGTACAGTACCATATTTCTGAGATAATCTTCCCTAGATGTAATGCTTCTTCTGTAATACCATCTGATGGAGCATGTCATACATTTTTTTTCTGACAGATTCAGTATAAATAATGAGATAACTGTTGGCCGATATGTACGATTCTGACTGTTTTACCTTTATGTCGGATATTATTCTATCCGCCTCTTGTCTTTAGGCCTCATGCTCTACACATAGCTGTCTGCACAGAGCTTGTAGAGAGGCCCATACAGTTGCAAGAAAAAGTAAGTGAACCCTTTGGAATTACCTGTATTTCTGCATTGATTACTAATAAAATATTTTCGGATTGTAACAATAATAGACAAAACACATTCTAACTAAACTAATAGCAGACAAAAATATGTACTATTCATCAAGTCCGTAGCTAAGGGTTCATGGGCCCTGGTGCAAATGTTTTGTTTGCCCCCAACCTACGCAACTTCCCTCTAACTTTCAGCTGCAGTGCTGGGTCTCTAAAGCTACCCATCGATGCAGCATTAGCAGCCAGAGAGGTTGTTACAGTCTAAAAACAACTCATATGTTTTGTGTAAAGGATTTGCCAGACACAGGTTCTGTGTCGACGCCCGTGGGCAATCAGTCTGCACCTGGCTCCTATGTCTGTTAGACTGACTCCATCTTCCACCACTCAGGATGGCAGGCTTAGGAGTGGGAGAGCCTATCACAGCTTGGCCAGACGGAGCTAGTTCCCGCCCACTGTCTATTTATACCTGCCTTTCCTGTTCCTCCTTTGCCTGTGATTCTTCTATGCTTGTTTCCTGGCTTGCTGCTGCTGCTTGTACTACTGATCCTCTGCTTGTTATTGACCTTGGCTTTCTGACCACTCTCCTGCTCAGCGTTTTGTACCTCGCTCACTCCTGGTTTGACTCGGCTCGTTCACCACTCTTGTTGCTCACGGTATCTCCGGGGGCAGTTGCCCCGTTTCCCTAGCTTCTGTGTACCCCTGTCTGTTTTGTCTGTCTTGCACTTACTGAGCGTAGGGACCGTCGCCCAGTTGTACCCCGTCGCTTAGGACGGGTCGTTGCAAGTAGGCAGGGACTGAGTGGCGGGTAGATTAGGGCTCACCTGTCTGTCTCCCTACCTTGTCTGTAATGGCCGGAAGGAGGTGAAGGGAAAGTGAGCCCTAATCTACCCACCGCCCTGTCCCTGCCTACTTGCAATGACTCGCCCTAGGCGACGAGGTACAACTGGGCGGCGGTCCCTACGCTGTCTAAGTGCACAGGAAAACAAACAGGGAACATGCAGGGGAAGGGGCAGTAGCCACGGAACGCCACGAGGAAACGGAGCGGCGAACGGACAGTCAGGACCAGGACGAAGTGAGTACACCCAAGCGGGCAAGGAGACAGAAGCAAGCCAGGGGCAAAGCAAAGCAGGTCAAGCAGAACTGCAGCAAGGCAGAAGCACGGCAGAAGCAGGCTGGAGCAAGCAGCAGTGGGGCCAGGAATCCAAAAGAATTACAAGCACTGAGGGAGAGAACAGGGCAGGTAATAAAGGACAGGGGGCGGAGCTAACTCCGACAGACCAGGCCGCGATAGGCTCTCCCACTCCTGAGCCTGCCACCCTGGTTGGTGGGAGATGGTGTCAGTCGAACAGGTCTGGCCTCAGGTGTGGATTGATTAATCCCAGGAGTATACCTAGATGAAGTACCTGGCAGATCCCTAACAGTACTCCCCCTTTTATGAGGGGCCACCGGACCCTTACTAAGGGGACCCGGTTTAGTGGGGAAGAGAAGGTGGAACCTCCTGATCAATACCCCAGCGGAACATCACGGGCAGGTACCCAAGTCCTCTCCTCCGGCCCGTATCCTCTCCAATGGACCAGGTACTGGAGGGAGCCCTGGACCATCCTACTGTCCATAATCTTGGCCACCTCGAATTCCACCCCCTCAGGGGTGAGAACGGGAACAGGAGGTATCCTCGAGGGGGACCAGGACGGGGAGCAGCGTTTAAGGAGGGAGGCATGGAAGACGTCATGTATGCGAAATGATGGGGGGAGCTCCAGACGGAAGGATACAGGGTTGAGGACTTCAATGATCTTATAAGGTCCAATAAATCAAGGAGCAAACTTCCTGGACGGGACCTTAAGGCGCAAGTTCCTGGACGACAACCAGACCAAATCCCCGACGACAAACCGGGGGTTAGCAGAACGTCTACTATCCGCCTGAATCTTTTGTGCGCTCTGGGACGCCTCTAGGTTCTTCTGAACCTGGGCCCAGACAGTGCACAGTTCCCGATGAACATCCTCTACCTCAGGATTATTGGAACAACCAGGGGAGACGGAGGAGAATCTTGGGTTAAACCCGAAATTACAGAAAAACGGGGAGACCCCTGACGAGTTACTGACCCGGTTATTCAAGGAAAATTCAGCAAGGGGAAGGAATGAGACCCAATCGAATTGACAGTCAGAGATGAAACACCTTAAATATTGTTCCAGGGATTGGTTGGTCCTTTCCGTTTGGCCATTAGTTTCGGGATGGAAGGCGGAGGAGAAGGACAGATCAATCTCCAACTTTTTACAAAAAGCTCTCCAAAATAAGGAAACAAATTGTACCCCTCTGTCAGAAACGATATTGACTGGGGCCCCATGGAGACGCAGGATGTGTTTCACAAACAAAGAAGCTAACGTCTTGGCGTTAGGTAGCTTCTTAAGGGGCACAAAGTGGCACATCTTGCTGAAGCGGTCGACTACCACCCACACCACCGACTTGCCCTGAGATGGAGGCAAATCGGTGATAAAATCCATGGAGATATGGGTCCAAGGTCTCTGGGGAATGGGCAAGGAACGTAGTAGGCCCGCAGGTCGGGACCTAGGGGTTTTGGACCTAGCGCAAACCTCACAAGCGGCGACGTAAGCCCTAACGTCTTTAGGCAACCCAGGCCACCAATAGTTTCTGGTAATGAGGTGTTTGGTGCCCAAGATGCCAGGATGACCAGATAGAGCGGAGTCATGGTTTTCCCTGAGTACCCTCAGCCGGTATTGCAGGGGAACAAACAGTTTGTCCCCAGGGACGTTCCCGGGAGCAGCACCCTGATCAGCCGCGATATCAGAAGCTAAATCAGAATCCGTGGCAGAGACGATTATACCAGGGGGTAAAATACAAGCAGGATCCTTCTCAGAAGGAGGATTGGCCATGAAACTACGTGACAGAGCATCAGCCTTAATATTCTTGGACCCAGCCCTATAGGTAGCCAAGAAATTAAATCTGGTAAAGAATAGTGCCCACCGAGCTTGTCTAGGATTAAGCCTCCGGGCCGATTCTAGGAAAACCAGATTCTTGTGATCCGTAAGGACCGTTACCTGGTGTCTGGCCCCCTCCAGGAAGTGCCGCCACTCCTCAAAAGCCCATTTAATGGCTAGAAGTTCGCGGTTGCCAATATCATAGTTACTCTCCGTGGGCGAAAACTTCCTAGAGAAGTAAGCACAGGGGCGGAGATGGGTGAGGGAGCTGGTACCCTGGGACAAGACGGCCCCCACTCCCACCTCGGAAGCGTCAACCTCCACAATAAATGGCTCCTCTTGGTTGGGCTGAATCAGCACGGGGGCCGAGATAAAGCCCTTCTTGAGGGTCTCAAAGGCCTGGGCGGCCTCAGGGGGCCAATGGAGGACATCAGCACCCTTGCAGGTAAGGTCCGTAAGAGGCTTAGCGACGACCGAGAAGTTGGCAATAAATCTCCTGTAATAGTTGGCGAACCCTAAAAAACACTGTAACGCCTTAAGGGAGGCAGGTTGGACCCATTCCGCCACAGCCTGAACCTTGGCAGGGTCCATGCGGAATTCATGAGGAGTGAGGATTTGCCCTAAAAATGGTATCTCCTGTACCCCAAAGACACATTTTTCAGTCTTAGCAAACAGATTATTCTCCCGAAGGACCTGGAGCACCTTCCTGACATGCTCCACGTGGGAGGACCAGTCCTTGGAAAACACCAGTATGTCATCAAGGTACACAACAAGAAAATTACCCAGGTACTCTCTCAGGATTTCATTAATAAAATTCTGGAAGACAGCAGGGGCATTACACAACCCAAAGGGCATGACCAGGTATTCGAAATGACCCTCGGGTGTGTTGAACGCAGTTTTCCACTCATCCCCCTCTTTGATGCGGATAAGGTTATATGCCCCCCGTAGATCGAACTTAGAAAACCATTGGGCTCCCTGAACCTGATTAAAAAGATCCGGAATCAAAGGAAGTGGGTACTGGTTCCTTACGGTGACCTTATTCAGGTTACGATAATCAATGCACGGCCTAAGACCACCATCCTTCTTCCCCACGAAGAAGAAGCCAGCACCTACAGGAGAAGTCGAGGGGCGAATGAAACCCTTGGCCAGGCATTCTTGGATATATTCCCTCATAGCTTTACGTTCAGGACATGAAAGATTAAATATCCTCCCCTTAGGAAGCTTGGCACCAGGCACCAAATCGATAGCGCAATCGTAATCTCTATGGGGGGGCAACACCTCGGAGGCCTCCTTAGAAAACACATCGGCGAAGTCCTGAACAAACTCAGGAAGCGTGTTTACCTCCTCCCGGGGAAAAATAGAGTTAACAGAAAGACGTGACATAAGACATTCATTACCCCATTTGGTGAGATCCCCAGTATTCCAATCAAACGTGGGATTATGCAACTGCAACCAGGGAAGGCCTAAAACCAGATCAGACGATAATCCCTGCATCACCAGTACAGAGCACTGCTCCAAATGCATGGAGCCAACAAGGAGTTCAAAAACAGGAGTATGCTGAGTAAAATAACCATTAGCAAGGGGAGTTGAGTCGATTCCTACTACAGGGATAGGATAAGGTAAATCAATACAAGGCATCTTTAGAGACATAGCAAATTCCGCAGACATGATATTAGCAGATGACCCTGAATCCACGAAAGCACTGCCAGTGGCAGCCCGGCCAGCAAACGAGACCTGAAAGGGAAGCAAAATTTTATTGCGTTTCACATTAACGGGAAATACCTGTGCGCCCAAGTGACCTCCCCGATGATCACTTAGGCGCGGAAGTTTTCCGGCTTCTTATTCTTGCGCCTGGGACAGGTGTTCAGTAGATGCTTGTCGTCCCCACAGTAGAAGCAGAGACCATTCATTCTGCGAAACTCCCTACGTTGTCGAGGGGACATGGAGGCCCCGAGTTGCATAGGTACCTCCGAGTCCTCCGTGGAGGGGCGAGGAGACGGGACCTCGGGGGGGATCTCAGAAAAGTCAGAGGGGAGCACACTGAAGCGTTCTAGCTGACGTTCCCTGAGACGTCGGTCAAGTCGTACTGCTAGGGCCATAACCTGGTCAAGGGAGTCAGACGAGGGGTAGCTAACCAGCAGATCCTTCAGGGCGTCAGATAATCCTAACCTAAACTGGCACCTTAGGGCCGGATCGTTCCACTGAGAAGCTACGCACCACTTCCTAAAATCAGAACAGTATTCCTCAACCGGTCTCCTACCCTGACGTAAGGTCACCAGCTGACTCTCGGCTAAGGCAGTCCTGTCAGTCTCGTCGTAAATGAGTCCGAGGGCAGAGAAAAAACGATCAACAGAGGAAAGTTCAGGGGCGTCAGGAGCCAAGGAGAAGGCCCACTCTTGGGGCCCTTCCTGGAGTCGGGATATGATGATACCCACCCGCTGGTTCTCGGAACCTGAGGAGTGGGGCTTTAGGCGGAAATACAGTCTGCAACTCTCCCGGAAGGAGAGAAACGTCTTACGGTCCCCTGAGAACCGGTCAGGTAACTTGAGGTCGGGTTCTAGAGGTGAGGTGAGGGGTACTACTAAAGCAGCGTCACCCTGATTGACCCTTTGGGCCAGGGCCTGGACCTGTAGGGAGAGGCCCTGCATCTGCTGGGCCAGGGTCTCAAGGGGGTCCATGATAGCGTCAGCGTAGGAGAAATGGTAGACTAGGTAAGGGCTTGTAATTATGTAATGGCCGGAAGGAGGTGAAGGGAAAGTGAGCCCTAATCTACCCACCGCCCTGTCCCTGCCTACTTGCAACGACTCGCCCTAGGCGACGAGGTACAACTGGGCGGCGGTCCCTACGCTGTCTAAGTGCACAGGAAAACAAACAGGGAACATGCAAGGGAAGGGGCAGTAGCCACGGAACGCCACGAGGAAACGGAGCGGCGAACGGACAGTCAGGACCAGGACGAAGTGAGTACACCCAAGCGGGCAAGGAGACAGAAGCAAGCCAGGGGCAAAGCAAAGCAGGTCAAGCAGAACTGCAGCAAGGCAGAAGCACGGCAGAAGCAGGCTGGAGCAAGCAGCAGTGGGGCCAGGAATCCAAAAGAATTACAAGCACTGAGGGAGAGAACAGGGCAGGTAATAAAGGACAGGGGGCGGAGCTAACTCCGACAGACCAGGCCGCGATAGGCTCTCCCACTCCTGAGCCTGCCACCCTGGTTGGTGGGAGATGGTGTCAGTCGAACAGGTCTGGCCTCAGGTGTGGATTGATTAATCCCAGGAGTATACCTAGATGAAGTACCTGGCAGATCCCTAACATTGTCATTACATAATCACTGGCCCATATACCTAGTCTACCCTGGTCCCTGACACATCTATGGACCCCCTTGAGACCCTGGCTCAGCAGATGCAGGGCCTCTCCCTACAGGTCCAGGCCCTGGCTCAGAGGGACAATCTGCGTGATGCTTCCCTGGTAGTGCCGCCCACCTCACCTATTGAACCCCACCTCAAGTTGCCTGACCGGTTCTCAGGGGACCGGAAGACTTTTTTCTCCTTCCGGGAGAGTTGTAGACTCTATTTTCACTTAAAGCCCCACTCCTCAGGTTCTGAGAGCCAGCGGGTGGGTATAATTATGTCCCGGCTCCAGGACGGGCCCCAAGAATGGGCCTTCTCCTTGGCTCCTGACGCCCCTGAACTTTCCTCCGTTGATCTTTTCTTTTCTGCTCTCGGGCTCATTTATGACAAGATTGACAGGACTGCCTTTGCCGAGAGTCAGCTGGTGACCTTACGTCAGGGTAAGAGACCTGTAGAGGAGTATTGTTCTGACTTTAGGAAGTGGTGCGTAGCTTCTCGGTGGAATGACCCTGCTTTGAGGTGCCAGTTTAGATTGGGTCTGTCGAACGCCCTGAGAGACCTGCTAGTTAGCTATCCCTCTGCTGACTCCCTAGATCAGGTTATGGCTTTAGCGGTACGACTTGACCGACGTCTCAGGGAACGACGACTAGAACGTTTTTGTGCCTTCTCCTCTGACTCCCCCATGATGGCTCCTGAGGTTCCGTTGCTTCATTCTTCCACGGAAAACTCGGATGAACCTATGCAACTCGGGGCCTCCGTGTCCCCCAACAACGTAGAAAGTTCCGCAGGAAGAATGGTCTCTGCTTCTACTGTGGGGATGACAAGCATCAAGTGAACAACTGTCCTGGGCGTAAGAATAAGCAGCCGGAAGAACTTCCGCACCTAAGTGATCATCGGGGAGGTCACTTGGGCGCACAGGTATTTCCTGTAAAGATGAAACCTAATAAAATCTTGCTTCCCTTTCAGGTCTCTTTTGGTGGTATGTCTGCTACCGGCAGTGCCTTCGTGGATTCAGGGTCTTCTGCTAATACTATGTCTGTGGAATTTGCTATGTCTCTAGCTATGCCATTGATTGATTTGCCTAAACCTGTCCCGGTAGTGGGTATCGACTCCACTCCTCTTGCTAATGGTTATTTTACACAGCATACCCCTGTTTTTGAACTCCTTGTTGGCTCCATGCATTTGGAGCAGTGCTCTGTACTGGTGATGCAGGGATTATCGTCCGATTTGCTTTTAGGCCTTCCCTGGTTGCAGTTGCATAGTCCCACGTTTAACTGGAATACTGGGGATCTTACCAAATGGGGTAATGAATGCATGACGTCATGTTTTTCTGTTAATTCTATTTCTCTCCCTGAGGAGGTGAACACTCTACCTGAGTTTGTTCAGGACTTCGCTGATGTTTTCTCTAAAGAGGCCTCCGAAGTGTTACCTCCTCATAGAGAATATGATTGCGCAATCGATTTGGTACCAGGAGCTAAGCTCCCTAAGGGTAGGATATTCAATCTCTCTTGTCCCGAACGTGAAGCCATGAGAGAGTATATCCAGGAATGTCTGGCCAAGGGTTACATTCGCCCCTCTACTTCTCCAGTAGGTGCTGGCTTCTTCTTCGTAGGGAAGAAGGATGGTGGTCTTAGGCCGTGCATCGACTACCGGAACTTGAATAAGGTCACTGTAAGGAACCAGTACCCCCTTCCTTTGATTTCTGATCTCTTCAATCAGGTACAGGGGGCCCAATGGTTCTCTAAGTTTGATCTACGGGGGGCATATAACCTTATCCGCATCAAAGAGGGGGATGAGTGGAAGACTGCGTTTAACACACCCGAAGGTCATTTCGAATACCTCATCATGCCCTTTGGGTTTTGTAATGCTCCCGTGGTCTTCCAGAATTTCATAAATTAGATTTTAAGAGACTATCTGGGGGTATTTCTTGTAGTGTACCTTGATGACATACTTGTGTTTTCCAAGGACTGGTCCTCCCACATTGAGCATGTCAGGAAGGTGCTCCAGGTCCTTCGGGAAAACTAACTGTTTGCTAAGACCGAAAAATGTGTATTTGGGGTGCAAGAGATACCATTTTTGGGTCAAATCCTCACTCCTCATGAATTCCGCATGGACCCCGCCAAGGTCCAGGCTATGGCATAATGGGTCCAACCTGCCTCCCTGAAGGCGTTACAGTGCTTCCTGGGATTCGCTAATTATTACAGGAGATTTATTGCTAACTTCTCGGTCATCGCTAAGCCTCTCACGGATCTCACTCGCAAATGTGCTGATCTCCTCCACTGGCCTCCTGAGGCTGTCCAAGCTTTTGAGGTCCTTAAGAAGTGCTTTATCTCGGCCCCAGTGCTGGTTCAGCCCAACCAATTGGAGCCATTCATCGTGGAGGTTGACGCCTCCGAGGTGGGAGTGGGTGCTGTCTTGTCCCAGGGTACCAGGTCCCTCACCAATCTCCGTCCCTGTGCCTACTTCTCCAGGAAGTTTTCGCCCACTGAGAGTAACTATGATATTGGCAACCGCAAACTCTTAGCCATTAAATGGGCATTTGAAGAGTGGCGCCACTTCCTGGAGTGGGCTAGACACCAGGTAACCGTCCTTACCGACCACAAGAATCTGGTTTTCTTAGAATCTGCCCGGAGGCTAAATCCGAGACAAGCTCGATGGGCTTTATTTTTTACCAGATTCAACTTTTTGGTCACCTATAGGGCTGGGTCTAAAAATATTAAGGCTGACGCACTGTCGCGTAGCTTCATGGCCAGCTCTCCTTCGGAGAAGGATCCTGCTTGTGTTTTGCCTCCAGGTATAATCATTTCCTCTATTGATTCTGATTTATTCTCCAAAATTGCGGCTGATCAAGGTTCAGCTCCAGGGAACCTTCCTGAGAACAAGCTGTTTGTTCCCCTACAACTCCGGCTAAGGGTACTTAGGGAAAATCATGACTCTGCACTATCTGGCCATCCAGGCATCCTGGGTACCAAGCACCTCATTGCCAGAAACTACTGGTGGCCTGGGTTGCTTAAAGACGTTAAGACCTACGTCACCGCTTGTGAGGTTTGTGCTGGGTCCAAGACTCCCAGGTCCTGACCAGCGGGCTTACTATGTTCTTTGCCCATTCCCCAGAGACCTTGGACCCATATCTCCATGGATTTTATCACCGATTTGCCTCCATCTCAAGGCAAGTCGGTGGTGTGGGTTGTAGTAGACCGCTTCAGTAAGATGTGCCACTTTGTGCTCCTCAAGAATCTACCCAATGCTAAGATCTTAGCTACCTTGTTTATCAAACACATCCTGCGTCTCCATGGGGTTCCTGTCAATATTGTTTCTGACAGAGGGGTACAATTTGTTTCTTTGTTTTGGAGAGCCTTCTGTAAAAAGTTGGAGATTGATCTGTCCTCCTCGGCTTTCCATCCTGGAACTAATGGCCAAACGGAGAGGACTAATCAGTCTCTAGAACAATACTTAAGGTGTTTTATCTCTGACTGTCAGTCAACATGATTGGGTCTCATTCATTCCCCTTGCCGAATTTTCCCTTAATAACCGGGTCAGTAACTCGTCAGGGGTCTCCCCCTTTTTCTGTAATTTTGGGTTTAATCCACGGTTCTCCTCCGTTTCACCTGGTAGTTCCAACAATCCCGAGGTAGATGTCGTTCATCAGGAACTGTGCACAGTCTGGGCCCAGGTTCAGAAGAACCTAGAGGTGTCCCAGAGCATACAAAAGACTCAGGCAGATAGAAGACGTTCTGCTAACCCCTTGTTTGTGGTCGGGGATCTGGTGTGGCTATCTTCTAAAAATGTGCGCCTTAAAGTCCCGTCTAAGAAATTTGCTCTCCGGTTTATAGGGCCGTACAAGGTCATTGAAGTCCTTAACCCTGTCTCCTTCCGACTGGAGTTGTCCCCGTCTTTTCGAGTGCACGACGTCTTTCATGCCTCCCTCCTTAAACGCTGCTCCCCGTCCTTGGCTCCCTCGAGGAAACCTCCGGTCCCTGTTCTCACCCCTGAGGGGGTAGAATTCGAGGTGGCCAAGATTGTGGACAGCAGGATAATCCAAGGCTCCCTCCAGTACCTGGTCCATTGGAGAGGATACGGGCCTGAGGAGAGGACTTGGGTACCCGCCCGGGATGTTCACGCTGGGGTATTGCTCAGGATGTTCCACCTTCGTTTCCCCAATAAACCAGGTCCACCTAGAAAGGGTCCGGTGGCCCCTCATAAAAGGGGGGGTACTGTAAAGGATTTGCCAGACATAGGTTCTGTGTCGACGCCCATGGGCAATCAGTCTGCACCTGCTCCTATGTCTGTGAGACTGACTCCATCTTCCACCACTCAGGATGGCAGGCTTAGGAGTGGGAGAGCCTATCACAGCCTGGCCAGACAGAGCTAGTTCCCGCCCACTGTCTATTTATACCTGCCTTTCCTGTTCCTCCTTTGCCTGTGATTCTTCTATGCTTGTTTCCTGGCTTGCTGCTGCTGCTTGTACTACTGATCCTCTGCTTGTTATTGACCTTGGCTTTCTGACCACTCTCCTGCTCAGCGTTTTGTACCTCGCTCACTCCTGGTTTGACTCGGCTTGTTCACCACTCTTGTTGCTCACGGTATCTCCGTGGGCAGCTGCCCCGTTTCCCTAGCTTCTGTGTACTCCTGTCTGTTTTGTCTGTCTTGCACTTACTGAGCTTAGGGACCGTCGCCCAGTTGTTCCCCGTCGCTTAGGACGGGTCGTTGCAAGTAGGCAGGGACTGAGTGGCGGGTAGATTAGGGCTCACCTGTCTGTCTCCCTACCTTATCATTACATTTTGCTTCCCCCTCAAAACAAAAATATATACAGCAATATATACGTCAGACAGAATAAAACAACTTTTATAACACTTCAGGCTCACAGCAGCACAGCTCTATGTATGATAGAAAACCTAAATAATGCAATCACCAAATAGTGGTTATATACCAGCTCTACACAGTAATAAAGTGAATACCTTAAAGCTGTATCCAGTAACTCACAGGAGACGTCTTCTCCCATTTCCCTTTTCTTCTCTATCCAGGTCCAGACCGCCATGATGACTTCCTCCAGCCATGACTTGTCTCGTCACACAAACTGCTCATTATGCTGCTAGCCCCAATGGCCTCATAGTGCACCAAACTCAGTAATAATGGCCCCATTTGTGCCCCACACAGTAATAGTGGCCCATTTGTTCCCAAGACTCTACTAGTGTCCCCTTTTGTGCCCTACAAAGTAATAGTGCCCCACCACAAAATAATAATGCATTATTTGTGCCCCACAGTAATAGTGCCCTACTTTGTGCCTTATATAGTAATAATATCCACTTTTTTTGGCCCCACAAGGGACTGCTGCCTATGTCCTGCTACATAGGATAAATTCCACCTGGGCAGTTGATAATTTTATTAATTGCAACCTATTTACCAGAATCATAAATTATTACCTATCCATGAGCCTGTCGCTCCATTCGCTGTCTATGACAATGACAGAAACAGCCGAGCGCTGTGCTTAGCTATTTCTACCATCAATATTTTTCTTGAAATTTTTTTCAAGATAACAAGTATAATACACAATAACCACAGACACATGGTTGTACAAAAATGCAGTATAGCACATAATATACTGAGTACATAGAACTGGCATAGCATCATAAATGGGTAACTCAGAATCATTCTAAGCACCCCCACTTTTATACAAAGTGATAACCATGCGGAGAGAGAACATACATTAAAACATGTTGCATGTGGTCAACACAGACAGAAAAGCCCTGAAAATAGGGCAAAAAGCATATATACAGAAACCAAAAATAGAGAGTTTCAGGTTTAAATACATCAGTTTCAAATATGCATTACGGGGATATACAATTCTGAGGAAAGAGATGCCAATTCTTCCAGGTCTCCACATACTGCGGGTATCTGTGATCTTTATATGCCATCATTTTTTCGTAGGCACATGTAGTATTTAGCATGTCACATATTTCCCCAACAGAGGGAAGGTTCACACTCTTCCAATACCTAGTTATCCCCAACTTTGTAGCCAAGAGGATATGTGCCACAAGTACCCTATTCTCTATAGGCATCTCATTTATTCCGAGAAAAAGAAGTGCTAAAGATGGTGATAGCGGAATGACCCTGTTGCACAGCCCAGAGAGCAGTTGAAAAATCGATGATCACAGAGGAGCGAGACAAGGGCAAGACCATAGTATATGTATGAGAGTGCCTCTGTGCCCACAGCCCCTCCAGCAAAGATCAGAAGAACCCGGGTACATACGACTCAGTTTATCGGGTGTATAATACCATCTGAGAGCTGTTTTAATAGCGGCTTCATAATGAGATACGCATTTAAAAGTAGAAGCAAGGAATTTCAAGGAGTATATCCATTGGGATACATCAAAAGTCTGGCCTAGATCCCTCTCCCAAGTAAGGAAGGGGGAAGTTTTAACAAACGAGGATTTAGAGCCTAGTGCAGAATAAAGGGGTTTAAGGTGGACTGGGGTATCTGATGGGGCTCACCATAGTGGAAACACGTCCGCATTAGCTGAAAATACGCTCAGATCCATAGTGGATAAAAGATGTCTAATTCTTAAATATTTATAAAAATCTCTATGTAAAATACCATATTTATAGGTCAGTTCCGAATATGGGGCTAACTTCCCACCATCCAATAAATCCGTTAAGTATATTATGCCTCTTTCTTTCCAAGTATCCAGTTTCATGTCTAGAAGAGCAATGTGAAATATCTCAATAGGCGTTACATGCTGTAAAGAAATTTAGGAAGGTATGCTACTAGAGTGACATTTTTTCCAGTAAAACAGAAACGTAGACAAAAAATAGGGTAGACGGGCCGGTAAGGCTATTGTAGTCAAAGCCGCTATCAGTAAAGCCCTCAAATTTTGACCCGGAGCTAAAAAGGTCTCTATATGTATCCAGTGTTGAGACACATCCCCAATCCACCAATTCCTTAATAACGATACTTGAGTTGCGTAATAATAATCTGGAATGTTAGGCAAGCTCAAACCGCCAAACTTTTTATCTCTGTTGAGGATTGAGGAGCCAATTCTTGGTTTGCCCGGTTTCCAAATGAAATTGTTTAACAGTTTCTGTATTTTATTAAAGTAATGAATGATGATGAAAGATAAAGTCCACCATCCAGACTTCTTTTTAATGAATTCTCCGTAATATAAATAGAAAAGAAAAGTAGATCCGGAGTTTTTTGTATATAAAATATAGCTTTTACTTGTTTCTCTTAAAAAATTACTTTAGAAAAAACACAATTGTACAGACAATATATAAAAAATGTACTGAAGTTTTGATGCTCATTCAAAGCCTGTATCTCAGATTTTAACTACACTAAGAGAGTTCACAGAGGAGATCCTTTATACAGATAAGGAGAGCTTTTTCCTGTTCCATCGGACAGCAAGCTGTAAAGGTTGTCAGAGAAAACGGATGACATCCATACGGGTAGGGGGGCACTGAGCCTCATACTCTTGTACCTGTTGGTCACTAATCATTACCTGTTGGTCACTAACTTGAAAGGATCTTTAGACACGAAAATTGATGAACATTCTTTATTCATTATATACACGCATGAACTGCTGTTAATGTCGTATCACCTCACGATACTGGATACAGGCTTTGAATGAGCATCAAAACTTCAGTACATTTTTTATATATTGTCTGTACAATTGTGTTTTTTCTAAAGTAATTTTTTAAGAGAAACAAGTAAAAGCTATATTTTATATACAAAAAACTCCGGATCTACTTTTCTTTTGTATTTTATTAAAGAAGGAGGCTGGTAGACGGATAGGGACGGTTCTGAAGATATACAAAAGTTTGGGCAGAATTAACATTTTGAAGGCTGCTTTACGACCCACCCATGAGATTTCAGATTTATTATACAATTGCATATCCTGTTCTATAGTTTTCAACAAAGGGTTGTAATTATATGTGCTTAGCTATTTCTGTCATTCCCATGGACTTTATATGGAGCAGTAGCCTGCATGCTTGACCTCCGCTCTATTCAACGTCCTGCTCACAGTGCAGAGGAATGGGGGGCTTGGGACCCCTGTTCTCATGATTGATGGGGGTCCCATCGATTAAAATCCTAAGGATAGGTAATAATTTATGATTCTGACAAAGAAAAAACCTTTAAGAAAATACCCCTCTTACTAAATAATGTCTAACAAACCTGTATGAGCAGCCTCTTTATCATCTATCGTTTCCCAATGGACACTAGCACAGCAGGGCTTTGTGGTTCATATTACAGCACAGCTCCAGACCTCCAGTAATGTGCAATCATGACCCATAGTAACCCCTAGCCCCCTTATCAGTGTCTTCTCCATAACTGGAGGCTGGAGCTGTCCTGCAATAAATTATTACACTCAGTAACCTCTGTTACCAGTGTCCTGTCTGCGCCACTGCCACAGCTGAATCCTCCCGCACTGTCCCTTATTTGCGGGATAGATAGAACAGAGAGAAACAGCAAGGATCAAACACAGCATAAGTAAGAGGAAAAAGATAATGTAAATACATGAACGATGGGGGGCGTGGCCAGGCACTGATGTGAGCGGTCGCACTGAACCTTAGCTCCGTGTGCTGAACCCTGTATTTCATCCTGTGGAGAAAGTATTTCAGCCAAAATTCCTTACCTGTTGAGAAAGAAGGGTAGGAAACCCACTCGACAAAATATGGGACCCTCCAAGACATCGGGAGCGGTGGAAAAACTGAAAGAGTTCGCCAGGAACTCGGGACAAGATGGCGCCCGGGGGGAGCAGTCCTCGTCGGCACATGTTCAGGAGAGACGGCCTGCTGCACTCGCCGAGGCAGGGGAAGCGGCGCCCCCTGAGTTAACGCTGAAGCAGGTGACGGAGACGCTCCTGGCGGCGATTCTGGAGACACGTACCTCGGTAACAACGAAGGTGGAGGAGGTGAAGGTGGATGTCGGGCTGATGCGGCAGGACCTCCATAATCTGAGAGACCGGGTAACTCAGGTTGAGACAAGGGTTTCGGACCTGGAAGATGTGACGGCAGCAGTACCGCGCACGCTGAGAGACCTGTCGGGGAAAGTGGAGTTGTGGCGCCAAAAAGCAGATGATCTCGAGAATCGACTGAGAAGAAATAATTTGAGGATAATAGGCCTCCCTGAAAGGTCGGAGGGGCCTAGACCAGATGAATTTGTGGAGAAGTGGCTGAAAGACCTATTTCCGGATACAGTATTTTCAATGGCCTTTGCAGTTGAAAGGGCGCACAGAGTGCCAGCGAAACCACCACCACCCGGGGCGAATCCCAGACCATTGCTGGCGAGATTGCTAAATTGCAAGGACCGAGATTTGGTGCTGCAGGCGGCAAGGCGCAAAGGAGTGATCAGAGTGGAGAACACGACGGTGTCCATTTTTCCTGATTTTTCCCCGGAGTTACAACGACAGAGGGCCTCGTACATGCACGTCAAGAGACGACTTCGGGAGCGTCAGATCCCATATTCTATGGCGTACCCTGCGCGACTGAGAGTTGTGGATGGAGAGAGATCCATGTTTTTCACTACCCCTGAGGCGGCAGATGAGTGGCTCACCAGACATGGACGGTCTCCTCGACGCTGACTTGAAGACCACGTTTTATATGAAGGGGACAGTGAGTTTACATGATTGAAATATGCATTTTTTGAGGGGTCCCTATGCAGTGGATGTTTAATCTCGCACACACGTGGGTTATATACAAGTGTATATAAGTGTTCTTGATGTACTGAGTATATGTATGTACTAAACCTTGAAGAAGATAAAGGGAGAGGGGCAGATATATTGAGGCGGCAGAGGAGTAAAATGTTATAGTTTAAATAACTGGATTAATTACCCTCACGTTTATCTAAGTTATAAGGAAAGAAACATGGAATCTTATATGGCTGAAATACAGCTTAACAAAGGGTGAAGTCATTGAAAAGGTACTATTGCTTATCTTGATTCCTCTGTGTTACTAACCTAAGCAGTGGAAACTTCCCCCGTTTTTATGCACTTTGCATTTTTTATGCCCTGTAGGCTTAAGCAGCTCCTGATGAGCTTAATTGTTCAAAGTTATTGGTTTAAGGTTCAAGTCGGTTTTGCATGCCTGCTACATGATGACATGGGAACAGGGTCCCATTATTACTGCTCGCTGATTGTGGGGGGATGGTGCCTTCACATAGAGATATGGTATAGAGTGGAATATGGCGACGCTTAAATTTATGTCCTGGAATGTGAGGGGGATGGGAACGCCGGGTAAGAGAAATGTGATCTTTTCTATACTACGGAGGCATATGCCTCATATTATATGCCTTCAGGAAACGCATCTTACGGCAGATAAGGTGCATATGCTGAGTAAATCTTGGATTCAATGGGGGCGGCATGCTACTAGATCCTCAGCATCACGGGGAGTATCATTGCTAGTACATAGGAACTTACGCTGGGAGGCGTTACATACAAGAATAGATACTGATGGTAGATATGTGCTGGTTCATGCTAATATAAACTCTGTCCCTTATGTCATAATTGGTATCTACAACCCGCCACAGGGCTCAATGAGTATACTCAGAGAGGCCATCACATTCGCATCCACTTATCAGGAGGCGCGAGTTATACTAATGGGGGACCTGAACCTCACCATAGACCCTCTGTTGGATCGCTTTACTGCTAGGTCGGGCCCCCGGGACCCCACGAGCCCCACTCCGCTAGCATCTATGATAGAGGAGATAGGATGGTTGGATCTATGGAGAGTGAGCCACCCGGGAATAAGGGAATACACGTGCCATACTCCGCAGTTTAACGCTCTGTCTCGCATTGACTACGTGTTGGGATCTCCCGCCATTTTCTCAAGCATGGCTTCTATAGAGCACTTGCCCAGAGGGGTGTCAGATCATAGCCCGATTCTTTTACAGTTACATCAACGGGAAGAGGGAAGGAGGGGAGCTCTTAAGATACACCCATTTTGGTTGCAATTGTTTACGGGAAGTGATAGAATACCTGACCAACTAGATGTCTTTTTAGAAGCGCATTCACAAGAACAAAATAGTGCACTAGTGTGGGATACATTAAAAGCGTATTTGAGAGGGTGCTTGAAATCCTCTATTTCCTATGTTAAACGCTCCTCAGCCAAACAAGAAATGGATTTAGCACAACAATGCAGGGGTTTAGAGGATACTTTCGTACGGGACCCATCCCAGGGTAACAGAGAAGCGTGGCTGGCAGCGGGTAGACAATACTTGCTTCTAGTCAAAGAAAAGGCAGCAAGAAGGATATTCTTCTCTAAACAATCCTTTTTTGAGCACGGTAATCAGTCGAGTAAGCTGCTTGCACAAATAGCGAAACAGAATACCAAGTCCCCCCCAGTGCTACGTATATCCCAACCAAACCAGGGTACAGCTAATACACCATTAGACATACTGAATAGATTTGCAGATTTTTATGGGGAACTCTACACTTCGCAGGCACAGTATTCGATGGAGGAATTGAACTCCTATTTAGATGGGGCAAACTTCCCAGGGTTGTCAGAGGAGAATAGAATCAAGTTAGAGGCCCCTTTCTCGATACAGGAGATAGAAGAATGCTTATCCTCCATGACAAAAGGGAAGGCGGCAGGTCCGGATGGTCTCCCTCTAGAGGTGTATATTAAATATGCAGATACTCTAAATTCCCAGCTATTAACTGTATATGAGGACGCCTTTCAGAAGGGTGAATTGCCAGTCTCGATGAAGGATGCCACTATAGTTGTCATTTTGAAACCGGGAAAAAATTCAGAGGAATGTGAGTCGTACCTCCCGATATCCCTACTCAATGTGGATTATAAAATCCTAACCAAACTTTTAGCTAATAGACTTAGTGGTGCAATCACAGATATTATTCATCCGGACCAATCCGGTTTTATCCCAGGCAAATCAACATCGGATAATATCCGCAGAGCTCAGGTGGTGACCCAGATAGGGTGGTGGGAGCAGCAGGACTGGGCATTGGCCTCGCTGGACGCGGCTAAGGCCTTTGATTCAGTAGAGTGGCCTTATTTGTTTGAGGTCCTTCGCAGATTTGGATTTGGCGAGAGATTCCTTAAATGGATTAACATCCTATACAAAGATCCGAAGGCATCGGTGTTGGTCAATGGGATTTTGTCTCCCTCCTTTTGTCTCCATAGAGGTACGAGGCAGGGATGCCCCCTGTCCCCTCTTCTGTTTGCAGTGGCCATTGAGCCCCTGGCTATCCGCATCCGTCTGGATGCGGCTTTTCAGGGTATCCGCATAGGACCACGGGAGGATCGGATTGGTCTTTATGCCGATGACATGATTTTGTATATGGCTAATCCAAACGCCTCCTTACCAAGAGCAATGACAATACTGGAAGAGTTTGGACGGTTCTCAGGCCTATATATCAACTGGAGTAAGTCATTTCTTATGCCCCTTAGACCCGATAACTGTGGGTGGGATAGGGACTTCCAGGGCCTGCAGGTGGTTTCCTGTTTTAAATACTTAGGGGTCCATATAGTTAGGGATAGTGGCGCTTCATATGATCTAAATATATATCCCCTGTTGACATATCTGAGGGATAAATTTGCTGTTTGGAAGGCGCTCCCTATATCGACGGCAGGAAGAATAAATTTAATTAAGATGATAGTGCTGCCCAAAATGTTATACCTCCTAGAACACGCGGACACCCTGGTCCCTAAACGATTTTTCAACCTGGTAAGCTCCTTATTTTACTCATTTGTATGGGGGGAGAGTCGCCCCAAACTTAAACTTAGCACGCTCCAACGCCCCAAGGAACAGGCAGGGGCTGCTCTACCTGACGTGTTTTTGTATTACTTGGCAGGCCAATTAAGATTTATTAAAACATGGGTGGCTGAGGAACCAATGCCTAATGCAGATCTCCACTTGGCCCATTTTCTTAGGATTCCCTCTTTGTGGCCCATACTTGAGCCGCATGGATATAGCCCCAGGCATTCCTTGCCAATAATTAAACTAGCCAAACAGGTTTGGTCACATGTTAAGAAAGTTCTGGAATGGGAGGACATAGTTGCAGAGCTGCCACTTTGGTCTCATCAGGGTCTTTCTCATTTTAAGGGGATGCAGGATTCTGATTTTTGGATTGAAGTAGGTGTAGCGCAGGTGCAAAACCTGATAGATGACGAGGGACATATGATATCAGCCAGAGAGATACAGGATACATTCCGGATCCCTGAGAGAGACGCATTCCGCTGTGTACAAATTAGGCATGCTTTAAAATCCCAGTTCAGGGAAGATCAGAGATCCATTTCTTCACTTCCACTCATTGGTATTCTGAGAACACAGGGACCAAGGGGGATGGTGTCTGCACTTTATACTTACCTCCTGTCGCAGAGGGTCGCTCACGCTGAGATGTCGGTTGAGGTTGGATGGAGGGGTCTTATTCCTACATTATCTAGTGAGGACTGGGGGGAGGCCATGGGATCACATCTCTTGGTCTCGCCTGCAGCGAACAATAAATTGACACAATTGTACATCATACACAGATGTTATATTACCCCCATTAGATTATATCGGATGGGAAGGGCACCTAACACACAATGTCCTAGATGCTCTCAAGATCAGGCTGACTTTGATCACATGATGTGGTTATGCCCAGTCATAGCCAATTTCTGGAAAGAAGTGACGCAAATACTGTCCTCAATTATGACCAACCCGATTCCAAGTGAACCAGGTCTATGTTTATTGGGGCTGTTAGGAGAGAGACCCCGGACACACTATGAGGGTATCTTCCTGCGAGAAGCCCTGTTCTTAGCCAGAAAAGCGATAGCCATCCGATGGATGGGGGACACTTTTCCGGATACATCGCAATGGAAAAGCCTGGTCAATGCTATTCTCCCATATGAAAATATAGTATATAAACATAGAGGATGTCAATATAAATTCTTGAAAATCTGGGGTGAGTGGTGCTCCTCACCTCTTGCCTCTTTCAGCGTGGGCGACCTTAGAGAATCCTTACCACTTCAAGTAGGAGGGATCTGAGATCTATATGACCGGGTATTTTGATGCCCTAGATGTGAGAATGGAGCTTGATCCTGGTAAATAACTGCGACCTGTATGTCTATAGAGTCACAAATAAGTGTGACACTGACCTGCCTGCGTGCAGTGAATATTTGGAGTCTCCTGTGACTCGCCTTCATGTATAAATGTAAATTGCAAACTCTTGTTTCTAATGTGTATTCATGGTATGCAGGAATGTTAATGTTAATGTCATTATTTTGTTTCCATTTGCTGATGATTTTTGTATGTACTTTTACAATAAACCGAGTTTAAAAAAAAAAAATAATACATGAACGATGCCTGTCCTGCACTCACATAGATGTTGGGGGAAATGAGCTGTGATGAGACAACATGAGCTCCTTCCTTACCCAGCGTGCGGCAACGGGTGTATATAGACTCCTCCTCCCCTGTCTCCTCCAATCCAGTGCCACAGAGCACAAGATTGAAGGAGGAGTCTAGATACACACGCTGCTGCACATGCGCTGTGTGAGGATGGAATTTATCTAAGAACTAATGATACTGTCAGTCTAAGTGTGGTGAGGGGGGCCTGCGGGCCCCCTGGCTTAAAAGCCCGGACGCAATTGTGACCGCTGCGACCCCAATAGCTACGCCACTGCACCTAATGTCCTATATTGAGCACATTGAGTAAACATACACAGTGCAGGAAGAAAAAGTAAGCGAACCCTTACATTTAATAACTTTTAGATCCCCATTAGCAGCAATCACCTCCACCAATTGTTTCCGATAGCTGCAAATAAGCTTGGCACAACATAGAAGAGGAATTTTAGATCATTCCTCCTTAGAAATGTGTTTGAGTCCATTAATATTTCTGGGATGCCTTGCATGCACAGCCTTCTTCAGGTCATGCCGCAGCATTTCGAAAGGCTTAAGGCCAGGACTCTGACATAGATATTCCAAAACACAAATCTTCTTTTTCTAACCATTATTTAGTTGATTTACTTGTGACTTACTTGTGTGCATTGATTATTAGTAATCAATGCTGAAAGCCAGTTATATTGAATAGGGTTCACTTACTTTTTCTTGAAATGGTATGTGCCTCTATAATATGGAGCAGCAGAGGCTCAGTCTATGTGTGGCAATTACCTGATATGCTTCTTGACCTCACTGATGGTTTAATAGTCTGTATTTTATATTCATTCTACAAATGCTGTAATAGAAATAAACTCTCTATGCACTGGCTGCCTGCTCAGCTTTTGCTTGACTTGTGTTATACATAGCAGCCAATCTGGAGAGTCAGATTTGCAGTGGGGAGGGAGAAAAAGGCAGCCTGAACCAATGATGAGACAAAGGGCGTGTCTCAGACTCCTTGTAGTCCATGCCGCTAAGCTATAGTCACAGATCAAAGCTTTGTCCTAATAGAGCTAAGCCAAAAAGCAGAAGGAGTCGGGAGGAAATATTGACTTACATATAATTTTTGCTCTCACCATCGGATATTAGCTTTTAAGTTTATTGCCGTCAAACCATTTAAAGATTTACAGAAAAGAAAATTATCCTGATTTACCAGAACAAGAAGTAATCCAAAGATAGTCCTAGATGAATGCAAGAAAATTTGCATTCACATGCTGCTATGGATACCTATGTTTCGTAAATGTGCCTCTCATATGGGCTGTTATGTGCAGATGGACATCGCCACAGCCTTTGGGAACTCTATTTATTAAAACATCTATTCTCTGAGTTGTTTCCAGTCATATAAATTTAGTTATTATTGGTAAAGGAATAAGAACATCACAACTCTGAGTGTTTGATTTTATAATTTTGTTCTTTTATATGAGAATTTTTGAATTTATTCATCTTAAGTTCTGACATTGTATCTGACATTTTCTATTTATTACCATCTATAGGAATCAAGACAAAATGGTAATTAAACCTAGAGATAAAATCTAATTATCATAAAAGTTTAAAGTACAAGGAACCTATAAGATCATTTAGTGAAACATATAACATTCTCTGACTTTTTATAATCTCTAGATTTTTTCTAACTGCCTTTGTCCACACAGTCTAATTCTCCCTAATTCTGCATAAACTTTTTGTATAGATCTTTATGGCTTGACTCTCACTCAGAACTAGAACACTGACATTTCTGAAGACATGGTGGGTCCCGAGAGACGTGAAAAAGACCTGCACGCTCTGCAACAGAACACTTTCTACATCATATAATGGTGTGTCAGAACCCATAAACCCATCGAGGATTCTGTTCATCACTGGTTTTCATTTCGGCTTGCGCATAAGTGATGCCATGTCCTGAGGAGAGGTGATAATCTGTTATCGCAGATTGCTTAGAGGCTCTAAATAATAAAAAGCTCTTCTTTTTACTTGCGTATTAATACTACTGTCTACAGTTGCCCACTGGGCTTATGAAAACGAGAAAGAGCAGCAAAGAAGTGATGAAACAAGGACATACAATATTGTAAAATTGTTACATTTCATTTCATTCAAAAATAGAATTTTGTAGTGCTCACCTTGAGCCTTTGGTCTTTAGCTCTGTTCTGATGAGGCTCTATTTATGTCAAGGCCTAGAGAGTAAATGTGTTTTCCAAGAATTTTAGAACTTAACTGTTTAGCTTAAATGTTTATAAAATGTTTTACGCTGTAAAATAGAATAACTGATGGTTCCTTAAGCAGCTAATTAAAATTAATTAATTAAAGAGTTATGACAGTTATATAAGGGGTTGCCCCAACAGGACAACCTCTTGTTCAGATGCTCTATTAAGCCCCATCATATAGGATGTCCCCTGCTTGGCCAGAACAGATAGATACTCTGCAAGGATTGCTCCCGCTCCTATAACCTCCCCCCCCCCCCCATTGTGGCTGCCCTTCTAACTATTCCACATATAAATTAATAGTGGTGCTCCATAAAGGTTCCGAAGAAGAGTCTAAATTTTAAATTATATTCAAGGGCTGCTCAACTAGAAGCCAACAGTCCTCTTGCAGCTTGAATTTACTTGCCCATGTGACACACAGGGCACAAGGAGGCAGTTGAGGCTAATGCCCAGAAGTGCAGTTAATATGACTAAAGCACAGTAACTAATTTTTTATTACCCAAGCAGCAGGAAATTCAGGAAATCCTCTACCTTGCTACGCCACTGTGGCATCGCCCCTTTTGGGAAGCACGCCTTCTACTTACTAAGGTGGCGAGGGGGGGCGTAAAATGCCTGAATGCTAGAAGAAATGCTAGCACAGGCTTCCAGTATCCGTAGTTTCAGTTGCTGCACATCTCGTATCTTCACAGCATAGACAATTGTCTTCAGATGACCCCAAAGATAAAAGTCTAAGGGGGTCAGATCGGGAGGCATTTCTTCTGCGGTGTCTCTATCAGTGTGTGAAGAGTGGGAGAAGAGGGTTGCATTGACAATCCAACACAATGGGCAGCACTTTGAACACATTTTATAAGTGGTCAGAAACTTGTAAATAACTCATGAAAGAATAAAGTAACGTTAAAACCAAGCACACCATTGTTTTTCTTGTGAAAGACTTTAAAATGGCTGCCATGGTCAACACCCAGGTTGAAAAGTTTCCCCCCTCCCATATACTAATGTGCCACAAACAGGAAGTTAATATCACCAACCATTCCCATTTTATTTAGGTGTATCCATATAAATGGCCCACCCTGTAGATCCTTTGTCATCATACCCTAGGCAGTAGCCTTGCCCATCTCCCTCTGGACCCAGACATGACTGGATACAATGTGTAGATCTCTGATTAATTTAATGGCTGCATTTGAAGCTCTCATAATGTTTTAAGTTTTCCACCAGTTGTCTAACCTGCACTGGACCAAATGCCCCCAGGTCTCTCCCTGAATTAAATTGCATGGATGCATGTAACATGTAATCCGTATTTTTCTATATATAACATTTATTATCCTCAATCTTGTCCGTGAATTTATGTATTCAGGACAATAGAGGGTAGTTTTACAAAAGCAAGAAAGCACAGCCCAAAAAATGAAGTAATTTTCTTCCTTATAATACTCTGTTACTCGTATACTATATGCATATTTTATTTTGACTTAAACATGCTCTGTCACCACATTATAAGTGCCCTGTCTCCTACATAAGGAGATGGGCGCTGTAATGTAGGTGACAGTAATGCTTTTTATTTAAAAAAACAATCTTTTTTCGCAAAGTTAGGAGTGATTTAAGTTTATGCTAATGAGCTTTCTTAATGCCCAAGTGGGCGTACTTTTACTTTTGACCAAGTGGGCGTTGTACAGAGGAGTGCATGACGCTGACCAATCGGCATCATGCACTTCTCTCCATTCATTTACACTGCACTAGCGATATAGATATATCGCTATGTGCAGCCTCATACACAAACCCTAACATTACTACAGTGTCCTGATAATGAATACACATGAAATCCAGACTGGACGTCATGTGTACTCAGAATCATGACACTTCTGACTCTTTTTTGTGAGATTCCAGCAACGGATACGAAATCTCGCGAGATCTTGGAGCTAAACGAGATTTGGTTTCAATTGCCTGAATCTCACAAAAAAAGAGTCAGAAGTGTCAGGATTCTGAGTACACATGACGTCCAGGCTGGATTTCATGTGTATTCATTATCAGGACACTGTAGTAATGTTAGGGCTTGTGTATGAGGCTGCACATAGCGATATATCTATATTGCTAGTGCAGTGTAAATGAATGGAGAGGAGTGCATGATGCTGATTGGTCAGCGTCATGCACTCCTCTGTACAACGCCCACTTGGTCGAAAGTAAAAGTACGCTCACTTGGGCATTAAGAAAGCTCATTAGCATAAACTTAAATCGCTCCTAACTTTGTGAAAAAAGATCGTTTTTTTAAATAAAAAGCATTACTGTCACCTACATTACAGCGCCCATCTCCTTATGTAGGAGACAGGGCACTTATAATGTGGTGACAGAGTCTCTTTAAGGGATATGTAAGATATGTCATAAATGTCAGATAGATGCGGGTCCCACCTCTGGGACCCGCACATATCTCTAGAACGGGGCCCCCTAAACCCCGTTCTCCCGCGTTCTGTGTTGCGGCAGAAGCAGGTGATTCCCGAACATGAATTAGGAAGAGCTACGCTGTTTCTGTAAGTCCATGGAACTGAATAGTAGTTGCGTTAACAGCGTAGCTCACATGCTACGCTGCTTTCGTAACTACCATTCACCACTACGGGAGACACAGAAACAGCGTAGCTCAGCGAGCTACACTGTTTTCGTAACTCCCGACTGTATAGTCAGGAAGTGGCCGGGGAGGCAGAGGGAGCAGAAAAAGGTAGAACGGTGTTTAGGGGGCCTCATTCTAGAGATAGGTGTGGGTCCCAGAGGTGGAACCTACATCTATCTAACAAGAGAATCAATGGCTTCCCTTTTTGGCTTATTTTTAGGTATTTGTTATGTCACAAAATATTCTGGTGTATACTGTACAACAGGCTATTGAGTATTTTTGAACATAGGGGTCAACTCCATCAATGCTAATATGTCAAAATTGTACATTATGCCTAAAAATCTTAATGAGTAGTAGTTAACATAATGGGCAATGAAAATGAGAACACCATGTTCTATAAATAAATATAGAGCAAAGAAAGAGATCAGATCTCAAAGGAGAGAAAGTTTAACAAAGACGTATCCAGAGATCATATCCACAGATACATTTGAATAATAATGAATAATACAAAATAGGATTAAAAATGGAACAAATTAAAGATAAAACCTCGATGTCAGTAACAAAGGGATTATATAAACATTTTCAAAAGCCTGTGGTGCTAAAAGGGAGTCTAAAATCTAAAAATTGTTAATTGATGTGTCACAAAATTAAAACTAAGCAGTTAAGTAGCAACTGAACATGACAGGCGAGGGATGGGACAGTTTTTCTAGGGTTCAGATAAGGATAGTTATCAATGTAAATCAGATTGCCTTGGATCCAGGAAAATTTTAAAGGAGTATTCTAGTGTGCAGCACTCGGTAGTTTCCATAACTCCCATAGCGTTTGTATGTATTCATGCACAACCACTGCTCACCGTCCATAAAAACTCCCCATCTCCATGGTCATGCGGTTGGGTATCCAGTGCTCAGACCCGCACTCATCTTACATTTATTACATCTCCAGTGGATAGGTGGAATTCCCCTTTAACTAGTTATACAAGACCAAAATAATGTGTAGAATTGCTTTCTTTCACAGGCTGCTTATGTTTCTCCAACTGTAGTGTAATGAGTGGTATTAGTTGACTTACAATGGCGAGAGTACATTCACTTCAATTGTTGCTGTTTCAAACAATTTGAAGAGTTTGCAGGGGGACACAATGATCCCCAGTAATCATCCCACATTTCTAAATTAGGAGTGGTAGCATAGGATATTCTCTATTGTGTCATGCAGTCTTAGAAACATCAGATGTACAACTTTTGGACACCTCTAAAATTTTAAGGACCAATTCATACTTTGAGGCAATGTAAACCTTTAAAGTAGTTATTATTATTTTAATAAAACTATGTATTATGTGATTTTATGCAACTTTTAAATAGGCTTTTATTTTTTACTTTTTAAGATACAGGGTCTATGTATCCTGTATACATTAAAGCTGTATCTTGCCGTCAAAGCCAAATCCGTCAGGTCAGCTGGACTGACTGCTGGGCTGAAAGCTAGTCCTGCGTGTCTCTGACATTAAGAATCCAGCTGATATCGATCACATCTAAGTTCATGAACTTATAAGTGATAACAACTAGATCCTGTGTGTATGTCACGTCTGTGGGGTATGTGACCCCACTAGGCTTCTCTGCTGTAGCGGAGTAGCAGCTGGCCAAACAATAGTCAATGATAATCTCTAGGACAAGAGTACCTGAATAGAAGACTTGGCAAAAACTTGGCTTGGCAGACAATTGGTACAGACGACACTTGGCACAGATGACATTTGGCACAGACGACACTTGGCACAGATGATGAACTCGACTCCGACATTAGACTTCGCACTGGAACAGACACAATTACTGGATACAGGATACGGGAACATGGGATAAAGGATACAACTAAGGGACTATTTGCAATAACAAAACATGGGCAGACACAACAAAGCTCAGGAAAGGAGGAAGAGGGCAGAGTCCTTTTTATAATCCAGGGTGCGTTGGGATTTTGTAGGGAGCGTATTACAGGTGCACGCGCGTGCTCGTTCCCTGCCTTAAAGAGCCAGCATGCGCACCTGTAATACGCTCCCTACCCAGTCCCAACGCATCCCTGGATTATAAAAAGGATTCTGCCCTCTTCCTCCTTGCCTGAGCGTTGTTGTGTCTGCCCATGTTTGTTACTGCAACAGGTCCCTTAGTTGTATCCTGTGTCTTGTGTTCCCCTATCCTGTATCCCGTATCCAGGAAAGACAGTAGAGCAGTGCAGCCACGTGTGCTGGCGTTTCTCAGGAGGGAGAGGCTGGCTAGAGTTTAGAGTTTGGTCTGCAGTCGCGGCCACTGGAGGGTAAGTGATGCCGGCGGCCATTACAGTGTCAGAGACGGGCAGGAATTGCCCTCAGTCGAGCCATCAGTCCTGCTGACCTGGCAAATCCAGCTATGATGGTAAAATACAGGTTCTGTGTATACAGGACACATAGAAGCTGTATCTCAAAAAGTAAAAACATTTTTAATAAAAACCTATTTAAAAGTTGCAAAAAAAATCACATAATACATAGTTTTATGGAGAAAAAATACTTCAAAGATTTACATAGCCTTTAGGCCATGCTGTTCTACTGACTTTAGTACATATAGATAAATCATGAGAGATAGCAGGAGATGACCGTCATGGCCATTTTCTTTTGCACTTCACATTCTACTAAAATGTAGCCATGGTGTTTTTTATCCACAATATATGATATACAGGGTTTAAATCTTCTGAAAATCTACCATCACATAAAGTTGTGAATTCCGAGCCACGAATCTTTCTAGAGGTGATCTACAGTATGCCTTAGTCCCACTGGGCTTCATATTTGAAAGCTTTAGGGTATCCATAATCCGCTAACCATAGTTACCGTGTTACACTGTAATTTTGGTTCATAGAGTTCCACTGGCGACTTTGAATCAATGCAGTTTCAGTGACGGTATTCTTTTATATTACCAGAATCATGGTATTAATTTGACACATATGCTATGATCAGATGTCTTGTGAACTGAAAAATCATGCATACTTTTAAGGGGAAAAATATCTTGTTAATAGCAAGATTGACATTTTGAGTTACAGGTCCTACTTTCTGTTGTACATCCCATTCAAAACCATTTATTTATATATTTAAATTGATATAATCGATCTTGATTATTTATTTAAATATTTCGCGTTTTTTTAACATTTCTGTCCTCTCTGAATACGCAATTTTCTAAATGAATGTGGTATAACAGAATTGTAATTAAAACACATTTGGAAAATGTACTGAAGGTATTTATTTGCATTCAAACCCGTACAACTACTTAATTTCCCCTTTCGATGTGTGAATATCTACATAATGCAGAGCTGTATAATTATACATTGCTATGTCTAGCAGCTCGTGCCTCCTTTATTCTTTACGACTACTTTCATGTACTCACCTTCCCTCTGCCCCTACGACTGCAATTCTATAAAGATGTCAAACAGGAATAACAGATTAAGCCAAGGGAGACAAAGGTGGCATAGAACAAAATCACAGCAGCGCCGGAATAGGGTGTGTGTGTGTGTATAGCCACAGTAGCAGCTTCAAGGTGGTGATAAATGATCCCAGCCTGGACATACTTTTATAGTATCTGTCTATGTATTCTTCCACATTTCCGATGATAAATGGTAGTGCTTCCAAGGCAATACAAAGGACTCTACATATGATACATAGGACAAATTCGTGCTCTATGTATCAAGGCTAGATACGTTAATGAAGATTATTTATCACCCAGAATACACTGCACATGGAACATCCCCAGATTTATACAACATATGTTCATCTCTTTTATGGTATGAGTAAAAATAAGTGCACTCTTTCATTCGAGAGAATGGGTTACACTTGTTATATGTGCCCAGCGATGTTCGGAGAAGATAGAAGACAGAAAATTAATGAGGGCGGGAGTAAGACGTAAGAGTCATAAAGAGCGAGAAAATTAATGAGTGCATAAAAAAGAGAATTAATTGCACAACAAGGCAATGAGACAGAGAGAGGGAGCTCAAGAAGGGACTGACAAAAGGAAATAGAGAAATAAAAGAGATTAACCGCTAATTCCCTTCGCAGTTCCCTAATCCTTTACAAAGTGCCAATTTTTATTTTTTTTCTTTCCCTTCTGCTGTTTTAGAAAAAGAACTGATGGTAGATAACAGTTATCTATGCAGCGCTATAATAAACAAGAGACATTACAAGGACAAGTGATTGGTAGTAGGTGGCACATTGAATATCATTTTTGTTTTGCAGCACTGGGGTTCTGGGTTCAAATCCAACCAAGAACAACATTTGCATTGAGCTTTCATGTTTGAAGGTTAACTCTGGGTACTCCAGTTTCCTTCCAGACTCCATAAACAGGGACTGATGTGAGTGATGATAACCTATGTATCACACGGAGGAATACGTCGGCGCTATATAAGTGACAAAAAAAATAAATAAATATGTTCATGATTTTTAATACATGTGTTTGTTTTTGGTGGTCAGTGGTGAACCATGCTCAGTAAAGCCCTTTGTATGAACAGCCAAGAGGAACGGGGGAATGAATGTGACTACTGCTCTCAGCATATCCATGGCTCAAAAAGCCATCTATTTCTCGCAGATTCATCCACTTACCTAACAAACTTCAACAACATGTTGAAGGGCTTTACTTACCCAATAATATATGCATAGAGCCCTTTATTTAACAAGAATATAGACGTAAAGGGTTATCTCTCTAAAAACATTGATGGCAAATTGCTAACATACACCATCAATGTCCAACCAGTGGGTGTCCAACTCTTATGACCTCTATGGCTCCTGTCAGCTTTCCTAAGTTTTTTTAGATTGCATAGAAGCTCTGACCATGTGGTCTCAGAAAAAACCCAAAAGCAGAGTGTAGAAGAGTCAAAGGGGCACAATGCAGATTTATCTCTGCTACCACTTAATTCTAGAGTTAGAAAAAGGTCCTATCAGAGGGACCCCAACCATATGCCATAAATGTCATTAGTAATAGAATGATATCAGGTTTAAGTTAAGCTGGTCATAGATGTAAATATTTTCCTTAAATATGATTAGAGTAACACATTTTGGGAATAGGTAAATATGAATAGATATTTACCATAATATGAACCATTTTTCACATTAAAAATTGCTTGGGAAATATCATCTTTGCACTACACCATGTGTATTGTATGTAAATTCTATAATCATAGCATGTACAACTAAAACGCAAAATTTTTTGGCAGCATAATAGATCATCTCCTACCCACTGTTCTTTAGGTGTTGCATTATGAGAGTGGCAGCTTTCAGAACAGCCATTTATGTCATCATGTCAGAAGGGAAACTACCATACCTATTCTACATGCTCAGCTTTATACAAATGTTAATGCAGAAGTAAAAACATGTAATCAGCATCACATATGTTTCACAACTGTAAAAAAACAAAACAGGACAGATGGTTTGGGGGTATGATAGAGGAGCAGCTAAAAGCTACTAAAAAACTTGCATCTTCTTTCCAGATAAAGGTTCCTCGAAGGGCAACCTTACCATGTGTGCTGATTAGGTAGGGTTGCCAATTTGCATGTAGGTGTAAGGATACCCCATCCAAATTTAAATTGATAATAATGGGTTGACAAAATTTCTTAAGTAAATTTGTAGAGCAGGGACCTAGACCAGGGGCAGGTAGCTCAATAGTCTGGCATGAGGAAGTGCAAGGGTCAGACTTGTATAGAAATGCAACAGGGTGAGACCAATCCAGCTATCAAGGCAAATAATCCAGGAAGGCAAAAATCAAGAGAAGCTAAACATGAGATTCAGCAATGGAGCTGTCTTACATTCCTAATAGTTCAATGAGAATAGATTCTGCCGGGGGTTGAATCCTTAAATCTGCTGAATGAACACTTTCTCTCCAGAAGCGTTTACAGAGGCAAAGCCAACTACCTGCTCTCTTGTTGTCTGGTTCTCTGGGGCCATCAACCTTTGTAAGATCCACCCCTCTTCTAGGATATGGTGCATCTTTTGCAGTGGAAGCTTGCCCAGATTCTCCGCCTCAGCTTGACGCGACGTGGTCATCTCTACTTTTCCCGTCAACGCAGCCGCGATCAGCCCTCCTTTCGGTTTAGCCACACAGTCCTCCAGCCCCTACGGGTCATCTACCCATTACCAGTATGCGGCTGGCCAGCAGCATCTCAGAGTCTACTATTTTTGTCCTGGGCCGCAACATCCTCCCAACTACACCAAGTTGTAAAGGTTGGGGCCCGGATGGTGCACGGCCCTGGAAGGGTGTTAGACAAGTTTTATTTTAAATTTATTGTTACTTCATGTAATAGATATTAAATGTGCATGCAGGGTTCTCAGAAAATGCTTTAGCTAACAAAAGGTTAAATATGTTATATTCTTAAGTGTGTAAGTCGGTTGGATTTCTTAATAAAGATTGCAATCTCCAGAGGAAGTCCAACGTGGCCTAATCTCATTCTGAAGTGTAACATTTCATATGACAGGAAAGCCACAAATGGTTTTCAGTTGGTATATGTGTATATAAACCTATGCTTATGTAATGAAGGCAGACAACTGCTGATTTCGACTTGTCTCCTCATCGATGAGAATAAAACTCTTATTGGGATGAAAACTTGAATCATTATTGATAAGTATGGAAAATTCTTCTAACATCTTGGTCCTTCGAAGCCGGAAACCAATATTTCCAGACCCTCGTCCACCCGAGGACTGTACACCGTGCACGGGGTGAGTCATCAAAATACTCACTTAATTCAAAGACCTCCGGTTAAATTACCGTTAAAAAGAGGCCAGTCATACGGAGGGACGAGGTGTGGAATGACGGTTTTTAAAAGAACATAGTAAGGAGAATTGAGGATTCGAGTTTTCATCTGAATAACGGTAATATAATTTTGTATATATGTGTTTTTATTATTTTTCATATTTAGATGTTATAAGGTTATGTGATAAAAAAACAAAAAAAAAAGATAACGTAAAAAACCTGAGTTGGAACTTAGGTACTAAGACTGGGTCTTAGTTATATTAAGCAGAGGTCTTAATATAAAAACCTGGGAATAGTGGTTCTCGAGGTTAGTAGTCCATAGCCTATGTGAGAAGGCTACAGGTAATAAATAACTCCGTGCAGCACGTAAAAGATAAAGTACTTGGAGATTTGGAGGATCTCCTATAGAATAAGTATTATGATTATTTCTTATAGAGTATTATGATTGTTTGTTAGAGTATTAGGATTATTTGTTTTATAAAGCTTAAGATCGTGACTAAAAGTATTGAATGATTGAGATAAACTAAATCCAAAGTTAAAGAAAGATAAAGACTTTCAAACTGTGGTGTAAAGACACATCCAGGACATCTGCTGCGGGTCTGACCAGCCTCTTATTGTCTCTGGACGCCCCTGACACCAGAAGTTTTAAGGTAATCAAGTATTTCTTTGGTGCAGTTGAAAGAAATGGTTGTTCTAGATGAAACATATATGAGACTCCTTGACTGTGAAGAATGAATGTATGAGGGTTAAATAAATAAAACCCTGTGTGTATAAGGGAGTCCAATTAGGAATGGTCCTTTGTAAAATTGTTACAAGGATAAATCAGTAGGAAAAATACTGTTAAAACACCCAGGAACATGAAGTATATGACTGATCAGCATAATACTTGTAAATATTGTTGTGTTTTGTGTGTGTACTGTGAAACTTTGGTGAAAATACCTTGTGGTCAAGATATATGAGTTATACAGAAATATAGAATATGATAGTAGGTTTTGTTATTCATATCGAATTTGTCTGTTTGTTAATCGTTAATCATGTGTCTTGTCTAAATGTGATAAAAGTGAGAGTTGAGACAGTGTTTCACATTTTCGTGTCGTGGTCACCTTGGGTGAGCGACATTACTGTCTTGGGACTGTGTTTTCGTAAGCAGCTCTAGGCGTGTAGAGTGCAGCGAGTCCTACAGTCCAGGGAGAATAACGTTTTGGTGCAGCGAACACTGTTATTCAATATTCCCAACTGACCATCAAAATTCTACAAGACTCTTTGAATGAGATCAAATTAGAGTCAGATCATAGAACCGAGAACAAATAGAATAAAGGGATAAATTAATATTAGTAAGTCAAATTGTCACGTAGCAAAAAGATGGATTAACATCTATTGAAAATATTAGAAAAGAACAAAGGCACACCAAATTGTTTTAGAATGTTTTATTCTGATTGTATGTTTGGATTAATGTGGCTATTTCTACTGAAGGTTGGAGAATAGTCAAAATAATTGATATAGGATACAAAGTTAATCAAATCTTTTAATATAAAAAGTGCTCGTAAGACGCCTATTCTAGAAAAAAGAAAATAAACTATTTAGGTGTCCATTAAATAGAGAGACATATACTAAAATTGCTAAATTAGATTTCCTTTCAAAAGGACACTGCTTGTAACATGTGTAACGTATCAGGAACAGCTTCAACATGTTGTTGTTTGTGTTAAAAAGTATTAAATATTCCTTTAGAAGGGGATGTTAAGTATATGCACAAATTAGATGTGGTGAATGTACAATGATGATGATGATAAAGGTGTGGCAAATTTGGATTTAAAAGGACTTTGAGGGTAATTGAATGTTATAATTTAGTGAAGGAAAAAGAGAAGTGTGGTTTTGATTGTGTAAGACGATGGTTGGAAGATTCTCACAAAGGGGAACAAGGTAGAAGGTTGACAGAATGTTAAAATGATAAGGAATGTTAAAGAAGGTTGTTTATATAGTTCAAGATGAAAAACTTTCATAGAACAAAATGCTGGCTGGTTGAAAGACCATGAAATGATCGGAAAAGCAGAACTATAGAAGAGTGTGTCAATAAATGTTGATATGTATAGCATGTGCATAAAATAATAGCATTCAATAATAGTGACTGTAGTAGTGATAAAGAGTAATACAGATAGGTACATTGCAATGAGTAAGGTGGATGAGAACGAGAAGTCTGATGTAGACGTGTATACAGGGTGTGTCCCCGTGTATACAGGGTGTTTGTTGCAGACTAGTCTGAGGAGGAAATGAAATTGTGTACTGTTTGATGTGAGATGTTTTTCTCAATCCAGATTAAGAACTGAATTAATTGAATTTCAAATTATTATTATATGTAAAATTAGTGTGTAAAAAGTTCTAGAACATTGAACTAAAGTACAAGATTGTGTAAATAGACTGACTTTTTAAGTAATTAATTAAAGTTAGCTGTATAAAATCAAGTTTTAAATACAGTTTCCTTAATGTACGAATTTGTAAATGACAAAGACTTGTTTGATATGGAACATGAGTCTGATTGTCACAGTTTAATGTAACTTGACGCCCAAGGGTTACCAGGTGTCACTGATGTACCTCTGACTAACTATGATGTTCAGTATTTTGTAGACGGATCCAGATACTGGAATGAGCAGACGGGACATTTCACCACCGGGTATGCAGTAGTCCAGGAAGGTAAGACAGTGCTGAAAAAGTCACTGCCCTCCAGCAGCTCTGCCCAGGAGGCAGAACTCATGGCACTCGCAGAAGCATGTAAGTTGGGCACAGGTAAAAGGGTGAATGTCTATATAGACTCAAGGTACGCCTTTGGAGTCTCAAGATTATGACACAATATGGCGAGTAAGAGGCTTTCTGACTGCAGCAGTCAAACCAATACAACACTGGTTTGCACCTGGATTTCAGAACGCAGCTGCTCAACATGTAGAGGGTTGCCTGACATGCGTCAGACACAACCCCGGTAAAATGATAAAAACACCCAGTAAGCACACGCCTTGCCTTGATTACCTCTTCCAGCGACTGCAGGTGGACTACATACAGCTACCCAAGTTAGGTGTATATGAATATGTCCTCGTATGTACTGACGTGTTTTCAAATTGACCTGAGGCATGGCCAGAGACCAAAAAACATAGCTAAAAACACTGCTAGGAAAATACTCAGTGAAGTAGTATGCTGATATGGGGTTCTGAAGTAATCGAGAGTGACAGAAGAACCCACTTCATAGGAGAAGTATTAGGGCATATACTTACTAGTCTCGGCATCACACAGGCATTCCATACACCATATTACCCAAGAAGGTAAACATCTAGATGAAGGAAGAAAGCCAGTGATACTCCAAGCACCGAAACCTCTGACAAAAAGACAAATGATGTCCTTTTTGGGTATGACTAACTTCTGCAGGAGTTGGATATGCTGATATTACAGGACCATTAATGTCTTTGATTTATGAAGAGGATTTTTTTTCAGATAAAACAGGTTCTTGTAGGATCTTCAGTGCTTGGACTAACTGATTATTTAATAAAAACAACAAAGAATTTTTTTTTTAATTCAAACTGTTGATTGTAAAAATGGATACATGACTTCAGTGCTAACACAGGAGTATGGGGGAAAGGATAGACCTCTAGCTTACTACTCATCAAAACTCGACCCTGTAGCTAGAGCTACCTCCATGTGTTCAATCAGTTGTAGCCGCCACAGATGCTATAAGAGCTTCCATCACATTAGTGTTATTTATGATAGAAAGATGTACCACTTTAAATTTTTCGACCTTGATGTCTACTGCGGAGGATGGTGAACCACTTGATTGCCGATCCTCCATAGCAGAAAGAGTGTTACCAAGATCAAATCTTAAAGATATTCCACTACTAGATAGTGATCTCATACTGTTTGTAGATGGATCTTGTAAGAACAAATACATCCTACCCAGCAACTTATTCAGATGTGCAGTTATATTGAGCCATGGGACAAGCCATGTCTCAACAGGGGGGATGGTAGAGATCATATATAAAGTGTTCACGGCATATGGCTTTACTAACTACTCTAAAAAAAATAATTTTAGTTTAACTTGTTTAACATGCGCCAAATATAATCTACAGGGGAATGTAAGACCAAAAAGAGAACAGTTCCCAAATCCACAATATCCATTCTAACACATTTGTATGGATTTCATTGAAGTTGTTTTTGCTTCCTAAGATATTTGGAATACGTATAAGGGTGTTAATTTGAATCTCAGAGTATGCAAGAAGAAATTTGGTTTGAGACACTTGTCAGATAAAACGTATGGTATCTGTGAATATTTCTGTGAGTAGAAGATGTTACAGATAATCAGCTCAGATCAAGGTACAAATCCTGCTGAAAAGGGTAACAACAAGTGTGACATAAAATGTACCCAGTAACTACATATTATCTATGTGCCCCGTCCAGAGGGACAGAGAAGTTTTTCTTATAAAGGTGTTTGTTTGATTTGATGTACAAGACTTGTCAATGAACTGATGAGACCCAAACATGAGAGGTGATAGCATGAGATTGGTGATAGAATTATTTTCTTAGTTGAGACCCTATTGTTTATATTGTCTGAGGTTTATATTTAGAATGTATGTAAATATGTCACGGTATTGTGAATAACAACTTGAGGTGTTTTATGTGGAGTTATGAGGTGAAGGTCACTGGTTGTTGTCACTCATATGTAAGAAGTACATGGCAGCAATGAGAGCCCGGAGGTTATGTGACCTGGGTGTCTTTAGGTTTGAGAAAGATGCTGCCCACGACCGGTTATATCTGCAGGGGTAAAAGTCCCATTAGGACAGTAAGTGACAGTGCGACAATTATGACCAATATGTACCGTGGAGGAGAAGTTTGGATTATTGAAAATGTTAGTAGGTTTAGCAGTAAAGAATGCTCATAATGTAGAGAAAGTGGCCGACAGATTGAACACTGCTCCCTTGGCATTTGCCAAGTAGTTGGCTCAACCTGTTGCCATTGTATAGACCTTTTTGGCATTATGCAGGATAGAGCAAGCTAAGAAAATAAAGTCCGTAAGGGGGATAAGCCCTATTTTAAGTACCTGGCTTGGGTACAAAATGTCCTAAAATAAACAAAAGGTGGGAAAAATGAAAGTGATTAAAATAATGTTTAGATTAATTTATTTTGTGCAGCAGTCATCTTGTCTGGAGACCCCGTCTTGTTCTTATGTAGTGAATAAGAAAGACATTGTTCCTTTAAGACAATTATATTAATGCTGATTTCGCATGTTATTAAAATAGTTATTTTTGACCTTAGTTCTTATGCGAAACTCAAAGGGAAGAATTATTATTTAGTGATTATTGATGTATTCACCAAATGTGTAGACTATTTGTAATACCGCAGTTACATCCATTCTCTAGGATGGATGAAGAGTTTGATTTTACACTTGCTGAATTTATGGCAAAAATGCTAACCAACAAGGAAGTTTCTATCTCTAATTGTATTCCAGGTGTACCTATACCTGAACCTGAACCTGTGAAGCCAGGAAATTGGATAATAAGATAAATTGACATTAGAAACAGGTTACAGTGATAAACATGAATGGTTAGTCTGGATGAGATACACTGCAATCCAAAATAATAGAACTAACTGTATCGCTTGTGCAAAAGTCAGGCCTCATCTGGCTACTATATCTTTAATGCTATCAGATAAGGAGAACCCACAATGTCTGCAATGCATGTTATCTTTTATATAATGCATCATATAATCCAGGTGATGTAAGACATTCTCTTTATTGTACCCACCTGTGGGGAGAGATGAAATCCCTCCCTTAGTAGTGGCTTACCCAGGCAACTACACCTGCTTTCTGAGGAATGGGCAAGGTAAGAAAGTAGGGAACCTCACTGAACAATTTTGTGACCGATAATGGTAATTACTCCTCTAATTGGTTTACCAACCAGACAAGGGCAAGGACTGATCTCTGGTGGCTATGTGGAGAAAGGAAGGCCAAATGGCAGGGAAGCTGTACTCTGGTTCAGATTCTGATGCCATTCGACTTGTTTTTAGCACCAGAGTTTCAGAGAAGGAGAAAACGCCCTGGAGACTATCTGAATCGCTATAAGCGGTAGATCCCTGGAAGTTCCTTTGACCATAGAATATACATAGATGAAGTACGAGTACCCTACGGGGGGCCAAATGAGTTTAAGGCCCAAAATCAGATTGCATCAGGCTGCGAGTCTGTACTTTTCTGGTGGTCTACGATAAATAAGAATGTCGACTGGATTATTATATTTATTACAATCAACAGAGATTTGTTAATTTTACCAGAGATGCAATAAAGGGCATTGCAGATCAGTTGGGACCTATATCTTTAATGACATGGCAAAATAGAATAACCCTGGATATGTTACTAGCAGGAAAAGGGGGTGTCTGCAAAATGTCTGTTGTACTTTTATTACCAATAATACAGCTCCTGATGGCAGTATTACCAAGGCATTGGAAGGACTCAATTCCCTGTCCGAAGAGCTTGCAGGAAAACTCCAGAATAAATGACATCTTCACCACATGGATTGAGGGGTAGTTTGGAAAATGGACTGGCCTGGTAACATCTGTACTCATGACCATTGCCGTTGTTGCCAGTATATTGACTGTTTGTCGATGCGACACTCTGCATAAGAGGATTGATCCAAAGATTAATTGAGACCTCAGTAACAAAGACAATGTGCCAAGAGATTCAAAAGAAGAGAACCTGTCCTGGATAATCTTACAGATCATGTCTACATAAATTTATAAGAGGAGGGAATGTTAGACAAGTTTTATTTTAAATTTATTGTTACTTCATGTAATAGATATTAAATGTGCATGCAGGGTTCTCAGAAAATGCTTTAGCTAACAAAAGGTTAAATATGTTATATTCTTAAGTGTGTAAGTCGGTTGGATTTCTTAATAAAGATTGCAATCTCCAGAGGAAGTCCAACGTGGCCTAATCTCATTCTGAAGTGTAACATTTCATATGACAGGAAAGCCACAAATGGTTTTCAGTTGGTATATGTGTATATAAACCTATGCTTATGTAATGAAGGCAGACAACTGCTGATTTCGACTTGTCTCCTCATCGATGAGAATAAAACTCTTATTGGGATGAAAACTTGAATCATTATTGATAAGTATGGAAAATTCTTCTAACAAAGGGGTGTCATGAAAAATATAGATAGCATACAAGCATATTTGTGGCAACTGAACTTCACTGGGCCGCAACAAGGAAACAACTCTTGTCCTAAATAGAAGAGGCACAGTTCTTAGAGACGGCTAAGGCAAGCGATAATGGCTGGCTGGCTTGCACTTGTCATGGGCAGAGTCTTTACTGTGTGAGGGGTGCTAAGGGGGCAATATTTCTGTGAAAGGGCACTCAGCGGGCACCATCACTGTATGGGGGCACTTTTACTGTGTGCCACACAAAAGAGGGCACTATAAAAGTGTGTGGAACACTGCAGGGCACTTTTACAGTATGAGGGCACTATTTCTGTGTACTGCCAAAAGGGGGGCACTATCACTGTGTTGTCACTAAGGGGGCACTATTACAGTGTGGGGCACTAACTGTTTGCCACTATTTTTTTTTATTTCTGTGTGGCACTATTTTTGCAGCAGTAGGACACAGTTAAAGACGATATCAGAATGGGAAATTTCTGTCCATGGTGAGGATGTTCTGAAAAAGAGAAGAACTAAAGACATCTGAGCAACAAACTTTGAAGAGACATGTTGTGGCAAGAAGAAGTCATCATGGCAGTCTGGGTTGGATGGAGAGAAAAGGGAAAGTGAAGGAGTCTAATCAGAGAAGACGTCACCTGTGAAAATTTTATCAGTGGAGGTCCGAGCACTGAGACCCCCACCACTCGCTAAAACAAAGCTGTAGAAGCTCTCGGATGAGCGATGTGCCGCTTCATTTCTGAACGGCTTTTCTTGGACACCCGTACACCTCTTGGGTGAACGCTGTGCTGATACATCTCTTTTCCTCAGAAATGAAGCGGCACAGCGCTCATCCGAGCGCTTCTACAGCTTTGTTTTAGCTATCGGTGGGGGTCTTAGTGCTCGGACCCCCACTGATCAAATTTTCTGACATGTCACTATGATATGTCAGAAGTTTTGTAATGTTTAGTTACCCTTTAACTTGACTCCTAACACATTAATTACACTGTGGCAAGAAACTTTAACTTTACGTTTTCATTGGCTTTTCAATGGCTTTTGTTATGTGATATCACGCTGCAGGGCATTATCGGAGTCAAGTAAAACCTTGCTACATCTGTAGCATAGTGAATGTCAGCATGGACTAAGGGCCCTTTTACACCAGCCAATTATCAGGCAAACGAACGTTCACAGAACGCTCATTCCCGATAATTGCCCCGTTCAAACGCTGTCCCATGTGATAATCACACCATCAATGAACTGCATATAGTCCAGCTTTGATGACCAAATCTTAATTTCCAACTCTGTTCTGTAGACAAGGCCTTAAACTTTAAAGCTTAAAAAATCAGAATGCTCCTCATCCACGCCGACAGCCAGTCATTATTTGCTCACATAGTTAAAAAAGAACTCGGTGTTGCATATTTATGATAAGAAGTTGTCATCTGTCAAACCGGAAAACACGGTAATGAGCTCACTGAGAAATACACAAAAATATATAGACAATTGTATCCTTATTTTCTAAGCATAAAATAAACAAAGAGCTCACATTGACACAGACAGCAAATAAATAAATCATTGGAAAAAAATTACTTTCAAGAAAATTCCAAAATCAGAGGCCGGAGTTGAAAAGTACAAACTTATATTTAAGAATATTTAAGAAATCTCTGTTAAATCTCTATCTGCTAATGACTCTAAATGCTTTTAACTGAAATTGCAAATAGTAGGTTATGATTGACATGTTATAAGTAATATTTGTCTAAACATCCCATCCCATGTAAGGGCCTGGAAATTATGAAAAGATGAATGGTTTTTGTTATGGTATTGTTTCCGCGACAAAAACGGAAACCTTACTGAACGGAAACAAACATATGCCAACTGCAAAAGAAGCATTACCATTGAAATCAATGGTAATGCAAACGGAAGCCACAGTTTCCGTTTGGCTTTCCGTTCATCGGTCCCTCCGACGGTAAGGTCGAACAGAAACCGATGAACGGAAGCCCGAAGCTGATGTTAATAGGCGGGTATGTTCACACCTGGCGGATTAGCTGCGGATTTTCTACCAGGGATTTAATTGCGCAAAATCCGCAATGTCTTATAGTAGATACAAAGTAGGTGATATTTGAACAAATCTCATTCACACGGTGTAGAAAAGTAAACTGAGAAAACCTTCATAAATTGACCTGCGTTGTGATTTTTTCGGCGGAAAAGATACAATTCCGCCACAAAAAGGGCAAAAACTTTTTGGGTTTAAATTTAATCAAAGAGTCTATTACGCCCAAGGCGTTGTCATAGCGTTGTCTCTGTACTCCGCGCATCCCGGCCAATCTCAGGCTGCAGCAATCACATAGGCTGCAGCATCATCACAGGACGCCGGGCTACATTGAGAACAGAGAGGCGTGACGCTCCTGGGGGGGGTAAGGATTTTTCTTTTTAACTCTGTTTTTCACAGCGGAGATTCCGCTCGACAATCTGCCCCACACTTTGGTGCATTTTTTCGGCCCGAATTCCTTGCAGGTTCTAGGTAGGATATACTCCAGCAGCTAAAGTATGTTTTATAAGGAATAAAGTACCACCTACTATAAATTGTAAAGAATTTTAGAAGTCTCCTTGGAGTACCTGTATAAATGTATGCAGTCTGCGACCTAATGCTTTTATTATTAATTAATTAAAAATTATTAATTTAGTATTACTACTTTATTATGTTATTGATAGTAAAGAATGTGTATTTAAATAAAGGATTCATATTTTACCAATTTATCTTTTGGGCTAACAGCCTTTTTCACCATGTTTTTCCTAAAATAATTCTTGGTAAGATTTAATAAAAAGAATACAAATTATAGAGAATTCAGAGGGGGTATCGAAGCATTCAGGCTTTTCCCTGATGGCTGAAGTCAAGGAAACAAGGATCACCTATGTTGAATCCAACATGCCTGATCCTCATTTGAAACATCCTTTTGTTCTGCCTAGAGGTAAGCAGCTGTCAGAATTGTCTGGATACTGCTTGTCTCCCTCTCCCCTAGTTATTTTAGAAAACACTATTTCATTTCCTACATAACGTACTATTATTTAAAGAACAATAAGTCTCAAAGGCTATCTCTTAGTATTCTTGCACTATGGAGGACCATGACACCACTTTGTGTGGACCTTAGTTTCTCATCATCCAATAGAGAACATCCCATAATCCTTATGGTACCGCATTTATGTTTTCGGAGACCTTCGCTGATATACTAGGGAATGACATTTACAGCTAATTTTCTTTAATGTATATACAGTATATAAGCTGAATGGCACCTTTTAGAATCAAAAGAAATTCAGGTAACGCTGTAGGATAAATAAGTAGTAGAAACAATATTTCCTGCAGGTGGTCTCTGTAGTGCCATTCTCAGAATACAGGTGATATTAACAGTGCTTGTATTCTGTCATTGGATAAAGGAGGAACTCTGCCTCGATAGCTATCAGTAAATTATGACAGCGTCCAATAACAGGGCAGCTTTGGAAAATTGTAGTTTCCCAGCCCCTCTCTCCTCTGACCAGAAATTCCCCACTTATATAGGCAGCAATATGGGCGATAGATATGGGTCATTTGGTGAAATCCCAATGCACTGAGGTTTTTCCAAAGGAAAACAGGCAAGCCTACTGAGTTTTGATGACACGCAAGCAAGAAAAAATTGTCTATAGACATGTGATATGTCTCCATGGCTATTTATCACCCCCAAATCCTGAAAATTGACTCAAAGTTATTATATTACCAGGGCAAGGTAAATAAGCAGCTGACAACAGCTGAGGGAAACAAAGGATCCCACATATTAAAATCCAATATGGCTTTACTATAAAGCTAACCATTAAAACCGATGGATACACTTGAATAGCCATCAAGATCCCCCACCTCATATAGAGGCAGAGAGAACCCTAGTGAACCCACTTTCACAATACACCTATGGAGTGTTGTGTCAAGACACAACTTACTTAAAAAGTGTGCTCCATCAGTAGAGGCACCATGGAAAGTTTCAAACGATTGCTAATTTTACTCTCTCTGCCAAGAAGTTTCTCCTCTATGATGCCTCTGCGATTACTATCAGATTTTTTGTATAGTCTTTCCCCACGATAGACTGCTGGAGGGATATCCAACTAACACCCCAGATAGACATTTTTAGTAGGAAAAACTCCCCAGACATCAGCTCTCTACTTCCCCCTGCTAATGCCCAAATATTAATCTTTCTGCAAATTTTAAAACTTCAAAGAGATATGCAAGAAGTCCCCCCCTCCCCCCTATGTTTATACTAAAGCAGATTCTCTTGCTTTGTCAGGGTCCAAAAAAATGTAAGACCCTTACTAGGTTGTATAAAGCCCCCGATAGGCTGCACAAACTTAATGTATACCTCACAGATATATGTTGGCGCTGTTAAGCCCATAAGGGTTACGATCTCTCATATATGGCAGAGTTTTCGAGAAAAAAAAATCAACAATACTGGGAGGACAGTAAAGATTTGATACAAAATAGTTATACTAAAATAATCAAAATCAACACTCCACTAGCAGTCCTTTGGGAAACCACAGATAAATTCTGCCTTAAAAAGGGCCACACTATCTCACATATGCTTACAGTGACTAAACCAATTATACTTTTTATACTATTTTATGCTGTTATAACCCTACATAGACTGGACCCCTATACACCTCTGTTTTACAAAAGTAGACTCCATATATAGACCAGAAGAACTTGTCAGATGGGAACTTAGACAACATACCCACCATGTTCAGACTTATACACTATTTTCCATAAGTCTAGGGAGACCGCTTCCTGTCTGACCATCCCACACTCTTGTAATTCCTTTAGACACACAGCAATTTTACCTAGAAACCTCTTATCCCCTCATATTGTACCTCTCTCTCCTTACTAGAGAAGCTTCTGTAGCTAAGACATTGACACAACTATTGTCCTTAAAGTTAGAGATTGTTTTTGGGGAATTTTGAAAATAGTTCTGAGTTTTATTCTATTTTTTTTTTTTATTTCTTTATTTTAACAAAATTTTCCATTGTATCCTCAAACAGAGAAAAGGCACAGGAAGCACCAGAGAACAAAAGAAGGCAACACATATATATATATATATATATATATATATATATATATATATATATATATATATATATATATATATATATAAAGGGAAGCTCAGTACCCAATATATCAACATCCTAAAATTGGGGAGGGAAGTTGGGAAAACAAAAAGCAAGAAGGGGAAATAGGGGTGGGGATGAATAAACAGTTTTATTCTATTTTCTACACTATAACTGTAATACCAGTGTGTAATATCAATGCTGGATTTGAGCCTGCACTCCCGAACATGTTCTATCTTCATACTGCTCATTGCTTTGTATTCCTTGTTACTTCTTTAATAAAAAGAGAATTATTAAAAAAAATATCCAATCTGGCTCCTTGTTTCCCCCAGTTTGAATTGTGAAGGGGGTTCATTGGACAGACCCTATAGACATTGGATTGACATCAGATGCTGTATAAATCATGGGCTGTGGCTGAAAGATCAAACTTTACATAGATATATGTTTATATTATATTGTAGATATTGCTCTGAAAATCATCATGCGTCGAGAAGAGATCTCTGTATTAATTCTTAAAGTGTTGCCTAGGCGATTAGTGTGTGTGTGTGTTGGGGTCTGACACCCGGACCCCGCACCGATCAGCTGTTCCAGCTGTCTCCGGGCACTGTATTTTATGCAGTGTTCAGTGCCGGAAGCAGATGGCTTTGTACACTGTATAGTGGCTGTTCTCCAGTACTTGAATAGAGCTGCAGTACGGCAGCGCGGCCACTATACTGTGATTGGAAACATCTGCTTCCGACACTGACCACTGCATAACATCTGGTGCCCGGAGGCAGCTGGAACAGTTGATCGGTGTGGGGTCCTTGTGTCGGACCACACCGATCATATACTGATGACCTATCCAGTGGTTAGATCATCAGTATAAAGAACCTCCCGTCCCTGGACAACCCCTTAAACCACTTCCTGACCAGAAGCTTTACCCCCTTTCCTGACCAGGCATATTTTCACGGTTTTAGACATGTGCCAATTTAATATCAAATTGTTGTTCTATTCCTCTACCAACCTATATCTATTTGGTCTTGTTTTTCTCAGAACATATAGGGCTTCGATATTTTGTAATAAAAGCAGTGATATATTTAACTCTGATGGAGTGGGAGATGTGTGGAAGGGGAAACTCTGCAGGACATTTTTAAAACGTACTTGCAGAGAGGTGTGGACCACCAGGATGTTTATAGTCTATGGGCAGTCAGGAACTGGTTAAGCATGTTTTCTATGAGCACATACGGATGTAGCCACGTTTAACTTGACTCTGATAACTTGCTGCAGCATGATATCACACAACAAAAGCCATTGAAAAGCCATTGAAAAAGTCAAGTTAAAGTTTCTTGCGACTGCGTATTTAATGCGTTAAAAGTCAAGATAAAAATGGCTACATCTGTAAACTAAGTAACTAAGCTTACCTGTTGTTCTTTATTTTTATTATTCTAATTTTCTAGTTTTTGCTGATTGGACTTTAAGATTGTACAGTTTTCACAATAAAATCGACATATAAGCTTGTACAACTCAATCGTTGAGGACACAATGCCTACGGTTGGATACGTTTTGCAATCTGCATATTTGCTGTTATATTTTAGAGTCTTTCCGTGGTTACAAAACATTTATGATACATTCATAACATTATAATCAGTCTGTAGTGACAATATATGGGTTGCATTGGAAGTGCTGCCTCCCAAGTGGAGTGACAGAGAGCAATACAGCACAAGAATTTGCTGCTTTCAGGGGGAGACACAAGGGAATGTCTCAGCAGTGCCTGGGGAACAGTCTAGGAATTCTGAGTCTTTTTGTTTAATTCATCAGATGTAGTAACCCCCGGGACTCAATGACTAGATAATCTCTGATTATGTATTCAGCCCCCAGGTTTCTGTAGTACTGTTATTTCATTTCTAAGTGATTTTATGCTTTTTGCTATTGTTACATTCCTGAAAGTAGACATGAAAAGAAAAAAAGCAACAGATGAGAATAAGTCATGAGGTTCTCAGCAACTCCACCGGCCTAGTAATGAGTGCACATCTTGGTACATAATGTGGGTTAGACAATCTTAATAGCAAATACTGTAAAATAAATTGCCTGTGCCAAAACCATACTGGACCCTTGCCACTAAATGCCCATTATGTAAAATATACACTACGAGAAACTTTATCATTCATTAGTTTGTTTTCAATACTATCGTAGAATGATGGCAGCCGGTGGCATAGCTTTAGGGTGAGCACATCTAGCATCCATACTTGGAGAGGGAGCACGTATAGGACTACAGTAGTATAACAAATGGAGGTGAAACATGTTAAAGTAACAGCCATATGAATTGCAGGACTCAAGGTCACACTGCCTCTATCGGCTTTCTTTCTTCCCATACTGCATCCTGGTGCCATCTCTTCCTCAGTTAAGCATTCACATTCACCCAACCATCCACAGTATGTAAAATAAAATGGGGTTCATCAGACCAGGCCACCTTCATCCATTGCTCCATGGTCCAGTCCTGAGGCTTATTTGCTTGTTGTAGGCACTTTAAGGTATGGATAAGGGTCAGAATGGGCAAGCTGCAATACACTGTATGTTCTGACACCTTTCTATCATAGACAGCATTAACTTTTTCAGCAGTTTGTAATACAGTAGCTCTTCTGTGGGATTGTGCCAGATGGGCTAGCCTTCGCTCCCTATGCGCACCATTGCGCTTTGGGTGCTCATGATCTTGTCGCTGGTTCACTGGTTGTACATTCGTGGGCAACTTTTGGCAAGTTCTATCCACTGCATACCGAGAAAACCTCACAAGACCTGCTGTTTTGGAGATGGCCTCACCCAGTCGTCTAGTAAAGCTCCTGGGCCCCTATGCAAAATCTGTAACAGGGCCCCCACTAACAATGTGACATTAATAATGCTGGTGTCCTCTCATGTGGTAGAGGATCATTTGGGCCTCCTTAGGCACCATGGCCAATGTGTGACTGCTACCTCTGCACCCTGCATAGCTACCCCCTTGAGAAATACCATACTTAACTCTATAGTAAGACATCTTTAATGTCATCATACATTTAGTTTTTTAATACATTCCTATTATTTCCCGCTGCCCTTCATCTTTTAGAATAATGATATTCAGGTCTTCTTCAATGGTTGGCCGCACGACAAAGAGGAGAATTTTTCTCTTGTCTCTTCTGCAGTGAGATGTAAGCGCTAATTGGTGGAGCAGCAGGGGCTTCTGTCTGCTCCACCATCAGCACAGTCTGTCCTGCACACAGACTCAGCGCCTGCACCACCACCCGCAGCTCCTCCATCGTCTGCTGCTGCCACAGTGAAGACTTCTCCACGGACCTCAGGACTCTGGAGAAGAGCAGCAACTTTAGTGTAATCCATGTTAATTTATGTGCTCTGTGAGGGAGGAGGAAAGATGGCGCAATAAATTATATCTATAAGAGGATGGGGCTTCTGTATAGATCGATTTTGTGGGGGAGGGGAGACATATTTATAAGTGTTTTATGTGGGGGGATTCTTTATAGATCGACTTTGTGGGGATGGGGACATTGCTCTAAATGCTATAGAAGTTTGTGGGGGATTCTTTATAAATGTAGTTTGTGGGGAGGGGGACTTCTGTATAGTTTATTTTGTGTTGTAAGAGCTTATTATAAATCTTATGTGGGAGAGGGGAATGTGGCTTCAAATGTTATGTATGTTATGTATGGGGGAGAGGGATTCTTTAGAGATTATTTTTGTGGGGAGAGTAACTTGATTAAAAGTGTAAGAACACACAGGGCGGATACGCTGCATAAAACTACACAGAGTATCCATCCTGGAAACTGCAGAGAATTTCACCTGAAACCACATTTTGATGCAGTTTTTCTTGCGGCATGTCCGCTGCAGAAAGACCGCAGGAATAAAAAAAAAAAAAGCTAATACCTACTCCTGGCCGTAGTCATGGCAATGCGACCCTCTACTCTGAGCGCAGTCTGGCCTCTTGGGATGACGATGTAGTCAACGAGACCGCTGCAGCCTTTGATTGGCTACAGCAGTCACATGGGATGAATCATCATCCCAGGAGGCCGGGCTGCGCTTAGAACAGAATAATGCGAATGCATCGCCATGACTACAGCCGGGAATAAGTATAAGCTTTTTTATTCATTTGCAATAAAAAAAAAAAGCTTTTTTACTGAGATTTTTGCGGCGAAATGGCAGCATTTCTGCCGCAAAAGTTGAAACACATGGCTCTTTGTTGCAGGTTTAACCTCCCATTGAATTCAATGGGTAAATCCCATAATACAAGAGCAGCGATTCCACAGCATAAATTGACATTGTAAAGGATCTGCCAGGCACAACTTCTGTGTATACGCCCATAGGTAATCAGTCTGCACCTGAGTCTATGTCTCTGAGTAGAGATGAGCGAACTTATGAAAAGTTCGGTTCGGCAGGTTCGCCAAATTTCATGAAAAAGTTAGATTCGGACCGAACTAGTTCTGACCGAACCTGTAATATAAGAAAGCCCCTGTTCTTCCATACATGGATGTAAAAGCAACAAGCAATGGCTTTTCACAAGCCCTCCAAAAATTGACCCTTTTTATTGGCAGATGCCTGCCGGGGTTCTTCCATACATGGATGTAAAAGCAACAAGCAATGGCTTTTCACAAGCCCTCCAAAAATTGACCCTTTTTTTTGGCAGATGCCTGCCGGGGTTCTTCCATACATGGATGTAAAAGCAACAAGCAATGGCTTTTCACAAGCCCTCCAAAAATTGACCCTTTTTATTGGCAGATGCCTGCCGGGGTTCTTCCATACATGGATGTAAAAGCAACGAGCAATGGCTTTTCACAAGCCCTCCAAAAATTGACCCTTTTTACTGGCAGATGCCTGCCGGGGTTCTACCATACATGGATGTAAAAGCAACAAGCAATGGCTTTTGACAAGCCCTCCAAAAATTGACCCTTTTTTTTGGCAGATGCCTGCCGGGGTTCTTCCATACATGGATGTAAAAGCAACAAGCAATGGCTTTTCACAAGCCCTCCAAAAATTGACCCTTTTTATTGGCAGATGCCTGCCGGGGTTCTACCATACATGGATGTAAAAGCAACAAGCAATGGCTTTTCACAAGCCCTCCAAAAATTGACCCTTTTTATTGGCAGATGCCTGCCGGGGTTCTTCCATACATGGATGTAAAAGCAACAAGCAATGGCTTTTCACAAGCCCTCCAAAAATGGACCCTTTTTATTGACAAGGGTGAGTAGTAGCAGCACATTAAAAGACACTGGACGACAGTCACAGGACAAAGCCCTGTGGTGGGGCAGGCCTGCTTGTAGCAGACGGGCAGCAGTGGAGGTGTATTGGTGGTAGTAGAGGTAGCCAACACAGACAGCAAGGGTGGTAGACTGGTAGTAGCAGCAGAACATTAAAAAAAGAGACTGGACGACAGTCACAGGACAAAGCCCTGTGGTGGGGCAGGCCTGCTTGTAGCAGACATGCGGCAGTGGAGGTGTATTGGTGGTAGTAGAGGTAGCCAACACAGACAGCAAGGGTGGTAGACTGGTAGTAGCAGCAGAACATTAAAAAAAGAGACTGGACGACAGTCACAGGACAAAGCCCTGTGGTGGGGCAGGCCTGCTTGTAGCAGACGGGTGGCAGTGGAGATGTATTGGTGGTAGTAGAGGTAGACTAGCCAACACAGACAGCAAGGGTAGTAGACTGGTAGTAGCAGTAGCACATTAAAAAAAGAGACTGGACGACAGTCACAGGACAAAGCCCTGTGGTGGGGCAGGCCTCAGGCCTGCTTGTAGCAGACGGGTGGCAGTGGAGGTGTATTGGTGGTAGTAGAGGTAGCCAACGGACAGCAAGGGTGGTAGTAGTAGTAGCAGTAGCAGCACATTAAAAAAAGAGACTGGACAGTCACAGGACAAAGCCCTGTGGGGCAGGCTTCAGGCCTGCTTGTAGCAGACGGCAGTGGAGGTGTATTGGTGGTAGAGGTAGCCAACACAGACAGCAAGGGTGGTAGTAGTAGTAGCAGCACATTAAAAAAAGAGACTGGACAGTCACAGGACAAAGCCCTGTGGTGGGGCAGGCCTCAGGCCTGCTTGTAGCAGACGGCAGTGGAGGTGTATTGGTGGTAGTAGAGGTAGCCAACGGACAGCAAGGGTGGTAGTAGTAGAAGCAGTAGCAGCACATTAAAAAAAGAGTCTGGACAGTCACAGGACAAAGCCCTGTGGTGGGGCAGGCCTCAGGCCTGCTTGTAGCAGACGGCAGTGGAGGTGTATTGGTGGTAGAGGTAGCCAACACAGACAGCAATGGTGGTAGTAGTAGTAGCAGCACATTAAAAAAAGAGACTGGACGACAGTCACAGGACAAAGCCCTGTGGTGGGACAGGCCTGCTTGTAGCAGACGGGTGGCAGTGGAGGTGTATTGGTGGTAGTAGAGGTAGCCAACGGACAGCAAGGGTGGTAGTAGTAGTAGCAGCACATTAAAAAAAGAGACTGGACAGTCACAGGACAAAGCCCTGTGGTAGGGCAGGCCTCAGGCCTGCTTGTAGCAGACGGACGGCAGTGGAGGTGTATTGGTGGTAGTAGAGGTAGCCAACGGACAGCAAGGGTGGTAGTAGTAGTAGTAGCAGCACATTAAAAAAAGAGACTGGACAATCACAGGACAAAGCCCTGTGGTGGGGCAGGCCTGCTTGTAGCAGACGGCACTGGGGTGGATTGGTGGTAGAAGTAGTAGCAGCACCAACAGCGGCACATTAAAAATAGAGTGGACAGGACAGAATCCCGTAGTAGCAGGCGGCAGTAGCAGGCGGCAGTAGTAGGCGGCAGCGGCAGCAGCAGCAGCAATGTCAGATCTAATCAGTGGCATCAGGCACAGGGGTTTTAAAATCCTCACCGATCCACACTTGATTCATTTTCAGAAACGTGATATTTTCCAAGCTGTTGGCGGACAATCTTGTTCGCTTAGGGGTGACGAAGCCCCCTGCCGCGCTGAATACCCTCTCCAACGCTACACTGGAGGGTGGACAAGACAGTACACCCATGGCAAACTGGGCCAGTTCTTGCCAATGATCCAATCTGCTGACCCAGAAGTCCATGGGGTCTGGGATCAGCATTTCTGACGGAGAAAGGGCACAGTCCAGGTACGAGTGAACCTGGTTGTTTAGGTGCTGCACCTGGTGATGGTGAACATTCCTTTGGTGACTACGATGTGTGTCAGGTCGGGGTATTGGATGTAAAAATGTTGTCATCATATTTTCTAAACTGAATTGGCTGCTGCTACTGCTGCTGCTGCTGCCGCTGCTGCCGCAGCTGCCGCCTATTGCAGAGGTAGCTCTGCCGGAGGCGGTGGAACGATGAGACAGTGGGGAGCGGAGAGTGGCCCCCCGGTCAGACATGCTTGCAGCAGGTGTTTGCCGCTTGAAAGCCGTGACAAGCTGGCTGCATAGCTTCTCTCGATAATAAGCCAATTTTGCCTCCCTCTCGGAAGGCGCAAAAAACTCCCCCATTCTGGCTTTATACCCAGGGTCTAAAAGTGTGGCTATCCAGTACTCATCTCTTTGCTTCATGCTAACAATACGACAGTCAGCGCGCAAGTAACGAAGCATACAGCTCGCAATCCTGGCCAGCGTTTCAGAGGGCCCGGTTGGTTCCATCTCCGCCCCATACTGCCATGGTTGTCCATCATCAAGGTCGTCGTCAGACTCGTCATCACCACCATCACTGTCATGTTGTGCGGCTGCCTCGTCCCCTATCCCTTCCTGTGATTCCATCTCCAAATCCAGCTCCTCTTCAGGTCCTGTTTCCTCATCCTCATCCTCCTCCTCCTCAACATCCATAGCCAGATGTGATCCTTCCTCCATCCTTTGCTGAATCATCACTGTGAGCGTTTGCTCCATAATGAATATCAGCGGCATAACATCGTTCATTCCGCTAGCGTCACGGCTCACAAATCGTGTGGCCTCTTCAAAGGGCCTCAAAACGCAACATGCGTCTCTAACCAGCTGCCAGTGCCTGAGCTCGAAATTACACTGGCTCCAAACGCTGCCCGTCTGCTGCATCAGGAAATCATTCACGGCTTTCCGCTGTTCGTACAGACGGTCCAACATATGCAGGGTGGAATTCCAGCGTGTTGGAACGTCGCAAATCAGGCTGTGTTCTGGGAGATTGTTTTGACGCTGCAAGTCCAGGAGGGCGTGCTTAAATGCATACGAACGTCTAAAGTGAACGCAAACCCTCCTGGACATGGCCAGCACACCCTTCAAACCAACATATGACTTTAAGAAGCATGTTATGACCAGATTGATCACATGTTTCCTATGAAGGAGCGTGTGTCAGGTGACCTAGACGCAGTGCAGCCACAACGTTCTTGCCGTTATCAGATACAACATTGCCCAGTGTGAGTTTCAGAGGAGACAGCCAGCGTGTGATTTCCTCCTTGATGCACAGCAGCAGCTCCTGCCCTGTGTGGCTTTTCTCGCCCAGGCTCAGCAGGTGTAAGACAGCGTTGTGGCGCTTCACCTTGCACCTATGAAAAGAGGAGGGAGGAGGAGTGGAAGATACGCTGTGTCCTGTCGGGGACGGGAAGACCTCCAAGGAGGAAGGCAAGGAGGAGGAGGAGGAGTAGGAGGAGGAGGATGGTAGGCGCCTGGTATCCGGAGTTGAACCAGAAAGATACAAGCGTGGAGGTGGTAATGCCTGGCATTGCTGCGGTGGTGCATCGGACTGCAAAATATTGACCCAGTGGGCCGTGAAAGACATGTACTGTCCCTGCCCATAGTTGCTGCTCCACGTGTCGACAGTGGCATGTACCCTGCTGCACACGGATAATTGCAAGGACTGGCACACCTTTTCCTCCACGTGCTTGTGCAAGGCAGGGACAGCTGTTTTGGAGAAGTAATGTCTGCTAGGTATTCGCCACCTAGGCTGAGCACACGCCATCAATTGCTTGAAGCCGGCGGTGTCGAGCAGGTGGTACGGCAACGACTGCACCACCAACAACTTAGCCAGGTGTGAATTAAGCCGCACGACAAGTGGATGACTGGGTATATATTGTTGCTTATTGGATAACTGACGGACGTAGGAGGAGCACTAGATGACAGTGATGATGATGATGACAACGACATGGTGGATAAGGCCTGGCTACTACTTAGATGACAGGGACTCGGAGCAGCAGCAGCAGCGGAAGAGGGGTCTTCATTAGATGTACATGATGGTGGGGCATGTTGATTGTCCCACATGGCCTTGTGATGTTCTTCCATGTGTTTACGTAGAGCAGTAGTTCCTACATTGCTGCCCTGCCCACGCCTTACTTTCTGCTTGCAGATACGGCACTGTGCCATCTTTTCGTCCTCCGGGAAGGTACAGAAAAATTGCCACACGGCAGAGTACCGTAAAGAGGTAGTACCACGTCCACCACCACCACCACCACCACAACCACCCGAGCTTGCCCCTTGTCTGGCAGGCTTTTTTCGGGAGCCTACACCAGCATCTGTGTCGCCGTCACCGGCTCCTGAGCTGACCCTACCGCTGCAACGTTTTGCAGATTGACTTCTGCCCCTACCTCGGCTTGGCTGCTTATCACGTCCAGTGCCGCCACTACTACCCTTCTCCTCTGACGCCGTCATCACCTCGTCACCTGGTTCCCACGTCCTGTCTAAAACAACATCATCATCATAGCCTTCCTCATCATCCCCGCCACTTCTGTCACTGTGTTGTGAATGTGATGTGACATCATGGCGGGCTCCATGCCCCCCCTCATTACTGCGTCTGCCACCACGGCTACCACCACCAACACCCCCACTACCGCAGCTATGCGTCTCGGTCACCGCTTCCACCTCCACCACCGCCGCAACACACTCCGTTGGCTGACTCGCGGAAAACAAATCATCATCATCATCACTATGTTGTTCAGTACCTTCCTTCGCACCCGAGGAGATGTCTCTTAGGACTCTCAGGAAAGATGGCTTCCCGCTAGGAAGGGGGAGCGAAGACATAGATGATGGAATGGAAACGCTAGAAATACCTATATTACTACTGTCACCGTGCCAAGGAACTGTAGAGGATCTGGAATCCAACGAAACCTGGCTTGAAGCCAGATCGTCAGAGTCTTCCTGCTGAGATGACCGCGAGCCAGCCAACCAGTCCACAATGGCCGTATTGTCTAAAGTAACCCGCCCACCGGAGGAGATGGACAAGTCTGGCTTGCTGATACTACTACCAGCAGGCACATGGCAGCTGCTACTAGTGGAACTGGGCACATGTCTTGTGCCACAAATGCTGGTACTGGGTGTGGCACCAACAGATCCAACATTTGGACTGGAAGAGGAGACGGCATGGGTGTTTTTTCCTCTACCCCGTCCTTTCACAACCTTTTTTTTCCCAGACATTTCAGAGCCCCTTCTAAAAGCGTATTCACACACTGACACTGGCTTGGCAAATGGCAATGAATGAGAATTTCAATCAGCCTCGCTGCAGTGCACTCAGGGAATGCTGGGCCTTGTAGTACTACTACTACCACTACTACAAAGGCTGCCTGTATTGCAAGTTGGATGCAACGGGGATGAGCCCCTTATAAAAGCGTATTCACACACTGGCTGAGTAGTGAGTAGTGGATGAGCCCCTTCGATTTCTGGATTCCTGCCTTTTAGATTCCTAAAGCTTTCCCTTACTGCACAGAGATGCTATCCCTACAGCTCCTGTCTGTAAAATGGCTGCTGAGCTCCGTGGATAGACTTTTATTGCAGGCTTGAGCCCGCCCCTATGCTGCCTCCCGATTGGCTGGGAGAGCCGTTTGCAAGGCATTATGGGGTAGCCTGATGTCAGGTGATCTTGTGAAATCCTCCATTTTAGATGTAACATGTGGCAGGCGCCAAAAATGTAGCCGGGTTCGGTCAAAACGGGTTCGGCCGAACCCGGTGAAGTTCGGATTCGCTGCGAACCGAACTTTTCCTGAAGTTCGGACCGAAACCGGGTTCGGTTGTCCCGATTCGCTCATCTCTATCTCTGAGACTGACTCCATCTTCCACCACTCAGGATGGCAGGCTTAGGAGCGGGAGAGCCTATCGCAGCCTGGCCAGACGGAGCTAGCTCCCGCCCTCTGTCTATTTATACCTGCCTTTCCTGTTCCTCCTTTGCTTGTGATTCTTCTCGTGTGGTTTCCTGGCGAAGCTACAGCTTCTAACTATTTGATCCTGCTCCATACTGACCCTGGCTTACTGACTACTCTCCTTCTCTGCGTTTGGTACCTCGTTCACTCCTGGTTTGACTCGGCTCGTTCACCACTCTTGTTGCTCCCGGTGTTGCCGTGGGCAACTGCCCCATTTCCCTTAGCTTTGTGTACCCTTGTCTGTTTGTCTCGTGCACTTACTGAGCGTAGGGACCGACGCCCAGTTGTACCCCGTCGCCTAGGGCGGGTCGTTGCAAGTAGGCAGGGACAGAGTGGCGGGTAGATTAGGGCTCACTTGTCCGTTTCCCTACCCCCACCATTACAGACATGCTGAGAATAAAAAAATGTGTCGCAGGTAAGTTTATGAACAGTTTCTGTGGAGGGATGAGATTTGTTCAAATCTCATTCACTCTGCTGCTACTGTATTATGCTGCGGATTTTCCACAATCAAATCCATTGCAGAAAAAAATCTGCATTGAGAGTATATTCACGTGTTGCAGCTATATTGCAGTTTTTGCTGCATTTAATTTTGTGAAAATTGCAGCAAAATATAAACACAACAGGTGAATAGATCCTAAATAAAATGTGTGGCGGAGCGGGTCTTAGTTATAGTTTGCTTGTGTGGGAGGTAGACTTGGCTATAAGGCTAGAATTTTGGCATTAGGACGACATGCGCTTTAACTTCAATATTTCCCTATCAGACATTTTGAAATGTTCCCAAGGTTGCGCACAACTTTTTTGTACTCATGGTGTTTTCTAGTCATTTTATGGTGGTATTATTCAGTCACAGTATGGCGGTATTATTCAGTCACTGTATAGTGGTATTATTCAGTCACTGTATGGAGGTATTATTCAGTCACTGTATAGTGGTATTATTCAGTCACTGTATGGCGGTATTATTCAGTCAGTGTATGGCGGTATTATTCAGTCAGTGTATGGCGGTATTATTCAGTCAGTGTATCGTGGTATTATTCAGTCACTGTATAGTGGTATTATTCAGTCACTGTATGGAGGTATTATTCAGTCACTGTATAGTGGTATTATTCAGTCACTGTATGGCGGAATTATTCAGTCAGTGTATGGCGGTATTATTCAGTCAGTGTATGGCGGTATTATTCAGTCAGTGTATCGTGGTATTATTCAGTCACTGTATAGTGGTATTATTCAGTCACTGTATGGAGGTATTATTCAGTCACTGTATAGTGGTATTATTCAGTCAGTGTTTGGCGGTATTATTCAGTCACTGTATGGCGGTATTATTCAGTCACTGTATAGTGGTATTATTCAGTCAGTGTATGGAGGTATTATTCATTCACTGTATAGTGGTATTATTCAGTCACTGTATAGTGGTATTATTCAGTCACTCTATGGCGGTATTATTCAGTCAGTGTATGGTGGTATTATTCAGTCACTGTATGGTGTTATTATTCAGCCACTGTATGGAGGTATTATTCAGTCACTGTATAGTGGTATTATTCAGTCACTGTATGTTGGTATTATTCAGTCACTGTATGGAGGAATTATTCAGTCACTGTATGGAGGTATTATTCAGTCACTGTATGGTGATATTATTCAGTCATTGTATGATGGTATTATTCAGTCTCGGTATGGTGGTATTATTCAGTCACTGTATGCTGATATTATAATTCAGACACTGTATGGTGGTATTATTCAGTCAGTGCATGGTGGTATTATTCAGTCACTGTATTGTGGTATTACTCACTCACTGTATGGTGTTATTATTCAGTCACTGTATGGTGTTATTATTCCATCACAGTATGGTGGTATTCTTCAGGCACTGTATGGTGGTATTTTTCAGTTACTGTATGGTAGTATTATTTATTCACTGCATGGAGATATTATTCAGTCACTGTATGGTGGTAATATTCCGTCACTGCATGGAGATATTATTCTGTCCCTGTTTGGAGGTATTATTCAGTCACTGTATGGTGATATTATTCCGTCACTGTAAAGGATCTGCCAGACACAGCTTCGGGGTTAACTCCCTTAATTAATCAGTCAGCACCTGAATCTTAGGAGTGGGAGAGCCTATCGTAGCCTGGCCAGACTCAGCTAGCTCCCGCCCTCTGTCTATTTATACCTGCATTTCCTGTTCCTCCTTGCTTGTTATTCTTTTTCGTGTGGTTTCCTGGCCCAGCTACAGCTCCTTCTATTTTGTTCCTGCTCCATACAGACCCTGGCTTACTGACTACTCTTCTGCTCTTCGTTTGGTACCTCGCACACTCCTGGCTTGACTCGGCTCGTTCACCACTCTGGTTGCTCACAGTGTGGCCGTGGGCAACTGCCCCTTTCCCTTGCTTGTATTCCCTTGTATGTTTGTCGTGTTTGTCGTGCACTTACTGAGTGCAGGGACCGCCGCCCAGTTGTACCCCGTCGCCTAGAGCGGGTCGTTGCAAGTAGGCAGGGACAGAGTGGCGGGTAGATTAGGGCTCACTTGTCCGTTTCCCTACCCCCCGGTCATTACAGTCACTGTATGGATTTATCATTCAGTCACTGTATGGTGTTATTATTGTCACTGTTTAGAGATATTATTCCGTCACAGTATGGTGGTATTATTCAGTCACTGTATGGCGGTATTATTCAGTCATTGTATGTTGTTATTATTCAGTCATTGTTTAGTGATTTTACTCTGTCACCGTATAGTGGTATTATTCAGTCACTGTATGGCGGTATTATTCAGTCACTGTATAGCGGTATTATTCAGTCATTGTATGGAGGTATTATTCATTCACTGTATGGTAGTATTATCCAGTCACTGTATGGTGGTATTGTTCAGTCAGTATATGGTGGTATTATTCAGTCAGTGTATGGTGGTATTATTTAGTCACTGTAGGGTGGTGTTATTCAGTCACTGTATGGTGATATTATTCAGTCACTGTATGATGGTATTATTCAGTCTTGGTATGGTGGTATTATTCTGTCACTGTATGCTCATATTGATCAGTCACTGTATGGAGGTATTATTCAGTCACTGTATGCTGATATTATTATTTAGTCACTGTATGGAGGTATTATTCAGTCACTGTATGGTGGTATTATTCAGTCAGTTTATGGTGGTATTAGTCCTTCATTGTATGGCGGCATTATTCAGTTACGGTTTGGTGGTATTATTCAGTCATTGTATGGTGGTATTATTCAGTCACTGTATGGTGGCTTTATTCAGTCGCTGCATGGTGGTATTATTCAGTCAGTGTATGGTGGTATTATTCAGTCACTGTAAAATGGTCTTATTCAGTCACTGTATAGAGGTATTATTCAGTTACTGTATGGAGGTTTTACTCAGTCAGTGTATGGTGTTATTATTCCATCACTGTACGGTGGTATTATTCAGTCACTGTATGCTGGTATTATTCAGTCACTGTATGGTGATATTATTCAGTCACTGTATGGTGGTATTATTCAATCACTGTATGGTGGGTATTATTCATTCACTGTATGGTTGTATTATTCAATCACTGTATGGTGGTATTATTCCATCACTGTATGGTGTTATTTTTCAGTCACTGTATGGAGGTATTATTCAGTCACTGTATGGAGGTATTATTCAGTCATTGCATGTTGTTATTATTCAGACACTGTATGGTGATATTATTCAGTCTCTTTATGATGGTATTATTCAGTCAGTGTACGGTGGTATTATTCATTCACTGTATGGTGGTATTAATCAGTCAGTATATGGTGGTATTATTCAATCAGTGTATGGTGGTATTCTTTAGTCACTGTAGGGAGGTATTATTCAGTCACTGTATTGTGGTATTACTCAGTCACTGTATGGTGTTATTATTCAGTCACTGTATGGTGTTATTATTGGATTCACTGGTGTAATATATGAGTAAAATATAACATTTATTTATAACTCTCTAAAAACAGGGGTACAATCACCACTGTGAAAAAGCCCCACCGTGTGTATAAAAACGTATTAAATAATAAACACTGAGTTCTAATTCAATTGTGAACCTCCTATAGCTCAGTGTTCAACAAGAATATCAATATGGAATCAGCATTTGAAAAATGGGCATAACAATAGTCTTGACCCTAATTCACACTAGAGTCCGTGATAACCGCACCGGAAGCTCCTAGTGTTAAGGTATACAAACAATGCTATTGTTCCCAATGCTAAAAAATTCCTATTCACAACCGACCCTACTCATCATCAGGGGTCTGTAGCTTGGTCACTCTGGCCGGGATGCCAGCGATATTTAGTTCAGCAGCAGGTATTCTGCTGTACTCCACGGAAGCATGCTCACATAGATGTCAGCGGCATGCTTCATTCTGGGACTCTAAGTTATTTAAAGCATCTGACTCCTCCCCCTGTCCTCGGCACCGCCAATCGAAACAGCCAATCACACTCACCAATCGAATTCGTGACACCTGTCCATGTGACTCCCGGCCATCAGCTGACAGCCAGGAACCAACATCGACCGCATCAAATGCCGAACGCGCAGGCGCAGTAGAGGCCACAATCGAGTCGCCCATGCTGCCAGGAACTCACCACTGCAAAGAAGGAGTATATCGATATTTAAAGTTTGGGTAAGTGTTGCGGATCAGCTCAAAACCCGCAGCTGGACTGCCATTGATAAACAACTACACTGATAATACATATTGTGTAGATAAATGAATGTCTACCCCACTATAAAGTGTCATTTGAACACCTACTGAATAAGGAACCATAGCCAGACTGCCCACATGATGATCATTGATAATTAAGAGACCACCTGTCAGGACGACCATGTGGGTCTCTTGCTGTCCTGAAGGGATAACTGGCCATAGAAATGCATGTTTAACTGAATGTTTAAATAAAACATGCATAGTTTGTCTGCTTATTTAAACCCCCTGGTTGTGTGCACGCCAATCTATAGATCCACTGGGCTTCCTTTCGTAGTATGAGGTTATCCCAGTCACCTCCCCGTTTGGGAGGCCTAATGAGTTCAATTGCTTGAAATTTAAGACATTCTGCACGACCCTGATGTGTAGCGTGTACATGTTTGGATATAGGAGTATCTCTAGAATTCGCAATGTCGCCAACATGTTCTCTGATCCGGCGCCGAAACTGCCGCACCGTTTTTCCCACATAATTCAATGGACATGGACATGTTATCAGATATACCACCCCTGCTGTTTTACAATTGACAAAATCCCGAATGTCATATTCCAATTGCGTAACGACACTCCTAAACTTGTCACCTTTTTGAATGAAATCACAAGCCTTGCACCTACCACATCTATGTGTGCCTAGTATTTGTCTGTCCAGCCATGTTCCTTTAGGTGCAATGGGATCAAAGCAACTATGCATAACTCTGTCCCTGATGGTTTTCCCTCTCCGGAATGTGACTGAAGGCCATTGCGTAATCTGATCTATCAAATCTGCATCAGTACTAAGAATACGCCAATACCTCTTCAGGATCTGCATAATTTCACATTGTTTAGAATCATAGGTGCCTATAAGTCTCGTAACTCTCTCTTCCCTTCGTTGTCTAGGAACAAGAAGACTCTGCCTGTCCGCATCTCTCGCTCCCACATAGGCCTTTCTGATTACTCCCTTAGGGAAACCTCTATCCTTCAATCTGGTTGTAAGTTCCTGTGCCTGTCTCTCGAAGTCGTCCATGGAGCTGCAATTCCGGCGTACTCTCATGAACTGACCCTTGGGAATACCGCGTTTAAGGGGATAAGGATGACAACTGTTCCATTGCAGGAAACTGTTGGTTGCTGTTTCTTTACAATGTACTTGAGTACGGATTGTACCCTCTGATGTTTTTGTAATTTTAAGGTCTAAGAAAGACAGTTCCTGATTGCTGATTTCACATGTGAACCTTAGCCCTAGATCGTTCTGGTTAAGGGCAGCCACAAAACTATTGAATTCTTCCACTGTTGAATTCCAGAACAGCAGCACGTCATCAATATATCTGATCCAGATCCCTATTGACGAAGTCCACTTGGAGAAACTCTCCCCAAAAACAATTGTCTCCTCCCACCAGCCAAGAAATACATTTGCATAGGTGGGAGCAGTTGGACTCCCCATTGCAGTACCACATTGCTGGTGAAAAATCCTGTCTTCAAAGATAAATACATTTTTCTCCAGCACAAAATGTAATAACTGCAGAACTAGCTGGTTATGAGCCACAAATTGAGTACCTCTAGATCTCAAGAAGTACTCTACCGCTTCACAGCCAAGTTTGTGTGGAATGGAGGAATACAATGCCTCTACATCCAGACTAGCCAGAAAGGTACTGCGTTCCAAAGTGATACCTTCAATTTGTTTCAAACCATCCATGGTATCACGTACATATGATGTTAAACCCAGTACAAATGGACGCAGCACCTGATCAATATAAGTGCTTACATTTTGAGTTAGATTGTTTATGCCTGAAACAATGGGTCTACCACGTAAGGGGGGGTACCCTTTGTGGATATTGGGCAGGCTATAAAAACATGCCATGATGGGAAATTGTGGAAATAGGAAATTAAATTCACTAGCACTGATCAAGGACCTGCTTTTTGCATCACCCAAAATGCCCAAAAGCTCCTTTTTGAACAGTGCTGTGGGATTATCCTTTAAAGGGAATGTGTTGCCAGAAAAACATGTTTTTTGTTTTTTTAATTAAACATTTAGTGTGTAGGTGATTAAACATTGTTCAAATTTTTTTTATTTTTTTCACGAGTCAGGAAATATTATAAATTAATTCTAATTTATAATATTTCCCATTGCTGGTCACTAGATGGAGCTATTCCCAAAATTGCAGCATTGCAAAATTGGGTAAAAAGCCCTCGCTCTAGTGAGCTCTCAGCATCCCCCCCCTCCTTTATCCTGGCTAGTGCCGGGATAAACGAGGGGTTTGAACGGTCTAACCTCCTACACTGTGTGTCGCCATTTTTTGAGCTAACACACAGTGTAGAAGGTTTACATACAGTAGTAAACGTACACAAACACGAACATACATAGAAATCTCTTACCTGCTCCTGCCGCCGCGGCTCCCTCCGGCCCGTCCGCTCCGTCTGCTGCCGCTGGTCCAAGTGCACAAGTCCGGAAGCCGCGACCGGAAGTAGTAATCTTACTGTCCGGCCGCGACTTCCGGTCCACAGGAAAATGGCGCCGGACGGCGCGCATTTCAAATTGGACTGTGTGGGAGCGGCGCATGCGCAGTTCCCACACAGACGGCGTACATGTTAGTGGATGGAACAGGCCCCGTTCGCAGTCCCTATGGGACTGTGGCTGCCGTATTCCATGTCTGTATGTGTCGTTAATCGACACATACAGAAATGGAAAAAAAAATGGCAGCCCCCATAGGGAAGAAAAAGTGTAAAAATATGAAAAAGTAAAACACAAACACACAAATAAATATAAACGTTTTTAATAAAGCACTAACATCTTTAACATATTTAAAAAAAAATTGTGATGACACTGTTCCTTTAAGATGGTATAACAGTCAGGATTGAGCAAAATGTCCTCACACATTGTTTTATAGTCTTCCCTGTTCCCACCCTTATCGGATGCTTTCAGAACAATATTTTGTTTTTTCTCAGTCACTGTATGGTGTTATTATTCAGTCACTGTATGGTGTTATTATTACATCGCTGTATGGTGGTATTCTTCAGTCACTGTATGGTGGTATTATTCAATCACTGTATGGTGGGTATTATTCAGTCATTGCATGTTGTTATTATTCAGACACTGTATGGTGATATTATTCAGTCTCTTTATGGTGGTATTATTCAGTCAGTGTACGGTGGTATTATTCATTCACTGTATGGTGGTATTATTCAGTCAGTATATGGTGGTATTATTCAGTCAGTGTATGGTGGTATTATTTAGTCACTGTAGGGAGGTATTACTCAGTCACTATATGGTGTTATTATTCAGTCACTGTATGGTGGTATTTTTCAGTTACTGTATGGTGGTATTATTTATTCACTGCATGGAGATATTATTCAGTCACTGTATGGTGGTAATATTCCGACACTGTATGGAGATATTATTCCGTCCCTGTATGGAGGTATTATGCAGTCACTGTATGGTGATATTATTCTGTCACTGTATGCATTTATTATTCAGTCACTGTATGGTAGTATTATTCAGTCACTGTATGGTAGTATTATTTATTCACTGCATGGTGGTATTATTCAGTCACTGTATGGTAGTATTATTTATTCACTGTATGGAGGTATTATTCAGTCACTGTAAGGAGGTATTATTCAGTCATTGCATGTTGTTATCATTCAGACACTGTATGGTGATATCATTCAGTCACTGTATGGTGTTATTATTCAGTCACTGTATGGTGTTATTATTACATCGCTGTATGGTAGTATTCTTCAGTCACTGTATGGTGGTATTTTTAAGTTACTGTATGGTGGTATTATTTATTCACTGCATGGAGATATTATTCAGTCACTGTATGGTGGTAATATTCCGACACTGTATGGAGATATTATTCACTCCCTGTATGGAGGTATTATTCAGTCACTGTATGGTGATATTATTCCGTCACTGTATGAATTTATTATTCAGTCACTGCATGGTAGTATTATTCAGTCACTGCATGGTGGTATTATTCAGTCCGTGTATAGTGGTATTATTTATTCACTGTATGGCAGTATTATTCAGTAACGGTATGGTGGTATTATTCAGTCAGTATATGGTGGTACTATTCAGTCACTGTAGGGTGGTATTATTCAGTTACTGTATGGTGATATTATTCAGTCACTGTATGATGGTATTTTTCAGTTACTGTATGGAGGTATTATTCAGTCACTGTATAGTGATATTATTCAGTCTCGTGATGGTGATATTATTCAGTTCGTGTATCGTGGTATTATTCAGTCACTGTATGGTGTTATTATTCAGTCAGTGCATGGTGGTATTATTCAGTCACTGTAGTGTGGTAATATTCAGTCAAAGTATGGTGGTATTATTCAGTCACTGTATGGATGTATTATTCAGTTACTGTTTGGTAGTATTATTCAGTCTCAGTATGGTGGTATTGTTCAGTCAGTGTATGGTGGTATTATCCAGTCACTGTGTGGTGGTGTTATTCAGTCATTGTATGGTGGTATTATTTATTCACTGTATGGCTGTATTATTTAGTTACGATATGGTGGTATTATTCAGTCACTCTATGGAGGTATTATTCAGTCACAATAAGGTGTTATTATTCAGTCACTGTATGGTGGTATTATTCATACACTGTATGGTGGTATTATTCAGTAACTGTATGGTCATATTATTTCATCACTGCATGGTAGTAGTATTTAATCACTGTATGGTGATATTATTCAGTAAAAGCATGTTGTTATTATTCAGTCACTGTATAATGATATTATTTCGTCACGCTATGGTGGTATCATTCAGTCATTGTTTGGAGGTATTATTCAGTCACTGTATGGTGGTTTTAATCAGTCACTGTATGTATGGCGGTATTATTCACTCACTGTATGGTAATATTATTCCGTCACTGTATGGTGTTATTTTTCAGTCACTGTATGGTGATATTATTCAGTCACTATATGGTGGTATTATTCAGTCACTGTATGGTGTTTATTATTTAGTCACTGTATGGTTGTATTATTTAGTCACTATATGGAGTTATTATTCAGTCATTGTATGTTGTTTTTATTCAGTCACTGTATGGTGATGTTATTCTGTCACTGTATGGGGGTATTATTCAGTCACTGTATGGCGGTTTTATTTAGTCATTGTATGTTGTTATTATTCAGTCACTGTATGGTGATATTATTTAATCACTGTATGGTTGTATTATTCAGTTACTGTGTGGTGGTATTATTCAGTCACTGTATGGAGATATTATTCAGTCACTGTATGGTAATATTATTCCGTCACTGTATGGAGGTATTATTTAATCATGTATGGTGATATTAGTCCATCACCGTGTGGTGGTATTTTTCAGTCAGTGCATGATGGTATTATTCAGTCAGTGTATGGTGGTATTATTCGGTCACTGTATGTTGGTGTTATTAAGTAACTGTATGGAGGTATTATTCAGTTACATGATGCTGATATTCAGTCAGTGTATGGTGGTAATATTCAGTCACTTTATGGAGGTATTATTCAGTCAGTATATGTTGTTATTATTCAGTCACTGTATGGTGTTTTTATTCCATCACTATATGGTGGTATTATTCAGTCAGAGTATGGTGGTGTTATCCAGTCACTGTATAGTGGTATTATTCAGTCAGAGTATGGTGGTGTTATCCAGTCACTGTATGGTGGTATTATTCAGTCACGGTATGCTGGTATTATTCAGTCACTGTATGGTGGTGTTATCCAGTCACAGTATGCTGGTATTATTCAGTCACTGTATAATAGTATTATTCAGTCACTGTGTGGTGGTATTATTCAGTCACTATATGGTGGTATTATTCAGTCACTGTATGGTGGTATTATTCAGTCACTGTATGCTGGTATTATTCAGTCATTATATTGTGGTGTTATCTAGTCACAGTATGGTGGTATTATTTAGTCAGATTCCAAAATCTGGTACAGCGTGGTATGCCCTGTATTTCCCAGTAGAACACATGAGTTTTGGGGAACACAGTCCACACCACCTGACACCAGGGCCGGGCTGTTCGCTGGGCAGCAATGCCAAGTGGGAATTTTACTATGAGCGGCATTCACATTTATTAATTGTGTCACAGATAACAATTTTTTTTACATAACAGTTGCAGAGCAACGATAAACAAACATTTTATTGTTGAGCTTCTGCTTTGTTAACACTGACCAAATATCATTATAATTGGTCAGAAATGATAATTGGCTAAAGTAAATAGGTCTTTAATGGGGCGTATTCAGGCTTAGCACCTAGGGCAGCGTGAGCAGTAAATATGTCCCTGACTGTGCAGGGACATCTGTGTGTTGAGCTGTCCCCTACACCTATTGTCACTAGTGTGATCTTATGTTATCTGCCCATAGTATTTTAATAGAGGTGTTACCTTCCATTGTAATCCAGTGTACACAGCACAAGCTAAAGACTGAAGTGTCAGGCTATAGTAAGGGCTCAGCAGTAAGTGTGAATGCTGGAATATTTTATAAAAAAATAAATAATTGCACACAGATAGTTAAATAGAAAATGAAAAAAATACATTTAAAATAACTTTAACTTAAAAAATTGATGTAAACAATTACAATAAGGCATTTTTGGATATTAGATTCCCTTTAAATATACAGCAACTCAGCAGTTCTACTTGGTTGAACTTGATGGAGATGTGTCTTTTTTTTAACTGTACTAACTATGTAACAAATTTCATGATTAAGTGTATAACTTATCTAAATAAGAGCAAACATCAGGATCACTGATCAGAAAAGCATGATGGAGCAGCTCTAGCATGAAGAGGGCATCAAGGTGGTTTCTGCATCGGGCCCCTTAATGCCTAAAGTTGGGCCAAGCTTAATATGAAAATATCTGTGGATAATATATGCATGGAGGAAGCAAGTATCCAAATATATATCAGCCAATACCTTGCATCCCACAATATATTTACTAGGCTCGCAGTCCTACTGACACAGATAGAAGTGCACCCGCCAGATCACAGACACTGAATGATCTTTGGACATCTGTGTCCTTTCTGCATCATTAAATATGTTTATCTCACTCTCTACTGAGCTGTCATTTATAGAAAAGAATATTGCCTTTGGCTTTGTTACTTTTTAATCTCTCACTCCATTTCCCGTCCAGGACTCTCTTGGGATCTTTTCTCTTAGATGATGCTTCCGGGAGTTTTCAGTAAAATATGTCTTCTAACTTCCAGCATTTAAACTTTTTTTTCAAAAGTTCTGGTTCAAACTTTTCTTGCTTATTTTATTGTTTTGGACTTTGTGTTACAAGTGTTAACATGATGCATATAGTTAACTCTTTCAGTCTATTGTCAAGAAACAGGAGTAGGTGCTAAGGCAAGGACCTACTATAGTAGGCAATGTGGGTCCGTTGTTCCTTGGGCCCACCTTCCACCTTTATAAAATATGTGTATGTTTGCATTTCATTGAATTATACATCTTTTTATCATTGTACACACAGAACATATTGTCAATAAGGTCTAAAAGGTTATTTGTGAATCATCCCATTAGAAACAGATCCTAGTGCCAAGTAATTGACTTCAAACTCAACCTAAAATTGGGATGTCCTCTGCTTGGCCTCTGTTACACTGGTGAGCTAGTCCATCCCTGTTTGCAGATAGATAGATAGATAGATAGATAGATAGATAGATAGATAGATAGATAGATAGATAGATAGATAGATAGATAGATAGATAGATAGATAGATAGATATTATGCATAACTACGATAAGAAGCACTTCAAATACACATGTAGAAGTCTAATAACACTGGGGATATCACTAACAGTGGTGATACCAACTATGCAACTCCCTGTAAAGATGGCTACATCTGTAACATCACCATCTCAGATTAGTTCCCAACATCCAAAGTTTAAAGTGTGCCCTAAAGGCACATTGTTTTAGAGAGGCCTAACACACCTCCTAATTTGACTCCTAATATCACTGCCCTACATTCCTTTTAACACCCCCTTTTAGATTGTTCTTCAGAACCTGATCACGTCATCAATATCTCTCATCCTCCTTGCACCCAAATGCACTTCATATCTGTGTCTGCACAGATACAGGCTGGGTGACTGGTACATACAGCTTTGCAGTATGTGCCTTCCCCAATTTTGTACATAAGATGACTGGACCATAGTAGGAATAAACCCCTTTACCTTTGTGTCACCCCCTATTTCCTCATAGATTGTAAGCTCTTATGAGCAGGGCCCTCACTCCTCTTGTAACTCACTATGTAATGTCTGTATATGTTCCCTCTGAATTGTACAGTGCTGCGGAATACGTTGGTGATATATAAATAAAGATTATTATTATTAAACAGATAGAGAACAGGTATGAAAAGATCCAGATGCAGTTGGTTCTGGTTGGTCTGATCTAGTCTGAGATCATCATAACATTATTGTCTCTTGCTCTTTCGGATTTTCAATTATCAGGAACCAATTATTGGGATGTGAACCCTTATGACAATGATGTTGCTCTGTGCTTGTAGATAGCAAGTCTTACTTCTCCACCACTTTTCCTATCTGTGCCTGTTTTGTTTAGATCTGCAGATTTCCTATTTTGTTTTCTTTTAGCGTACGCAGTACACTACTTCTCACTTTCCTATCTTTGTGACAGCATACTGTGAGAACCTCTCAGTTATGTTCTGAGTACACACAGCTATTATGACATTTAAAAAATAGAGTATGGTTGGCCTTCTGTATAACATATCAAAACATCAACATTTTACAGAAAGGTTTTAAAGACTTTTAAACTTTGTTTTAGCTACCACTATAATACATTATTGTAAATGTGTTCACTGTATATAAATGGTAGTGTGGTTTTCTTCTAAGCCTTCATTTCCATTTTCTCAAATATTTCCAGAGAATGTTACTTGCTTTTTCTGGGCTAGTAAACAAGATATATTAAAATTGTAATAAATTTACTTTCCCAAGAATCTACTTGCAAGGGCACATCCATAAATCTACACAATCACTCATTAGAAATAGACCCCGATGCCAAGTGATTGGCTACAAAGTCAACTATGAATGTGGACCTATTGTTAGTGCTATGGCAACAGCCGTCTTCGAGCACTCATATAATAGTAATTGTAGTATATGTACAGTGGTATACATACAGTAGGGCCCATAACAAAGATAATAATTAGGCCACTTTCAGGGACTGCTTGACACCACAAGACTCCTAACCACCTAAAGCATGAAACCCCATCCCATTTTCATGAGTTAATTTTCCTTTTTGTTTTCTGAAATTAATCTGCTGTGCCCGCGGTCGCTGACCGCCGGCACGTCTTACTTACCGGCAGCCGATACCGCAGGACAGTTTCTTCATGCCTGCATCTCCCTCCCCAGAGACACCGTCGAGGGCAGCTGCAGCTCTCCTCTGTGTCCCGTAGGGTGTGCGGGCGCTCACTCCCGGCCTTAAAGGGCCAGCACGCGCAACTGTGTCTGTTCCCCAGCCAATCCCTTTACACCCTGGAATATAAAAAGGGCTCTGCCCTTTCTCTTCATGCCTGAGCCTTGTTGTTGTCTTCCCATGTTAGTTTAAGCAAATGGTCCCTTAGTTGTATCCTGTTCCCAGTGTTCCCGTATCCTGCTTCCCGTATCCTGTATCCTGTAACTGTGTTTGTTCCTGAGCAGAAGTCTAGTGTTGGAGTCGTGTTCGTTCTATCTGCCACGTCCAGTGTCATCTGCCCCACTAGTTGTTATCTGCCATGTCCAGTGTCATCAACCATGCCAAGCATCATCTGCCAAGCAAAATCTGTGCCACAAATCATCTGTTCCAAAGCGTCTGCTACATCTAGTGTCTGTCTGAACACTCATACAGGTACTCTTGTGCTAAGAATTTCCATTGCCTATTGTTTGGCCAGCTGCCACTCCTGCTACGGCGGTGCGGCCTAGTCGGTCCACATACCCCAGAATTGTAACAGTACCCTTCCCCTCCTGGGGCTCTATGACAACCTCATGGGCTGCCACTATGGTACTTACACCCTTGGATATATGCCAGATCTCTCCTTCCCAAGGCTTTTATGTACTTGGTCACTCCTTACCAGGCTTTCTCATACACTTCATCACTCCTTCCTCAACTCTCCTTAGCTCTCTCTCTCTCTCTCTCCTTTTTTCCACATTTCTCTTAACCTCAATTCCCTATGTGCTAAACCGAGCCTTCTGTGTGCCAGGCCCCTACTTCCTTAGGTTTCCTTTATGCCAGGCCCCACCTTCCTTAGGTTTCCTGTATGCCAGGCCCCACCTTCCTTAGGTTTCTTGTGTGCCAGGCACCTCCTTCCCCCAGTGTTTCTTGAGTCTGCCACTCCACTGCTTTTTCGAGCTCTTCTTTCTGTGACATATCTTATTAATAAAACCCACTATGGAATTCAAAAATTCTAAACTACAGGTATATACATTTTTCAGAAATATATATTTCATTTTTTATTTAGATTCACACAAAACTATATTTTAGAGATAAAATTATTCAGTATATCTGCTATGTTTATCCAGCAATTACATCATAATAATATGGTTAGTAAAATCCATAAATGCGAGTGGTGCAGGGCCGTAATATGTTATCTATTAAAGTCTATAGGGCCATACTATACCTACATATGCCTTCAATGTCATATATTTAGAAGCATTGCTTTCAGGAAAAATATCTCTGTAATACAGTGAAATATGAAGGCATGTTTTGGTGGCACACAAAGTGTTTAAGGCTCCATAGCATGGAACCACAGGTACTCCGTGTCTCGCCTTACTATGTGAATGAAGCCTAATAATAGAAACAAAGAACAACTCTACTGAAAAGGTTACTTAACCTGTTGAATTGCCAATAAATGCATGTGAAAAGAGAATATAGTTTAGTGATATAATCATATTATTCATATAATTATCCTGTTCGTCCTGTTTTGGGGGTGATTTTGCCAATTTTGTTAAATTACAGGTAATATCATTAGTAGAAGTTATAGCATTGGTACAGTGTAAAAAGTACAGAGGGAGCATCTGGAGGATTATATCATACTCCGAGGAGTTTTAAAATGTTGCTTTGCTATAAAGGAAAAAGTGGCATTGTCTGCATGACACAAGGATGAAACACTTAAATAAATCAGTCTTTCTTCTGGCTCAGAGTTGCTGCAAAGTTCAGTTTAACTTTCATGTTGTTTCAAAAGAGAAAGGATATCTGAATCAATAAAACATCTTAGGACAAAAAAAGGAATTTCTCCGATATACACAGATCAATAGAATAAGTAGAAGCTGCTAATAGCTGCCCCAGGCTCCCGTACTGCCGCTCCGAGAATCCGGCGAGGGAAGCTAATTAATGAACCTCATTATTCTCTTTTGATTAATATTTTTTTCCCCCTAGAAGTCTCTGAACTGTTTCAAGTCATGGTTTACCACATTCAGGACTTTTTAGATTGAACATGTAAATCATTTTAACCCTTTCCACCCTCTAGCCACCGGGAAATGATGTAAGATGTATAAGAGGTATTGTGGCTTCATAGCAAAAGATTGATAACAGAATTATAGATCACCATTATTACCCCTTCAAAAGTGGTTTCTGGCCATTTTCAGAATAAAATCTCCAGGTATACAGTATTCACAGTGATACATATTTACAAAAATAGTAATATACCTATGCAAAATAATATATATTATCACCTGGAGGGCTAGTAAAATTTACGATCTAGAACAAGGCTATCAAATGTATAAGGAATCTAAATCGGCTCTTTATGTAGCGATTGGTAAATGTAAGGTTGGGAAGAAAGGATGAGTCAATCATCAAAATCAACCAACCAATCTTGGGAATAAATGCAAGCATGGGAAAATACAGATGTCAAAGCAGGGGCATAGCTTTAGGGGATGCAGAGGTTGCAGTCGCAACCGGGACCTGGTGACTGGGGGAGTCAAAATGCCTCTCAGCTTCATAAGAAGACACCAGTATTATAAATGGCACATGGTAGATGGGGGAGGGGGACATGTTACAGATTTTTCATTGTTATTTAACTGTTTATTTTATGCAGAAGGTTCGCTTGAAATCTTGAAAACGTTAAAAACATCCATAGATCCCAGTGACTTGTGTCAAATATCAAATTCAAAACACTATTTGCTTATAAGGCAACCCTATTTTCCACGCTACTAATAATAACTTTTATTAAACGCACGTAGCCTATATTCTAAAAACAACGCATGAGCCCAGAAACGTTATCACTCATATAGATGTAATGGTCAGTCTCTGCTAACAGCAGTAGAATTAATAGCGACTGGTGAAGGCATGAAGTAGATGTGGAGTTATACAACATTGTGATGGGTCTTATAACATGATAGCGATACAAGAGGAGATATTTTGGAGCAGGAAAAGAGATATTTTCACAGTGAGTTTTGCAATATTCACACATATGGCCCGGACGTATGCAACTGTATACCGTACAGATGCAAAGATCATTCATTGACTTGCATTCTAAACTACGACACTGCGTAGTATGTTTGTTGCGACATGTTTTTGTTTCGAAAATGGTAGTCGATTATGCTTTTTAACACCATTAAAAAAAAAGGTAAACAAATGCAATCTAATAGATAATAGGAAGCTGATTTTACACCAACAATGGTGATACCTTGTTTACTGGGCCCCGTAAAACTGGTATGTCTACCCCTGCCCTGAACGTCAATGTGAACAGAGCCATATTCGGTTATTTCTTTGGTTAGGCTTATGACTGCAGATTTTCCACATATTCTGCTCATTTACTTTAGATAGATTGACTTCTCCACTCCCAGGAGAACCATTAAATGCAAATTTCACCTAACTTATACTTTTCATGATTTTAAAGGTTTACCAGAACCAAAGCTTATATTCACATGCAGCAGATTTGTTGCATACATTTCTGGAAATATGTTCCATCTATCTGATTGAGGTTGTTTCGGCAGCATGTACATGGATTTTTACAAACCCCATCGATGTATGGGACAATCGCAGACATTTCTGAAACAAAATGTAAACATACCCAAAGCACTCCATACTACATGTGCTTCATATTCAAGAGAACCTAAACTTTCATTATAGCATAACTATGGCATAGCAGCGCAGCTCTTTCTGTACCTCCCACATTTTACCCATGTAAACACGTTGACAATAGCTTTTAGTGAAAGGTTAAAGAGCCCCTTTTATTTGCAACTTATTACACACTTGTAATAATAAATAACATTATCAATGAGCCAAAACCAACTGAGGGTTTCTTGAAGCCATTGTTTGATCAATTGTCACTCCACTACTAAACAGGTCTTACACCTTGCCCTCAACCATTCTGCACCTGACCCAAGAACACCGAATATCCCCAAGACCTGAAACCATTCCTCGGGACCTAGCCCATAAAAATTAAAACCTTCAGGGCTGAGTGATCCACCCAATCCTCAAATTTCCAACAAGTGGTTAGGATTCTCGCTGCCCACATTTCTATCTAACTTACATTTTTTTACTCTTTGTCTTCAAAAGCCTCTCTCCTCCATGCTGCTTCAACGAAAATTGCATATTGTGCCGTTACCTATTTCACCAGGGAGGGTGGGAAACTTCTTCCTTGTAGCTCCTCAGGTAAAAGGACATTTCCCCCTTTATAATTCCCCTTTAGTTCCTTCCCTATTACATACCCTTAGCTAACTTTAACCCCTCACACTACCATCCCCTACCTTAATAAACCAAAATTAAAGGAGCTGTTAAAGTCATGGGGTCCCTTTATTACGCCTGCGGCTACACTACGGGGCTCGTACAGTGCAACTTGTCAACACAGTAAAAAATAATAGAATCAATCAATATCTGTGTCACAAACTGACATGATTCTTTCTGTCATACATGATAGTTAATGTTTGTATTTATTACTGGTCACACATGATCTGATATTGTAGACAATCTCAAGCACCTGATACAATAATAAAAGATATGTGGCCCAAGAACGCTACAACATTAGAATAAATAGTTTGGAACCTTATAAGAGAACCGAGTAGCGAATAGAGATGTAAACTACTATTAAGGGGGTCTGCTTCTTTGCCTGAAGCAACGTCACTGTTGTCCTTAGGTTGCCTCTGTTATTGCAACTTAACCTCATCCAAGTGAATGGATCAGAGCTGCAATACCAGACGCAACGTGTCCAAACTGGCCCTAGCCTTATGTTCTGGCAGGACCTTAAGAGAGGTGTCCATAGACAAATGCCCTTAATATCAATGAACTGAAGAAGTGTTGTCAAGAAAAGTGGGCCAAAATATCTCCAAAATGATGGGAGAGTCAAATAAACTCCCACAGAAAACATTTACTCTAAATTACTGTTGGTCGAAATGGTTCTACATGTTACTGCATTATAGGATGTACTTATTTTTTCCACCTGGTTTCTGAATGTTGGTTTACTTTTTGGAAAATATTACTACATATCGAAATCTGTTGTGTTTATTTGTTATCGCCTGAGGTTATTTGTTTGTGAGGAGAAACAATTGGTACTTAGGCCCTGATTTATAAAAAGTTAGACTAAAAGGAGGGTGTACTTTCTTATCCCATGACGTTAGGTCACTACCAACAATACATCTACTCAGACCTGGTATTACAATTACCAACATGTCCTCAGCTATGGTTATCTTTGTTTCTATCTAGTGTACCAAATACTAATCTTCGGTAATTTCGAGATTCAGATTTTCTTAGGTTTTCATTATGTAAAAAATGATTTAGCCATCCTTTTTATGTCTATAAAGAGAGATTTACAGAAATAAAAATTCCACATGTGGTATTAGCCATGAAAAAGCTTTCTGCAGTGCAGATTAATTCCAGGTATTAGCATTAGTGACGGAAACACACTTATATGTAGATCAGAAGAACAAATCACAGGAACAAAGAAAAACGTAATCTCTTATAATTTATTGAATTACCACTTATCAGGCAGAAGGTACAAAGGTTAATGAATCTTTTTGTTGAATATAATCTGTTCCAAAATTAACATAATAAAAAGTTGGTATTCTTGATGCAGAGAAATATTAATGTCTTGATTTGACAAATTATAAGGTTTCTATTTAAATAATTCATACAGGGAGAAATAAATAACAGTATTGATACTAAGATTTGTATGCTTTGAATCTTTATATTCATCTCTGATGACAATATTGTTCCTGAACTGGCAGCGGAGATTTCTAGTTCCATCTTCAAATTCAGCACATTATTTTTATTCTAAAAGACATAATTTACATGATAAAGAAGAGTTTATTTTAATAAACAGTGATTAATGTTTGATGACAAAGTCAGAGCCAGGCAGGAAGGGCATTTATCGGCATCATTAAAGGCCCTTTTACACGGGCCAATTATCGGGCAAACGAGCGTTTCATGAATGCTCGTTCTCGATCATTGTCCTGTGTAAACGGGCAACGCTTATCACGATCTGTGGGTATGTGGACGCACCGCCGTAGCGGAGTAGCAGCTGGCCAAACAACAGTGTACCAAGTCTCTACAAAGTCCAAGCACAAAGGTACCTGTAATAGTCCAAGTAGCAAGGCTAGGCTCATATGGTACTTTGACGGCAGTTGATGCAAAACGTGGCAGGAGGTACCAGGCGTGGCAGATGAGACCACACATGGTGTATGACCTCAGGCGTAGCAGACGGCACAACACGACTCCAACACTAGAGAGGGCACAGGAACAAATACACCACTGGACACGGGATACAGGTAGCATGGCACAGGAACACTAGGAACAGGATACGACTAAGGGACCATTTGCAGGGCCCTTTTTATAGTTCAGGATGATCTGGGAGTAATTAGTAAATTCTTTACATGGTCTCGCTGGCCCTTTAAGGCCGGGAATGAGCTTGCGCACGCACCCTAGTGGTCACTGCAGGGCAGGGCGGCCGCATATGCTGGCATCTCTGAGGAGGGAGATGTCGGCAGGATGAGAGGGGTCTGCAGTGCGCGACCGCGGCCGTTAGAGTACCCCCCTTACGCCCTCTCTTGTTTGGTCCAGAGAGGAATTTCTTAATGAGGGTAGGAGCATTAATATATTTTGGGATTTTGAGGGTAGGAGGCAGCCGAAGCATATAGGAGACAGGATTAATCTGTTGTAGTATCTCAAAAGGATGAAGGAACCTGTGAGAAAATTTGTACGAAGGCAACTTCAAACAGATATTCCTTGAGAACGGCCAGACTTTGGTACCCGGAAGAAACTGAGGCGGCTCTCTTCTTCTTGTATCCGTTTTTCGCTGCATGCGATCGACTGCCAGCAGAATAGAGGACCAGGTCTGCTGCCAGATTCTTAGAAAGTCCCTAAATATAGAGTCAGCTACGTGTACCTGAGATGTAGCCGAAACAGGAAGAGGGATTCGTGGATGTTGGCTGTAGGCAATGAAGAACGGTGTGGAAACAGTGTACTCACTTGTGTGGTTGTTATATGAGAACTCGTCCCATGGAAGAAGCTGAACCCAGTCATCATGCTGCATGGAGATGAAGCGACGAAGATAATTCTCCATGATTTGATTAATTCTCTCGACTTGCCCATTGGACTGGGGATGGTAAGCTGAGGAAAAGGTCCAATTTCACAGACACACATGTGCAGCTTCCGATATTCTGCGTCTTGCTGCCCTAAGTTACAAGAGATGCCGGATTTGCAGGATTGAATAGGGCTTGACACACGCAGTGAGGAGCTCTTAATGCTATAGATAGTAGAGGTTAGTTATATATATATATATAACTGAAATCTTGCAATATTTACTCTGCCATTGGGCCTCATAATAAGCATGTAGGGCTCAATGTTTGAAATGGCCCACCAAACATACGTTCCAGAAAAGGTCACATGACACAGTTTTGGCATAGATCTGGTTAATGATAGTTTATGACAGTGAATCCTCATCTTATTACCATGGCAGAACCCCTGAACAAGTTTTTGATTTCTAGGGAACCACTATGCCCATTCCTACCTCGAAGAAGCTTGGTGTATAATTCTTGCCTAGAATTATATTCTGGTTTAGATGTGTTGACTGTTTTGCCAAACATCATTAAGCAGATAGAAATCAGTTTGCTGTCTCTGCTGTAAAAGTGACAGGTCTTGCTGCTCTGTTCTGGGGAATATAAGAAGGTTTATGTTGGGAGAATTTACAAGAAATAATTCCCATAATACCCAAAATGTGACAAGTATCTAGCCCCCTATATTGTTATTTTTAACAAAGTTCTCACAAACGTTTTACATTTTGAATATATATTTTCTTATATATTAAAAATCTCATTATGGTAAAGGCAAAAAAGTTCACGAAACCCACTCTTTCTTTCTTTCTTTCTTTCTCTCTCTTTCTCTCTCTCTCTCTCTCTCTCTCTCTTTTTTTCTCTCTCTCCTTTCTCTCCCTCTCCCTTTTTTCTCTCTCTCTCTCTCTTTCTCTGTCTCTTTTTCTCACTCTTTTTCTCTCTCTCTCTCTCTTTTCTCTCTCTCTTTCTCTCTCTCTCTTTTCTATCTCTCTCTCTCTCTCAATATATATATATATATATATATATATATATATATATATATATATATATATATATATATATATATATATATATATATACATACAGTGAAGGAAATAAGTATTTGATCCCTTGCTGATTTTGTAAGTTTGCCCACTGTCAAAGACATGAACAGTCTAGAAGTTTTTGGCTAGGTTAATTTTACCAGTGAGAGATAGATTATATAAAAAAAAAAAAAAAAAATCACATTGTCAAAATTATATATATTTATTTGCATTGTGCACAGAGAAATAAGTATTTGATCCCTTTGGCAAACAAGACTTAATACTTGGTGGCAAAAGCCTTGTTGGCAAGCACAGCAGTCAGACATTTTTAGTAGTTGAAGATGAGGTTTGCACACATGTTGGATGGAATTTTGGCCCACTCCTCTTTGCAGATCATCTGTAAATCATTAAGATTTCGAGGCTGTCGCTTGGCAACTCGGATCTTCAGCTCCCTCCATAAGTTTTCGATGGGATTAAGGTCTGGAGACTGGCTAGGCCACTCCATGACCTTAATGTGCTTCTTTTTGAGCCACTCCTTTGTTGCCTTGGCTGTATGTTTCGGGTAATTGTCGTGCTGGAAGACCCAGCCACAAGCCATTTTTAATGTCTTGGTGGAGGGAAGGAGGTTGTCACTCAGGATTTGACGGTACATGGCTCCATCCATTCTCCCAGTGATGCGGTGAAGTAGTCCTGTGCCCTTAGCAGAGAAACACCCCCAAAACATAATGTTTCCACCTCCATGCTTGACAGTGGGGACGGTGTTCTTTGGGTCATAGGCAGCATTTCTCTTCCTCCAAAAACGCCGAGTTGAGTTAATGCCAAAGAGCTAAATTTTAGTCTCATCTGACCACAGCACCTTCTCCCAATCACTCTCAGGATCATCCAGATGTTCATTTGCAAACTTCAGACGGGCCTGTACATGTGCCTTCTTGAGCAGGGGGACCTTGCGGGCACTGCAGGATTTTAATCCATTACAGCGTAATGTGTTACCAATGGTTTTCTTGGTGACTGTGGTCCCAGCTGCCTTGAGATCATTAACAAGTTCCCCCCGTGTAGTTTTCGGCTGAGCTCTCACCTTCCTCAGGATCAAGGATACCCCACGAGGTGAGATTTTGCATGGAGCCCCAGATCGATGTCGATTGACAGTCATTTTGTATGTCTTCCATTTTTTTACTATTGCACCAACAGTTGTCTCCTTCTCACCCAGCATCTTACTTATGGTTTTATAGCCCATTCCAGCCTTGTGCAGGTCTATGATCTTGTCCCTGACATCCTTAGAAAGCTCTTTGGTCTTGCCCATGTTGTAGAGGTTAGAGTCAGACTGATTAATTGAGTCTGTGGACAGGAGTCTTTTATACAGGTGACCATGTAAGACAGCTGTCTTTAATGCAGGCACCAAGTTGATTTGGAGCGTGTAACTGGTCTGGAGGAGGCTGAACTCTTAATGGTTGGTAGGGAATCAAATACTTATTTCTCTGTGCACAATGCAAATAAATATATATAATTTTGACAATGTGATTTTCTTTTTTTTTTTTTATATATATATATATATATATATAATCTATCTCTCACTGATAAAATTAACCTAGCCTAAAAATACTAGACTGTTCATGACTTTGACAGTGGGCAAACTTACAAAATCAGCAAGGGATCAAATACTTATTTCCTCCACTGTGTATATATATATATATTTATATATATATATATATATATATATATATATATATATATATATATATATATATATATATATATATACATATTAAAACATCAAATAGAATATACGTTTTATTTAGAGAGGTATTTGAGACATTTTCCTGACATTACGTAACTTAGTTTAGCTGTTTTTTCATTTTTATCTAACTTTTCCTGTCACTGAATACTGATCTACACCTTCTTATATTACTTTAAGTGCGTTAATGTATTTCAAAGTTTTTGCAACATCAATCTTCGCTTCAAAAATAGAATTATTAAGTCTTGAAATTATATCCCATAATAATCCTGCCTTTCTTATTGAGTGATTTCTGAACTAATTCTCCCCCAGCTTTCGAGAATAGTTTTTTAATATTTCTGTAATTCAAGGTTATACGTTTATTAATTGTCCTTATATTTAAACACAGGACTGAAAACTGGCAAAGATCCCAGCCTCTTGCATCTTCAGTTTTTATATATCCCATATTCATGTATACAGATTGTCACCTTATACTGCTTGATGCAAATGAATGACAATTAATTTGTTTCATTAAACACATACAGCAGACTTCTGATGTTTTACTTTACAGACAGACGCTCAATTGTCGTCTCAGATTGATCTGAACTTTTAATCACAAAGTCATTGGTTATGTTGGCAGGGGTGACTGATAATTGTCACAAGCTGCGTCGCCCAGGCAATAACTAAAGAGCGAAGAACGCTTATGTGCCCTTTGTACAGGCAATAGTGATATACATACTTTACAAGCTATTGTCTTCTGTATAACTTCCAAGTACGGTGTAATATTATATGCAAGATATCACTCAGAACTGTGGATAATATTTCTTTTTGGACAAAAAGCGTGTTTTCATATGCTGCGTAACCAGACTGAATCTCAATAGCCAGATAAAAAAAAATTGTGGTATATATTATTATAGAATATCCCTGTGGGGACAGCAGTAATAAAAAACACATTGCTACTCTAGCAGAAACTTCCAACCCTGTTAAATATTTTGGCCAAAATTAATAGAAATAATAAATATGTTTCCCAACTACTTGTCAGCTGGTGGGTTCTAATATTGAAACAGTTTCTGCTCACTTATACTAAAATGTACAATATATGGAGAGAAAAAAATTGGCTCAGAAGCCATAGAGTGCTACAGATGTGTCCATCCTTACCTTTGCTTGAATTTGGTTAAGCAATCCAATTTCTCATGAAACCTTTTCAATATAATATCGCGATATGCTAGTAAAACCCTTGACAGGCTGTAATTAACATCACAACCACTCGGTGGTTACACATAGACCCATATAGCATAGACATCTTGTGACAAAGTATCTCAAAATCATGTTGTTGTTTTTTTAAGCTGGTCATCTCGCGCAACACATCTCAGGATATGTTGAGATAAGAGGAAAGGTAAAAAAGGACACATGTAGCTCTGCAATCCAAATGGCTCTTGCTGGAAACTGACTCATGTAACAGTATAGATGAAGGCAACAATCACATAAGAAAATACTCTTCTAATGTTACACTGTTCCAGTTTGAAAAAAGGCTCAACCTTATAGTATATTGCATAATGAGGTCTCTTTTCAAAATATTGCATGTATGTTATGATTGTGATTACTAGGCTTCCATTTATTAATACTGTCTAACAAAAAAACTGGCCTTGTTGCCCATAGCAACCAAGCAGATCTCAGCTTGTATTTCTTAAAGGGTAGTCTCACAAAGACGACCTCTTTTTAAATAGAAACTAGCTTGGCGATCAGCTCATCCTTATGATCAGCCTGACTAACCCCTGTTATTGCCATATTATCATGGCTCAGATGAGGGGTAGGCAAAGTTGGCAAATGCTTGGGGCACCACCTCGTAAAAGGCGGATGGATCAATTCTATTGAAAATACATTTTTAAACTTTTTGCTGCGATACTAAAACTGCCCTTTTACCCAGCAGGAGAACACTGACATTGACCAATAAGCACCTCTGTCCTCAGACTAATAGAAGCGCTCAATCAATAGGCCAAATTGCTCTGGAGAAATTAAAAATTTGCTCTGATTTGTTGCTATAGGGAACAAGGACAAGGAAATAGAACAAGCACACCATAACGGAAACCATTAAAGTCAATGGGTTCTGTCTGGTGCCGTTGGTGTCCATCATGTGACATATTCTGCATTTACGATTTCTTCTTGGTTCCGCTCCTATGATGAAGCAAAATAACGCAGGTGTGAACCAATCTTAAACTTTATGTGCATTGTATATAAACTATGGAGCCCTGCCCCCTGCCAAGGCTAGTGCTACATGGCAAAAAAGATGTTTGCAATTTCGCTGCGACTTTCTGTGCATGATTTGCAATTCGGTTGCAAGTGGCTTGCGATTTAGGCTTTGCAACATCAAAAGACACCCAGAAAAACTAAAAAATGGCTTAGAAACACTATGGCTAGAGCTACATGGCGACATGAAGATCACAATGTTTCATTTTGACATCGCATCTAACGACTGTCAATGTGGCTGCGATGTGACATACAACATAACCGAGACGACAGTCAAAAAAAAAATCCAACGGCTGCATTTTCGGTTGCAGATTGCAAGTTGCACGGAACTTGCCATCATAGACCTCAATGTAAGTCGCATGCAACTGCGACTCGCTTGCGAAATGTCTGTGGTATGTTTTAGTATTGAAGTCAAATCGCACATTTTTTGGCTGTGTGTTTTGTATGAGACTTGATGTTGCGCAAATAAAGTTGCCATTGTAGAACTACATGCTGCATTGTGACATTATCTTCATGTAGCGTGACCACAGTCATCGGCTGAGCCCTAGACTCAGTGTTAGCTTGTTAGTGGGAGGTGATGGCTAGAACCTAGGCTTTGTTCACACTGCATTTACAGTGTATGTCGCAGGAATACGTCGGGAAATACTGACTTGCCAATGTACACCTGCCTTGCAGATGCATTCAACGGGTCTGTAGGCATGCACTGCAAACACAGTGTGAACCAAGCCTAATGGGCCTTCTACAGATTCAGAGGCTGTGATAGGCCAGGATATGATATTGTTTGATGTCATTCAGCTGCTGATTGGTACTTAAGATAATGCTGGGATTTTTTTCTATGAGAGAAGGAGAAGAACCTGCTTCATTCATAGTCAAGACACCAAGCTGCCCATAGTGAAATACTGACTAAATATGAACACAAAACAAATCCATATTACATAAAGCTAATAGTGTTGTGCCGTTTGTCTAATAACCCTTTCCAGGGCCGTTTCTAGCTTTTCTGCTGCCTGAGGCGAAAATTAAAATGGCGCCACTCAGATTTTGATTGACATCCCCCTGGCTGTTTTACATCACTAGCAGCCTCCTCCAACTCTTGCGGATGTGCCGTTGCCTTGTACTGGCATGCGCGGTGCAGCCGGGCTGAGTACATCTCGCTGCACAGTGCGTGCCCAAGTAGTACAAGGCAATGGCACATCTGAGAAAGTTGGAGGAGACTGGTAGTGATGTATATCAGCCAATCAAGCATGGAAAGTTGGGTTTGGAGGCAGGACTATGTGACTATTCAGGATAGCAGCACCGCCCCATGACCCTATAATGAGTAATTAGCATATAGAGCTAATCTTTAAAAGCTGATTTGACATATTTTGCTGCATTTGAAAAAAATCATACAGGGGAATGTTTGGAAATATTGTCAGGTCCTGTATTACTGCATGGTGGTGGTTCAAGGGGTTAAAACTACCAGACAAGTTCCCATTAAATATACAACAAACCCAGAACCAAGCTTAGCACATAAATACAGACCTAGAACCAAGCTCAGTACATATATACAGCTCCAGAACCAAGCTCAGTACATAAATACAGCACCAGCACAAATACAGCCCAATTTAGTGCAACCCCTGCCATATAGGTTTGTAGGGATAAAACTACATCTCTCAGCATGGCCCAAACAGTGGTAAGGATATGCTGGGAGTTGCTGTTTCACAAAAAGAAAAAAAATCATACCACTTATCATCTCACTGCAGATCATATAGTGACTACAGTGCTGATTAGAGGCAGAATAAACATTTACATTAAGTGACTCACCGGTGATGTCTTTTCAGATTCTAGTTGTTCTTTTTCTCTGTTCTTCTCCATCTGATCCAGACCTCTATGATGACTTCTCCTGGCCATAGCCCATTTCTGCAGCTTGCCACTCAGATGTCTTCAGCTTCTCATCTTTCAAACATTTCTGCACCTATAAACAAAGATAAAATTCTCATGGTGTCACACGCTACGCCCTAAATACAATAGCACCATACACTGTGTCCCTGATTATAATAGCACCATACACTGTGTCCCACACACGCACACACACACAGTGCTCCCTGTAGAGTGTGCCCCCATAGAGCCCCCTGTAGATAGTGCCCCCCATAGAGCCCTCTGTAGATAGTGCTCTACAAAGATCCCCCTGTAGATAGTGCCCTACATAGATCACCCTGTAGAAAGTGGCCCACATGCAGCACATGCAGCCCCCTGTAGATAGTGCCCCACATCTAGCCCCCCTGTAGATAGTTCCACAAATATAGCCTCCCTGTAGATAGAACCCTACATATAGCCCCTCTGTAGATAGTACACTACATTTAGTCCCCCCGTAGATAGTGTCCCCATAGATCCCCCTGTAGATAGTGTCCTACATAGATCCCCCTGTAGATAGTGCCCTACATTGATCCCCCTGTAGATAGTGGCCCACATACAGCCGCCTGTAGATGGTGTGCCACATATAGCCCCCTGTAGATAGTTCCCCACATATAGGCCCCTGTAGATAGCACCCTACATATAGCCCCCCTGTAGATAGTAACCTACATATAGCGCCCCCTGTAGATAGTGCCCTATATATAGCCCCCCCTGTAGATAGCGCTCCACATATAGCCCCCCTGTAGATAGTGCACTACATATAGCCCACCCCTGTAGGTAGTGCCTCACATATAGCTTCCCCTGTATATAGTGCCACACATATAGCCCCCTGTAGATAGAGCCCCCTGTAGATAGTGCCTCACATATAGCTTCACCTGTATATAGTGCCCCGCATATAGCGCCCTGTAGATAGTTCGCTAGATATAGCCCCCCTGTAGATTGTGCCCCAAATATAGCTCCCCTGTATATAGCGCCCCACATATAGCCCCCCTGCAGATTGTGCCCCACACATTTTTTACAGAGTCATAATAGAGCTGACATAGAAGTGCATGTATGACTCCGATTTCATAAAGCGTTTTTATTTGTCCAACAACGTACACAAAAAAAACAACATGACGTGATTTATCAGATGCCGTATAGATGGAGCTATTCTCTCCTAGAAACAATGCATGTCTCTATACATATAGCACCGGAAGGAGGTTGTTCCATACTAACAGAGCCCTATATCCTCTGTGTACATGCTACTTACATACTCCCTACAATTTGCTCTGCCATGTGAATGAGCCCTAAGTCTCCTCCAAAAGTTAGACTTGGAGAAATTTCTCTTTTACATATTGATAAATATTTCTGTTTTCCAACACTACATTCTATAAGAGATGATTGAGCTACGCAATGTGTGCGAAAATTGTTGTTGTTACTGTGCCAGAATATGAAGAAAAACCCATTCTGGTGAACAGTCCTAATAGAAGGGTCAACAAAATGGGATCCTGGAGTGGGGCAGTGATGTACAGAATATTGTGTGTTTTTGTGCTCCTTCTAGCTTGGAAATAGTGCTTGGATGTGACACCCCGTCATTACGATTGTATGCAAAACTAAAGCATAAACGCAGAATTCGCATGCATATTTCAACCTCTGAACACATTCCAGCAAAAAGCTATTCTTCATTGTCACATAGCCGAGATCTTTTCACAAAGTGCACACAATCCTTCCAAGTGAAATAATAGTTAGTGACTAAACATTTCAACAAAGAAAAATCTTCACTTCTCCCGGTCAATGTTTTATTTTACAGGAAGAAAAAAGGAAAAGAGAAGGTGGGAAAAAAGTCCAATTAAACTGCAACTTCATTTCCTAATTAATTACCCCTTTTATATTTAGAAAAGATGTTTTAATCAGAATTCATTGCTGTTTAATTTGGAATGTAACGGTTGGCACAAGTTCTGAAAACGCTGGGTGTTTTTTCCTATCCTCTTCGTGTCTCTGTGTCGATATAATTAATACTCAATTTGCTGGATCTAACAGGTCAGGAAACGTCCGTTTCCTCTTCAGCAGGAGAGAAGCCCGGCCTATGACTAATTGCATCTTTTGTTATCAGACCTGATTAGCAGATTCATTGTCATGTACAAAAGATGTTTGTTTTTATGGAGGTTTTTCTGTTAAAGTGCTCTGAAACTTTCGTCATGAAGTATCAGGATGGAAGTATTGGAAAATATTCTGTAAATAGTTACTGTCTGTCATAAAAAAAAGTAACACTGCACAAAGTTAACGTAAATTCAAGATTTTAATGTCTGATGATATAAGTTGGAGAACGTCAATATCAACAATATTCTGTCTGTCCCGAGTCCAGGGAAAGACTAGTTTCCTGAATACTATTTTACAATGATATTGACCACATATCTTCGTTATTATCATTTTATTATAATTTTTACATAAAGCTTAATTACTGTACAAATAAAAACGTACATGTATACAAATTTCTAATTTACTTTGTGTTATCTTTAAGATCTTTGCTTGTTGTCAGTGGATAAAAACACTCCATTCCATCCAAAGGCTGAAAACTGTACAGATCCAGTCTTAGTCTCAGCTGAAAAGCTTATACATTACTGTATATATAGTCCAGGCAATGCCCTGTGAGCTAAACAGGCTGGATTCCAAAACAATCCATTTTACCTGCACTGATACATTGTAGCAAAGTAACAGAGAGATTTGTGCTATTACTGCGAATGTAGTTAGCTCACAGAGCAATGCTTAGACTAAGGACCTACTTCTCATCTGAGTGCAGACTGTAGGTTTTTTTTTTATCCACTGAGAATGTTTTCATCCATTGACAGTAAACAAATATCTTAAAAATGCTAAGAGTTAAAACGCAAAGTATATTAGAATGCTGCAGAACTATTTATTGTATAATAAAGCGTAACTTAATTTTCAAATGGCTTTTCAGAATAAGATGTCATATGTGTGTACATGAGGTATATCACTATTTCTAACCATTATATGACTTGTATTCTGCAATATTTAGCAGTTTTCCCCTCTGCAGACTCTACAGAATCTATAATTCTCAGTTTTCTTTGAACTAGTGGGCAGAGCCTAACGGCTATTATGTCTTCTATACACAGCACACATAGAGAAGAGAACAAACAGCGCCCTCATTTTTATATATATATATATATATATATATATATATATATATATATATATATATATATATGTATATAGAAGTAGAAGCACTATGGAGGAAATTATACAGAAGTAATTAGCAGTGTAGCTGAGAATCCAGCAATAGCGTGACAAATAATACTTACTAGAAAGCTGCTGCTGCTGCATCTCTGTCTCTCTCTCTCTCACTCTGCTCCGACTCCCTCCTCCCCTTTCTATAGACTTCTATAGGCAGCTATATCCTGATCCCTCAGTGACCTGAGATTTTGTCTTGAGGAGACGAAAAAGCAGTACATGCAGAGTTAGTGTACAGTTGGGGGAGCTGATAAGTGGCGAAAGAGACGTTTTTCTCTAATAAAATATATTACGATGTTTATTATATTCGCTTATACTATCAATATACGCAAAGTTGTTCAAAGTGCATAGCCTATTTAAGATCTTTACTTTTATAGAAATAAAAGCACCTTTACATAGATACATTCCTGATAAGTACATTTTTCAGATAAGGAAGTTTCCAAGATGTGTCCACCTTTGCTTGAATTTGGTTGAGGATTTCTATTTCTCATGAAACCAACTCAATACAATATCGCAACATGTTAGCAAAACCCTTAATAGGCTGCAATTCACATCACAACCACTCTCTGGCGACACATAGACAAATATAGTATAGACATCTCATGACAAAGTATCATGAGATATTGTTTATTTTAGTTTTTTCAATGCTAGTAATCCCACGCTACACATCTCAGGAAATATTGAGATATGAGGAAAGGTGAGGAAAGACATATCTGTTCACAGGAATGTTAGGCCTATGGATGTAGCCATCTTTAACTTGACTCTGGTAACTTGCTGCAGCGTGATATCACACAACAATAGCCAGTGAAAAGTCAAGATAAGAGATCTAGCCATTGTTTATTGAATGCGTTAAAAGTCAAGGTAAGGATGGCTACATCTGTAGTTCACTCAGAGCTTTTGGTGCTGTATTTGACGTAGAAACTGTGTCGGAAATTGCGCCAAAAAACGTCCAAAATCGGCAACCATTGATTTCAATGGGTGGCGGAGGTGTTTTTTGCCTTGAGCGGAGAAAAACGCTCGCAGGGAAAAAAAACGACATGCTCGTTCTTCCCGCATTTCCATCTCTGACCTCCCATTGACATCAGTGGGAGGCAGAGAAAGCAGTTTCCGCTGCATTTTTTTCCCGCGTCGCTCAATGGCCTTCGCCGAAAGACACTACAAAAAACGCGGCAAAAAAAGTGCAGGCAGGTCAAAACCTGCCTCAAAATTCATGAAGGAATTTTGAGGCAGATTTTTCTGCCTGCAAAAAACATTAAAGGGATTGTCTCATCTTTCCCAAGTAATGTAAATAATAAGCAAAGGGATACGGGACTATCAAATTTCCTGCCTCTGTAACACAGGTATCATAACACAGCCTGTATTGTAGTCTTTATAGTGATTACTGGGCGGCCATTTACAGTTCGCTGTGGCCTGTGTTTCACTCAGTGTTTCTGCAGGGTTATAATCGAGAGTATGACTTCCCTGTAGTCATGCAAGTTTATTATCAGTCAGTAATTGAGCAATTTCACTAGTAACATTATACAAAGAAACTGTTGAAAATACAGCTCTCCTTATGCCATGATGTGTTATATATGACAATTTCTCACGAGATGTGTTTGTTTTTCCTCCGCCGTCAGTCTTTTACTATCTTACAGGCCTGACCTGCACACCCCAGTGCAAAATTAAAGCCAATAAAAACATTATGGACATGAGAATTTATGGTGGGACCATTGAACGCTCTGTGCCTGAAAGGAAGCCAGCAGAGATTTATTCTACATTATTAAGTGTTTGTGCCTTGTGCAAGATAAGCAACAAAGAGGGATTTATCAAAGGCTGACACCAGCTCTTCAGAGAGGAAAAACAGACTGCAGGATTTATCATATCACAGCCAATGCACATGCGTGGAAAGAAACAAGTACAATGTAAGAGATACAGGTTCTGGACTGTCTACAGATTGCAGCATGTAAAAAGGATTAGGCACCTGTTTAAAAAACAACCTGGCAGCTTTTATATGAGGATAGTGTTGGAAGATGACAATGAAACGCATGCATGCCAGGTGACCAGCTTAACGGAAGGAGCAACTTTTGATGTTCTTCAAATCTAACTCTGTTTACTTCCACTATACAGCACATTAAAATAAAAAAATGCTGGAAATAGATCACTGTGTGTAATGAATCGACATAATATATATGAGTCTCACTTTTTTAATTGAATTACTGAAATAAATTAACTTTTTGATGATATTCTAATTCATTGAGAAGGACTAGTATACCACATGATACATACATTTCTTTGCTGGACGTCTCTGTATTTTAAAAAAAAAAGTATGTAGGCACCTACCACCTGAATGCATGTCGAGGGCACTCTTTTGGCATACGTGGGGTCAATGGAAGCCTACATATACCTTTGGCATATGCGCCAGGAGCATTGCAGACAGATACACCGGACGCATCAATAAAACGTGATGTGTGCAAACCCTTACTCATATTGCCCCGCATAATAAATCGGTATGTGGAGATGAGGTTGGTAAATTGTATACTAATGGCAAACAGGAAAGGTAGTGATGGTTTATCTTCTCAGATGTCTAGTCAAATGTGGTAGTAATATGTCCTTGTGCCCAATTGGGAGTCTAGGTAAGTGACTTGGTGTCTAGTAGAGGACCAAGGTTTGTGGGTTTGGGGGTATGCAATCTATTTAGTATCTAACGTTTAGTACATTTGTTTAGTAGTTAGTTCTACCACTGGTAAATAAGGTTTGTTCTGGAGCTCCAATTGTTTAAAGTAGCATTCCAGTAATATTTTTTATCTCGGCCCCCATTTGGAAAATACACCTGGTAAAAGGTAGGGCATGTAATCCTCTTACCAGGCGCTTTGTTGCCGAACAATCTTCTCTCTACCTTCGGTAAACACAGCAGGTGTTGTAGGAATCGGGAAGTCAGAGTGTGGTCAAGTGACATAATGGCTACCAGGATCAGAGGAGATAATTCGACAACAAAGCACCCTGTAAGAGGATGATCTGCCCTACCTTTTAACAGGCAAACTTTTCAACTGGAGCTGAGATTAAAAAAAATCCTTTAAGAGTGTTCCTTTAAAAATTAATAAAATGCAGACTTCAACCTCCCCATATGAAGGAATATATGTTCCAACCAGCTATACCATGCAGTGTAATCTACCTACTTGCAGCTATTCTACCACTGGTACAGTAGCTGGGGCAGTTGAGCTGCCAGTCATAGTAGATAGTCTGTTGCCCACTCAGCCGTGATGGACTGTGGAGTAATAAAGCCATTTTTCCACTGTCCGCTCCAGAAGGGGACCACGTTGTGAGCACCGTTTCTACTATGGGTCATGGTCATTCTGTGCAGTAAAAACTCCCACAGTGAAATGGAGAATTTCAATAACATAAATATTCCAGACATCTGTATTTTTATGCAGTACCCTAATGTATTCTTTAAATTAATGTTTCTAATTGTAATGTTTTGATGGTAGAGTCTAGGATCATCTTAGTGAATCAGCGGTGACGATATTATAATAAACACTTACCCAAATCTATTATTGATAGCTCATCTCTATTTCTCTATATGCTTTAAGATGATGACACTGCTCACGAGATGTTTAGTATACAACATGTGCATGCACTGCTTGTCTGTAAGACAGGTACAGTTTTACCAAGTGAGATGTAAATAATAAGTGTCAGAATTCAGCGAAAACCGCACTTATCATTATTTATTGCACAAGTTCCCTTATCGCTCTCTTGCTTTATCTTGCCGAGACTTCTGGCACAAAATTCTGGCTGCTCCACACTCCAAGCTCAGCGCAGATCCAGCTTTCCGCAGCATGTGTTACAGATATAATTGCATTGAGCTGGACTCCGGCCCAGCCTCTCCTCACACTCATCCCATGTTTTTCAGAGAACAGAGGGTAAAAGAATCAGCCTTGAAAGCCTGCAAATTGCCGAGATGTAAATTCGCCTGTATGCAAATGTGAATAATATGCAAATAAGCCATGCATTAAAAATGATTGCTCTAACGAGAAGTACACCCCGTTTATTCATTAGGATAATTTCTGTTATACATTGTTTCACAGTATTTTGCATTGTCTCTGGTAATATGAATATTTCACTTCATTATGCAAGGACTGATTTCCATTTTTTGGGCTGCCTTGTAATGATACAAACAATTAGAGTTAAATGATAATGTTAAAGGGTGTGTGGAGTTTATAAAAGCTCCATTTCCTTCCTCTCAACCCTTTTACCGACTCCACCGTATTTCTCTCAGACTTCTCCAGTTGCTGTAATTACTATAGTAATTTATAGGTGCTGAGCTACTGTGCAGAAGAGGGTGCAAGACAGCCCTAAATATTAATACAGCAATGGATTGATGAGTCTTCCCATAAACGTCCACTGGGGGATTAATCTACTTAACTATTTGCGGTGTTTGAAGTGGATGACCCCACTTTAAGTCCCAGTGTCTGCTTCTTGCAATGGTGAGAGCACACAACTTGCTACAGAAAGTATTTAGAGGATTAGTGACATTATAAAATACTCATTCTGGTCTACGTTTTAATACTTAAAGAGGATCTGTCACTAGTTTAGTAATGCCCAATCTCCTAGCTAATCTAATAGGCGCTGTCACACTGATAATGCTAGTGAAAATTGTGTTCCAAAACGTTTATTTGAAAAGTTATGAGCTTTTTTCTAAATATGCAAATGAGGCTTTATTAGACAAGTGGGAGGTAACAGCAGCGATTCTCCGGAGGTGGAGCCTCCTCACAGCCTCTGACACTGTCCAATCAGCATGAAGCTGCTTCACACAGTGTGGGAGACTGAGGCTGGAGGGAAGGGGGACCACTTCAAACAGCCATATCTCGGGCGGTGGACCACCTAGAACAGCGGTTCTGGTGGCATATGAAAGAGAAGATTTGAATCGTTCATATGACACCAGTCACAATTCTAGCTGTGACACAACCAGAGATATCGCCAGTTGAAAACACAGTCAGGGATGGAAGCTATATACTATAGATCACAATGTGTTGCTGGGCAGGGAAGGGGGAGAAGCTATATGATGATTGGACAGCGTCATACAAAAAAACATTACACTGCCCAGAGTGAAATGAATGAGTCACCTCCTATTTGGCTATTAGAACCACATTAGCATATTTAGAAAAATGCACAGAACTTTGCAAATAATAAACGTTTTTTTAAAACAAATCACAATGCAGTTATCAGCTGCAAAGCGCCTATTATATTAGTTAGGAGATAGGGAATTGTTAAACTGGTGACAGAGCCTCTTTAATATATATTTTTGACTTTGTTAGCAACTGTGAAATTATGTTTGATGCTTAGGGGTGTTTCTGCGAAAATAATGTTGTTTTATTGGAACGCAGCTTTTAAAATACAACTTATGGAGTCCAATATGTCATCTGTATTTTCTTGTCTTTCCTTATTTTATTGATTTCACATAAAGTGCGAAAATGATGGTCTCTAGAAGATAGAACTAGATTTTATGAACTGCCAAAAGTAAAAACAATACTCAAACAGGAATTTTCATCCTTCCTTGGACATGAACCCTGAACTTTCACTAATATACAAGTATTAGTTGAGCTTCAGAGCTGACCATCATGCCAGTCTAGTCATGGAGGATTTACATATACATGGAATGATGCATGGCTATAGGGTATACAAGAGAAGTGGGCACTACAGTTAAAATTAAGATGATGCCTTCCTTCTGGTGCTGGTTTATAACTTTACTCTTCTATACTGAGCCCAGTTAGACCAAAATATGTTTATCTTTACCCCGTACAATAACGTTCAGATGAAAGAGGAATATGACCTTCCCCTTATTTGTTAAATTTGACCGGTTTCAGCAGTTAATGTTATTTTTCTATAAAGTTATACAATTCTTCAATATACTTTCTATATTAATTCCTAACAGTTTTTAAGATCTCTGCTTGTTGTTATTCAGTAGGAATGTTCATTGTTTACTTCCAGTGGATAAAATTCTGTCCATTTTCATGTGATGGACACACAGGTGTTGGGATTATTAGAAGACACAGCTCTGATACACATACTGTATCTGTAACGAACTGTGCACCCTTTAAAGTTGTAATGCCTGTTGAAAAGAAAGCCCTATGCAGGTTCACACCATTCATGGGGAATGGGAATGGCACTAATCTGAGTGGGGTCACCAATGTCCATAAGGCACATTTCAGCCATAGGAAATCTTAGTATTTAGCATTATCTTTGGTGTTACCCAGTCTAGGGCAGTTTAGAAAAAGGAATGGATTAAGCTCCCGCATGTACAGTAGATGCCTAGCCAGGGACGTGGTTGGATTGTTGTTAAGGTTATAATAACGTTGACCTAGCCATCTCAGTTTCCTGTCAATAATATGAGAAAGCAAAGGGTCTTTGGCTGGTTGCTCTCTTTTTGGTGTGCAGCTGTTTGGATAAGAACCCCCCTCAACACAGACTTCTGGTTTTCCCATAGGGAAGCCAGGGGGGGACGGGACGTAGAAACGTTAACTTCAAAGTATTCATAAAGTTGTCACTACAAAGGAGAAGACCTGGAGAAAGGATAAAAGGGAACTATTAATTATCCAGGAGAAAACTGCAGGCTTGGCCATAAGGGAGTTACAGGTTAAAGAAACAGGACATTGGTCCTTCCATGGGACTGCCAGAAATTTAGATTGTGCTATTTAGTATCAGGAGCATAGAGAAAAAGATTTTGTATATTGTTGTATAAAGCTAGTGTGCCGCAGAGAAGTGAGTGTCGTTTTTTGAAGTGGCCTACCATATGTCTACTAGATGAAACGGAGTAAGAAGTGTGAATATAGTGTGTAAGCACGATGTCTTAGGGGGGTGGAATTAGGTTTTGTGGAGTTGGCGGAGATAAATCTGCCTAAATCTTTGCAAGGAGGCTGAGAAAGAGAAGGCGGTCTGGGTCCAATAAAGAAGGTGGTTTGGGATGCGGGGAGCAGGCTTGCAGGGAGTCTTGAGTAGCACCCGGATCATCTTCAGTGGAGTGAGGGGATTCATCCAGCAGTGCTGGCCCCGGTGCAATCTTGCCTAGGCGCGTGGTGGAAGTGGTAAGGCCCAGGCTGTGGCTATAGGGCTTGTTCTCGGAGAAGGAATAATCAAAAGCGAACCAACCAATAACAAGAGGCCTCAGGGTGAGGGTGTCGGCAGTGTAGGGAAGAGTCTCTCCTTAAAGAGGCTCTGTCACCAGATTTTGCAACCCCTATCTGCTATTGCAGCAGATCGGCGCTGCAATGTAGATTACAGTAACGTTTTTATTTTTAAAAAACGAGCATTTTTGGCCAAGTTATGACCATTTTCGTATTTATGCAAATGAGGCTTGCAAAAGTACAACTGGGCGTGTTGAAAAGTAAAAGTACAAGTGGGCGTGTATTATGTGCGTACATCGGGGCGTGTTTACTACTTTTACTAGCTGGGCGTTGTGTATAGAAGTATCATCCACTTCTCTTCAGAACGCCCAGCTTCTGGCAGTGCAGACACAGCCGTGTTCTCCAGAGATCACGCTGTGTCGTCACTCACAGGTCCTGCATCGTGTCGGCACCAGAGGCTACAGATGATTCTGCAGCAGCATCGGTGTTTGCAGGTAAGTCGATGTAGCTACTTACCTGCAAACGCTGATGCTGCTGCAGAATCAACTGTAGCCTCTGGTGCCGACACGATGCAGGACCTGTGAGTGACGTCACAGATCTGCACTGCCAGAAGCTGGGCGTTCTGAAGAGAAGTGGATGATACTTCTCATCAGAACGCCCAGCTAGTAAAAGTAGTAAACACGCCCCGATGTACGCACATAATACACGCCCAGTTGTACTTTTACTTTTCAACACGCCCAGTTGTACTTTTGCAAGCCTCATTTGCATAAATACGAAAATGGTCATAACTTGGCCAAAAATGCTTGTTTTTAAAAAATAAAAACGTTACTGTAATCTACATTGCAGCGCCGATCTGCTGCAATAGCAGATAGGGGTTGCAAAATCTGGTGACAGAGCCTCTTTAATTGACTGCCTAAATGTGCCCAGTGGAAGTGGAGCTCGGCTACCTTACGCCTACGTTACTTGCGCACTCACCGCGCCCTTATAATAATAAATATATAAGGTCATAAAAGTTAGTCAAATGGACAGTGTTGCTCCAATAAAGGGGTTGTCTGATTTGTGAAAAAAAGAACTTTTTAAAAATAGTCTTTATTTTCATCATAAGTGGGGTCACTTTCTATGGGCATCCAATCATGCTTTGTTCAATGGGCTCCCACCAGCAAAAACAAGATGGTGGACCCAATGTATGAAAAAGGGGTTGTCTAAACAAGATAGACCCTTTGAGGGTTACATGATATTTAGGGATTTTTATCTTTATAGTTAGAAGGTTCAAATGCAGAGCGGCGTTTATTTGGCAAAACACATAATATAATTTTTTAGGATTTATCTTAAGTCAGTGTTTTATCACAAAAGAAACAGTTAAATAACAAATTAATTCCGTGTCATCTTCATAACTTTCTTCTGATGATGAATTAAGCTAATATCATATTTTGGCTTTAGATGTGTAGCTTGTGCATGCCATCCTTTATCTTCCGCGCTACATTCTGTGCTCAGTGATGTGACTTCTTCTTGCAAAGTTGTTTCGTTTTGTTGCCTGGGATACAGCACAAATCTGATTTCTTTTTAGAATTATCGCATGTTAAATGTAAAGTTCAGATCAAAACTGCAATATATCTCAGAGCAACAGAAATGATTAAATATACTTGAATGAAGATGTCCTTGAATAAAAAAAAGCATTGATACATACAAAAAAAAATCCAGACAAATAGTAAATCTTTCAAGAAGTCATGTAGAGAGAATAAGCTTAACAGAGGTTATATGGGCTAAGAAATAAAGGGTCTGCTCTCTGCCCAGGAACAGCGCCACTCGTGTCCATAGGCAGTGTCTGGTATTGCACTTGAATAGGACTGAGTTGCAATACCAGACACAGCTCATTGACAAGAGTGGTGCTGTTTATAAAGGAAAAACAAAAAAAATAATTATTTTTCCATCATAACTTGTACAAAAAATTCCAGCGCAATGCTCAAATAACAGAGCTATGAAATGTCTATAATAAAACCATATAGTGCAGTAATAACACCCCTATATACTACTCAAAGAACAGTTATGTTCGGTGCCCAGGTTCAAGTTTTTAAACGGGTTACTGCAGCTCTGCTCCTATTCATATGAATAGGAGCAGAGCTGCAGCACGGCTGCCACACAATGGTCGGAGCCATCTGCATAGCTTCCTGCCCCGGAGGCAGCCGCAACAGCTGATCGGAGCGGGGTCTATTTGTCGGGCCCCTACTGATCATGTACTGATGACCTATACAGTGGATAGGTCAACAGTATGAAAAACAGCGCCCAATCTGGACAAACCCTTTAAAGTTTCTCGCCACTGTCTTTTTAATTCTGTAAAAGTCAAGTTAAAGATCGCTACATCTGTACTGTATTCCAATCCTAAATATACTGTATAAAATGGAGATTCTGTACTTACCCGACATAATATGGCATATATACTTGTAGATTGATTGGAGATAATTACACTTTAAGTATAATTAAGTTTATGTTTAATGTACAGCATAGAGATTGAATGAACATGACATAGATGTAGTTTGAAGATATATTAATGCACTTTACATATTAATAGGCCTGGATTGAACTTTCTGTATTTATCAGACATGAAAGAGACATACGTACTTTAATATATACAGGAATATAAAGATATAACAGTTGTCATCAAACTGTTTTATAGGGTATGTTCACATGCGGCAGATCTATTGCAGAAATGTCTGTGACTGTCCCTCCATACACATGATTAAGAATTAACCCTATTCACATGTATGGAATAGATTTTCACTCACTGAAATTTCGGAAACAAATCTGCCATGTGGGAACATACCTCTATGTGCAACATAATAATTCACTAACATTACATAAAAAACAGGGTTGGGGCCTACGTAAATGATAAGCGGAAAACTCAGAAATTGACCTGCGGTGCATGTTTTTACTCCGCAGCATGTCAACTGTATTTGTGTAATCACTGCTTATTTGTTGCGAGTTTTCCTCATTGAATTCAATGGGAAGATAAAACCCGCAACAAAGAGCAGATGTTGCCATTTTTGCGGTGGAAAAGCTGCGATTTCGCAGCAAAAATCGAAACTCAGTAAAAAATAAAATCTTATACTCACCCAGAATTCTGTGCTTCTTTGTCCAAACTGGCCTCCTGGGATGACCTTTCATCCCATGTAACCGCTGCAGCGAATCACAGACTGCAGCGGTCACATGGGATAAAACGTCATCCTAGGAGGCCAGTCTGCAGGAAATCAGAGGGTAGGGACGTTTTTTTTTTTTTTTTCACAGCCGACATTCCAGCCGAAAAACTCCACCACAATTTGGTGCAGTGTTTCGGCCTGAATTCCCTGCAGCCGCCAGGGCGTATACGCTTTGTATCTTTACGCAGCATATCCGCCCTGTGTGAACATATCCTTAAGCCCCATTCACATCGCGTTTGTGCTATCTGCCGAGCGTATACGTTTTGAAACACTAAAAAAGTATTGAAATGTATAGCTTGGCGTATACATAGACCATAAGGGCTCGTCCACACGTTGCGGAATTGATGTGTTTTTCCGTCCGGAATTGGGGATGAAAAAACGCAGCAGAATACAGTAGCAGCATAGTGGATGAGATTTAACAAAGCGTAAAAATTCAGAGCCGAAATTGACCTGCGGTGAGTATTTTCCAACGTCACCATCTCACAGCATCGTGAAAAACGCAGCAAAATACACACCATTTTCTGCAGTAAAAACCACAGGAAATGGTGCGTCTTTTCCGCAGCGGAGAGTCTGCTAATTTCAACGCAATTGCTGCAGAAATTTTCGGCAGCAATTCCGTTGTGCGTGGACAAGCCTTAATGGGTCAAACGTAGACCAAAATAGCACCCGATGTTTGTCATGGTTTACGTTGGGATACTGTTTTTTGAAAGGACTTAATACTGTAGTTTGCTACGCTATTCTGTACTTAAAAAAAGGTATACGTGACGTAAAGTTTTTATTAGAATTGATCTCAATGGATGACGTATGCAAACATAATACGTGTGTATCCATTTGCATACAGTAAATCTATCCGTTTTTTTGTTTTGTTTTTTCTATCACTGTTCACTTTAATAAAAAAAGTCTACGTTTTTTTAGGTAAAAAACGGACAGAAATGTATACTGATGTATGAGTATACGCTAAACGTACACGCTATAAAAAACACAGACGTAAACAGAAAATGGTACACGTTTGCATAAGTTTTCAATTGACAAAGTTTTTTTAATAAAAAAACGTATACGCTCGGCGGATAGCACAAACGTGATGTGAATGGGGCCTTACTCGTACCACTCCCTGAAATATGCCCTGTATGGGGATGGGAAAAGCATTCTATAAATAATGGCCTCTATCTTCTGTTTGAGATTTGCTGGCTGCTTTGCATGTTCCCATTCCGATTATCTATGAAGAAAATGAAAAGTCTTCCATCACTACTGTGAAAGTGACGGCTATTGCTGCTGCCGCCTTCCATAGAACCAGGATCCAAAGAACAGCGCAGGGAAATACTGATCTAAACTATCAGGACAATTAGAGGACATGAAATAACACTTTGTTACCAATCTACAGTATGCTACGGGGTGGATCATGGCACCCAGACATATGCCAGCCATCTGGCTTCTACTAATGCTGGCAGGGCACCAGTGGAGATTGATCAAGTGGTGCCATGTTATGTCAACATTTGTTGTCTGTTTTCCAAACACATTAGGTCTCATTTATCAAAACTGATTGGTTGCTATGGGCAACAAAGCCAGTTTTTCGGTTAGGCAGTTTTGGTAAATTCCTCCATTGCCTGTTACTATGGATCAAGTTGTGGTGTTCTGTGAGGCAGACATGCCATGCACGTTCTTGATCGGTACTTGGTATAACAAGTTAAAATTTAGCCTTATGTAGCTTAACCATATACTGTACACCTTATCCCTATAGAATAAAGACAACAGTAACAGGTTATTTTGTCGGCAAGTGGGGGGTCGGCAAATGCTTTAATCGCTTAGAGAGAAACCTCAAATTAAACTTCACAGATTACGAAGAAATTCTCTAACAGTCAAAAAGCACATTATAGGAAAGTGTACACCCAATATAATGATAATACAATATTAATTTATTTATACATTACAAAAAATACATAAAAACTTCTAAAAACAAACAAGGAACCGGTCCATGTGCAATGTAATACATTACCTCTATGTGTGTTATCTGCATTAGGTGTAAGTTGTTACCTAGTTGGTAACTAGGGGTAAGGTGTGAGTGAGTCTAAAACTGTCCAATCCTTTTTTTTTATGCCAACCCCAAAGGAGACACCCTTAAGTTATGAAATGCATGAACCTCCTAGTCCAACTGTTCTTGAAAAACATTGGGCAACTCAATATTTCAACAGAAAAACTAGCTGCCACGTGCCTTTTGCTCTGGCATGGCCATGCTCACTGGCATCCTTGAGTTTCTAGGAGGAGGCCAGGTTTACAGCTGGATTTGCGCTTTTGAAATAGCAAAGGGCAGAATGCGCCACTCCACATACTGAGCACTGGTGCTTAAAGGGAATGTGTTGCCAGCAAAACATGATTTTTTTTTTTTTAGTTAAACAATTAGTGTATAGGTGATTAAACATTGTTCTAATTTTTTTTTTTTTTTCACGAGTCAGGAAATATTATAAATTGGATTCAATTGGATTCTAATTTATAATATTTCCCATTGCTGGTCACTAGATGGAGCCATTCCCAAAATTGCAGCATTGCATGTGGTAAAGCAACCACATTGCTTTATGCTGCAAAATTGGGTAAAAAGCCCTCGCTCTAGTGAGCTCTCAGCATCCCCCCTCCTTTATCCTGGCTAGTGCCGGGATAAACGAGGGGATTGAACGGTCTAACCTCCTACACTGTGTGTCGCCATTTTTTGAGCTAACACACAGTGTAGTAGGTTTACATACAGTAGTAAACACACACAAACACGAACATACATAGAAATCTCTTACCTGCTCCTGCAGCCGCGGTTCCCTCCGGCCCGTCCGCTCCGTCTGCTGCCGCTGGTCCAAGTGCACAAGTCTGGAAGCCGCGACCGGAAGTAGTAATCTTACTGTCCGGCCGCGACTTCCGGTCCACAGGAAAATGGCGCCGGACGGCGCGCATTTCAAATTGGACTGTGTGGGAGCGGCGCATGCGCCGTTCCCACACAGACGGCGTACACAGAAGTGGATGGAACGGGCCCCGTTCGCAGTCCCTATGGGACTGGAGCTGCCGTATTCCATCTCTGTATGTGTCGTTAATCGACACATACAGAAATGGAAAAAAAAATGGCAGCCCCCATAGGGAAGAAAAAGTGTAAAAATAAGAAAAAGTTACACACAAACACACAAATTAATCCAAACATTTTTAATAAAGCACTAACATCTTTAACATATTAAAAAAAAAATTGTGGTAACACTGTTCCTTTAAAGCGACACAGGGCAAAAAGTCTGCAATGTCCCTAATTAAACAGGCCCCGGGTTGTTGACCCACCTGCCGCTTGGGAACTAACAACAGCAGACTAGGAAAAAGGAGCAGAGGGACCCTGTAAAATATCAGTTGTATTCAAACATCAGTTGCCTTCGAAGCCGGAATTCCTTATCGTACCTCCACCAAGTGGTACAGACAAACAAATTGACGACTCAAAACACAGGCCAAAATTTTTTTTTAAAAAAAGCGATTTTTGTTGTTTTTATCATCTGTTTTCTCATGTTTACTTTGCTTATCTACGTTGAATTAGATCAAGGGACACTCCAAATGTCCACAACCTATCTTATCCTTGACCTCTTGTACCAATTTGTTCCCAAGTTGACAGCTCCACAAAAATAAGAACAGTATCACAAAAAATCATGCAAGCAGGTTTAGACATTCTCAAAAGGCCCCCCTCCTCCCCAGATATTGTGGCCGTCTTGGTTGGTGAGGCTTCATGCCTTTAGGCAAAGAGGCCCCAAGGTGGGAGCAAATGTCACAGAAGGAGCTGATGGTATAGGCAGAGGCGTAGCTAGGTTCTCCTGCACCCGGGGCAAAGATTCAGCTTGGCGGCCCCCCCCCCCCCCAACTCTTTCCCGACATCTCCTTCCCACTCACCATGTTTGCTTTCTCAACCAATTAATGAGGTGTAACTTTTTTTTTTTTCACTTTTATTTTAATGTAACCGAAGCGTAAAGCCATTTGTACATTTTACAAGCAGTATAGTTCTATGTGCGGTCGTTGTTTTGTGGATCCGTGATATGCAGCCATATAAATGGCAACGGATGTGTGCTTGAGGCCTTAGGCCTAATGCCCACTTCATTTTGTTTCATCAGGGTGCTATCCGTTGTTTGAACTGATAGCACCCTGACACATTCATTTCAATGGGTCCATGCACACTTCCGTTGTTTTAACGCAACCGTGCCCCCGTTCCCTCAAAAATAGGGCAGGTCCTACCCCTGCCCGTTTTTGACGGAACAGTCTAGGCCTTTGCATTGATTTGGCCCGTGAAACAACGGACTGCACATGGAAGCCATCCGTGTGAGGTCCGTGATTCACGGAACCGTCATTAGCGGCCGTACAACTGCCGACTGAAGTGTGCATAAGGCATGCAGCCAAATCCTTCCTCCCCACTAAAACAATTTATACAGAATCCCCTCACCCCCCACATAATATTTACAGTCAAATCTTCCCTCCCACACAAAAACGGTTTATAACACACACACCTTCACACACACCTCCACACACCTCCCCATACTTGCACATACACAGCTGTACTTATCTGTCCCGAGCTCCGTGGAGGGATCTTCATGTTATGAGGGGTCACACGTTGCAGGCAGGAGGAGAGCTGTGTGTAAGACTGCTCCTCCCCAGCCCTCTCTTCCTCCATCCTCCCTGCCTGTCTGCTAGCTGGGGCTAAACACTTCAATGGTGTTCTCCTCACAGGCAGAGTGTATGGTCGGCTGCATTATATGACGTCACATGTGACGTATAATGCAGCCGCCCGGAGCACACACGCTCTGCCTGTGCAGGAGAACATTGTGCATCACATTACACAGCTCCCGCTCCTGTCCCATGCGCTGTCCACGGCACTAAATGTCTATGGGGGTACCAGTACGGAGGCCACATGCCTCCACTCCCCTGGTCGGCGCCCCCCTTCCTTCCCTTGTAGTTGCACCCGGGGCACATGCCCCGCCTGCCACCCTAGGTACGCCCCTGGTATAGGTGCAGGACAGGGAGCAGTACCACACGAACCGCTATCATCAGATGGTCTAGTATGCCTCCATCGCTCATGTATTTTTCCATGACAAACCGACTCATCCAAGGTGGAGGAGGAGGTAGAGGTCGACTGCGACTCTTACTACTCCCTTTTGGAGTGATGGGAAAGGCCCTTGTGGCCCCTCTGGGTGCAGTTACGTGAGCAGAAATCACGTCTCAATAACGAGTGGTTTCTATCCGTTCAGAACCAAATGCTGTTTTGCCATTTTTAGCACGCGTTAATTAAACGGCTTTAACTTCTTTATTTATTTATATGGCTAGCGCCGTGATTTTTGCCTGTTTGTTTTGTGAACAATGCAGGTGTCTTTTCTTATCATTTTTATTCACATAAGCTAAGCCTTTTTAGAATTTTTAGGTTTGTAGTTTTAAAAATGTTTTAAAAAAAAATATGCTTTTTTACACTTTAGCTATTTTTTTCAGTTAATTATTTAGTATTATCATAAAATAGACTTTTTATTGGTGATCGTCATTGTCTCTCGTACATTTTTATATATTGCACGTCTATTGTATGATATTTAGGCCAGGGCTAACATTGCAATGATTGGCAGTAAGAATGTTTTTTTGGGGTGTGGTATACTATGTATTTTTAATTTTATATATGTTTTGCTTTTTTTACTTTTATTTTTTAGTATTATGGTCAGAAAAGAACATTGAGGGATTATTTTATTTCAATATTTACTATACTTTTTCCACTGTAAGTGGGGCTGCTGTGCAGCGTTAGTTTAAGGGAAATCAACCGTTTTAGGCCCCATGCACACAAACGTAAAATTATCCGTAATTATGGATCGTAATTACAGTCCATAATTACGGACCCATTCATTTAGATGGCCGATGGACACCTTCCCGTATATTTACAAGAAGGTGTCCGCGCCGTAGAAACTTTCTGAAAAAAATAGGACATTGTCACTGTAAGGCCTCATGCACACGACCGTATTTTTTCCCACCCGTAAATACTGGCGTAAATACGGGTCCGGTGTCACACGTATTCGACCCGTATTCCACCCGTATTTACAGGCACGTTTTTGGCGGCAAAATAGCACTGCACTAATCGGCAGCCCCTTCTCTCTATCAGTGCAGGATAGAGAGAAGGGACAGCCCTTTCTGTAATAAAAGTTAAAGAAATTCATACTTACCCGGCCGTTGTCTTGGTGACGCCTCCCTCTCTTCACATCAAGCCCGACATCCCTGGATGACGCGGCAGTCCATGTGACCGCTGCAGCCTGTGATTGACCTGTGATTGGCTGCAGCGGTCACATGGCCTGAAACGTCATCCAGGACGTCGGGCCGGATGTCGAGAGGGACGCGTCACCAAGGCAACGGGCGGGAGACCGGACTGGAGGAAGCAGGAAGTTCTCGGTAAGTATGAACGTCTTTTATTTTTATTTTTTACAGGTTTATTCTGATCGGTAGTCACTGTCCAGGGTGCTGAAAGAGTTACTGCCGATCAGTTAACTCTTTCAGCTCCCTGGACAGTGACTATTTACTGATGTCGCTTAGCAACGCTGCCGTAATGACGGGTGCACACATGTAGCCACCCGTAATTACGAGAGCTCCATAGACTTCTATGGCCTGTCCGTGCCGTTATTACGGCCTGAAATAGGACATGTTCTATCTTTTTCAACGGCACGGGCACCTTCCCGTGAGAAAACGGGAAGGCACCCGTCGCCAATAGAAGTCTATGAGCCCGTTAACGGGAGTTTTTACGGTCGTGTGCATGAGGCCTAAGGCTGGGTTCACACAACCTATTTTCAGGCGTAAACGAGGCGTATTATGCCTCGATTTATGCCTGAAAATACGGCTCCAATACGTCGGCAAACATCTGCCCATTCATTTGAATGGGTTTGCCGACGTACTGTGCCGACGACCTGTAATTTACGCGTCGGCGTTTGACAGCTGTCAAACGACGACGCGTAAAATGACTGCCTCGTCAAAGAAGTGCAGGACACTACTTTGCAACGTAATTTGAGCCGTTTTTCATTGAATTCAATGAAGAACAGCTCTAAATTACGGCCGTCAGTGACGCCTCGAAAAATGCGAGGACGAGGTTTGAAATTCAGGAGCTGTTTTCTCCTGAAAACAGCTCCGTAATTTCAGCCGTAACCAGTCATTGGGACCAATAGAGGCATCAGCGCTGCCACTGCCTCTATTCTATACACAGCGCTCATTTAAAGCTGTGTGTGTGTGAAACGAGAGAAGACAAAAGCGGTGAAAACCACTTCTATTTTCTCTCCAAGGGTCTTCGACTTAAGGCCTCATGTATACGGCCGTGCCCGTAATCACAGTCCGTGATTACGGGCATGGCCTGCTGCTGACGGCCGTGCACAGCCACACGTTTTTTCGGCCCGTGCTCCCATATAAAGTATGGGAACACGGTCCATAAAAAGCAAAAGATAGGACATGTCCTATCTTTTGCAGAGGCTTTCTACGGCCCGGACACCTTCCCGCATATTTGTGGTCAATAGAAATGAATGGGTCCGTAATTGCAGACCGCAATTACGGTCCACAATTATAGACGAAATCTACAGTAGTATTCATGGGGTCTAAGACTGAGCTGTAGATATGCTATGGCACGGACTTTAAGGACCAGAACCGCCTGCCGAAGATAAACAGTGGGTGGTACTGAACTGGTTAATAGACCAAATAAATTTCCTACAATACAATTCAATGCACTTTTTTGGACTACAGAAATTAACATTTTAAAGGTTAATGCTGAATTTGAGAGAAGTCATAATTTTGACATTGCATTAAAATACTTTAATATGCAAACATTATAGGGGGAATTTATTATTTGTTCTACGACAAATTTCTGGCATAAAAAAAGACACAAATACTACAAAAGTCGCAATTTGCACAAAAATTTAGGACTTTTGTGGCATGTACAACGCTCACACCACTTTACCAAAGGTGGGAGGACCTTAGTTGAAGAGACGGGCCACTCGAGACCCGACAAATTTAGCATAATTAATTTATAGCGCAAATCTATGCCAGCTTTATTTATTAGGAGGCGTGTGCCACTGCTTAGATTAAGACTAAATAAATGATTAAATTTCCCCCCTTTGTGCGTTTTTGTGCACTTTGTAGCTTAATCAGACAGGCCAATAAAATAACCAAGAGATTGTCCACTGGGCCAATTACGTCAAACAATTTCTGGCCTCAGCTATCAGGGGCCATGAGGTTCAGAAGCAGGCAACCTCGTCTAAGGCCTAATTCACGTGTCCGTTTTGTGCACGTAAAAAATGCAGCATTTTGCGCTCGTTGCAGTTCCGTGTGTCATCAGTGTTTGGTGCGTGTCTGCGTTATTTTCGCGCGTATGGCATCCTTATGTCAAGTGGTTTTGACGTATGCAAAATTAAATGAAAAAGGTGTTTTTTGTTTCCCATCATTTCTTGAGCAACTGTTGCGCGAATCACGCACAGCACACGGATGTGCGTCCGTGTGATGTCCGTGATTTTAACGCACCCATTGACTTCAATGGGTGCCTGATGCGGTAAAAACGCTCATGCATAGGACATGCAGTGAGTTTAACGCAGCGGACACACGCTGCGTGAAAAACACAGAAGGACTGAATGTCCCCATTGCCTTACATATGTCCGTGCGACGCGCAAAATTTTCATGCGCGCATCACGGACGTGAACTACGCTCGTGTAAATAAGGCCTTAATAAGGCCTAAGTCTGAGGGTATGTGCACACGCTAGCTGGCTTTTACTTCTGAAAAGACAGACTGTTTTCAGGAGAAAACAGCTGCGTCGTTTCAGACGTAAAAGCTCCTCCTCGCATTATGTGAGGCGTCTTTGACGCTCGTAAATCTTGAGCTGCTCTTCATTGACTTCACTGAAGAACGGCTCAAATTACGTTGCAAAGAAGTGTCCTGTCAAACGACGACGCGTAAATGACAGGTCGTCTGCACAGTACGTTGGCAAACCCATTCAAATGAATTGGCAGATGTTTGCCGACGTATTGTAGCCCTATTTTCAGACGTAAAACGAGGCATAATACGCCTCGTTTACGCCTGAAAATAGGTTGTGTGAACCCAGAATGACAGTCGAGCAAACCAGTTGCATACCCTTAAAACTTCAGAAAGCACAAATAGGTATAGTACATCCCCCCCCCCACTGGAGTGGGATATGTATGATCGATATATGTGGAACCATTTTTCATATGCTACTTTTTCAGTGGCTCCAAAGAGAGAATGAGACAAGATTTCCCATAACTTTGATAGTTACTGATACCCTCACAATATTTCGCCAGTTGTAAATGTTCCCATAAGTGCCATCCACATATGTCCCAAAAACACTGGCCCTGCCAAATATTCCACCATAGTTTTTTTTCCTTCAGAAATAACCTTGTAGTTCTTATTACAGATATTTAAATAAAATCACACATGTAGTTTTACTGTATAGACCGCAAGTGGGAACTTGGAATAATTTTCTCTGGTAGACCGAACGAACCCCAGTCTGAAACTGTCAGAGCGTGTATTTGCCGAGACCGGATACGTTCTGAAAGTACAGTACGCTTTATGCATTGCTTACACATCTCTGCTCCTTTCTCAGCTGCCTAAAGATGAGGGATATCTCTAGTGAACAGACACATTAGCAATTCATTTTATCAGCTGTCGGAGGTAGAAGCACTTTCCATACACCCTCCCACATGTTTCAAGTTTCCTCTTAGATCCACATATATCCAGATATTAAATTATAGATAAAAGAATTTGTGTGGGTGCGGAGAGATGGAAGAAGTGATACGACAGCCATACAGGCACATACTGCCACCCTAATGAGCTTTCTCTAGCTGCCAGGCTCACCTCGCGCTCCATGTTCACATAAACACCGCTAAAATCTAATTTCATTGTCGGCCGGGAGTTGCATCCAACCCTTGTTCTGTTATTAACATGTAAAAGACTTTACGCTTTGTCTGTCTTATTATATCTGCTGTACGGATGTTTTTGTCGCAATTACTTTAACTCCTTTAGCGCTAGAAAAATCCCACCACAATTCATTTTGTATTTAAGGTAATTATGTTATATTGCTGCAAGCACAGGTGGGCATAATTACATTCTTAATCTTACATATTGTGATGTGTATAGTCTCTCCTCACTAAGTAGATGTAGCAGAGCTTAACATGTCAACTCTCATCATTTGAACATTGTAATAACTCTGAAATAGACTGTGTTTTCCCATAAGATCCAAAAAGCATCTTCTAAAAACTTGTTTAAAATTCTAGTCAGCTATTTCTTATTTATATATGTGTCGGAGAAAGCTGGATGACATCTCGTACATGTACAGAAAGAGGAAAAAACAGAGCCCATGCTTTGTAGGAAGACCCTGACACCAGATGGGGATGTTGTTATAGTGGAGGAAGGTCCAGGCAGGACAGTACCTAGATATGTCCTGTTACAATGTCTGCAAAACTCAGTAGCGCTCATGACCTGGAAAATAGTACTTATAGACAAAGGGGGAGATTAATCAACCGGGGAAATAAGAAAAGTGAAGTTATTACACATGGTAACCAATCAGATTCCATTTCCATGTTCAGAGGCTCCTTGTAAAATTAAAGCATGAACCTAATAGGTTTTATATATCTCCCCCTAAAGTGATTTTTCTCTAAAAAAACAAAACAAAGCACTTTTACTATATACCCTGTGTCCAGTGGTGGATTATGTAGTTTATAGGCTCTGGGCTGTTCCCCAAACTTATGGACCCCCCTTCCCCACCGGTGCCCTGCCACGTTGTGTCTGTAGTCAACACCACTTTTCTGTGCTTGCAGGTTTTAATTCTGGTTAAACATTATTCTCTTCTTCTGCTTGTATGAGTAAATGAACAACTGGCTATTACCGTTATCCTTGTCAAAGGGGTATATCGCTACACAGTGTGACCCCCAGACCACTAAATGAATGCAGACCAGACTACGATAATACTGCAGACCACAGACCAGACATCTAAATTAATGCAGACCGCAATATCAGTCCCCAAACCAGACCCCTAAAATCAGACCCCAGACCAGACACATATACTTACCCTCCTGACTATAGGACTCCTCCTCAGGTCGCAGTGCTTCTGCAATGGGTCTTGATGCTGGATGGTGTCAGGCAGGACCTGACTATGACTAAAAAGCAGCCCTGGCAAACAAACACCCCCAGCCCATATAAATGATCACACCCCACATCGCAAAGAAATAGTGGTGCACATTGTGTATTGCAGCATAACAATCCCCTCTACACTGCCTTACATATGTAAACCACACAAACAACACAATAAGTAAAATGAAAGTGGAACGTAGAAACACCTAGTCACGTAGTAAGCGACAGGCGTCGCTTTTTCAGTCGGGGACAACAGTACGCTACCACAATAAAGTACCAATAAAACCAACAGTACAGCCATACAGCCATACAGTGACCATATAGTGGTCAGATACCATGTCTACACTGGCGGTCTGCAAAGTATTACGGCCATACAATGACCATACATGAAAATGCAGCACAGAGTTCTAAGTAAAGATGCTCCAGAATTGTTATCTCATGGATAATACAAGGATTTACTATAATAGACATGTCAGTATATGTGACCGCTGGATTTATAGAGGATCCAGTGATTCACAGGTGATGCCTTCTCTGATTGTAAACGTTCTCTTTCCTTTTTCACTCTATCCGGCCCAGTCTTCTATACGACTTCTCCTGACCATGACTCATCTCTGCAGAGTTTGCCGCCGATGTCTTTGGCTCCTCATTTTGCAGCATATCCTAACCCTCTACAGTATATTAAGACATAAATCCTTATAGTGCAACACACTACGCCCCTGAATATAATAGCACCACACACTTTGCTACCTGAATATAATAGCACCACACACTGTGCTACCTGAATATAATAGCGCTACACAATGCGCTCCTAATTATAATAGTGTTATACACTTTCCCCCTGAATATGCCACACACTGTGCACCCTGATTGTAATAGTGCCATATACTAAGACCTCTGAATATAATAATGCCACACACTATGAATCAGGAACATAAAAGTACCACACACTATGCCTCCTGAATATAACAGTTCCACACAGTGCCTTCATTGTCAGTGCCACACCTTGTGTCCTTCACTAAATGATAGTGTTACAAATGGAACCCACAAAAAACTTATAGTGCTACACTAGTAACCTCCAAATCATGATAGTGCTACACATAGTGCCTCCCCAAAAATTATAGTGTCACACAGTACAAAAAATAAATAATGGCCATTATGTGACCTCCCACAGTACTCCCTATTTTCTTGCAGTGCTGCCATCCATCCCTAGAACTGTGAAATAAAATTTCACAGGACTCACCATACCATGGCCAGCAGAAGTCTTGAGCAGGAGGACACAGCTCAGTCAATAGAGGAAGAGGGAGGCGGAGCCAGTATTGAGCTTCGCTAGGCATAGAACAAGGGTTTGAAAATCTAAATGTTAGAATAGAACACCAGCATGCTCAGTGGCCCACTGCGTGAGATCTAGAAGATCGACCCACTGGGAATCTGCCTGGGCCTGGTGATACTGTGAGCAGCGGCGTAACTAGGAAATACTGGGCCCCATACAAACTTTTGACTGGGCCCCCTCCCCTACAAGGAAGGCCTCCCCACTCCCACAACCCCCACCTTCCCGACAATTTACAATTATTAGTTCTGTGTTGAATGTAAAAATACAGCTAGGCCGCCAGGTGTACACTTATTAACATTTGGTTACAGGGTTAAGAAAATGTTTCTATCTGTACTTGCTAACTTTTAAAGTGTAAAGGGGAGAAGTGAATATAGCCTCTATTTTTATGAAGATAGTAGAAATACAAGGCACTCACCGTCTGTGGCAATAAAAAAGATTAATTGAAAAAATGATCTCGGTCTGTTAGATGTGGAAAAGCCTACGTCGGCTTTTCCACATCTAACAGACCGAGATCATTTTTTCTTCATTCAAGTTATTTACGTGCTGTTTTCTAGCGATGAGCACCCCGTGGGCAGCAACTTGACAGATGTACTCCACGTGTGCTAACCTAACAAGGAACTTTGTGCAGTGATTGTGTTGTGTCTGAAAATAGGGCAGTGCCAGCCTTCTCTTTCTCCATTCCATTAGCCTCTATTATTATGTTACAGATCCCTCCCTATTTTATGAGATCCCATTAATATAGATCTATGGTAGATCTATATTAATGGGATATCATAAAAATAGGGGGAACCCTAGGGGTAGATCATCTAACCCTCCCCCTCTGTAGAGAGTGCCACACACAGTACCCAGTATGGCGTCACAGCTCCCTTTGTAGGGCCACACACAGCCCCCTGTATATAGTACCACACAAAGCCCCCCTTGTAGATAATGCCACACAGCCCCCCTTGTAGATAGTGCCGCACATCCCATCTTGTCGATAGTGTCACACAGCCCCCCTCATTGTAGATAGTGCCACACAGCCCCAGAAACAAAAAAAACTAAATTGTACTCATCTAGCCCTGTTCCCGCGATGAACGGAGCTGCTCCACAGCCTGTTTAGCCATGTTAGGCTTGCAGCCTATGAGATGCAGAGACGGGACCCTTATGTAGGCGGTATGATCCAGTGACGTCATCATAGGATCCTGTCCCAGCGTCTTATAGGCTGCAGGCCTAAGGTGGCATGTAGCCTAGTGAATGGCGGAGCAGGAAGCTGCTTCGCCACAGTATTCAATTCTATCCTCATCCTGAGCACGCAGATACAATCGAATGTAGCAGTCTCTAGCACTATGGGCCCCCCGGATGCCCTGTGCTAGCGAGGCCACCGGGCATGAGGGAACCCATGCTGCCCAGCTCATAAGTGCTATGTGCCGGGCAGCACGGGCCCTCTCATGCCACAGGCCCCATAGCAGCCGCTATGGCTCATATAGTGGTAGTTCTGCCACTGACTGTGAGTCAGTTCTGTTGTCGGCAACCTGCTCTCTCAGTCTCCTAAGACAGGAGATGATACTGAGAGAGTAGGTCGACTGTGCGGCCGACATCGATACTGGTTCAGAGTCTCACACTGAAGCTGATTGATTCATACCTACTGACAGAGTCTGGGAGCCAATCAGCTTCACTGAAAGACTGTGGGTCAGTTTTGCCATTGATTGCACAGCCGACCCGTTTCTCCTGACCGGCCCACTTTCCACCGGCCTTTGCCACAAATTGCAGATGGCCAGTCCGGTGCTTGTGTCAGGACACTGTTTGGTGGAGCCTTGACCTATAGAGGCGTTCTGGAAAGAGGAGGGAAAGTATCACTGGCCTTTATCTATCGAATTAATCCAAGAGATAAAAAGCTGCACATGTAATGACGGGGTAAGGAGACAGACAGGTGAGCCCTATTCTACCCGCCACTCAGTCCCTGCCTACTTGCACGACCCGTCCTAGGCGACGGCGTACAACTGGGCGACGGTCCCTAAGCTCACTACGTGCACGAGACGAACAGACAAGTGTACACAGAAGCTAAGGGAAATGGGGTGAGCAACAAGAATAGTGAACAAGCCGAATCAAACCAAGAGTGTACGAGGTACCAAACGCAGAGCAGGAGCGTAGTCAGTAAAGCCAGGGTCAGAATGTTTTTCAGAGTTAAAGATCGTCTGAATGTGATGCTCGGTTGGGTACTAATACTAATTTTATTACCACTTTTAACCAAGGGAACAAAACAGTTAGGGCCATCCTGCACAAACACTGGCACATTATAAAAAATGACCCCTATCTGAAGGATGTGGTGCCGGCCCAACTGAGCATCACATTCAGACGATCTTTAACTCTGAAAAACATTCTAGCCCCTAGTAGGGTCCGAAAACCGAAAATATTACAAACAAACTTTTTGTCCAAATTAAATGGCTCTTTCAAGTGTGGTCACCCACGGTGTTTATGCTGTAACAGCATCACCCACAAAAAATATACATACACATCCACTGTTACAAAAGAATCATTCAATATTAAATCATTGCTTAATTGCAGTAGTTCATATGTAATTTATTTAATGGAATGTACCTGCCAGTTGCAATACATAGGGAGAACTACACAATGTTTGCGATCTAGACTGAATAAACACAGATTTAATGTGAATACGGGCTTTCTAAAACACAGTGTGTCCCGTCACTTCACCCAGGTACACAAGTGTCAGTTTAATCAAATTAACATCACACCAATCGAGGACATCCATCCAGATGTTCCCAACAAATTTAATAAACTTAAACAGAGGGAAAACGATTGGATTTTTAGGTTACAAACATTACACCCAGGGGGTCTTAATGACATCTCTGAGTCCACTTTAGACTAAAACATCCCGATTTCAGCACGTGTACCAAAAGCCACTGATAACATGACAATTTGTTTATAACATTCAAAATGAGAGTAAAATGTAAATAAGATTAATATTGCCTATGATGGGTATTCACTCTAGTATACCGACTATTTCACAATAAAATTAAAACAAACCATTTGTTGTTGCAACTACAGAGTTTGTTACCCTCTGATCACTACTCATTATTCTATATATGTTAAATAAATACATGTAGATGTACTTTTACTCTTTTTCAACTTACCTGTAGCCCAACCGGCCCGTTCTGTTCTTCTTGAAGTTCTGACCCTCTTTAGTTGTCCTGGCAGCGGAGACGCGTCTCGGCGTCCTCCAATGTAACCTAGCAACACAATTGTTCTCATTACAAACTCAGTTTATGTCTAAACCACTAATGTTATTGCTACTTTCACTAACCCGTTGCATAAAACTATAAAGATGTCCATTTTTTTATCGGTTCTAATGCACTGCAGTTAACGATATACTGCCGGCTTTTAAAGACCATTACTTTTAGTCATTTCTGTAAATTATACAATTCAGGTATCTTTCTATTGTACCCCTATTACCATGAGCCTCTTTCTTGCAAACCAAAGAATGTATTTATTTTTAGAATGTCCTATTTCTGTTTTTACTTTTTTACTGTTTGAAAAAAACCGGGTGTGACGTCACGGCCGCACTCTGACCTTGGTAGATTTGGCGTTTTTTTTCACTCTTGTTAATTGGAACCCATTATGTTATATAAAGTACTGTAAGCACAGTGTGTACATGGCCTGAGGAAGACGCTTGTTCAGTGTTGAAACGCGTAGCCACTTATTGAAATAAACGTCTCTTATTTATTATACTCTGGACTTCATTCATATAAATCTCGCCATGCAGCAGCACCCCCACAAGATCCAATTTTTGCTCCCTGAATCCACGAAGGCACTGCCGGTGGCAAACCTACCCTCAAAAGAGACCTGAAAGGGAAGCAAGATCTTATTAGGTTTCATATTTACGGGAAATACCTGTGCACCCAAGCGACCTCCCCGATGGTCACTTAGGCGCGGAAGTTTTCCGGCTGCTTATTCTTACGCCTAGGACAGTTGTTCACTTGATGCTTGTCATCCCCACAGTAGAAGCAGAGACCGTTCTTCCTGCAGAGCTCTCTATGTTGTTGGGGAGACACGGAGGCCGCGAGTTGCATTGGTTCATCCAAGTTTTCCGTGGAAGAACGAAGCAACGGAACCTCGGGAGCCATCATGGGGAGCCAGAGGAGAAGGCGCAAAGACGTTCAAGTCATCGTTCCCTGAGACGTCGGTCGAGACGTACCGCTAAAACTATAACCTGATCTAGAGAGCCAGAAGAGGGATAGCTAACTAACAGGTTTTTCAGGGCGTTCGACAGACCCAATCTAAACTGGCACCTCAAGGCAGGGTCATTCCAGCGAGAAGCTAAACATCACTTCCTAAAGTCAGAACAGTACTCTTCAACGGGTCTCTCCCTGCATTTGCTGAGCCAGGGTCTCAAGGGGGTCCATAGTAGTAGGAACCAGGGTAGAAAAGGTATATGGGCCTGTGATTATGTAATGATGGGGTAAAGAGACAGACAGGTGAGCCCTAATCTTCCCGCCACTCAGTCCCTGCCTACTTGCACGACCCGTCCTAGGCGACGGCGTACAACTGGGCGACTGTCCCTACGCTCAAGACGTGCACGAGAGACAAACAGACAAGGGTACACAGAAGCTAAGGGAAATGGGGCAACACCGTGAGCAACAAGAGTAGTGAATGAGCCGAGTCAAACCAGGAGTGTACGAGGTACCAAACGCAGAGCAGGAGCGTAGTCAGTAAAGCCAGGGTCAGAATGAAGCTGAGGTCAAGAGTAATAGCTGGAACAGCAGAGCTAGGAAACAAGAGAGAATCACAGGCAAAGACAAGAAGCAAATTAAGGTATACATAGACCGAGGGCAGGAGCTAGAACCGTCTGGCCAGGCTGTGATAGGTTCTCCCACTCCTCAGCCCACCAGCCTGAGTGGTAGCAGATCGAGTCACTCTAACAGACATAGGAGCAGATGCAGACTGATTAAGCACGGGCGTCGACACATAAGCTGTGTCTGGCAGATCCTTTACAGCGCAGTGACAGACTAAATGATAGCCACTTTGGATGGCGACGGTGGCCGCCGAAGCCGCCGTTGCCTGTTACATACACCATATGGGGCAGATTTACTATAATTGGCGTCTCATATGCCACTCTTAGCTATCTGCTGCTCCTCTGGAGTAAGATGCAACAAATTAAGAGGCACATGTGTCTTATTGAATCTAAACAGATAAAAACAAGGAGACATATAACACAAAAACACCGAAAAGAGGCCATACTTACAAATGGACACAGACAGGTCAGAAACGCTGATGAAGGAGAGTGAACAGGTGCTTTAAAGAGGCTCTGTCACCAGATTTTGCAACCCCTATCTGCTATTGCAGCAGATAGGCGCTGCAATGTAGATTACAGTAACGTTTTTATTTTTAAAAAACGAGCATTTTTGGCCAAGTTATGACCATTTTTGTAGTTATGCAAATGAGGCTTGCAAAAGTCCAAGTGGGTGTGTTTAAAAGTAAAAGTCCAAGTGGGCGTGTATTATGTGCGTACATCGGGGCGTTTTTAATACTTTTACTAGCTGGGCGTTCTGATGAGAAGTATCATCCACTTCTCTTCAGAACGCCCAGCTTCTGCCAGATCACGCTGTGACGTCACTCACAGGTCCTGCATCGTGTCAGACGAGCGAGGGCACATCGGCACCAGAGGCTACAGTTGATTCTGCAGCAGCATCAGCGTTTGCAGGTAAGTAGCTACATCGACTTACCTGCTAACGCCGATGCTGCTGCAGAATCAACTGAAGCCTCTGGTGCCGATGTGTCCTCGCTCGTCCGACACGATGCAGGACCTGTGAGTGACGTCACAGCGTGATCTGGCAGAAGCTGGGCGTTCTGAAGAGAAGTGGATGAAATGGTCTCTTTACCTTGCTACGCACCACAGAATGAAATCTACTATTATTTCCATGAAGTTTTCCGGCGTAAATTCTAATCATTTTGTCAGGCCACTGTGACCCTGCACTTTTTACTCTGACCACGCCCCTTTTTGCAAAAGTTGATACCGTGGTGTAAAAAGACCAAAGCGTTGCACATTTTGGGCCCTTTTGCGACTTTTCTATGCCAGGAAACTGTCATAGGAAGGTTGATAAATTTCCACCTGTGTTTTCATTTTTATCTCTGGAAGTCCACTTTAAGGAATACTGTATTTGTAGCATTATCCTTTCAAACCCTTTGCAAATAAGCAAATCCAATAAATTTTGAGCCACTTTTGAGACAAGAAAAATTTCTAGATATGAAAAATATGTCATTGCTTAGCTGTGTGTGGCTCAATTGTGAGAAACAGAAAAAACTAAATACCTGAGTATAATTTTTAAGAACTAGACCAAAAAAGACAACAAAGGATTTATATGTACCGGAGATATTTTTTATTTTAAAGGAGATATAGGGTTAGAAAAAGGGGCTTGCATCTTTCAAGAAACAGCGCTACTCTCGTCCATGGCCTAGTCTGGTATTGCAGCTTAACCCTATTCCCTTGAGTGGAGATGGACTGCAATGCCTGACACAATTCATTGCCGAGAGTGGCGCAGTTTCTGCGCCACAAAGCGAACCTTTTTTTTCAGTCTCAGAAAATACACTATTATCTAGTGCAACCAGTTTATTGCAGTCCTATGTAAAATCCCAAAAATTACGGTAAAATTATTAGTTATTTGAAATCATATGCCTGAGTATTTTGTATTATGAAATACACTACAATGACCCATTTTTACCATGCTCCATTTAACTCTTCCTGGTCATCACTATGTATTTACTAGCATACAGTGGCAACAAGCAATAACTGCTAGCTTCCAAGGATGTAAAATTAGATGTAGGAAATGCCTGTAGTCAGGAGATTTGACAAGAGCGATGATAGGTTTATCCAGGAATGTTTATAACAGAACATCTTTCTATGTGACTAATATAATTCTCTATAATTCCTGACTGTCCTGTTTTATTACTGTACGCGACAGCCATGTGGGGCTACCTAAAATAATCCAGGTCTTCTATATAGCAAATGACAATAACAGATAAGAGTATTATTGGTAACCACACATATTACATCCCAAAATCTAACTACATGTCTCCAAACCAAGACCCTGTTGCCAGGGGCGTAGCTAAAGGCTCATGGGCCCCGATGCAAAAATTCTTACTTGGCCCCCCGCAAATTTCTCATGGCCGACGGTCCGCAGCTTTCAGCTGCATCGCTGGGTCTCCTAAGTGACACAACAATGCAGCACTAGCAGCCGGGGCGTCACTAAGGCTGGGTTCACACACCCTATTTACGGACGTAATTCGGGCGTTTTAGCATTGAATTACGTCCGAAAATGCGGCTCAAAAGCGTTGGCAAACATCTGCCCATTCATTTGAATGGGTCTTACGATGTTCTGTGCCGATGGTCATTTTTTTTTTACGCGTCAAAAGGCGGCGCGTAAAAAAGATGCCCGCGTCAAAGAAGTGCCTGTCACTTCTTCAGACGTAAATGGAGCCGTTTTCCATGGACTCCATAGAAAAACAGCTCCAATTACGTCCGTAATGGACGCAGGGAAAGACGCCTGCACATGCCATTACGGCTGAAATTATGGTGCTGTATTCTCCTGAAAACAGCACCGTAATTTCAGCCGTAACAGACGCTGCCGTGTGAACATACCCTCAGGGCTTAAAATGTCAGGGGAAATAGCCCCAATACATATGTATCCGCCCCAAAAAATGTGTGTATAGGAGACAGCATAGCATATCTATAGCACTACGACCCTATAAACTATGGATAGGATTAGATACAGTGGCTCAGCAGACAGTATCACACATGATAGGATTAGATACAGTGGCTCAGAAGGCAGTATCACACATGATAGGATTAGATACAGTGGCCCAGCAGACAGTATCACACATGATAGGATTAGATACAGTGGCTCAGCAGACAGTACCACACATGATAGGATTAGATACAGTGGCTCAGAAAGCAGTATCACACATGATAGGATTAGATACAGTGGCTCAGCAGACAGTATCACACAAGATACGATTAGATACAGGGCCCAGCAGACAGTATCACACATTATTGGATTAGATACACAGCTCAGCAGACAGTATCACACATAAATGGATTAGATACAGGACTCAGCTCGCTTACATTGCGGCTCCAGCGCTGGACCCAGGAAAGGTAAGAATAATAATTTTGCTTCTTTATGTGTTACTGATTATTTTTGTGTGTGTGTTTTTTTACAGGTTCGGTTGTTGGACTTCGGATTCGAGGACTTCAATGACGGTGTTTTTTTTATTCTCAATAAAATGGTTAATGAGGGTTGTGTTTTTTTATTTCAATAAAATATTTTTTCTATGTGCTTGTATCTTTTTAAACTTTATTATCACCGCCTTAGTAATGGCCGCTGGCTGATTGACAACCTCCATTACTAAGGCGAGGCTTAATGTTAGCCGGTGCAGAGACTAACACTAACCCCCATTATTACCCCGGTACCCACCGCCACCAGGAGTACTGGGAAGAGCCAAGTACGAACCAGTACCCGACCATCTGTAGTGACGGGCAGGCACCGGGGTGGCCGCAGGCTGGTAGTATTAGGCTGGGGAAGGCCAAAAACAGTGGCCCTTCCCACCCTGGTAATGCTGCCTGCTGCTGCTGTGTTGTATCTGGCTGGTTATGAAAATTGGGGGGGACCCCACATCGTTCTTTGCAATTATTATTTTTTTATTTTTTTTTAAATGACGTGGGGTCCGCCCCATTTCTCATAACCAGCCAGATACAATAAAGCAGCAGCAGCCGCCTAGCATTACCAGGGTAGGAAGGGCCACTGTTTTTGGCCTTTCCCCTCCTGATAATACCAGCCTGCGGCCACCCCAGTGGCCGACCATCACTACAGATGGTCAGGTACTGGATCGTACCCGGCTCTTCCCAGCACCCCTGGTGGCGGTGGGTACCGGGGTAATAAAGGGGGTTAGTGTTAGCCTCTGCATCGGCTAACACTAAGCCCCACCTTAGCAATGGATGCTGTCAATCAGCCGGCGGCCATTACTAAGGCGGTAGTAATATAGTTTTAAAAAAAACACAAAGACATAGAAAAAATATTTTATTGAAATAAAAAAAAAACCCACACAACCCTCATTAACCATTTTATTGATAATAAAAAAAAAAGCTGTCTTCGAAGTAGTCCTTGAATCCGACGTAGTCCAACGACCGAACCTGTAAGAAAACACACAAAAAATGATTAGTAACACGTGTGTTAGGCTTAGATACAGGGCCCATGTGTGATACTGTCTGTGGGACCCTGTATCTAAGCCTACCACAACGTAGGCTTAGATACAAGGTCCAGCAGACAGTAATCTTATACAGTATAAGATTACTGTGTGCTGGGGCCCTGTATCTAAACCTACAGTGTGGTAGGCTTATATACAGGGCCCATCAGACAGGCTCACACATGGGCCATGTATCTAAGCCTACCATGTGATTGGCTTAGATACAGGGCCCAGGAGACAGGATCACGCATGGGCCATGTATCTAAGCCTACCATGTGATTGGCTTAGATACAGGGCCCAGCAGACAGGATCACACAATCTGTGATCCTGTCTCATGGGCCCCCTAAGCCTGCTACATCGTAGGCTTAGGGGTTGTGCAGTCCCTAAACATTGATGGCCTATCCACAGGACAGGCCATCAATAGCTGATGTGTCTCTCGGGACCCGCAAATCAGCTGTTTTGAAGGGGCCGCAGCACTCGTACGAGAGCTGCTTCCCCTTCATTTCACTACTCGCTCACACTGTGAATCGCCGACACGGATTCACAGTGTGACCGGAATGAAGTGACAGGAATGAAGGGGAGCAGCTCTCGTACGAGTGCTGCGGCCCCTTCAAAACAGCTGATTGGCGAGTCCCAGGAGTCGGACCCCGCCAGTCAGGGCTAACCTTACCTTCCTCTTCGGCCGCGGCGGGAGTTCTGTCGTCTCGATGCTGTGCGCGGCGCATAGCGCTGTGACGTCATGCGCTGCGCACAGCGCTTGACGTCAGGACCTCCGCTGCGATCCGGAACCAGGAAGGTAAGTAAAGTATGTTACTATAGTAACAGGGGCCCGCGGCCCGAGTTACTATAGTAACTTTTTATTGATGTGGTGCGGGGGGCCGTGGGCCCCCCTGGCTTCGGGGCCCGGTCGCAATTGCGACCGTTGCGACCCCTATAGCTACGCCAGTGCCTGTTGCTATTTCTGCCCTCTTGTCTCCTCTAATAAAAGGGTTCATACAGACGAACATTACCTTAGAATTCACATTTCAAAATAAAGTGAAGAAAAACTGAAGAAAAAAAAGGCAAAATAAAAATTACGTTTTTGAACACATGTGAATCCTGATTTCTATTTATAACGGAAACAAGAATGAAGAGCCAGATCCATCATACACCAGATACCACCATTGCACCATCAGACCCATTCACTTATAATGGGGTCCATCAGGTGCTGCTGTGGTATCCATCGTTTTGACAAGAAAAATATTGCTTCATACATCGCTGTTATTCTCGTCAAAACTGAAGGAATCTGCGATAGAGGCTCCAAAGGGAGTCTTCGTCGCAGATGTGAACAGATCCCAATCCTGCCTCGATGAGCTCATAGGCTGAAGCAGTGTCTTCATGTTAGCAAAATTATTTCTCAAGATTTGGCATGGATTTGGTTATTTGCATATGGTTGAAAGGAATAGTGTGATGAAGTTTCCTTAAAATGGACTGCTTCAGGCTGTAAGCTACACTGATTTATACAAATATTGGTGCAGGAAATATCTAGTTACTGAACCACCAGGACATTCCTCCTCAATGATATCACCATAGGGCATCAAATCCCTTGGTATGGGTTTGTGGCCATTCTTATATTTCATGACCTTCTCTGTACATGTGCAAGATGTACATGTCCTGCTGCACCCAGGAAGCAGAATGGGCATGACAATGGGAGGGCACTCCTACTGACGGAGAGGGTCATGACTGTAGAGGTCACTGGAGAGTATAGCCCAAGGAACATGATGATGCAATCATACAGACTTGTAATTTTGGAAAGGAGACCAGGAGATCCAGTAGAGCCATGAGATAACAAGTATGACAGACACTATGGGTTTTGACTCTGCAGACATTAAAAAGTCTGTAAAGTATAGAACGTTCCCATAAACATATATCTCACAGGACAAGTAATACGTTGGCTAGGTGATTCCACACACTGTACCACACCTCCAAAAATGTTAGCTAATAACAAATGGAAATTCCACAACATCATCTATATACAAAAGAAGGACAAGGAGACATGCACTATTCTATATAAATATGAAAAATATAAAATTTTATTCGTTGACAAAACATAGGGGATAAAATTACATAGAGGATCCCATTCAATATAGCTATACATGGGCTACACACATAGCCCATAATTATACAGTAGTCAAAAGTAGTACATATGATATAATACTGAGTGGTCAACAGATCTATATTAAATGATCATATGCACAGGTGGGCATAAGGTAGCTGTCTAAAGCATTGTTAAAATATAGTAAGAGCAAACTTGGATTATATATCCACAAAAAAGAAGGGCATAAACGGAGTATATAAAAGGAGCAGTATAATGACCATCCACCTCCACTGTCTGAGAAGTGCCCTATCAATTGTGCAAGAGAAGTTCTAAATAGATAAATATCCCAAGCAAGGTAGTTTACCCATAAGTGCAGTGTGATCTGTATGCCCAGTGTAGCGCCCCCTCACGTGTTTCGCGTAAATCACTTTTATCTTGCACAATTGATAGGGCATTTTTCAAACAGTGGAGGTGGATGGCCATTGTACTGCTCCTTTTGGAGACTCCGTTTATGCCCTTCTTCTTTGTGGATATATAATCCAAGCTTGTTCTTCCGGTGGCAGGTCTCAATATCAATGCACTAATTTTGCCATAAACGGCAATATTGTGATATTGCAGTCTATGGCATAAGCGATTTAATGATCACAGGTTCAATTCCCCTAGCAGGGCTCCAAAATAGTAATAAAAAATGTAAACAAAAGTTTTAAAAAATATAAAAATTTAAATCACCCCCCTTTCCTAGATCACATATAAAAATAAATAAACAAAAATAAACATATTAGGTATCCTCGTGTCCGAAAATGGCCAAACTATAAAAATATACGACCGAAACGTCGACGTCACACATATAGCCTCTGGCATATATCCTGAGAATCTAAATAAATATAATTTTTGAAACACAAGCAAGGTGTGCCGACTACAATCCTTAACCTACATCCGGGTTGGGACCCTACCTCGAGCACCCTAGGATACCGGTGCTATCTGAACACAACAATATAAAAATATAAAAATATTTTTTCAATACGGTGAAAAGGTCAAAATGGCCGAATCGCAGTTTTCTTGCCACTTCAACCCCCCAAAAAAATTGAATAAAATGTAATCGAATTGCCCGACATTCCCCAAAATTGTAATAGTAAAAGCTACATCTTACCACGTACAAAATAGATAGATAATACACAGCTATGTATACAGAAATATAAAAAAGTTACGGGGGTCACGATATGGCGATGCTTAGATGTTTTTGTTTCTTTCAAAGTTTTAATTTTTTTTTAAAGGTACTAAAACATAACAAAAACTATATAAATTTGGCATCACCGTGATCGTACTGAACTGCAGAATAAAGGTAATGTGTCATATGACTGTGTCAACTAAAAAATAAAAACGTTATGACTTTTTAAAGGCAGGGAAGGAAAAACAAAAGCATAAAAACGAAAATGAGTCTGGTCCTGAAAGAGAGCTGAAAATTTTACTTCATGCTTTTGATTGGTCAGTTAGTCAATGACAAAATCAAAAACACAATGTGCTATCATCCAACATTACCTTCTTACCAGTATTGTTTAGCAGCACTCTCATACCTGTGCAGTATTTAGCTCAATATCTAATGTCTATTGAAATATACATCCCTCAATGTATTTTTAATAACCTCTTTCAAAGGTTTAGATGTGTTTACCTTGGTTGCTTCTGGCATTGGTTATTACCCATACTTTGCCATCATATCAAGGGCACGGAATAGGGCAGAGACACAAGCAGTAGTGAGCTATGAGCTGTTTACTCAATATTCTAACAAGCTATGAATCAAGTGTGAGCCTGCAGTCAGCAAGAGGCAGATACAATGCCTTCCCTACTCTGTAAGGCAGCTTCATGCCATGAATATTTTATAAAGGCTCTGACTTAGCTCCTATGAGCTGTAACATCGCTGCTCCATTCTGCTCAACACTAAAATCAATAAACCATTACAACGGAGTGGTGTGGGCAGAAAGATACAGAAGTGACGCACAATCAACATGACCAGTTGGACAATGCAGTACTGCAGAAGCACAATCCGCCCATGTGCAGTGGCAAGGCTAAATCCTGGATGAAGTAAGGAGGCTGGAGTTACATTGAAGATTACCTGTACTATCTGTTGTCCTCAATAATACAGGGCTTTACGACAGTTATTCTACAGACAGATTCTCAAATCTATGTAAGCTTAGGTAATTTGATGTACTGTATACATACTGGAGCACCTTTATAAATTAGAAAAAAAACATCTGCCTAGTATTATGAAGGTTCCCCTCGTCCTACTATAACAGTTCTGACCTGTCAAGGAATCGACCCTAGAAGACCTCTGAAGGTGTCCTGTAGTATCTGGCATCAAGACATTAGCTGCAAAACCTTTATGCCCTGTAAGTTGTGAAGTGGGGCCTCCATGGATGGTACTTGTTTGTCCAGCACATCCCACAAATGATCGAATTGAGAACTGGGGAATTTTGAGGCCGAGTCAACACCTTAAACTCTTTGTCATGTTCCTCAAACTATTCCTGAACAATTTTTGAAGGGTGGATGGGCGCCTTATCTAGCTGAAAGAGACCACTGCATTTAGGGAATATTGGTGCCATGAAGGAGTGTATGTGGTATGTGTTAAAAAAACATCCACATCAATGCCAGGACCTAAGGGTTCCCAGCAGGACATTGCCCAGAGAATCACATTGCCTCTGCCGGTTTGCCTTCTTCCATTGTGCATCTTAGTGTTATCTCTTTCCCAGGTAAGCAATGCACACGCACCCGGCCATCCACATGATGTAAAAAAACATGATTAATTCCATTGCTCCATGGTCCAGTTCTGGTGCTCATATACCCAATGTAAGCACGTTCGGCGATAGACAAGGGTCAGCTGACCGGCCTGTGGCAATGCAGCACTAGATGAAGCAAGCCGCAATGTACGGTATGTTCTGACATCTTTCTATCATATCCAGCGTTAACATTTTAAGAAATTTGTGATAAACTAGCTTATATGTGGGATCGAACCAGACGGGCTAAACTTCACATCATTCGTGAATCAGTGAACCTTGGGCACCCATCGCCAGTTCACCAGTTGTACTTCTTTGGACTACTTCTTGTAAATACTCACCATTGCATAATGGGAACATCACACAAGACCAGCCATTTTGGATATGCTCTGACCCAGTCATCTAGCCATCTCAATCAGGCCCTTGTCAAAGTCACTCAGATCCTTAGAGTTGCCCATTTTTCCTGCTTCCAAGACTTCAAGTTCAAATATAAACTGTTTACTTGCTGAATATATATCCCACACCTTAACAGCTGGCGACCCCTCCTAAATTCTCACAGACACACTCCAAAATCTTGTGGAGATCCTTCCTAGAAGAGTGGAGAATGTTACAGCCACAAAAAGGGGATCAACTCCATATCTACGCCCATGGCTTTGAAATAGAATGCCTAATAATCTCAAAAAGGTGCAATGGTAAGATCAGGTATCCACACCCTTTTGTCCAGACAGTGTATTTGTGTGCATGTATATATATCATGTATATATATATATATATATATATATATATATATATATATACATGCACACAAACATATATATAACATCAGCACAGGAGAGAGAGTGTATTTTAAATCTCACTTGAATTAATAAAAATTTTAGATGTTACTTTTTGCATTTCCCAAGTAAGCCGTGTGGTATAGCAGTGCCATGATCAATTTCGACCATAGTTCTTTAGTGATGGACTACTATGACTCATCCGAGGTGTGAAGATTTGTGGATTGTAAATTGAAATGGATACTGTGTATGAGATAACTGAGTGTATATAGACCGTCTGGTTAATTCAGAAACCGAATGTCTGATCTCTAAACCAGAAAGCTAGAGAGGCTGATTAAACCGACTCATTAACATGCATTCATTACACTGTTCACAATTCTGTTACTAATGAGGCTTTTTTCTGTGTGGAACAGTACAGCCCTTGGCCCTTCTCTGCATGCGTGTTTTGTGCCGTCAGGAAAGTTTTCCTTTACAGTTCAGGCGTAGAGGCAGTTTCACCATCTGCCGCCTGCACATCATTAAGCAATAGTATCCTTGCAGGCAGCTGATGGCCAACAGGGAGGCAGGAGGAAGACATCTTCCTAAACCAAAAAGGGACATAAAGGTGAAAGGTCATATCCCAAAAGCCATTTCTTTAAGATTTCAGGTAGAATAGCTTAACAGGTGTTGAGAGGTGACAGCAATTATACTGCTATGAAATACTACAGGGGAAGGATACAACGCAGCATGTGATTAGTGAAGAGCTTCCCTGGTAGTTTATAGGATGTGAATGAATGAGGATAAGCGGAGGGCATTAATCGCTCATCTATTTTTATAGTAAAGTAGGTAGGATTAATATTAGACCTGTACGAGGCTTTCTCCAGACCCACAAAATGAGATCATTGTTCTCAAAGAATTCTACAAATCGATAAAATATTGTAAAGAGGGCACAGAATTTCATGCACATTAAAATGAATGGGAGAAGAAAAAATAGTTTTTTTGCAGTATTTTTTGCCACTGTCTTCGATGGCTACAGGCGAAAATTCCACGAAAAACGCAGGGAAAGCCGCAGCAAAAAAACGCAGGCCGGTCAAAATCTGACTCAAAATTCCTGAAGGAAATTGGAGGCAGATTTTTTCTGCCTGCAAAATACTCTGTGTGAACTAGGCCTTAGGCCTCGTGCACACTTCCAACACCGTTTTCACGGCCGTTTTTGACGGGCCGTGTGCCCGTTTTAGCGGCCATGTGCACTCCCGTGTGCCCTCCGTGTTTCCGTTTCCGAGCACCAAGCATGGCACTGTCCAGGGTGCTGAAAGAGTTAATGGGCTGCACTGATCGGCGGTAACTCTTTCAGCACCCTGGACAGTACCATGCTCGGCGCTCGGAAAATACAATTTTAATAAAATAAAAAATAAGTTCATGCTTACTTTCCTCCTGTCAATCCATGTCACCGCTGCAGCCAATCACAGGCTGTAGTGGTGGTCATGCACGTCAGGATGACGTCAGAAGGCCGGCCTCCAGGGATGACGATTCATCCCACGTGACCGCCTCTGCAGCCAATCACAGGCTGCAGCAGCCTCGGCAGCCAATCACAGGCTGCCGCGTTATTCAGGAAGGTCGGACTGGAAGAAGAAGAGGGACTTGTCACCAAGACAACGACCGGGTACGTATGAACTGCTTTTTATTTTATCTTTAATCAGCAGCCTCTTTTTATTTATTTTTTAATCAGCAGCCTCTTTTCTCTATCAGTGATTGATAGAGACAAGTGGCTGCCGATTAGTGTAATATATCTGTAATGTATTTCTGCCCGCCCGGCCGTTGCTAGGCAACGGCTCCGTCACACACGGACGGCACACAGATGCCTTCCGTGTGCCTTCAGTTTTTTTGACGGAATCTCGGACCAAAGTAGGACATGCTCTACTTTGGATCGGAACGAAGCAACGAGACCGTCAAAAAAACTGAAGTGTGCATGGCCCCATTGAAATGAATGGGTCAGGGTGCTAGCCGTCAGAAAAACGGCTAGCACCCTGAAGAAAAAGACTGAAGTGGGCATGAGGCCTTAATGTTTAGGGCTGCCATCTAAAACGACAATCTTCACAGATCAACCGTAAATTAGAGTCGTTCTAATATCACCAATCTATGGCCAGCTTCCATTTGTTCAGAGCACAAATGGGTTTCCCAGCTCCCAGATGGTCCCCTAAAAATACATAGACATAGAAGAAATTGGTTTATTGAAAATTAAAAAAAACACACAACCCTGGTTAATCATTTTATTGATAGTAAAAAAAAGGTGTCATCGAAGTAGTCCTCGAATCCGACATAGTCCAACGATTGAACCTGTAAAAAAACACAATCACAAAAAAAAAACATTCGTATGGGCCTGTTCACATCACCGCTGCCCTTCTGTTGAGGGGTTCTGTCGGAAGTTTTCGTCGGGTAACCCCTCAACGGAAAGGCAAGTTGAAACCTCAGCTTCCGTTTCCCTCACCATTGGTCTCAATGGTGATGGAAACATTGCTAAAGGTTTCAGTTTGTCACCGTTGTTTTGACAGAATCAATATCGCAGTCGACTCAGGAAACCTCCGACGGAACCCTTCAAGGGAAGGACAGCGGTGATGTGAACACAGCCTAACACATATGGTAGGCTTAGATACATGGCCCATGTGCATGTGTGATACTGTTTGTTGGACCCTGTATCTAAGCTTACCACATGGTACTGACACGTCCGTGTTGGATATTCACAGTGTGAGAAAGTGACAGGAATGACGGGGAAGTAGCACTCGTACGAGCTTCTGCACCCCCTTCAAAACAGCTGATTAGCGGTGGTCCCGGAAGTCGGACCCCAACCTATCAGCTCCAGCAGACAGTGGTATTAAACTTACCCTCCTCTTCGGCTGCAACGGAGGTCCTGACTCCATCCAGGGTCGGGATGTTGTGCGCAGCGCATAGCGTTGTGATGTCATACGCTGCGCATAGTGCTGTGACCTCAGGACCTCTGCTGCGCTCCGGAACGAGGAAGGTGAGTACTGTCAGCTACTATAGTAACAGGGACCCGTGTAGTTTATTACATATGCCCTAGTTACTATAGTACATATTCATATACATATTCCTTGCTTCGGGGCCCGGCCACAATTACAACCGCTGCGACCCCTATAGTTACGCCACTGATGACATATACACAGGATCTAGCTTTTTGTGTCCACGCTGGCTCCCGGCCACTTCCTGATTACATGGTCGGGACATGGTCGTGAGTTACGGAAACAGCGTAAATCGCTGAGCTATGCTGTTTCCCATAGTAGTGAATGGCAGTTACGGAAGCAACGTAGCATGCGTTTCCGTAACTACTATTCAGTCTTATGGGCCTTACGGAAACAGCGTAGCTCAGGGTAGCTCCCGACCATGTATCCCATGGATATGTCATAAATATCTCTAATGGGAAAACATCTTTAAGGTTTATATAGTGCTCTATATCTTGGTAAAGGTATATTCTAAACATTTAATTTGATATATTTTTAGGAGACTACAGTGATTTGAACCCCTGAGCAATAAAGTTCATTGGCCTCCAATAGTTGAAGGAACACTAAACTTTGAAGTTAATGACTAAAATCATCAGAAGAAAATCTTGTCCCTTATAAAGTCCTAATAGTAGAAATATTGTATAGCCACAGTATTATTAATTTCATGATTTTTTTGTCTGACAGGTGGCTGAATGGGGGTGGCCTAGCTAAGTGTGTGTGGCTTTTAATTCCTAGTCTCCCATAGCAGACAGAGCAGTGAGGGAAAGCTCTTTCTGCAGTAAATTATCTTACAGCCAGACACAGGATTGTGAGGAGGGGGATTTTGGAATTGAATGATCTCCTTGGAAACACATAGAAGAATTCTAGATAAATTTCCAATTTTCGATGGCAGCAATGAAAGGATGAGATTACGGGAGGATTGCTGAGATTTTCACAATTGTTTATGTATTTCGCATTCTGATGTCACCTAGGGTAATATCTCTCACACTGCACAGATGTCACTCAGATAGTTGTCACTCATGCAGCACCATACTTGCCATTGTATTTTTTTTTAAAACTGGACAGCTCAATTAACCCCAACTCTGCCAAACAAAACACTAAGAACATGGCCAGTATTTGAGGGTGGGGTTTATTGGTGAAAAGTTGTCTATTGTGCCCAAGATCTGCATGAAAGCAAAAGTTGCCCACTCTGCTCTATACCATAGGTTTCGCAGTGTTTTGTACCATGTGAGCCAAAGTTTGAGTGATGGTCGGGAGCCATATTTAACTAAGAAATGGGGCAGGGGAAACATTTTAAAAATGGAAAAACAACAAAATAATAAATAATAAGAAATATTTTAGTGCCAAATTTGGCGATCACCATGTCTGCAAGCTGAGGAATCTCCGAACTTTGCTGGAGGAACAGCGATACTGCATGTTTTAAGTACGTCATAAAAAAAAAAGGAATATTACCATCAAAACTGGCACTTCAGGTTTTGGATATGTCTGTAATATTGTCAATAACTCCGTGCTCAAATAATGAGCCACAGAGCGAGGGCGGCTAGCCACTTGTTGGGGACCACTGCTGTACACTGATGCCACTGTCATTACAGTAATGTCACTAATTTCCCTAGAATGTGTGTGCTCTGCCAGTGCTACACCTAGATTTCTTTGTATTGCTACTGATCATTTTTAACTGTTGAGCTACGGCTGCAGTCCAAATGAATACATGGCGTTGCATGAAATCTTGTGGACTGCAGCTGTCACTCAAGAGTTAAAATCAATGAGTAGCAATACAAAGAAATCTAGGTGTAGCCCTGACCTAAATCCTTTGTGTGTTTATGTGTCCCTTAGTTGGTGGCATATCTCACACTGCACCTATGTCACTAAGGGTCCTCTTACATGGCCCGACGTAGGCCATGTAAACGAGTGCCGACCAATGAAACAGCTCATTGATCGGCGCTCGTTTGCTCCTATTACAATTAGCTATACATGGGGACGAGCGCTCGTTACTACACGTCTCCATACATTTCTATCATGTCGGCAGCACGTCTCCATGTTTACAGTATACAGGGAGATGCGATGCCGACAACAATAATATATTAGGCTGCATAAACTATATGATCAGCTGATGATCGAGCAGCGGCTGATCATTGCCCTGTTTACACAGGACTATGATCGGGAAGGAGCATTCTGTGAACGCTCTTTTGCTTGAAAAATTGACCTGTGTAAAAGGGCCATAACTCTGCGCTCATATCACCCAGCGATGTATTCCTACTAGCCTGTTTTTTGTTGGTATTAAGCAACACCCCAGATTATGGCAGGGCTCTGATTAGTGTTGCAATTGACTAGGGAGTTTCAGCCCCATTTAGTAGTGGAACCCATTGCAGTATCCAATTTTCTTTTGGCTCAGACCACCACTGTTCTTTATGGATTTTCATATAGATCAATAAAACAGCAAGCTGTGATATCAGTCTGTATGGAAATTTATGAATAATATGACAAAAATGGATCTTAAAGCCAAATGTCATCTGTACCGGCTTTTGGTTAGAATGATATAATGAAGACATGCATTGCCGAAAACCATAGTGTGTACATAGACATAGCTCCTGTCATCGACATGCAACTGGTTACATCATCAGCCCCTGCATTTCCACCTTCCTCCCCCTCAATTACAAACTTTTCTCTCAATAGTGTTGTATAACTGAGTAATCTATTTGACTTTTTCCTTTCTGTGCACATCTCTCTCTGTATATCATAGAAATTAAGTATATCAATCAATATTAAATATATATTTTATTAAAGACGGGTTAGCAGGGTCAGTAAAGTACATTCATTTTCATTTTATCAGAACCAAAGTCAATACATCCAATGCAACAAACTGAATACATTAATAGTGTTGACAATATGGTGCGAGAATCAATATATGCTTTACCAGTATATGCTGCTTCTAACCTTGCTTTCCATGTTCTTCTATATTTACTTCTATCATGTCAGATTGTTATTGATGTACGTCAGTAACTCCTACCACACACATATATGTTTAATACTGTTAATCTGTAGGGATATACTGCTAGATGAGTTAGTGATGCAAATATACTAGTCCTTCTCAGTGAGTTAGAATATCATCAAAAAGTAAATTTTTTTCAGTAATTCAATTTAAAAAGTGAAACTCATATATTATATTGATTCATTACACACAGAGTGATTTATTTCCAGCATTTTTTTTCTTTTAGTGTTGATGATTGTGGCTAACAGTTAATGAAAACCCAAAATGTAGTCTCTCAGAAAATTGTAATATTGGGTAAAAGTTGAAGATTATAGACTCATGGTGTTACACTCTAATCAGCCAATCAACACAAAACACCTGCAAAGGTTTCCTAAGACTTTAACAGGACTGGTCTGTTGCTCAGTGTCTAAAGTCCTGTTTTCAGATGAAAGTAAATTTTGCATTTCATTTGGAAATCAAGGTCCCAGATTATGAAGGAAGAGTGGCGAGACATCAATCTAAGTTGCTTGCAGTCCAGTGTGAAGCTTCCACAGTCGGTGATGGTTTGAGGAGCCACGTCATGTGCTGGTGTTGGTCCTCTGTGTTATATCAAGTCCAGAGTCAACGCCGCCGTCTACCAGGAAATTTTCGAGCACTTCATGCTTCCCTCTGCTGACAAGCTTTATGGAGATGATTTAATTTTCCAGCAGGACTTGGCACTTGCCCACACTGTCAAAAGTACCAATACCTGGTGTAATAATCACAGTATCACTGTGCTTGATTGGCCAGCAAACTCATCTGACCTAAACCCCATAGAGAATCTATAGGGTATTGTCAAGAGGAAGATGAGAGACACCAGACCCAACAATGCAGACGAGCTGAAGGCCGCTATCAAAGCAACCTGGGCTCAGGGCCGCACCTACAATGAGGCAAGTTGAGCCACTGGCTTCAGGCGGCACACTGCAGGGTCTTAGAGGGGGCGGCATTAAAGAGCTGCTGGCCGACGTTTCCACCACTTATTAGCAGCTGCAAGATGTGCTGCCTCCTTAAGAGAATATCGCTCCTGTGCCACCTTAATAACCCCCCCCCCCCACTGACTTCCCCCGCTGCTCTCCACTCTCCTGTCCCTGTTGTAATGTGATCTTGCTCAGTGTCTGGACGGAGAGTGCAGGGGGCAGTGTGTTGGCACTGCACTTCTGACGGCATGAAGAGGCTCAGGGGAAATCCTGCCATGGACTCTCCACCTCTTCCTGATGTTCTCTGAAGTCTACAAAAGCTATGTGTAGTGTGTACTGTATGTATGTAATGTGTTTACTGTGTGTGTGTACGTATGTGTACTGTATGTGTAATGTCTGTGTGTGTGTGTGTGTGTGTGTGTATATATATATATATATATATATATATATATATACACACATATATATACACACAGGAGTATGTAATGTACGTACTGTATGTGTATATTTGTGTCGTTTAGTGTGTGTGTGTTTGTGTGTGTGTGCGCGTGTATATATATATTTGTGTATGTATCAGAGTGTGTATGTATGTATGTACGGATATACAGTATGGCCTCATGCACATGACCGGTTTTTCTCAGCTGTAATTTATCCACATATTTGCGGATAAATTGCGGATCCATTCATTTATATGGCCCTATGCACACGACCGTGGTTTACACTGATCCACATGGGGGCTGCAAATCCGGACCGCAAAAACTCAAGACAAGTAATTTTACGTTCCGGATTTGCCAATAATGGTGAACTGTTGTGAATCCTAATGATACACCAATGCACAACTAACCAGTGCGGTCGTGTGCATGAGGCCATAGCGTGTGCGTGTGTGTGCGTGTGTGTGCGTGTGTGTGTGTGTGTGTGTGTGTGTGTGTGTGTGTGTGTGTGTGTGTGTAACGTATGTATGTACGTATGTGTGTGTGTGTGTGTGTGTGTGCTATATACACACACACACACACACACACACACTTTGCTGTTTAGTTTTAGCGATCGGGGAGTGCTAAGTGCTCAGACCCCCAATGATCAAAACTTCTGAAATTTTACTATGACATGTCAACGTTTTTTTCTAACGTTTAATTACACTTTAAGGGTCAGTTCACAAAGAGCTTTTTGACGCGGAAACCGCGTCGGAAAACGCGCCAAAAAATGGTCGAAAATGCCTCCCATTGATTTTAATGGGAGGCAGAGGCGTTTTTTACCAGCGAGCGGAAAAAAAGCAGTGGCATGCCCTATCTTTGGGCGTTTACGTCTCTTTCCTCCCATTGACGATGGGGGCAGAGAAAGTGTATTTCACAGCGTTTTTGCCCGTTGCGCTCAATGGAAACGAGCGGAAAGTGCGGCAAACGGCGTGCAGGCAGATCAAAATCTGCCTTAAAATTCCAAAGGAATTTTGAGGCAGAATTTTCTGCCTGCAAAAAACTCTGTGTGAACATACAGAAGTTATGAGCCTATTTTTTATAACTATTTTAATGTTCCCTAATATAACTGTATTTATTCATATATTTGTACTAATAAAGATGGGGGCAACCATCTTTATTAGCATCTGTATATGTGTTTCTGCATGACACATACACAGGTGCTATATGGTGCACTCAGGGCTTGGGATGCACGATGCATCGAAACTTCGTTACTGTTTCGATACTCTGCATCCCCAAAAGGTTCGATACCGTTATTTCATGTATTTCGATACTGAGAATGTATGATAGCGGAGCTGCGGCCGTGTGATAGTCATTGCCGCGCTCCTGAGTCCTGACAGCAAGTGTGCGGGGTCAGGATGATGCAATGCAGCCGGCACTGCACTAATGAGCAGCGGCATGGAAGACAGAACATGGCAGGCGCACTGCAAAACACACCCATGTTCTGTGTTCAGTGCCTGCGCCGCCGCTCATTAGTGCAGCGCCGGTCGCATCACCTCATGCTGACCGCGCGCGCACTTCCTGTCAGGAGCGGGGCAATGACTGTATTACACAGCCGCAGCCCCGCTGGCGGAGATCAGTGAAGCCTCTCATCTCCGCCGTTATTCCCGTGAATGCTGCGATCACAGCTGACTGCAGCATTCAGGAGAAAATGAGAAGGGGGGGATGCCCCTTGGATCGCGTCACAGGGAATTCCTGTGACGCGATTAAGGGACATACCATATACAGTGGAGGAAATAAGTATTTGATCCCTTGCTGATTTTGTAAGTTTGCCCACTGTCAAAGACATGAACAGTCTAGAATTTTTAGGCTACTTTAATTTTACCAGTGAGAGATAGATTATATAAAAAAAAAAAAAGTATATCACATAGTCAAAATGATATATATTTATTTGCATTGTGCACAGAGAAATAAGTATTTGATCCCTTTGGCAAACAAGACTTAATACTTGGTGGCAAAACCCTTGTTGGCAAGCACAGCAGTCAAACATTTTTTGTAGTTGATGATGAGGTTTGCACAAATGTTAGATGGAATTTTGGCCCAATCCTCTTTGCAGATCATCTGTAAATCTTTAAGATTTCGAGGCTGTCGCTTGGCAACTCGGATCTTCAGCTCCCTCCATAAGTTTTCGATTGGATTAAGGTCTGGAGACTGGCTAGGCCACTCCATGACCTTAATGTGCTTCTTTTTGAGCCACTCCTTTGTTGCCTTGGCTGTATGTTTCGGGTCATTGTCGTGCTAGAGGACCCAGCCACGAGCCATTTTTAATGTCCTGGTGGAGGGAAGGAGGTTGTCACTCAGGATTTGACGGTACATGGCTCCATCCATTCTCCCATTGATGCGGTGAAGTAGTCCTGTGCCCTTAGCAGAGAAACACCCCCAAAACATAATGTTTCCACCTCCATGCTTGACAGTGAGGACGGTGTTCTTTGGGTCATAGGCAGCATTTCTCTTCCTCCAAACACGGCGAATTGAGTTAATGCCAAAGAGCTCAATTTTAGTCTCATCTGACCACAGCACCTTCTCCCAATTACTCTCAGAATCATCCAGATGTTCATTTGCAAACTTCAGACGGGCCTGTACATGTTCCTTCTTGAGCAGGGGGACCTTGCAGGCACTGCAGGATTTTAATCCATTACGGCGTAATGTGTTACCAATGGTTTTCTTGGTGACTGTGGTCCCAGCTCCCTTGAGATCATTAACAAGTTCCCCCCGTGTAGTTTTCGGCTGAGCTCTCACCTTCCTCAGGATCGAGGATACCCCACGAGGTGAGATTTTGCATGGAGCCCCAGATCAATGTCGATTGACAGTCATTTGGTATGTCTTCCATTTTCTTACTATTGCACCAACAGTTGTCTCCTTCTCACCCAGTATCTTACTTATGGTTTTGTAGCCCATTCCAGCCTTGTGCAGGTCTATGATCTTGTCCCTGACATCCTTAGAAAGCTCCTTGGTCCTGCCCATGTTGTAGAGGTTAGAGTCAGACTGATTAATTGAGTCTGTGGACAGGAGTCTTTTATACAGGTGACCATATAAGACAGCTGTCTTTAATGCAGGCACCAAGTTGATTTGGAGCGTGTAACTGGTCTGGAGGAGGCTGAACTCTTAATGGTTGGTAGGGGATCCAATACTTATTTCTCTGTGCACAATGCAAATAAATATATATAATTTTGACTATGTGATTTTCTTTTTTTTTTTTTATATAATCTATCTCTCACTGGTAAAATTAACCTAGCCTAAAAATTCTAGACTGTTCATGTCTTTGACAGTGGGCAAACTTACAAAATCAGCAAGGGATCAAATACTTATTTCCTTCACTGTATGGGCAGACAGCCCAGGGTCCATTGAAGGACCCCAGGGCTGTAATACCATATTTCCTGTTGTTAGGGCATACTGAGGTCTGTCCTAACAACTGCCTGTGTACTATCAGTTCACAGGCTAATGTACTGTAATATAGATATATGCCAGTACATTAAAGTTTATAAATAAAGTAAAAACATAAAGTAATGTCAAATAAAAAAAAAAATACACATACACCTTTTTTACAATAAACATTAAAATAAGTCTCAATACATAAAATATACACATATTCGGTATTAACGCGGCCATAATAACCTGCACAACAATTTTTTTGCATCATTTATGAAGTGTACGCTGTAAAAAAATTTAACAAACACTGCTTTCTTTCACTTATTAATGTGAGGCACGAGGTGTGATGATGAGTTTAACCTCCATGTGCCTCACATTAATAGTTATTAACCCCATCATGTGCCTTACACATTAACCCATTATGACTGAGAAACATGATGGGGTTAATTACTATTAATGTGAGGCACGTGGAGGTTAAATTCATCATCACACAGCGCGCCTCACATCAGAAAATGGAAGAACTATTTTTTTTTATTACTATTATTTACATTATTTAGTATCGAATTGGTATCGAAATCAAAATGCTAAACTAAGTATCGGTATCGAAGTCCAAATTCTGGTATCGTGACATCCCTACTCAGGGCATAGGGTCGGCTCCCATCCCTACTTTCCTATCTCCTGCTGGAGCCATTTTAGCTTTGAACTGTGCATGCTCTGAATCGTAACCGGCTCTTCACGGTACCCCTGGCGGCGTTGGGTACCGGAGTAATAATGGGAGGTTGGTGCTAGCATTTTTACTGGTTAACAGTAAGCCCCAGCCTTAGTAATGGATGCTGTCAATCAGATAGCGGCCATTACACTGGCGGTAATAATGTATTAAAAAAACACATGGACATAAGAAGCATTTTTTTATTTAAATAAAAACTCCCTCACACAACCCGCTTTCACCATTTTATTTAAAAAAAACAAAAAAACATAGATCATCAAAGTAGTCAAATAAATCTACGGCGTAGTCCAAATGGTCCATTGGAACCAACCGGGAAAAATAAAAAAGTATGAAAAATAAAAAAAACATACACTTTCCTTCTTCCCTGCAATCCACTAGAATCTAGAGGTAAAAAAATTAAAAATAATTCCCCTTCAGACTCTGCTACCTGTCAACTGAAAAGTATTTCGCCAGAGGGAACATTTTTTCCACATGGCAGAGTACCAGGTCCCAGGCTCGGGTGAAGCTTTCTTTTACTCCATCATTGGGAAACATTTTTTCCTCTGGTGGAAGATTTTTCCATTGACATGTAGCAGTTTATAGCGGTGGTGTTAGGGAGGACAAACTCAGCAATTGCACAATGCCCCCAAAATGGGCCGCTACTCTTGGAAAAGTGCTGTGTGCTTGCCTCCAGGCTAAAATGTGCCACCCAGTCCTGGGTCGTTGGCTCCCTGCCCCACCGTTTTCTCTCATAGACCACAGCCTGGTTTAGGCCTGCGGTCTACAACAGTCCAAAAGCACGCTATTGACGTCAGCGGCCTAGAGCGATTACGTCACTGCATCATGCCATCCGCGCTGGAACGCCCGGCTGTGGTTACTTGAATAGATTTGGGGAGGGGCGCCTTTCTATAGTTCGCCTCAGGCAGCAAAGGGGCTAGGTTCACCCCTGCTTGGGCTTCCATAACACCTCAGCAGTGCCACAGGCTGATCGCCTCCATGCCACGCCGCATTGATGCAGTAATTCATACAAAAGGAGCCCCGAATAAGTATTGAGAGCATATACTGTACATACTTTTCATTAGGACAACATTTCGGTACTAAAAATCATTTTTGAAATTGGGCTTATAGAATAATCTAAATTTCTGAGACACTAAATTTTGGGTTTTTATTAACTGTTACCATAATCATCAACATTAAAAGAAAAAAATGCTGGAAATAGATCATCTGTGTGTAATGAATCTAAATAATACATAAGTTTCACTATTTGAATTGAATTACTAAAATAAATTAACCTTTTGATGATATTCTAATTCATTGAGAAGGACTAGAATAGATATTGATCAAAGTGAATAGAGCAATCCAAGAGAAATGATTACGGGTATGTTCACACGGGCTATTTTCAGCCGTATTTCAGGACGTAAACGTCCCGAAAAACGGCTTGAAGATCAGAAGCAGAACGCCTACAAACATCTGCCCATTGATTTCAATGGTAAATATGGCGTTCTATTCTGACGGGGAGTTATTTTACGCCTCATTTTCAAATAACGTCACGTAAAAACACACCCTGTAAAAAGAAGTGCATGTCAGTAGTTGAGCTGTTTTTGGAGCCGTTTTCATTGACTCAATAGAAAAGCAGCTCCAAAAACAGCCGTAAAAAAACGCTGTTTTCCCTTGAAAACAGCTCCGTATTTTCAGCCGTTTTTTTTTTAAGTGTGTGAACATACCCTAATACTGTGACTATGAGGATGAATTTTGCAACTGCATACATGCAGTGGACAATTTTGTGTTGTAATGTGACTTACAATGGGATCTGTAGCAGTTCAGTCAGGGTGTCCATTTTGTTAGAACGGCTTATTTTCAGACATTTTTCGGGCCATAAACGCCACGAAAAATGGCTGAAAATACGGAAGCTGAATTCCCCCCAAATTTGCCCATTGATTTAAATGGTAAATACGGCGTTGACGGGGCATTTTTTTTACACGCCATTTGAAAAAAACGGCATGTAAAAAAACGCCCGTAAAAAGGAGTGCGTGTCACTTCTTGAGCCGTTTTTGGTGCCATTTTTCATTGGGTCAATAGAAAAACAACACAAAAAACGGTGGCAAAAAAACACATAAAAAAAGCCTGATGCTTAAAAAACGGCTGAAAATCAAGGGCTGTTTTTCCTTGAAAACAGCTCCGTATCTTACAGCCAGTTTTTGTTTAGCGTGTGAACATACCCTAAGTGCATTAAAATCAGCACTAGTCTTCAGAGTTGGCAACGGAAGCTCCGAGCGGCCAGGATCACACACAGTCTTGATGTAGTTTTTGGTGCTTTTTTTTTTTTTAGCCCAGAATTGGACACAAAAGAAAGGAGATGCATCAGTCTTTTCTTTATACCTTTCCTTCCTTTTGGATCCACTTCTCGCTTTGGCTAAAAAAAAGCCAAAAACTGCCACAAAAGCAGAATCAAAACTGTGTACGTGAGGAAGGTGCAAGAGGAAGGAGAAGTATTAATTTTACCCATTTCTTTTGAATCCACTCCTGACTTTGGCTCAAAAACTGCATCTCAAACTGCGCCAAAAACTGAATTTGTGATTGCAGTGTAGACCAAGATCACACACAGGTTTGGTGCCGTTTTTTTTTTAGACAGAAACAAGAAGTGGATCCAAAAGAAAGAAAAGCTACAAAAGAAAAGCCTGATAGGTCTCCTTTCTTTTGTGTCCATACCTTGAGCCTGGCTCAAAACATTGAGCCAAAAAGTGCATTAAAAAACTGCATCAAAACTGTGTGTGTGTGATCCTGGCCTTAGGGTGCTGGGAGTTTTGGTAGCTACTCAGCAGGGCTGTACAAAGAAATCATGGGGACCCATAGCAGAAAAAAACGGAAAAAAACTTTGGTTGTTTTCCGACACAGTTACACATTTTAGAAAGAGTGACACAGAGTATTCATGAATATGGCATTCAGGCCAAACTCCACATCTCCTACGAGCGCTGCAACCCCTTCAAAACAGCAGATCTGCAGGGGTCCTGGGAGTCGTACCCCGACCCATCAGCTATTGATGGCCTATCCTGAGGATAGGCCATACATTTTCAGGGACTGGACAACCCCTTTAACAGGTTCCCGACCGCTGGCCGTAAATATACGGCCAGCAGTCAGGGTCTCTAAAGTCCGGCGTATAGTATATATACGGCCGCACTTCAGAGACTGTGCACGCGCGATCGCGTGCACACAGCTCTGTGCCCTGGCTGTTACTAACAGCCATGGGCACTGGGCAGAATGTCAGGCGTCAATCTTTTGGCCCCTGAACATGTGATCGCTGTGACAACCAATCACAGCGATCACATGCATTTCTGCATAGAAAACAGTGTGCACGCGATCGCGTGCACACAGCCCTGTGCCCTCGCTGTTACCAACAGCTCTGGGCACTGGGCAGAGTATCAGGGACCAATCTGATGGTCCCTGATCATGTGGTCGCTGTGAAAACCTATCACAGCGACCACATTTGTTTTATTTTGACTTTTCTGGCAGTAAATCTCCTGCCTCTTTTCTTCTCCTCAAACATTGTTTCAGTTTGAGGAGAAGAAGAGACTCGAGAGAATTGCTGCCAGAAGAATACAGTGAAAAAAAATACAGTTACACTAAAACATTCTCTGTATAGATAGATTTCTATCTATCTATACAATCTATCTATCCATCTATCTTTTTTTCTATCTATCTACCTTTCTTTCTTTTATTCTATTAGAATAGGCAGGTAGGGAGTATATAATTATATATATATCCACATATATATAATATATATAGCAATAGCGGTTTATTTTTTTGTTAGCGGTAGTGTAGATATATATACCAGTTAGTTTGTGTGTTTTATAAAAAAAAAAAAAAAAAAATTTGTTTAGTTAGTGTTAGTGTTAGTTACGTTATGGCGAGGAAGTTGTTTAGCGCCGAGGAGGCATACGCCATGCTGTGGTCTGAGTCGGAGACCGCATCAGAGATGGCGTCCGAGATGGAACCTGTTTTAGGTAGTGACGATGACAGCGTCACTTCAGGTTCATCTTCAGGGGACGTTGTCCCTGATGCAGTCGAAACTGCAGAACATGAAAGCGCAGGGCCAAGTAGCGCTGTAGCACGGGACAGCCTGGTCCCTCCAGTCCAGGCTCTTGTATGGGCACCTGCCCCATCTTTTGGGCCTAGAATCCACGGATTTACGGCCACTCCTGGCATAACCGTGGACAATACAAATTTTGTCCAAATGGATTACTTCCATTTATTTATAACGGACGACATCCTAAATCAGATTGTCCACGAAACAAATTTATATGCCACGCAATATATAAGGCAGAAACCTTCATCCACCCATGCCAGAGATTGGACGCCCACCAATTTGCAGGAATTAAAAAATTTTTTGGGGCTCACCCTAAATATGGGTATTGTCAAAAAGCCCTCCATTAGGTCTTACTGGTCAACAAGACACGCCCAAGCCACCCCAGTATATTCTGCAGTAATGCCCAGGTCTCGTTATGAGACAATAATGAGGTTCCTCCACTTCAATGACAACGCACAGGCCCCCCCAAGTACCGATGCAAACCGGGATCGGTTGTTCAAAATAAGACCGCTAATAAATTCCCTGAATAATTTATTTCTGCAACTCTACACCCCTGAGCAGAATGTAAGTGTGGACGAATCCCTCCTCAACTTTCATGGCAGACTTAGCTTTCGCCAATATCTACCTTCCAAAAGGGCAAGATATGGCGTTAAGCTCTACAAATTGTGTGAAAGCGGGTCAGGATATACCACCGCCTTCAGGATTTATGAAGGGCGGGACCGCACAATAAATGTTCCTGGATGCCCCCCTGATCTTTCCACCAGCAGTAAGATCGTGTGGGAGATAATGCAGACTCTGCTTCACAAGGGGTACCACCTGTACTGTGATAATTTTTATTCGAGTGTGCCCCTGTTTAGGCATTTGCATGCTGCAAGGACTGGGGCATGTGGTACCATGCGCAAAAACAGAATTGGTTTTCCACAGCAATTAGTGGGGAAGCGCATGGTAAAGGGGGACTCCTGTGCTTATGCATCTGAAGAATTGCTGGCGGTCAAGTTCAGGGATCGCAAAGATGTGTATGTGCTAAGCACGATTCATACCGCAGGAACAGTGGCAGTGAGGGAAAGAGGGGCAACATCGGACAAGCACAAACCAGTGAGCGTGTCCGAATATAACAAGTACATGGGGGGGGTGGATTTAAGCGACCAGGTTTTACAGCCCTATTTAGTAAAACGCAAAACTAAAACCTGGTACAAAAAAGTGGCCATTTATTTGTTACAGGTGGCCATCCACAACTCATTTGTGCTCTATAAAAAAAACAGAGGCAGAGACACATACCTGGATTTCCAGGAAAAAATTATTGAAGGCCTCATTTTTGATGTTCAGGACACCCGAGAATGCCCCCAGTCTGAGGATGTCACGCGACTGACTGAAAGACACTTCATCAGTCGGATTCCCCCAACAGCAACCAGAAGCAACCCCCAGAAAAAGTGCCGCGTCTGCAGAAAAGACGGGCACCGCAAAGATTCCCGATATTTCTGTCCCTCATGTCCCTCACAACCAGGCCTGTGCATTGAGCCATGTTTTAAAAAATACCACACTGTTCTGAATTATTAGATTTTAGTTAATTTGTTGAAAATATATTTGCCCTACATTACGTTTTTATTTTTCCCCTGATTTTACTCCAAGGGTGAGGGAGGGAATGGGTGGGGGGTGGATGTCATGTTTGATGTTTTCTAAAGTTCATCTGCTGGAGAGCTCCATTTGCATTAACCTGAAATTTCTTATTTTAGAAAACCCCAAAAAATAAATTCCCCTTATACCCCTAGATGAATATTTTGGGATTTCTGCTTCAAGAGCAGATATTTTGGAAGTGTTATAGAAACTCTGTTGAGTTTTGTAAAACCAGCTTTGAAAAAAAGCGATTTGTGAAATAATCTTCTTCTATCCTCCGCCCTCCTACATCTCTATGTAATAAATAAGGCCACATATTTGGTATCCCCATGCACGGGAGAAGTGGCAGAATGTGAACGGAGATTAATTTTGACCGTGGTCTAAACCGTGTGTGAAAAATGCTGGTATAAACTGACGCATTTGCTAAAAAATTGCTAATTTTATTTTGATCCATCTTATTCAAGAAACTTTCAGAAGAAAACTGGACTGTCTAAAAATATGATAAACCCCTTGAAGGAAACCTTGTGGGGTCTACTTGTGTGAATGAAGTAATTTATGGGGTGTTTCTAATGTTTCAGCAGCATTACGGCCCCCAGAAAACAGTATGCGGCTCTAAAATCAAATGCAAAATTCCTGGACCGAAAAGGCCAAAAAGCCTCCCTTTATGCCAAGCCCTGGCACATGCCCGTGAATAAAGCACACATATTTGGTATCCCCATGCACGGGAGAAGTGGAAGAATGTGAAATGCGATGAATTTTGTCCGTGGTCCATTTTGTGTGTGAAAAAGCTAGCATAAACTGACGCATTTGTTAAAAAAAAAAGGTAATTTTATTTTGTTCCATCTTATTCAAGAAACTTTCAGAAGAAAACTGGACTGTCTAAAAATATGATAAACCCCTTGAAGGAAACCTTGTGGGGTCTACTTGTGTGAATGAAGTCATTTATGGGGTGTTTCTAATGTTTCAGCAGCATTAGGCCCCCCAGAAAACAGTATGCGGCTCTAAAATCAAATGCAGAATTCCTGGACCAAAAAGCCTCCTTTTATGCCAAGCCCTGGCACATGCCCGCACAGCGAATAAGGCACACATATTTGGTATCCCCATGCACGGGAGAAGTGGAAGAACGTGAAAGGAGATGAATTTTGGCCGTGGTCTATACCGTGTGTGAAAAATACTAGCCTAAACTGACGCATTTGCTAAAAAAGTGCTGATTTTATTTTGTTCCATCTTATTCAAGAAACTTTCAGAAGAAAATTGGACTTGCTAAAAATATGATAAACCCCTTGAAGGAAACCTTGTGGGGTCTACTTGTGTGAATGAAGTCATTTATGGGGTGTTTCTAATGTTTCAGCAGCATTAGGCCCCCCAGAAAACAGTATGCGGCTCTAAAATCAAATGCAAAATTCCTGGACCGAAAAGGCCAAAAAGCCTCCTTTTATGCCAAGCCCTGGCACATGCCCGCACAGTGAATAAGGCACACATATTTGGTATCCCCATGCACGGGAGAAGTGGAAGAACGTGAAAGGAGATGAATTTTGTCCGTGGTCTATACCGTGTGTGAAAAATACTAGCCTAAACTGACGCATTTGCTAAAAAAGTGCTGATTTTATTTTGTTCCATCTTATTCAAGAAACTTTCAGAAGAAAACTGGACTTGCTAAAAATATGATAAACCCCTTGAAGGAAACCTTGTGGGGTCTACTTGTGTGAATGAAGTCATTTATGGGGTGTTTCTAATGTTTCAGCAGCATTAGGCCCCCCAGAAAACAGTATACGGCTCTAAAATCAAATGCAAAATTCCTGGACCGAAAAGGCCAAAAAGCCTCCTTTTATGCCAAGCCCTGGCACATGCCCGCACAGTGAATAAGGCTCACATATTTGGTATCCCCATGCACGGGAGAAGTGGAAGAATGTGAAAGGAGATTAATTTTGGCCGTGGTTCATACCGTGTGTGAAAAATGCTAGCATAAACTGACGCATTTGTTAAATTCTTGCATTTTTTTCCAATTTTGCCCACTTTAGTGAAAAAAAAAAAAATTATATATACTGACAAATGCCACTAAAACAAAGCCCTATCTGTCCTTTAAAAAGAGTGTAAAATTCAAAGATGAACTTTATTCACCTGCTGAGTTATAGTCATGTAAAGAAACGCATAGCAAAATTGTGAAATTTGCTCTGGTCATTTAGCTGTAAAACAGCCTAGTCCTTAACCGGTTAAATCAATAAAGGTATGTTCACAAGTGGAAGATTCGTTGCAGAAATGTCTGCATCTGAAAAATCCATTCAATACATCTGAGGCTATGTTCACATGGGATTTTTCTGTAGCATGTACATGGATTACTGCAGGCTCCGTTTAGATGAATGAAATAGTCAAGAAATTCTTAAATTGATCTGCTGTTTTTTAACAGACCCCAAGGTTGGGTTTAAACATTGCATATTTGTTGTAGATTTGGATGCTGATTTCAGAGCCAAAGCCAGAAGTGGCTACAGGAGCAAGGAGAAGTAGACATTCTTCCTCAAAGCAAAATCCGCAACAAAATTAGCAAAAAATTTGGTATGTGTGAAAACAGCCTAAGGAATAATTTGTCATTTCAATGATTTACATATTGTTAACATGAAAATATATAATTTTAAATACAGAGAAAACAATATAGTCCTTTCTTCTACAGCCTTCCATTTTGGACTTCTGATCGATGAATTTCACAGGTCATGTGGCACATGCAATCTAATTGTGGTGCATACGAGACAGAATGACTTACTTCTAGAGGTCACCGGGAACATCACTTGGACAAAGGCCAAGCTAAATAAAATTGGTGCAGATGAGCTTCTTCGAACATAATAGTTTAATTGGGAAATGCACCCAAAAGATACATTAGACTTAATTGCCTTGACTAATAGTGGCAGTTTTCCTGCCACCTTTAATGTTAATATACTTGAATGCAGTCTAAACTATGGCTGCCGGGAGAGTCTCTATGTTCAATGTAAACCTCAGCTCATGCCGTTAATTAACATGTAAAGTGTTACACAAACTCAGCAAATGTAAACGCTTCTACTCTTTGCCGGAGAGTATTTTACCTATTTATATTTTAGGCCTCATTAAAATACTGGACAATAGCTGTTCTGGTATTCTTTACATTATGTATCACAATTGCATCCACAAATGGGGAGATAGATAAAGATATGGAAGCATAGTTAATGGGTTATTCCTGTTATAACAAATGATCACTGCTCTACTGGAGAGGAGATAACTGCTAGATTGGTGAGAGACCGACCGTCTCAGAATGGGTGTCCCGTTTCACCCGTTTCCCCCAGCTGCAAGACGGTTGCCAGGAGGAGTTGAATGGTGGTCGAGCATGTTCCCTTCCGCTCTATTTAATGACGGAAACTGCAGAGCGCTGTTATAATTTGTTATCACCTGAATACCCATTTAATAAATATTTTATATGCTTTCTATGACCATCTGATAATCTGGAAAATTTGACAGTCGAGCATCAGTCAGGTTCTATTAATTTCACATTAAAGAGGTTCTCTGCTTGGTACAATCCCTACCTGTTAGAAGGATAATAATCAGATCACAGAGTGTCCCCCTGCTGGGACCTCCCTGCGATCAACTTTAATCTGTGGGGAAATCTGTTAATAAATGTTCGATTTCCCTGCAGTGCAACCGCAGGGGAAATGAAGCATTACACAGTGTCCATTCACATCAATGTGTTGTTTGTGTAATACAGGACAGGACAGGTCCTCAAGAGTGAGAGATGCTCTTTGTAACTTTTCTCTACTATGGCCAAGAGAGGAGTATCCTGAACAGAGGACCCCCCTCTAGTAACTCAGAATTCACTAATCGGTTATATTTAAATGGGTTTTCTAAACTGGACAACCCCTTTAGGGCCTCATCCACACAACAAAACCATGTGCACAGAGCCTGCAGAGGCAGAGAAAGTCCCTACAATTTCTACGAGACATAGCCACTCCATGTGCCACCATATGGTGTCTTTGTAAGGCGATTTATTATGCGATTAAATGCTACTAGAGCAGAATACCTCCTTAATATAGTGCTCAATATAACATAAGATTTTTTTTTCTGTGTACCTCCTGTACTTACCAGTGGCCTCGACCAGAGACCATTGAATTCCTGCCAGCATTTCCTTTCTCTGAGATGCTGGCGCGCTCGGCCTTCCTCTGCTGCTACTGCCTGTAGAGTGCGCCAGCACACTTGCCCCCGCTCTTAAAGGGCCAGCGTTCACACCAGGAAAATCTCCCCCAACCTATCCCAGAATGCCAGGAAATATAAAAGGAACTTGCAAGAGGAATGTTGTGTCTACCCATGTTTGTCCTGCAAATGGTTCCTTAGCTGTATCCCGTATCCTGTATACTGCTTCCCGTATCCAGTAATTGTGTTTAGTTCCAGTGCCAAATCGAGTGTCCGAGTCGAGTTCACCATCTGTGTCCAGTGCCCAGTGCCATACCGAGTGTCCAAGACAACTTCACCATCTGTGTCCGGTGTCATAGCCAAGTCCAGTGTCTGAGATAACTGCATTACTCCAGTCTGGTGTCCTAGCCAAGTCCAGTGTCAGAGATGACTGCACTACTCCTGTCTGGTGTCCTAGCCAAGTCCAGTGTCAGAGACGACTGCACTATTCCAGTCTGGAGCCCTAGCCTCACATCATCATCCTGCACAGGCCGCTTCCTGCTGACTGATTGGCATTTACCCACTTCTAACCTTCCATTTACCCACTTCTAACCTTCCATTTACCCACTTCTCACCTTTGCACTAATGACTCTCATAGACTCTGTTGATCATCAGCTGCTCCGTTATGGCAGAGTGGCCCAGTGGATCTACATATCTGCAAGGCGTTACACCTCCATATAAAACCAGAGGCACATGGAGGTGCAGTCTTGGCCCATAGATTTCCATTACAAGTGAAGTATCCCGATAATAACCTTGGATGGCTGTGAGGAATTCTAATTTGTACAACCAACTTGCAAATCCATCAGTAGAATTCCGGCAGGAAGTCTATGAGGTGTATAGTAGGTTTTCAGACCACCATATAAAGGCTGGATTGCTAATAGTAAATCTAATAAATCTAGATCCCGCACCTTTCTGCCACTCCGGGCGCCGGATATTTAACTACATTAAAAGGTTAATCACATCTAAGACCGTCATGGCATATCCAAGGGATATGAAGCACATTACTAATAGATGTGGCTCCCAGCTCTGGGAGCTGCAGCTTTCTCGAAAAAAGGGGGTCCTCCAACTTCATCCATGCCGGAAAATACTCAGTGGAGGGGTGGCCGGGCTTATGGAAACAGTGTAGATCGCTGTGCTATGCTGTTTCTGTAACTCCCATAGAAGGGAATAGGAGTTACGGAAAAAAAGTAGCCCAGCGAGCTGTGGCCCATTTTATACCACGCAACTATGTGAAGAATGGTCACACATCCACCTGTATGAGGTGGCGGATTCACCAGGCAGGACAGGGATCGGGGAAACCATGTTCTTCATATAGGTGCAGGGTCCAGAGCTGAGACCCACATCTACTGTATCCGACATTTATGGCATACCTAATTAATGCGCCATAAATGTCTTAGATGTTAATAATCCTTTTAAAGGGTTGTTCCATTAGGCAACCCATGTCCATATACCCTATTGGGCATACTGTTGGTAGGTTCACATTTCTTCTGCAAAAGACTCTGGAGGAGAAATATACGGCTGTCTGCAGCTTTCCCCATAACAGCTAATCACCAGGGGTTTACCTCCCGGACTTGTGCCGATCATTTGATTGCCAGAGGGTGATTGTTTATAGAAGGACCACCATTTGGACAACCAAATGGACAATTGCTATGACAAACATATGAAGAAATAAAATACAAGATTGAATTCAATTATTATTGATCTCACTAAACAGGGGCAATAATGCTCCTAAACCACATTACTAAGAATCCTACGAATTTTAATGAATCCCAATAACATCAGGCCTTTAGGCCCAGGTTGTACTTTTGCACCTGCTATGAAAAGGTCCATGAAGTCCAATAGAGTAAAACCCCATCTAATTGTGACATTGGTGCTGGAATGTCTCACTTTTTGGATTACTTCTAAAAATCTTTTTAGTGCTTAGTGATCATAGGGCCTGTATATACAATGATAATAGCATAAGTATGATTTATGAAGCTCTGCTCATATAATCAAACCTCCTACTAATAACTAAACATGGTTGCACTAAAGTAGTGCTGACTCAATTCCACGTTCATGAATTCCCCTAAAAAATATCCTAAACCATGAAAATACATATGGTTTAGAATAAAAATCAGGTACATAGTTTAGGGGGTACAAAAGATTCTGTAGCAGTTGCACCCGGTCCCTGGTGCCTGAACTGGCCCCTCTGTCACATAAGAAATCACTAGTATTATAAATCCTACCTCGTAGGTGGGGAGCACTGTAACAGATTTTGCATTGGAGCCCAGGAGCTTCAAGTTACTCCTCTGTTTATGATCTAAATATACACCGACCAGCCATAAGCCACTTGCCTATTATTGTGTAGGTTCCCCTTATGCCAATAAACAGCTCTGAGCCATCAAGGCATGGACTCCACAAGACCTCTGATGATGTCCTGTGGGATCTGACACTAAGATGTTAGCAGCAGATCCTTTGAGTCCTGTAAGTTGCAAGGCGGGGTCTTCATTTTCCATTACATTGAGATCTGGTGAACTTGATGGTCAAGTCAACACCTCAAGCTCTCTGTTATGTTCCCCAAATCATTCCTGAACAATTTGTGCAGTGTTAGCCATATGGCAGGGCGCAATATCCTGCTGAAAGATGTCACTGCTATCAAAGAACACTGTTGTCATGAAGGGGTGTCCTTGGTCTGCCAAAATGTTTAGGTAGGTGGTAAATGTCATAGTAACATCCACATGAATGCCAGGACCCAAGGTTTACAATCAGAACATTGCCCAGAGCATAACATTGCCTCCGCTGGCTTGACTTCCTTCCCTAGTGTATCCTGCTGCCATCTCTTCTCCAGGTAAGCACCGCACAAACACCCAGCTGATTGCATAATATAAAAGAAAATATGATTCATCAGACTAGGTCACCTCCTTCGACTGCTCTATGGTCCTGTTCTGGTGCTCATAATGCCAATTGTAAACAATTTTCAGCTATGGACAGGAGTCAGCATGCTGTTATGCACTGTATGTTCTGATGCCTTTCTATCATAGCCAGCATTCACTTTTCAGAAATTTGTTCTGCAGTAACTCTTCTGTGGGATCGGATAAGATGGGCTAGCATGCATATTAATGAGCATTGGGCACCCATGACCCTATGGCCGGTTCACCGGTTGTCCTTCCTTGGACCACTTTTAGTAGGAACTAACGAATGCATCACAGAAACACCCCACAAGAACTGATATATTGGCGATACTCTGACCGAGATGTCTAGCTTTTACAACTTTGCCCTTGTCAAAGTGGCTCAAATCACTACACTTGCCTACTTCTCCTGCTTCCAACACGTCATTCATTGAACTGACTGTTGACTTGCTGACTAACATTTGATAGGCGGCATTGTAACCAGTTAATTGATGTATTTCACTTCATCTGTCAATGGTTTTATTGTTGTGGCTGTGCGGCATATATTGTCACGATGCGGGTGTTGACCCGCTGTGCCGTACCACGTAGCGGGATGGCAGCTGGCCAAACAGGTATAGTACAGAGTCTATAGTCCAGAAAGGGTACCTGTGGCAACTCGGACAGTAGCAAGGCAGGCTTGGCTGGTACCAGGCAAGCAGAACAGGCGTGGACTACAGCACAACACGACAACAGCTCAGCACAGCACTTGACCAGGATAGCATGGGATACAGGATACAGGAACAGGGAATACTTGGGAACTGGGAGACACTAGGAGACCATTTGCAAGACAAACATTGGGTAACAAACAATGCTCAGGCAAAGAACAAGAGGGCAGAGCCCTTTTTATAGTCCAGTAGCATTCTGGGCTTGATTGTAGACTTCCTGCAATTATACGCGCACTGGCCCTTTAAGACCGTGGCCGCGGCCATAGACATTACATGTATATATATATATATATATATATATATATGTATTTTCTTTTTTATTTATTTTTATTTTTTTTCTTCTCTCTGTGGGGCTAGATTATAAGAAAAATATGCTAATTTCTTTAAACAGAGACACCTTCCAGGCAGTTAAGGATTAAAAAGCTGTTAAGCCAAATGCGATTTATTCCTTCTTCCCGTCTCACAAACTGCCAGAGCATCACCTTGGAGAGACTTACAGAGAAAGAGCAGAGAGGGAAAAGGTTAGCATATCGATTGGTGCTGTTATTCCTTTGTATGGAGAATGGATTCATAGATTCAGGTCATGTCTCACCAGAGGCATTGTGGGGAAGTAATAAGCCTTACACAGAAATCCTCTATGTGCAGCATTCTGAATTGATAAGTCAGCTCTTGTTCACTTTCCTTAATTATGGCTCATTTATTACGGCTGCACAGTTTGATTCTGTGATGGTGTAGATAAGTGCTCCGTCATTGTACCAGCATTGTGCAAAGGACACCACCACGCTTACAGCTTTATCAATATCAGCTTTTCTTATTGCATATTTGCTTTATTCAAAGAGGAATCTTGGCTTGCAAGCTATAACGTTGAGGTATAAGATTGCTGCCACCATAAGAGTACAGTGATGCCTATGTATGTACCATAGAAATCTGCATCAAATACATTTTTGTTAGTCCAGTACTCCCCTTCTGATTTTGCAAGTGCCAAGGCACAAGACATACAGTAATGTATAGAAAACTATTGAGGTGTGAAGGCTGAGAGAGGCATAAGAGACAAGGAAGGCAAGCTGCTGGAGGAAAGACGCGTAAACATAAAAGAATAAATGAGAAAAACAGAAGAATATATGACAAAGGATGGGAAGACAGCAGCAATACGGACTCCAAACCGGAGCTAGGGCCAGGATGGAGCAGTAGACAATCAAAGAAATTTATCAATGCAATTCTATCAGTTTTTTGTTATAAATGCACACAAAAAATTGGCATTCGGTACATGTGCCATAGTTCTGAGGGCTCCTTCCCCTCTGACACTGTTTCCGACATCTGGAGCAATTTTTGTTAGTGTCTGAAAAGGGAACATGGATTTCAAATCGCTCGAACTGCGGTGAACTTGGCATGAAGTGTGGACAACTTGACATTGCTCAGTTGCTGCCACACTTTCCCCTGAGTTTCGTTAGATAGGGAGAAAAAAGAGGGAGAAGTGCTTCATGTGTGGGGACCTTAAGTTGTTCGGGGGGGTTGCCGTTATGCTCCCATTTTTACTTGTGTAGCGAGGCACAATTACTCAACGTGTGTTACAGTCAATTAATCCCAACCACGAAACTGTTAGCCTTGAGTTGTTCCCAGGTCTCTCGAAGGGAGCCGGTAATTCAATAGGAATAAAAGGGTTAAAAATAAGTAGTTGCTCTTAGACTCTCTTTGGCGCTGTTCCTCAGGGAAAAATGTGAAGGCTCTATTATCTTCATGTAAAAAAGAGTTTTATTACTACTTTTTTTTAAAACACTTTCCCCAGAGGGCACAGTGCTGGAGTATACGGCACATGCTAGTAAAGATTTGCACACACTGCCATACCATAGAATGGGGCATAGCTAGGAGGTTAGCAGAGCATGTGTCCAGGGTGCTGGGTGTGTTAATGTAATATCACTGGCGCCAGCTGCAAAAATTGATAATAACGTTTAAATAATAATTGGCATACATACAATTTAGGTAGCAAAAGATCTTTGCTTTGCTGAGGAAAGTGAGTCCGTCACCTAGCAGCAGCAGTAGCAGGCAGGGTAAGATGATGATTAGGCCGCAGAACTACTAATTCATGTATGCACATCAGCATGCAGAGCTATGCATGTATTACTTTGTGGGGGAGGGTCAGCAATCTCAGTTCTAGTATTAGTAGATCTCCGGCGGGTCAAGATACAGTAAAAAATACATTGATATACATGTTCATGTGTTGTTGTTTTTTTTCTATTGTTTCCATCCTTGTGAAGACATGACTTCTTCTGCTGAACAATGCACAATTTTTTTTGGTTGCAGAACGGTCCCCTTTCTCCTCTTTTCTGCTGTTTTTAGTACTTCAAAGAATCATTCTCTCTCAGTTTACCAGCTTAAATGTCATACTTGAAAGAAGCCTGAGAATCATGGACTTCTGACAAAATTTAATAGTTTGCAAACATTCCTCTAAGGCTGGGTTCACACGAGCATGTTATGTCCGTAATGGACGGAACGTATTTCGGCCGCAAGTCCCAGACCGAACACACTGCAGGGAGCCAGGCTCCTAGCATCATAGTTATGTACGACGCTAGGAGTCCCTGCCTCTCCGTGGAACTACTGTCCTGTACTGAAAACATGATTACAGTACGGGACAGTTGTCCTGCAGCGAGGCAGGGACTCCTAGCATCGTACCTTACTATGATGCTAGGAGCCCGGCACCCTGCAGTGTGTTCGGTCCGGGACTTGCGACTGAAATATGTTCCGTCCATTGCGGACGTAACATGCTCGTGTGAACCCAGCCTAAAATCCTGCATGAAATTCAAATAACTCCATGGCCCATTGTTGAACTAAATATTATACACTTTGCAGCAAGCAAGAAAAGAACATTTTAAAGATGTCCCTGCACACAGAATCTGGAGGTGTTGGATCTGTCTTTGAAGAACAGGACGACCATGCTGTATTCCGGCAACCTTGGTTCCTAAAGACCTTAAAAAGTTCTGCAAGTCTCCATGTCTTTTTGTTTACTTTAATATGCAGAGCATTCATGAAAGCACTTTATTTTTAACTTGTTCTAACAGAAACAATAATATAGGAGCGGCCGCACTGCCGCCCTGCAAGAATAAGGGGAGGCCGCCATGACAGGATAGGAGGGAGTGGGTAGGAAGGCGTTAAGAAAATGCGTAGCAGTTGTTAGGGGAGTGAAGGGGAGTGGTTAGGAGGTGAGGAGGGAGGGTGTAGCGCGGCTTCCCCCTGTTTTCCTCAGTTCAAGGGAGACAGCGAGAGAAGCAACAGCAGCAGAAGTCTGCAGCGTCTTACCTGATCGCGATGACATCTTTTGAGGGACTTGTGGAGCGGCTCCGGGCGGCGGCTGAGTTCCAGGATGCAGGCTGGTTAGAGGCGGAGGTGAAAAGATTAGTGGGGATGCCTGTGCCGCCGACAGCTGGGCCCCGGCGCTCACATTGCGCGGTGTCCGGAGAGGGGGGTGGGGCGGTTTCTTCCCCGTCGTCCCCTGTAGTGATGGATTTAGCTCATGGCAGCCCTCTGCTGCTCAGCCCCCCAGCTAGGGGAGGGATCATCCCTGATGCCGGTTCATCTGATGCCGTTCCTCCTCGCAGGTCACGACGTGCCCGCCCTCCAGCGAGATAAGCCCAGAAGAAATCCCGCGGGCCCGGCGCCGCAGGGGAAGCCCCTCCAGGGTCACTGCAGGCCGGTCTCCAGGGAGAGCTGCATCCCCTTGGGGGCCCCGGCCTGGCAGAAATCCCCAGCCACGGTGGTGCTTGGCGGTTAGGGGGGGGTTGGCTCCTGGCTTCCCAAATACCCCCCCGCTGTCTGGTGTGGTGCAGGAGACAGGGACGTCGGCAGCCCCGCCTGGTGATGCACCAATCAGGGGGCTGGCTGCTTCTTGGCCTTCTTCAAGGGGGACGGTGAGTCCGGTGGGCTGTGGCGTACAGTCTGAAGTCTGGATACCGCGGACCGGGCAGCAGGCGGCTGGCCCTTTCAGCATCAGGGCCTCTAGGGAGGCCGGCCCTTCGGGACAATCGGGTCACGGATCTCCGTTCTCGCATTGTGTGTGTGGGCAGCGGTCGCAGATGGGGGTTGCGTTTGAAGAAGAAGCGGTTGAGGAGCCCCAGCGTGTTCAAGTTCGTCCGGCTGGCGGGATCACAGCGCCTGAGCAGCCAGGTGGGTGTTTCTCTTCTGTCTCTTTTCCTAATACTTACATGTCGGGGGTTGCGAGGGTTGCGTCGGGCAATGCGGACGTCGGCGAGTCTTCCGGGGTGAGTGGTAGTGGTTTTGCTGACCTAGTGGATTGCTTGCGCGAGCTGGTCAACAAATTGGACGGGTCGCGGGCCCCGGTATCGGCGGGAGTGGCCCCGGTTGCGGTTTGGGGGGGGTGGCGGCGCCGGCGGTGGTAGGGCAGCCTCAAGATAGGGCGCCGGTAGAAAGCTCATTTTGAGGCTTTCAGTTCTTTTTTGGAATGGGTGATTCGGGAAGTCGCAGGTGTAAGGTCTGTCATTCATTACCTTGATGATTTTCTGTGTGTTGGCCCAGGTGGTTTGGGGGTGTGCGCCAATGTTTTGTATGCTTTGCAAGGTGTCATGCGAGAGTTTGGAGTCCCGTTGGCTCCCGAAAAAACGGAGGGCCGGTTACGGTTATTCGTTTTTTAGGCATTGAAATTGACTCGGTTTTGATGGAATGCAGGCTCCCGGAGGACAAATTGACGGCTCTGCAAGCGGAGGTTCAGGCGTTGTCTTGGCTTAAGAAGGTTACGTTATGCAGTTTGCAGTCTGTCTTGGGGAAGTTGATATTGCCCATGGGCAGGGTTTTTAGTAGACGTTTGGCGGCGGCAACTGCGGGTGTGTTGGCACCGCATCATTTTGTGAGATTGAGCGGTGAGCATCGGGCCGACTTGGAAGTGTGGCATCGGTTTTTGGGGCAATACAACGGTCGGTCTCTTTGGATGGCCGGGACTCTTGAATCCGTGGACTTGGACTTTTTTGGGGCCTATTGCGGGGGCCAGTGGTGTGCTGGGGGGGTCGTCTGATAGCTGGGTTGAGCACGGTCTGACAAAAAACTTGGCCCTGCTCGAGCTATTTCCTATCGTGGTCGCTGTGACCATTTGGGGGGATAGGCTCAGGGAAAAGAAGATCCGTTTTCACTGCGATAACATGGGTGTGGTTTTGGCTATTAATAATATCTCGGTGTCGTCTCCTCCGGTGGTTCAACTGTTGCAGCATTTAGTGCTAGTTTGTTTGTCATTGAATCCTTGGGTGGTGGCGGTGCATGTGCCGGGGGTTGACAATTGTGTTGCTGATGCCCTTTCTCGCTCGCAGTGGGATAGTTTTCGTCAGCTGGCGCCGGCAGCAGATCGGCAAGGTGTGCCCGGATCATCTATGGGATTTGGTTTCTCTGCAGCAGAAGCGTTGATTGAGCGATCTTTGGTGAGTTCTACGTGGGCAGCATATCGGGCTGGCTGGGCTCAATGGGAGCGTTGGTTGCGAGCATTAGGTGACGTCCGGTCTGACCGGGACAGATTAGTGGCCCTGTTGTATTGGCTGGGGGACGCGTATGAATCGAGTGTGTCAGTGTTCAAAGTGAACAAGTTTGTGTCTGCGGTGGCGTTCGGTCTGAAGTTGAATGGAGTCTTGGATGTGACTAAGGAATTTTTAGCGGTGCAAGATTTGAAAGGGATTCGAAGGGGAAGAGTGTCGGTTGATAGGCGGCGGCCAGTTTCATTCCGGATTCTTTGCTTGTTGGGTACGGTGGTGGAGGGGGTGTGTAGTTCGGGCTTCGAAGTCCGATTGTTTCGCTTGGCTTTTTCGTTAGCCTTTTTTGGGGCTTTTAGAGTGGGTGAATTGGTGTCACCGAGCGTGTCGCGTGCGGGAGGCATATGTCAGGATGATGTAGAGATGTTTGCTGATAGGGTGGAGATAGTGCTGCACAGGTCAAAAAGTGACCCGACAGGCAGGGGTAGGCAGATAGCGTTGTTTGCGATTGAGGGTTCGATGATGTGTCCAGTACATTGCGTTTCTGCCTTGGGTGTACAGGTGGGGTTACCGGGGGTTCCGTTATTGCGACACAAGGATGGGTCCTTTTTATCTAGTTTCCTGTTTGGTGCAGTGTGCAAGCGCTGTTTGCTGGCAATCAGGATACGGTCGACTGTTTATTCTTACCATTCTTTTCGGATAGGCGCGGCGACTGATGCGGTGAGATGGGGGTTGGATGAGGCAGGGGTTAGGCGTATTGGGAGATGGGAGTCTAACCAGGGGCGTAGCTAAAGGCTCATGGGCCCCGATGCAAAAGGTCGTATTGGGCCCCCCCCGCAAACTTCTCATGGCCGACGGTCCGCAGCTTTCAGCTGCATCGCTGGGTCTCCTAAGTGACCCAACAATGCAGCACTAGCAGCCGGGGCGTCACTAAGGACTTAAAATGTCAGGGGAAATAGCCCCAATACATATGTGTCCGCCCAAAAAAAATGCGTGTATAGGAGACAGCATAGCATATCTATAGCACTACGACCCTATAAACTATGGATAGGATTAGATACATTGGCTCAGCAGACAGTATCACACATGATAGGATTAGATACAGTGGCTGAGCAGACAGTATCACACATGATAAGATTAGATACAGTGGCTCAGCAGACAGTATCACACATGATAGGATTAGATACAGTGGCTGAGCAGACAGTATCACACATGATAGTATTAGATACAGTGGCTCAGCAGACAGTATCACACATGATAGGATTAGATACAGTGGCTGAGCAGACAGTATCACACATGATAGGATTAGATACAGTGGCTCAGCAGACAGTATCACACATGATAGGATTAGATACAGTGGCTCAGCAGACAGTATCACACATGATTGGATTAGATATAGGGCTCAGCAGACAGCATCACACATGATAGGATTAGATACACAGCTCAGCAGACAGTATCACACATGATAGGATTAGATACACAGCTCAGCAAGCAGTATCACACATGATAGGATTAGATACACAGCCCAGCAGACAGTATCACACATGATAGGATTAGATACAGTGGCTCAGCAGACAGTTTCACACATGATAGGATTAGATATAGGGCCCAGCAGACAGTATCACACATGATTGGATTAGATACAGGGCTCAGCAGACAGTATCACACATGATCGGATTAGATATAGGGCCCAGCAGACAGTATCACACATGATAGGATTAGATACAGGGCTCAGCAGACTGTATCACACATGATAGGATTAGATACAGGACTCAGCACGCTGACATTGCGGCTCCAGCGCTGGACCCAGGAAAGGTAAGAATAATAATTTTGCTTCTTTCTGTGTAACTGATTATTTTTGTGTGTTTGTGTTTTTTTACAGGTTCGGTTGTTGGACTTCGGATACGAGGACTTCAATGACGGCGTTTTTTTATTCTCAATAAAATGGTTAATGAGGGTTATGTTTTTTTATTTCAATAAAATATTTTTTCTATTTGCTTGTATCTTTTTAAACTTTATTATCACCGCCTTAGTTATGGCTGCTGGCTGATTGACAACCTCCATTACTAAGGCGGGGCTTAATGTTAGCCGGTGCAAAGGCCAACACTAACCCCCATTATTACCCCGGTACCCACCGCCACCAGGGGTACTGGGAAGAGCCGGGTACGAACCAGTACCCGGCCATCTGTAGTGACAGGCAGGCACCGGGGCGGTTTCAGGCTGGTAGTATTAGGCTGGGGAAGGCCAAAAACAGTGCCACCTACCATCCTAGTAATGCTGCCTGCTGCTGCTGCTGTGTTGTGTCTGGCTGGTTATGAAAATTGGGGGGGGGGGGACCCGACATCGTTCTTTTATTTTTTTATAAATGACGTGGTGTCCCCCCCATTTTTCATAACCAGCCAGATACAATAAAGCAGCAGCAGCCTAGCATTACCAGGGTGGGAAGGGCCACTGTTTTTGGCCTTTCCCCTCCTGATAATACCAGCCTGCGGCCGCCCCAGTGGCCGACCATCACTACAGATGGTCAAGTACTGGATGGTACCCGGCTCTTCCCAGCACCCATGGTGGCGGTGGATACCGGGGTAATAATGGGGGTTAGTGTTCGCCTCTGCACTGGCTAACACTAAGCCCCGCCTTAGCAAAGGATGCTGTCAATCAGCCAGCGGCCATTACTAAGGCGGTAGTAATATAGTTTAAAAAAAAAACACAAAGACATAGAAAATATATTTTTTTGAAATTAAAAAAAAAACCCACACAACCCTCATTAACCATTTTATTGATAATAAAAAAAAAGCCGTCATCGAAGTAGTCCTGGAATCCGACGTAGTCCAACAACCGAACCTGTAAGAAAACACACAAGAAAAACGATTAGTAACACGTGTGTTAGGCTTAGATACAGGGCCCATGTGTGATACTGTCTGTGGGACCCTGTATCTAAGCCTACCACAAGGTAGGCTTAGATACAGGGTCCAGCAGACAGTAATCTTATACAGTATAAGATTACTGTGTGCTGGGGCCCTGTATCTAAACCTACAGTGTGGTAGGCTTATATACAGGGCCCATCAGACATGATCACACATGGGCCATGTATCTAAGCCTACCATGTGATTGGCTTAGATACACGGCCCAGCAGACAGGATCACGCATGGGCCATGTATCTAAGCCTACCATGTGATTGGCTTAGATACAAGTCCCAGCAGACAGTGTCACACAATCTGTGATCCTGTCTCATGGGCCCCCTAAGCCTGCTACATCGTAGGCTTAGGGGTTTTGCAGTCCCTAAACATTGATGGCCTGTCCTCAGGATCGGCCATCAATAGCTGATGTGTCGGGGTCCGTCTCCCGGGACCCGCCAATTTGCTGTTTTGAAGGGGCCGCAGCACTCGTACGACAGCTGCTTCCCCTTCATTTCACTACTCGCTCACACTGTGAATCGCCGACACCGATTCACAGTGTGACCGGAATGAAGTGACCGGAATGAAGGGGAGCAGCTCTCGTACGAGTGCTGCGGCCCCTTCAAAACAGCTGATTGGCGGGTCCCGGGAGTCGGACCCCGCCAGTCAGGGCTACTAATCTTACCTTCCTCTTCAGCCGCGGCTGTAGTTCTGTCCTCTCGATGTTGTGCGCAGCGCATAGCGCTAGACGTCAGGACCTCCGTTGCGATCCGGAACCAGGAAGGTAAGTAAAGTCTGTTACTATAGCCCGAGTTACTATAGTAACTTTTTATTGATGTGATGCGGGGGGCTGTGGGCCCCCCTGGCTTCGGGGCCCGGTCGCAATTGCGACCGCTGCGACCACTATAGCTACGCCAGTGGCCATCATTATGACACTCTGTTTGTAGCACGTGGTGCTTTTCTGTTTTCATTCATACTTTTCACTGCTGTTGCGCGAATCACGCGCGTCCCACGGAAGTGCTTCCGTGTGGTGCGCGTGATTTTCACGCACCCATTGACTTCAATGGGTGCGTGATGCGCGAAATACGCACAAAGAATGGACATGTTGTGAGTTTTTCGCAGCGGACTCACGCTGTGTAAAAATCACGCACCTGTCTGCACGGCCCCATAGACTAATATAGGTCCGTGCGAAGCGCATGAAAATCACGCGCATTGCACGGACGTATATCCCGTTTGTCTGAATAAGCCCTAAGCCTAATGTTTTTATGCATCTTGTACTACTTTTAAGCAATCTTCGAATTTGTGATATGAATGGTGTGGTTTTCTGCAAGTTTCATAATCACGTCAAAACCGCGCCATTTTTGCCGCGATTACGAAAATCGCGTCAAAACCGCGCCATTTTTGCCGCGATTACGAAAATCGTGGCAAAACGACTCGCGGCAAAACGACTTAACAAACCCTACAGGAGTTGGGGTCAGGAGAGACAAGTAAAGAAGAGACAATGGGGGATGCAGGGAGAGAGGGGGTTAAGGAAGCGCTCACCAGGACCTGAGAGGTGGGCGGGGCTTCTCTTCTGCCGACTCTGCTGCTGCTATACTCTGGTAGAAGGACCTGATCGGTGGGCGTGGCTTCTGTTCCTCAAAGGCGAATCAGGTCACATGGGCATGACGTCATTAAAGGTTCTTTAGAAAACGGCATCTGTCCAGCTTTAATGCTGCTTATGCTTACTTTACATAAGTAACCTCACGAAAATGTGGTGGGGGGGGCGTGGGCCCCCCAGGCTTCGGGGCCCGGTCGCAATTGCGACCTCTGCGACCCCTATAGCTACGCCACTGAGTCTAACCGTTTCCACTCTTACGTTCAGCCTCAGCTGCTGTAAGTCTGTTCAAATATGGCTGGGGTGTACGTTATGCCTGTGTCTGATGTAGTGTGGATAGGATTGGTAAGCGGTGTGTGTTTTTTCTCTTTACATGTTCACGCCCTTGTCTGGTTTGGATCTTGGGGCACTCCTTTGTGTATTGGGGCGCACTGAGGGCGGACGTTCGCCCTGATGGCCGCCAACTGAGGATTCTGCGGGATGATGCTGTCCTGCATTGGTTAGATTTGAGAGGGACGGTTTGGTCTAGGGTTTTGCAGGAATTTCAAGTGTATACACAGCTAGATCGGGTTCCCGAGACTTTAGTGTTACATGTTGGGGGAAACAATTTAGGTGTTCGCCCCTTTCGCGAGTTAGTTAGGGACATTAAGCACGATTTGTTGTGCTTATGGGCGTTACACCCGAGACTTATCATAATTTTGTCGGATATTGTGCCCAGAAGGACATGGCGTTTGGCCCGATCCGTGGAGAGGCTGAATAAGGCCAGGATAAAGGTTAATAGGGCGGTGTCAGCATTTGTGGCAAGAAATGGAGGTGTGGTGTTCCGGCACAAGGACCTGGAATCGGGTGTGGGGTGTTACTGGAGACAGGATGGGGTGCATTTGAATGAGGTGGGGATAGATTTGTGGAGTTTGGCCCTGGCAGACGGGATTGAAAGAGGGGTGTTGGTGTGGAGGAGCTTATGGGCTTGAGGTGGTCAAGGCCCATTTCGCAGTTGCGGGGCGAGTCCTTGAGGTTGGTCAGTAAAACTGGTGGGGGGGTCGCATCAGGGGTATGCATCCCCCAAAATATGTGGAAGGCTTCTTAGGGTGTTACGCCTTTGAAGCGCTTTATGGGCAAAACCATCTGCAGAAGTGAGCGGTGCCTTCGAGCCGGGTTACGGCTGGAGGTAAAAGCAAGTGGTGGTGGCAGATGGCTATTTTTTCTAATTGGCGGTAACCTCAAGGGCTTCCCCTGGTCATGTTATTGATGTTATTTAAATTGACCCTGTTAAGGGTTTGTTATGTGTATTTCGGAAGAATTCCAATTTTGGGGAATTCTTGGTTATTTAATGTTGGTTATAAAATTTTATTTTCATAAAATTTGTATTAATAAACGGCTGCTGTGGCCATTAAAATCCAACCTTGGTGTCATGTGTTTATTCCTAAAAGGGTAAGGAAGTATTATGGATCACTCGACTCTACTTATCCAAGTCAAGTCTTTTCCAGTAGCATCTCAAAGGCTTCAAGAGAACCTGGCCTGTGTGGCTATCACCATCCTCCCGATCGTATCCGCATCCTTATCAATTGAACAGAGGTATTAACAATAATGAAGACTAATATATGGCGGCCATGGTACTAGCAAAGTAAATGTAAAAATACATTAGGTTCTCTACTTGATGTAGAATATTAGATTAACCTTTATATCTTTTTTTGCTTATTATTTCTTGTGTCAACTTTGCAAATTACTATCTCATATCCATTGCCTGTTTTTTGGGGGATTCTAAAGAACTCTGTTTTGGACTTATTCTCTTCTCTTTATGTAGACCCACCTGGAAGTACTAGTTTTGGTTTTTAATACCATCTCAGTGATATGGATACCCAACTATGTTTCCCACACTTCTTTAACCCCTTCAGGACTGAGCCACTTTTGGACCAAATGACAGAGCCTCATTTTTTAAATCTGACGTGTCTTACTTTATGTGGTAATAACTCGGGAATGCTTTTACCTATCCAAGCGATTCTGAGATTGTTTTCTCGTGACATATTGTACTTTAAGGTAGTGAAAAAATTTGGTCGATATATTCAATATTTTTGTGTGAAAAACACAAAAATTTAGAGAAAATGTGAAAAAAATTAGCATTTTCTAAATTCAAATGTATCTGCTTGTAAGACAGATAGTTATACCACACAAAATAGTTACTAGCTGTTTTTTGGTAACCTTAGCTCTAAAAAAAAAAAAGGAATAAAAAGGGGTTAAAAAGTTGTATGTAGCAAAAAAGGTACCAATAAAAACGACAGCTCGTCCCGCAAAAAATAAGCCCTCACACCTCTCAATCGACAAAAAACTAAAAAAAGTTCTGGCTCTCAGAATGTGATGAAACAAAACAATTTTTTTTAACAAATAGTTTTTTCTTTGTAAAAGTAGAAAAATATAAAAAAATATATATAAATTTGTTATCACCGTAATCGTATTGACCCGCAGAATAAAGTTAAGTTGTCGTTTCTACGGCACGGTGAAAGCTGTAAAAATGAAAAACAATAAACAATGTAGGGATCACAGTTTTTTCAAATTTCAGCCCACAAATATTTTTTTTTCAGTTTCCCCGTACATTATATGGTACTTTAAATGATGCTATTAGAAACTACAAATCCTCCTGCAAAAAATAAGCCTTCACACCACTCTATTGGCAGAAAAATAAACATTTTATGTCTCTTGGAAGGCGAAAGTGAAAAACAAAAATGAAAAAGCAAAAAATGGCTCAGTCCTTAAGGAGTTAAATTGGACACTGTGATGATGGCCGTTAGGTTCAGGATACGTACGAAGGCTCTGCATTACATTGCAACGCTCCCAGGGAGGACCTTTATATAAGTTATGTATCTAGGTGTTTTGACGCCAATGAAGAAGTCAAGTTGGTGGTTGACTGGACTAGAGGGTCACTGAGCTGCCAAGACGGGCTAACCAGGTCAAGCTGCAGTCATGCTTTTTGGAGACGGATTATTGGCTGCATTCAGCAGACCGAGAGCTGACAAAAAGAAGGCCATATTAACAGAACTGTCACAGAGAAAGTGTGAGTAGTCCTTACTCTGCAGGTTGTCCACTCCATTAGAGCTGGATTGGATTGTTTACAATAGATTACTGTACAGGGTCTAGTGTAAAGACTGTACTTCCAAAAATGCAGATTCCAAAATCAAGCTCTCTGAAGAAATTGAGCTAGCAAGGAATGATGGGAGATTTCAGCTCTAATTAGAATTGTAAATGCAGCTCTAAACTTGGGCATATACTATAAGTATATGTGTGGTCAATACAGAGAACTAGCAGATAATCAGTTCTATCCATTTGGATATTTATAACATCATTCGCGGGCCATACAAAATCATCAAATTAAAAATGAGCCTGCTATATTTGGTCAAACATTGAATTAACTCACCCCAGGGGCGTAGCTATGGGGGGCAGGCGGGGCATGTGCCCCGGGCGCAACTTAGAGGGGGGCGCCAGCGCCACCTCCTCCTGCACTATAATTGTACCTGTGTCTATAGGACACAGGTACGATTAGAAGCAATGAATGGCTGGGTACATTCCGTGCCCAGCTATTCAGCGCTTTTGTACCAGTGAAGCGACTGGTACCTTTTGTACCAGTGAAGCTTCCGTCGATGAAAGGCGCTGACTGACTGACAGGGAAAATCATCCTGCCCAGCCAATCATTGCCTTTCATAGACACTTCGTTCAACCCCCAGGAGACTTGCGCAGAAGAGAGCAGGTCTCCATTGCTGCCGGCCGGCGTGGGAGCGGGATTAAGGTGAGTTTGAATTGTTTGTTATTTTATTGTAATAAAAAAGTGTGTGACTTTATCTATGGGGTTGGCTTTATCTACAGGGGGGCTTCATCTACAGGGGGGGTTTTATCTACAGGGGGCTCTATCTACAGGGGGGCTATACACTGGGGTGGGCTATCTATGGAGCAGCATACACAGGGGTGGGCTATATACAGGGGTGGGCTATCTATGTAGCACTATATACAGGGGTGGGCTATATCTACCGGGGGGCTATATACAGGGGTGGGCTATCTGTGGAGCACTATAGGGGGAGCTAATTGTGGGACATTATATACAGGGGTGGGCTATATGGGGGCAATATCTATGGGGGGCACTATCTACAGGGGGCTCTATGGGGGGCACTACCTATAGGGGACACAGTGTGTGTGTGTGTGTGTGTGTGTGTGTGTGTGTGTGTGTGTGTGACACAGTGTATGGTGCTATTATAATTAGAGGTGTAGTGTATGGCACTATTATATTTAGGAGCGTAGTGTGTGGTATAATGAAAACTTTATCTTTATTTATAGGTGTAGAAATGTTGGAAAAGTGAGAAGCTGAAGACATCTGAGCGGCAAACTGCAGAAATGGGCTGTGACCGGGAGAAGTCATCATAGAGGTCTGGACCGGATGGAGAAAAAGAACTAGAATCTGAGACGTCACCGGTGAGTCACTTAATGTAAATGTTTATTCTGTCTCTAATCCGCACTGTAGTCACTGTATGATCTGCAGCGAGATGATTATGATTTATTTTTTGTGAAACAGCAACTCCCAGCATATCCTTATCATTGTTCGTGCCATGCTGGGAGCTGTAGTTTTATGCCGTACATACCTATACGGCAGGGATTGCACTGAATTGAGTTGTATTTGTGCTGGTACTGTATTTATGTACTGAGCTTGGTTCTGATGTTGTGTATAGAACTATATTGCTTGTAAAATGTACAAATGTTTTTATGCTAGAGTTACATAAAAAGAAATGTGGAAAATAAATGACACGTCATTGATTGGTAGAGGAAACAAACACGGCGAGGGGGAAGGAGATGTCGGGAAAGAGGTGGGGGGGGGGCCAAACTGAATCTTTGCCCCGGGTGCTTTAGAACCTAGCTACGCCTCTGCTCACCCCTAATATGATGTCTGGAACTGCTTCTCTTTGGCGAGGCGTGTGATGTTAGCCGGTATTGATGATGTTGCTACTGTGTCAGACAGCCGGGAGCGCAGTCGACTCTTTGGTAAGTTTTTAAAAGAACTGCTCTCTACAGAAAGTTGTTCCGACTTTAAGGGGTTTTCCCATCAGGGACATTTTTGATATATTCACAGGATATGTCATAAAGGTCAGACAGATGCAGGTCCCATCTCTGGGACCCGCACCTATCTCTAGAACGGGGCCCCCTAAACCCCGTTCTACCTCTCTGTGTTCCGGCTGATTTCTGAACATGAAGAAGAAAACAACGTGGCTTGCTGAGCTACGCAGTTTCCGTTACTCCCATAATAGTGATTGGCTGTTACGGAAGCAGCGAAGCATGCGAGTTACACTGTTTCCGTAACTACCATTCAGTTCTATGGTACTTATGGAAACAGCGTGGCTCAGCGAGCTACGCTGTTTTCTTCTTCATGGTCGGAAATCAGCCGGAACACAGAGAGGTAGAACGGGGTTTAGGGGACCTTGTTCTAGAGATAGCTGCGGGTCCCAGAGGTGGATCTATCTGACATTTGGGACATATCCTGTGGATATATCATAAATGTCACTGATGGGAAAACCTACCCTATGCCCTATCCTATGTCTACACTACAGCTACATTTCTACATTTAGGCCTCAGCAAGGTTTCTAAATTTTAGTTCAGGAGCAGGAGGAGGGCAGATGGAGCCAAGTACTTAGTATGCTGTGGTCCGAGTGAGGAGGTCAGTGCGTACCGGCTCGGGAGTGGACCAGTTCAGTCACCTGACCTCATGTCAGGTGACTGGACTGGTCCACTCCCGGGCCGGCACGCTGACCTCACTCAGACTGCTGCCATAATTGGCTCAGACCGCCGCCCTCCTCCTGCTAAATGTGAGCGAGTAGGGCTGACGGAGCTAAGGAGGAAATTACATGGGAGGAAACGGTGGTCAGAGTGAGGTCGGGGCGTGCTGTGACGGGAGTGGACCAGTCCAGCCACCTGACTTTACATCAATGACGTGAGGTCAGGTGGACTGGACTGTGTTGGCCCGGGAGTGGACCAGTCCGGTCATCTGACCTCACGTCACTGACTCACGTCAGGTGACTGGACTGGTCCACTCTTGGAACGGCACGCAACGACCTCACTCAGACCGCCGCAGCCATACTTGGCACCGTCCGCCCTTCCCCTGCTCCTAAATGTGAGTGAGTAGGAGCTACGCAGTTTCCGTTACTCCCATAATAGTGAATGGCTGTTACGGAAGCAGCGAAGCATGCGAGTTACACTGTTTCCGTAACTACCATTCAGTTATATGGTACTTACGGAAACAGCGTGGCTCAGCGAGCTACGCTGTTTTCTTCTTCATGGTCGGAAATCAGCCGGAACAAAGAGAGGTAGAACGGGGTTTAGGGGACCCTGTTCTAGAGATAGCTGCGGGTCCCAGAGGTGGATCTATCTGACATTTGGGACATATCCTGTGGATATATCATAAATGTCACTGATGGGAAAACCTACCCCATACCCTATCCTATGTCTACACTACAGCTACATTTCTACATGTAAGCCTCAGCAAGGTTTCTAAATTTTAGGTCAGGAGCAGGAGGAGGGCAGATGGAGCCAAGTACTTAGTATACGGTGGTCCGAGTGAGGAGGTCAGTGCGTACCGGCTCAGGAGTGGACCAGTTCAGTCACCTGACCTCATGTCAGGTGACTGGACTGGTCCACTCCCGGGCCGGCACGCGGGCCTCACTCAGACCGCTGCCATAATTGGCTCAGACCGCCGCCCTCCTCCTGCTAAATGTGAGCGAGTAGGGCTGACGGAGCTAAGGAGGAAATGACACGGGAGGAAACGGTGGTCAGAGTGAGGTCGGGGCGTGCTGTGACGGGAGTGGACCAGTCCAGCCACCTGACTTCACATCAATGACGTGAGGTCAGGTGACTGGACTGTGTCGGCCCGGGAGTGGACCAGTCCGGTCATCTGACCTCACGTCACTGACTCACGTCAGGTGACTGGACTGGTCCACTCTTGGGACGGCACGCAACAACCTCACTCAGACCGCCGCAGCCATACTTGGCACCGTCCGTGCTTCCCCTGCTCCTAAATGTGAGTGAGTAGGGCGGACAAAGCCAATGAGGGAATGACACGGCGGCAGCGGCGGTCAGAGTGAGGTCGGGGCATGCTGTGACTGGAGTGGACTGACGTAAAGTCAGGTGACTGGGCTGTCTCAGCCCGGGAGTGGATTAGTCCAGTCACCTGACCTGAGTCACCTGACCTCACGTCACTGACTCAGGTCAGGTGACCAGATTGATCCACTCTCGGGCTGGAATGCAATGATCTCACTCAGACCGCCGCCATACTTGAGCCAAATAGCAAATGACACGGTGGCAGCGTGGTCTGAGTGAGGTCGGGCCGAACAAAGTGATCTCGCGGGCCTTATACGGCCTGCGGGCTGGACGTTCCCCACCCCTGATTTAAAAAAAGTCTGGATGATTATTTACTGACAAATGGCATTGAGGGTTATAATTAATCTAGCAATGAATGATGGGTATTTTATTGAGAAAGGTTGAACTTGGACCTATGTCTTTTTTCAACCTACAGTATGTAACTAAGTAACTATTATATGATGTGTTGCCTATGAAATTAGCAGAATTTTGTTCTGTGCTCCAGTGATATAGCGTAACACCCCCCCCCCCCCCCCCCCCTGTAAGTCTTTCACTGCCGGCGGTCTCACAAAGCTTCAGACTTGGATACATTCCGATGAGAACACAGCAGCCCTGGGATTTCACTTCCGTTTGTCCTGTCTCCCTCCCTCCAGTCAAGCACCATGCTATCTGAAGCACAGAGGGATTAATTAAAGTCTCTATCCAGTATAAACAATACGAACCGCTGAAATGCGCTCTCATATATTTTACCCGGCACTTTGTTTTACAGTTTTATCTTCTCAGGAATGTACGTTTGTATTAACCCCTTATAGCAAAACTGTGTTTTTTAGTTTGTTATTTTATAAACAAAATCAAAATGAAGACCTTCTCCCGGTGGTTCTTCATACCACAATAGACCCCCCCCCCTCCCAAGAATGAAGGACCTGGTGCATGTTTGCCTCACCCTTCCCATCCTTTGTTAAGGACAACATGACCCTTAGGACTAGCCAGGGCAGATTTACTATTCTGGCTTTCTGCAGAGTGCCCATGGCCTATTGCCCAGAAGGGGCCCACAACTCTTCTTTAAGATTCAGTCCCTCTTAAAGTTTAAGCCCTATGCCTGCTTAGAAAATCCTCAAATAAATGCGACAAATGTTATTCAAATTCAATGCTTTAACCTCTCTCAATAGTATAATACCTATTATGATTGGCAAGAGGCAAATAAACTTTAGTGCCGGGTCCCGGAGCACTCTCAGTCTGCCCCTTCATGGGTTAAGCTGGGTCTACCATTTTCTTTGAGCTCCATAAAGCCACAGGGGTACCTTTGTAGTATGTATGCCTTTGAAGACATGAATAATTTCTGGTTTTCTTTCAACAATTTCATACTCTTAGTTATTTTACAAATGTTTTTTAACTCTAGTTTTTAAAACCTCATTACAATATATCCCATTGGTATACACACATAACAGAACTGAGTTTGCAATAGAAATGTTGATTTTGCATACTGTGATAACTCACTAAGTGAATGAATGTTTACCTGCAGTCCTGTAACATCTTGTTTGCTTTGATAAGCTGTGCTAAATTACAAACTCAGCACTACTACATCTGTAATTCAACATGTGGCTATTTAATACAAGCAGGTGCTCACACTATCTCATATTATCTGTGCGTTGCGGCAACTCCAACAGTTCTTTCACTGGCAGTTCACTGGCATGTCACCAATTTAATAAATAGATTGGTCCATAATTTAAAAAAAAAGCTTAGATAGGAAATTGTTTTATCAACAGTTGCTGATAAATAGAGGCCAGTGAAATATAATGACATCTCTCTTGTTTCTTTGGTATGAAGTCCGTTCTACACCTCATCAAAATGTGTCACCTACATACTCCCAGGAACATATATTCTCTAAACATATGCACCCTGATGGAAGAAGAATAAGTCCTCATGCACAAGGCAGAACCGTGTGCAGAGGTTGTACGGGGGCAGTGTCCCAATTAAGAACCATGGTAGCATGCATGAGGCTAAACTCTAGATTGCAGTTAATACAGGCCAGGTTGGTAGAACCAAGAAATATATTATAACAATATTTATAGGATCTAGTCTTTGTTAATTGAATGTATGTAGGAAGTCAATTGTAAGTAGGACATCCACGAGAGGGGAATCTCTTGATGTGCCAACTTAATATCCGTAAAGGATGGTAAAGCAGAGCGCTAAGGGCACATTCAGATGTGGTGGAATTGCTGTGGAATTCCGCTGTGGACAGTCCGCAGTGGAATTCTGCAGCAGCCGTTTTTTACATTTGTTTCTATACATTTTTAGAAAACTTAGTTCAGACGTTGCAGAAAATAACTGTGCAGAATTTAGGCTGCGGTGCAGAATTTTCCCTCCGCAGCATGCTCATTATGTTGCGGAGAAGCAGCGGAATTTCACTGCAGATTTCAGCATTTGCATTGCAAAGGTTGAAATCTGCAACAAGTCCGCTGTGATATCCACAACGTCTGAATTACCTGTTAAATATGAAAATGTTGCTGTAAATTCGCAACGAATCCGCAGCAACATTTTCAGCAGAAAAATTCCGCCATGTCTGAACATGGCCTAATGTTGGAGGTCACTACAGCACCCTGGAAAATGATATCTATCCAATCTATGCAAATCTCTTCAGCACTGGGAAATAAGAACCTTCAAAGTCAGCTCTGCCGCTGCCTTCCTGAGTCATCCCGCTCAGTAAACTACGAGATCAGCAACTGGAGTAACAGAATGAATCATTAAAAGAAACAAAGGAGTCTGCCAGATATCTTCATCTCATGGAGAAATAAATTTCTTTACTCCGCAGAGCCACAGGGTTCGCAGCATATTGCTACGAAATGTGTACCTGTTATTAACCCTTACTGACCACAGGCTTAAGCCATACATACATACATCTTCTTTTTCTTCGGGCACAGAAGTAAAGAAATGGAAACAGCTCCTTAATACAAACTTCGCAAAGCAACGCTCATTGTCTACCCATGTTTATATAGCTTCAACAAAGTCTGCTGCCCTTCGCACAAATTGTCATCATTCACATCAGTCTATGTCCCAATAGGGCAGTATGTTTTTGGGGTATGGAAGGAAACCGGAGTACATGGTCATAACCCACACATTTACGAAGAGAACATATGAACTCTATGCATGGTCGGATTCGAACCCAGAGCCAGGCAAACAATAGAACCACTAAGCCACTAAAGAAAGAAGCAACTCTGCTAAAATATTTGGACGTTCCATCTATACGTCATATGTATAAGGTAAACTTATGTTTTCTAAGAAGTTGTCCAGGATTTGGTATAGAGCAATGTCTTCTTGACTGAATAATAGTGTCATAGTATACATAATATATTCTAAAATAGCTGTTAAACAACACCTGCCTTAATTTAAGCTCAATTGCTTCCCATTCCCATGATTAATGCCAATCTCTTTACCCTGGGGAAATCAAAATGGCTTCCTTCCTCTGAGGGTCCTAATTGGAATCCTTAAAGTCATCCAGACACCTCGTTGTTTGGTGTTAAGTGTGCTTAATGATATCTATGTTTACAGTCCCCGGTTTCTGTATTTCGATAATTATCGGAGCCTTAGACATTGAAGTGCACAGGTCTTGATTTCCTACACAGACTTCTAGAAAGGAAATGAATTCTGCATAATGCCACAGGATCTGCTGGATATTAATGATGATATGAATATTGGCAGGGTTTTTATTAATCAATGTCCAGCGCTGTGATTTAGTAACAGATTTAGGCTTTATGCTTTTCTACCGTTTAAATTAAATGGCAATTTATGTTACTTAAGTGTGTACTAAATGCTTATTAGTAGTAAATTTATTGTACATAGTTAAGTTGAGACTATTTTACTAAACTGTACTTCTGCCTTTTAATCCATCTATATTATGCATAATTACCACATAGCTTCACGTTTATATTAAATTATACTTTTAAAGTGCGGAGACAAATATTTTAAGCTAAAAACCATGGATGAAGTTTAACCCCTTAAGGACGCAGCCTAGTTTTGGCCTTAAGGCTCAGAGCCCATTTTTCAAATCTGACATATTTCACTTTATGTGGTAATAACGTCGGAATGCTTAAATCTACCCAAGCGATTCTGAGATTGTTTTCTCGTGACACATTGGGCTTCATGTTCGTGGTAAAATTTGGTCGATATATTCAGTGTTTATTGGTGAAAAATTGCAAAATTGAGAGAAAATTTTGAAAAAATTGTATTTTTCAGAATTTAAATGCATCTGCTTGTAAAACAGACGGTTATACCACCCAAAATAGTTACTACTTCACATTTCCCATATGTCTACTTTAGATTGGCATCGTTTTTTGAACATTCTTTTATTTTTCTTGGACGTTACAAGGCTTAGAACATAAACAGCAATTTCTAATATTTTTAAGAAAATTTCAAATGCCTTTTATTTAAGGTACCTGTTCAGTTCTGAAGTGGCTTTGAGGGGCCTATGTATTAGAAACCCTGATAAAACACCCCATTTTAAAAACTAGATTCCTCAAAGTATTCAAAACAGCATTTAAAAAGTTTTTTAACCCTTCAGGCATTTCACAGGAATTAAAGCAATGTGGAGGTGAAATTTGCAAATTTCATTTTTCTTGCTGAATTTCAATTTTATTCATTTTTTTTTCTGTAACACAGAAGGTTTTACCAGAGAAACACTACTAAATATGTATTGTCCAGATTCTGCAGTTTTTAGAAATGTCCCACATGTGGCCCTACTGCGCTCGTGGACTAAAACACAAGCCCTAGAAGCAAAGAAGCACCTAGTGCATTTTGAGTCCTCTTTTTTATTAGAATATATTTTAGGCAGCATGCCAGGTTTGAAGAGGTGTTGAGGTGCCAAAACAGTAGGAATCCCCCAATAGTGACCCCATTTTGGAAATACACCCCTCAAGGAATTCATTTATGGTTGTTGTTACCATTTTGACCGCACAGTTTTTTCACAGCACGTATTTGAATTGGGCTGTGAAATGAAAAAAATGTCATTTTTTCCAATAAGATGTCATTTTTTATCAAAATTTCTTATTTTCACAGGGAACAAAATGCTCAATTTTGTTGCCCAATTTCTCCTGAGTGCAGCAATACCCCATTTGTGGCAATAAACTGCCGTTTGGGCCCATGGGAGGCCTCAGAAGGGAAGGAGCGCTGTGTGTTCTTTGGAGTACAGATTTAGCTGGTTTGGTTTTCGGGTGCCATGTCGCATTTGCAGAGCCCCAGAGGTATCAAAGCAATGGAAACCCACCAGAAGTGACCCCATTTTGGAAACTACACCCCTCAAGGAATTCATTTATGGGTAATGTGACCATTTAGACCCCATAGTTTCTTCACAGAACTTATTTGAATTGGGCTGGGAATTTAAAAAATATATATTTTTTCCAATAATATGTCATTTTAGCTCAAAAATTCTTATTTTCACAAGAAATAAAATACTCAATTTTGTTGCCCAATTTGTCCTGAGTGCGGCAATACCCCATTTGTGGTGATAAACTGCCGTTTGGGCCCATGGGAGGGCTCAGAAAGAAAGGAGCGCTGTGTGTTCTTTGGAGTCCAGATTTTGCTGGATTGGTTTTCGGGTGCCATGTCGCATTTGCAGAGCCCCAGAGCTATCAAAGCAATAGAAACCAATCACAAATGACCCCATTTTGGAAACTACACCCCTCAAGGAATTCATTTATGGGTGTTGTGACTATTTTGACCCCATAGTTTTTTCACAGAACTAATTTGAATTGGGCTGGGAATGAAAACAAAATTTTTTTTTTCAAATAATATGTCGTTTTGGCTGAAAATTTCTTATTTTCACAAGAAACAAAATACCACATTCTGTTGCGCAATTTGTTCTGAGGGCCGCAATACCCCATTTGTTGTGATAAACTGCCGTTTGGGCCCATGGGAGGGCTCAGAAGGAAAGGACCACCATTTGGCCTACTGGGGATTTTCTAGTGCGAAGTCATGTATGCAGAAGCACCTGAGGTACCAGTACAGTTGAAACCCGCAAGAAGTGACCCCGTTTTAAAAACTACACCCTTAAGGCATTCATCTAGAGGTGTAGTGAGCATTTTGACCGGAGACCTACACCCCATAAACTGTAATGTGGGTTCTCCCGGGTATGGCAATACCCTACATGTGGCTGTTAATAGCTGCCTGGGCACACAGCAGGGCTCAGAGGGGAAAGACGAGGGGGGATAAGCTGTGCGGAGTGCATCAGGGTAAGTAAAATTGGGGTAAATTATAAACCAAGGGATGTATGATAAATTTTAAAACTCTCTTTCATACAGAGCTCTGGTTATTCGGGACACGTGTCACATTGATATATTGTGTCATCCCTTATCGCCCTCTTATAGCAGACTTTGCACCTCTTTTGACTTTTTCCCTTCTTGCCAGTTTGGGGAACTTCCCCTGGAAAGTGTTGCCGCCCTGGTACGATGCGTGTGGCCCCGCTTCCAGAAGTACTGGGTGCCCCCCCTTCTTGGTCCCTAAAGATTAGGTTCTTGATAATCACCTCTTGAAATTCCAGGAAAGTTCCCGTCTGGCCTGCACATCGACGTAGCACGTACGCATTGTACAAAGCCATCTGTATGATGTGCCCGGCCAGCTTCTTATACCACACCGCATAGCGCTGTAGGGCTTCAGGGCTTGATCTTACAAGTCCATCCCTCCCATGTACCTATTGTAGTCCAGGATGCAGTCTGGTTTGGGGGTGGCCTTTCCTTCATATATCCTAAACCTGTAGGTATACCCGAATGCACTCTCGCAGCTTATACATCTTCACGCCATACCTTGCCCTCTTACCCGGCAGGTACTCGCGGAATTGAACCCTCCCTTTAAAATGTACCAGGGACTCATCAATAGAAATACACTTCTCGGGGGTGTATGCTTGGGAAAACCGGGCACTGGAACGGTCTAATAGGGGTCTCCGTTTATACAAACGGTCAAAACTGGGGTCATCTCGGGGTGGGCACGGCTCATTATCAGTATAATGTAAGAAGCGAAGTATTGCCTCATTTATTTATTTTTTTAGGTTACAGTTCAGTTCTGAAGTTGCTTTGAGGGGCCCATATATTAGAAACCCCTATGAAATACCCCATTTTAGAAACTAGACCCCTCAAAGCATTCACAACAGCATTTAGAAAGTTTATGAACCCTTTAGGTGTTTCACAAAAATTTAGAGCAAAGTAGAGGTGAAATTTACATTTTTTTTTTTGTCAGAAAATCCTCTTTATACCATTTTTTTTATAACACAAAAGGATTTATCAGTGAAACGCAACTCAATACGTATTGCCCAGATTCTGCAGTTTTTAGAAATATCCCACATGTGGCCCTCGGGCGGTAATGGACTGAAGCACCGGCCTCCGAAGCAAAGGAGCACCTAGTGGATTTTGAGGCCTCTTTTTTATTAGGCACCATGTCCGGTTTGAAGAGGTCTTGTGGTGCCAAAACATTGGGAACCCCCCAAAAGTGACCCCAATTTGGAAACTAGACCCCTTGAGGAATGCATTGTAGTTTTCTTGGGGTGCATGCGGCTTTTTGATCAGTTTTTATTCTATTTTTAGGTGGTGTGGTGACTAAAAAACAGCAATTCTACTATTGTTTTTTTATACTTTTTTTTTTACAGCGTTCACCGTGCGCTATAAATGACATATTCACTTTATTCTGCGGGGCGATACGATTACGGCGATACCAGATGTTTATAGTTTTTTTTTATGTCTTATGGCGTTTGCACAATAAAATACGTTTTGTAAACAATCATTCACTTTTTGTGTTACCTTATTCTAAGTGCCATAACGTTTTTATTTTTCCATCAATAAAGCCGTGCGAGGACTTATTTTTTGCGTAACGAGCTGTAGTTTCGATCAGTACCATTTTTAGGTACATGCGACCTTTTGATCTCTTTTTATTCCATTTTTTGGGAGGTGAAGTGACCAAACAATTGTGATTGTGGTTCGGTTTATTATTATTTTATTTTACGGCGTTCACCGTGCGGGATAAATAATGAAATAATTTTGTAGTTCAGGCCGTTACGGACGCGGCGATACCAATTATGTATAGTTTATTTGTTTGTTTATATATTTTTATTAATAATAAAGGACTGATAAGGGAAAAGGGGGGATTTTTACTTTTATTACTTTTAAATCTTTTATTTTCTTATTTTTACACATCTTTTTTTAACTTTTTTTTTACTTTTTTACTTTGTCCCTCTAGGGGACATGAGGGCAGGAGGCCCTGATCGCTATTCTAATACACTGCACTACATGCGTAGTGCAGTGTATTAGAACTGTCAGCTACTCGCTGACAGCAAGCATAGTGGGTCCTGACGTTGTCAGGACCCACTAGGCTTCCGTCTATGGCATAGCCGGACGCCATTGTTTGGTGTCCGGTTGCCATAGTCACCATCGCCGGCCGCTATCGCGTAGCAGGCCGGCGATGGCAGCTTAACCCCTAAAAAGCCGCGATCTCTATAGAACGCGGTTTTTAAGGGGTTAATCAGCGGGGACACAGCGATCGGTCCCCGCTGTAGGAGCTGTGACAGCTGCTGAACAAGACAGCAGCGTCACAGCTCCTGTATGTGTCGGGAGGACGGCCGAAACGGCCGTTACTCCCGAGACGTACTATTACGTCATGGAGCGCGAACGATACAGCTGCCATGACGTAATAGTACGTCAAGGAGTGGGAAGGGGTTAATGGTTTCAGGCAAATCATGTATTTCCAGTTGCTTTAATAGCACCAACATATTCTGCAGTGCTGTACAGAGATTGTCATCACTTGCATCTGTCCCTAATGGGGCTCATAACCTAAGTCAATTTCATAAGAAGCTAATGGGCCTACCAGTAGATAATTTTTTTTCGGGGTTTCCAGAAGTAACACATACAAACACAAGGAGAACATGTACTCCATGCATATATTGTCCTCTATCAGATTTAAAACAATGGACCTCCAATGCTACTTTCTGCAATGGGGAGAAAGTATGAAAAGTGAGTTTTTGTAAGTAAGTTAAACATTTGTTAAAGTGTTTCTCTAGATTTAGAGGTACTCTAGCTAATTCATTAAGGAATTGCATATATTTTATATCCCTATTAAGTGACGGATAAGCCATATGTGCAGCTTGTGCAGTTGTACAGAGGCACTATAGGCAAGATGACCTACAGCACCAGAAATATGAAAAAAGAAAATTGCAGTTCCTCATGCTGTCTAGATTAGTTTGACTGTCTAAATGTGACTCACAGTTACTGGTGAATTTGAAGTTACAAGAGAAATTGGTCATGACCTGCCTAGGTAGAGTCGTGCGTTAACCTTAGATCATCCTATCCCCCCACCCCCACTTTAGTAAAGACACGTGACACCGAGGTTGGATGTGAAATGGCCACAGCAGCCGTTTATTAATTTCACAGTTTTATAAAAACAATTTAAATCCGAAACATTCGGATAACTAGTTAGGAATCCGCCATAGAATTCCTCCTAATAATTCACATGACCCAACATGGGTCAGAATCGTAAATAACAATTTAACGTTAACATTAACCCGAGCAGAGGAAGTCCTTGAAGCCCCTTCAGATGTTCCTTTTTAAGAACACACCGAATTAGCCATCTGCAAACCACCAATTACCTCCAGCCGTAAACCAGCTCGGAAGCACCGTTCACCTCTGCAGATGGCTCCAACCACTAGAAGTCCACTTCAAAGGGATAACACCCGATGAAGCCCTCAAGTGATATACCGACCACTAGAAGTCCACTTCAAAGGGATAACACCCGATGAAGCCTTCAAGTGATATACCTTCCACCAGAAGACCACTTCAAAGGGATAACACCCGATGAAGTCTTCAACCATGTACCTTTTTTGGGGGACGCATACCCCCGATGCGACCCCCCCACCATTTTGTACTGACTGGCCTCAAGGACTCCCCCCGCACAGCGAAACAGGCCTTGACCACCTTAAGCCTGTGAGTTCCTCCACACCACCACCGCCCTTTCTATGCCTTCTGCTATCGCCAAGCTCCAAAGATCAATGCCAACCTCGGTCAGATGAACCCCGTCACTCCTCCAGAAATTCCCCACTCCTGACTCCAAATCCCTATGCCTCACGCAAATGCCCCCGTTTCTTGCCACAAAACGGGACACCGCCCGGTTAACTTTAATGCGAGCCTTATTGACTCTCTCCACAGATCTAGCTAACCGCCAATGCTTTCTTGGGACTATGTCCGACCACACTATCACCAACTTGGGATAAGATACCCACAAACACAACATATCATGTTTGATATCCCGCACCAACTCACGAAAGGGGCGGACTCCTAAGTCATTCCCACCCACGTGCAACACTAAGACCTCCGGAACCCTATCAAGCCGCGCATATGTCTGGAATTCCGCCAACACCCTGCTCCATGACATACCTCTAAAACCCAGCCAATGCACAACCGCGTCCTGTCACGGAATGCGCAACTGGCGACCATCCGGGCGGACGTCCGCCCTCAATGCCCCCCAGTGCACGTACGAATGACCCATCAACCACACCAAACACGGAGGCGAATCTGAAACGGAAAACACAGTTAGGCACCACCATATAACATTTGTAAAGCGTAAACAACAACATTATAACATATGGGGGCGGACATAGGACTTAAACCTTTTAGACTCCCAACGACCAATACGCCTCACCCCCTCATCATCCAACCCCCAGCGCCCCGCTTCCGTTGCTGCGCCAATCCTGAAGGAATGAGATGAATATGAGCCTGCCGCAACACCAACCGCCGTCAAACATTTTTTAAATACAGCTCCAAACTGAAACCTGGACAAAAACGACCCGTCCACATGACGTAACAAAGGCAAATCTGGAGACCCCCTGTTTTTCGTAAAACCCCGCATGCACTCTACTGGGCACATGACCGACCCCGGGAGGGCGAACAAAACTATCAGTTTACCCTTCCCTACTTGGTCAGTTTTAGATCGACGCAACCATACCTCCAGCCGGTCTGCGAATAGGCTCACCTCCCCAGATCTCAGCCCCCCTGCCTGTTTGGTACTTGGCGACACCAACTCACCTATTCTAAATGCTCCAAAGAACGCTAACGAAAAAGCCAACCGAAACAAATCCATTTCGTCTGAAGAACGACAGACCGATGCTAATGAACCGCCCAACGAGCTAAGCAAAGCAAACGACACCGGCCTTCTACTATCCGCCTCCACCCTACCTCGGCGCAACCCCTTCAAAGCCTGCGATACCAGAAATTCCTTCGATACATTCTGAAAGCCCCGCAACTTAAACCCAAACGCCACCGCAGATATGAACCGGTTCACCTTCGCTACTGAAAACCCCGCCTCCCAGGCGTCCCCTAACCAGTACAAAAGTGCCACCAACCTGTCTCTATCCGTATTGACGTCACCCAACTCTCTTACCCACTCCTCCCACTGCCTCCAACAAGCAGCATAAGCACTCCACGTCGTGCGCGCCAAAGACCTTTGTAACAGCTGTTCTATGGGACCGATACCAGATCCCAAAGATGCTCCGGACAAGCCAAACCGAGACGTTCCGCTCCCGGTGCCAATTGCCGAAACCGGTCCCACTGCGAGCGAGAAAGAGCATCAGCGATACAATTCCGTACACCCGGGACATGCACCGCCACCACCCACGCGTTCAACGACAAACACACCAACACTAAATGTCGCAACAATTGAACTACCGGAGGAGAGGACGCCGTGATGTTATTAATGGCAAGCACCACCCCCATGTTGTCGCAGTAAAAACGGACCTTCTTATCCCTGAGCCTGTCCCCCCAAATGGTAGCCGCCACCACGATGGGAAACAGCTCGAGCAGGGCCAGATTCCGCGTGAGTCCACTGGACACCCAGCTAGCCGGCCATTGACCTGCGCACCACGGACCTCCCCCGTAAGCTCCAAAACCACCCGCCCCAGCCGCATCCGTGAAAATATTCAAATCACTCGTATCCTGCGCTGGGGCCATCCATAGCGAGCGACCATTGTACTGGCCCAAGAAGTCATCCCAAACCTGAAGATCAGCTCGGTGCTCCTCCTTGAGCCGCACAAAATGATGCGGCGCACGCACTCCCGCCGTTGCCGCCGCCAACCTCCTACCAAACACCCTCCCCATCGGCATAATCCGGCAGGCGAAATTCAACTTCCCCAGCAGCGACTGAAGCTCCCTCAGCGTCATTTTCTTCATTCTACAAGCCCGTCGAACCTCCAGCCTCAAAGCACCCAACTTATCCGCCGGGAGACGACACTCCATTGCCACCGAGTCTATTTCGATTCCCAAAAAACAAATCGTCGCTACCGGGCCCTCCGTTTTTTCCGGCGCCAAAGGAATCCCAAAATCCCTCGCCACCTTCTGTAGAGCATGAAGCAAATTACCGCAAACCGGCGAACCCCCCGGGCCAACGCACAAAAAATCATCTAAGTAATGGATCAACGAGTCGACCCCGGATACTCCCCTCGTTACCCACTCCACGAAGCTACTAAACGCCTCGAAGTATGCACAAGAAAGGGAACACCCCATCGGAAGGCACCGATCCACGTAAAAAGCCCCATTCCAAAAACAACCCAACAGCCGTTGGCTTTCTGGATGGACCGGCAACAACCTGAACGCCGCCTCGATGTCAGTTTTTGCCAGCAGCGCCCCAGGACCCGCAGCCCGCACTAACCCCACCGCCTTATCGAATGAGGTATAAACTACGGAGCACAACTCGTGATCAATCCCGTCATTTACCGACGAACCCTTGGGATACGATAAATGTTGAATCAAACGAAATTTTCCGGGCTCGCGTTTAGGGACAATACCCAACGGGGACACAACTAAATCTTTTACCGGCGACTCAACAAACGGCCCCGACATGCGGCCCAACGAAACTTCTTTTAACAACTTTTCCGACACGACTTTTGCATGCAAGTAAGCCGATTTTAAATTCCTCCGCGTAACCGGAACCTCATAAGGAGGCGGAGGAATAACAAAACCAACACGAAACCCTTCATAAAGCAACTTAGCCGCCGCCCTATCCGGATACTCATTTAGATAAGGGGCCATCTTTTCCACCCTCACCGGCGACACCCCCTTGACCAGCCGCGTGCTGGTTACCTGACCTCTTTTTTCGCAGACATTTTGTCGCCCCGTGTGATGCACCATTACACTCGGAACACACGTGCTTGAACTTGCACGTGGCCCCGAACTTGCACTGACCTTCATTAAATTGCCAGCAGAACCCCGCCTTTCCCCCGCCGCTTTGTCCAACCTGACTAGACTGGCCTCCCTGGCCGGCGCTCCCGGGAAAGGACTGCCTAACCGGAGCCGTAACCCGTAACCAGAGAGCAATATCCTTCTGGTCCCACCGAATCGCCGGCCGAACCGCCTTCCGCTGACGGAATTGCTCATCGTATCGCAGCCACTCTTGACCCCCATACGCCCTATGAGCCTCCCCAATGGCATCAAAATAACAAAACAACGCCGAACAATTTTCCGGCGCCTTTTCCCCTATCACACTAGCCAATATGGCGAACGCCTGCGACCAATTAACGAACGTCTGCGGGATAAGCCTATACCGCCGCCGTTCCTCCTCGTCCTTTTTACTCTCATCCCGCTTGCTCTTATCCAAATTAAATTTAGCGAGCGGCAAGAGAGAAAAAATTTCAACATACTCGTCCTTCCAGATCCGCTCGCGCACCTCCTGCTTTAAATGCGCCCCCAACGGACCTTCAAAACAAACGTACACCTCCCCCCGAGCACGATCATCAATACGCACTCGATCGCCGTCCTTCTGCGCCTCGGTCTGTACCGACACCGCGACCGCCTCTCTAACCACCGCCACCGGACGCGCCTGTAACGATCCCACGTCCCTGGGGCCTTCCCAAACTACCGCAGGGGACACTTCCGTTACTACCGGCGCCGCGGCCCTGTCCAGGCGCCCCACCAGCTCCCGTAAGCAACCCACTAAGTCTGCCAAACCCGCTCCGTCGCGTCCGCCCGCGCCACTACCGGCCCCCGATGCAATGCTAGCAGCCCCCCCGCCGACACCTGACATAAAAATCGCTGGATAAGACAATGATGGAGTTATACACTCACCGGGCTGCACAGGCGCTGTGTTCCCGTCAGCCGGACCATCCTGACCTCGACGATACACGTCCAGTTCACCTTCCTCCAATTCTTCTCTCGCCGACGACTGTCCATCCCAACGACATCTTCGGAACGGGGATGAGGACGCGCTGACCGATGGGCCGGCAACCTGCCGCCCGACCGCCGGGACCCAGACTTCCGACCGGACCTGTTGCCTCGACGTCGCTGCAGATCTAGGCGTCCGTCTAGACGATCCTGACGAAGCCTGCCCCCTGGCCGGAACATCACCATGCGGGGCGGCCGTACCTTGTACTCCACATCTTCCATCTGATGGGGGAGGGATGACAGGGAGCCCAGTCTGCAACTCCCTGCTTACCGCCGGACCCCGTCGCGGCCTGGGATTCCTGCCAGGACGCAGGGCCTGGGAAGGGGCGGTCATCCCAGCTGCCTGGCCTGCAGCGTCCGGGATCGGGCTCCCTCTGCGACGCCGTGTCCGCGGGACTGCCTCCGGGCTGAGGCGCTCTGGAGGTCGGGACCGCCGAGAGGGACGGGTCGACCCGGCCTGCGTCGCCGTCACCCCTGGCAACGCTCTCTGCCCGCCCAGCGCAGGAGCGGTTGTTGCCGACTCCCCCCCCGCCGCCATAGCCATGCTCGTGAGGGGGCCGGGGGAGGGGAGCCTGTCCTTTGCAACAGACCCCGAACGCCGTGCCCGACGCGGCGAAACGGCGTCCGGGATCCTCGTTATGGCAGCCACGGTCTCCTCTAGCCATCCGGGACCGTGGTGCACAGCAGCGGCACGCAGCCGCTCTAACATTAAGGCTTCTGCCATCCCTAAAAGCACGGGCAACGGGGAGCTTACTGTTCTTGTGTTACTCCTCCCGCTGCTTCCGGCTCAATGCCGAGAAACAGCGGGAAGCGCAGAACGGCCCCCCCGTCCCCCTTAACTCCTCCCCATCCCTCCTCCAGCTCCTACCAACTCTCCCTCACCTAATTAACCCTTTCCCTACCAGGACGGTCATGTCGGCTTCCCTTAATCCCTGCGGGCTGCGTCCAGCCTCTTCTTGAGAGAGAAGATCTATGATGATCACAAATTAGCTGTTGGAAAGCAAAGGGCCCATATACTTTTCTTATATATAGGCCCTCCTCTGCCTATTTTTGCTATTCTTTCTACTATGATTTTATTTGCTATCTAATACACATGTAAAAGGCACTTTTACATGTGTAAACAAGGCAACAATACGCCGATGAGCGAACAAACGCTTGTTCATTTGCTGTTCTGCTTGTTTATGCGCCTAGTAAAACGGTCGCTAGTCGGCAGCACATCCCCCTGTGTAAACAAGGAGATGTCCTGTGAACATGATGGAAATTTATGGGGATGAGTGATTGTAGTAATGATTGCTCTTCCACATACATAACCGATCATTGCTCTTTGTGATAGAAACAAGCAAGCGCCGAACAACAAGCTGTCTGTAATGAATCGGGGTAGGGAGACAGACAGGTGAGCCCTAATCTACCCGCCACTCAGTCCCTGCCTACTTGCACGGCCCGTCCTAAGTGACGGCGTACAACTGGGCGACGGTCCCTACGCTCAGTAAGTGCAAGACAGACAACACAAGACAAGGGCACTCAGAAGCAAAGGGGGGGGTAGGGGCAGTTGCACATGGAGACACCGTGAGCAACAGGCAGTGCTGAACGAGCCGAAAAAACATCTGCACCTCTAAACTAAGACAAAATCCTCATGGGGCTACACACTGTGCTCCTGATTATAATAACAACATACACCGTGCCCCTGAAAATATTGCCACACTGTGCTCCTAAATACAATGTATCACACGCTGTGAAATAAAGCAGCACACACACCCTGTGCCCTTGCATATACCAGCATTCCCTGTGCCCCCTGTAGATAGTGCCACCTGTAGATAGTGCCCCACAGAGTGCCCCTTGATGATAGTGCCCCACACATTGCTCCTTCTAGATAGTGCCCCACACAGTGTCCCCTGTAGATAGGGCCCACAGTGCCCCCTGTAGACTGTGCTACACACAGTGTCATCCATAGATATTGCCACAAACACAGTGCCATCTGTAGATAGTGCCACACACAGTGCCATCTGTAAATAGTGCCACACACAGTGCCTCCTGTATATGGTGCCACACACAGTAACCCCTGTTTGACAGTGCCACACACAGTATATATAGATAGTGGCACTCTCAATACCCCCTGTAGATGGTGCCACACACAGTGCCACTGTAGATAATTTCATACACAGTGCCCCCTGAGATAGTGCCTACTGTAGACAGTGGCACACAGTGCCCCCTGTAGGTAATGCCCCCTGTAGTGCCACTCACAGTACCAACTAAAAAAATAAACGTTGCATACTTACCTAACCCTATTCCAACATTGTCTCTTCTGACCAGGCTTGCTCTAGTGGAACGACATTATCACTGCTAAAGCAGCTAAAGACAGAGCAGGGAACTAATAGTTTCCTTGCCTCGTTAGTACTAGTCAAACTTCTCAATTGTATCCGCATTCTGAGGACACATATTTAATTGAGTGCAGGGGGACCAAGCCGGGATCCCGCTTCACGGCGGTTTCGCAAACCGGTTGTTTTAGGAATCTAAGCTATCTCTGGAACGTCGCCACTTGCCCCCCCCCCCCCACCCCACCCATCCTACATTCTGTTGAAGTTTCTGGGCTCTAGTCACAGATAAACGTGATGGTCATTTTCTCCTGAAAACAGCTGAGCGCATTTGTCTACACTGCTTTGGAACATGGGGGGTGCAGAAAAAGAGTAGCTCGTTGTGCTACGCTATTTACGTAACTCCCATTCACTGCTATAGATTTTCCGGAATCAATAAAGCAAAACACGCTGGGCTGTTTCCAGAAAACCTGACCACCTCGTAACTCAGTGGCCAGAGCCCAGCAACAGCGGCAGAAAGTAGGACAGGGGTAAAGGCAAGTGGCGGATTAAGTAGACGATGGGCACTGGGCTGTTACCCAAACTTGGGCCCCCCTTCCGCACCGCGGCCCTGCCGCGCCGTAACTATTTTTAAAACTACCTTTTTGGGCAAGTATTAACAAATGGGTGTTTTACGATTCCCCTTGTCACAGGGCTGTGTCCCTACATACTGACAGTAGCACACTGTGCAGGGACACATCCTCCTGACAAAGGGAATTGTCTATCAGTCCTGGACTGCAGAAAGACTTTTTGTGAAATACAAGGATTCCTATAATAAACATGTCAGTAGAAGTGACAGATTCTCTATAAATCTAGTGAATCACAGGTGACGACGTCTCAGATTCTAGTCGTTTTTTCCTCTTTTCTTCTCCATCCGGTGCAGAGCTCATGACGACTTCTCCCGGCCATAACTGATTTCTGCAGAATTTGCCACTCAGATGTTTTTGGCTCCTCACTTTTCCAACATTTCCACACCTATAAACGAAAATAAAGTTATCATGGTGCCACATACTGTGCCCCTAAATATAATAGCACTAAACACTGCGCGCCTGAATATAATAATACCACACACTGTAAAACACCACATACACACAGCCCCCTGTACATAGTGCCAAACACAGCCCCATGTACAAAGTGCCACACACATCCCCTGTAGATATTACACCCCCCCATAGATATCGCCACACACAGCCCCCTCTATATATCACACATCCCCCCCATAGAGAGCATTACACACAGCCCCCTATAGATAGTGTCATACAGCCCCCCTGTAGAGAGCGCCACACAGCCCTCCCCTCTTGTAAATAGCACCAAAATGCCCCCCCTATAAAGAGCACCACACACATACTGCTGTGGATAGCACTACACAGCCCCCCCCCTTGTATATAGTGCCACACAGTGCTCCCCCTTGTATATAGTGCCACACAGCACTCCCCCTTGTATATAGTGCCACACAGCGCTCCCCATGTATATATTGCCACACAGCGCTCCCCCTTGTATATAGTGCCTCACAGCGCTCCCCTTGTATATAGTGCCTCACAATGCTCCCCTTGTATAGTGCCTCACAGCACTCCCCTTGTATATAGTGCCTCACAGCGCTCCCCCTTGTATATAGTGCCACAAGGCTATGTACACATTTAAAAACGTTATATTATTATATATATATATATATATATATATATATATATATACATATATATATATATATATATATATATATATATATATATATATATATATATATATATATATACATAATATATACAGTGAAGGAAATAAGTATTTGATCCCTTGCTGATTTTGTAAGTTTGCCCACTGTCAAAGACATGAACAGTCTAGAATTTTTAGGCTAGGTTAATTTTACCAGTGAGAGATAGATTATATATAAAAAAAAAAAAAATATATGAAAATCACATAGTCAAAATTATATATATTTATTTGCATTGTGCACAGAGAAATAAGTATTTGATCCCTTTGCCAAACAAGACTTAATACTTGGTGGCAAAACCCTTGTTGGCAAGCACAGCAGTCAGACGTTTTTTGTAGTTGATTATGAGGTTTGCACACATGTTAGATGGAATTTTGGCCCACTCCTCTTTGCAGATCATCTGTAAATCATTAAGATTTCGAGGCTGTCGCTTGGCAACTCGGATCTTCAGCTCCCTCCATACGTTTTCGATGGGATTAAGGTCTGGAGACTGGCTAGGCCACTCCAGGACCATAATGAGCTTCTTTTTGAGCCACTCCTTTGTTGCCTTGGCTGTATGTTTCGGGTCATTGTCATGCTGGAAGACCCAGCCACGAGCCATTTTTAATGTCCTGGTGGAGGGAAGGAGGTTGTCACTCAGGATTTGACGGTACATGGCTCCATCCATTCTCCCACTGATGCGGTGAAGTAGTCCTGTGCCCTTAGCAGAGAAACACCCCCAAAACATAATGTTTCCACCTCCCTGCTTGACAGTGGGGACGGTGTTCTTTGGGTCATAGGCAGCATTTCTCTTCCTCCAAACATGGCGAGTTGAGTTAATGCCAAAGAGCTCAATTTTAGTCTCATCTGACCACAGCACCTTCTCCCAATCACTCTCAGAATCATCCAGATGTTCATTTGCAAACTTCAGACGGGCCTGTACATGTGCCTTCTTGAGCAGGGGGACCTTGCGGGCACTGCAGGATTTTAATCCATTACGGCGTAATGTGTTACCAATGGTTTTCTTGGTGACCGTGATCCCAGCTGCCTTGAGATCATTAACAAGTTCCCCCGTGTAGTTTTCGGCTGAGCTCTCACCTTCCTCAGGATCAAGGATACCCCACGAGGTGAGATTTTGCATGGAGCCCCAGATCGATGTCGATTTACAGTCATTTTGTATGTCTTCCATTTTCTTACTATTGCACCAACAGTTGTCTCCTTCTCACCCAGCGTCTTACTTATGGTTTTGTAGCCCATTCCAGCCTTGTGCAGGTCTATGATCTTGTCCCTGACATCCTTAGAAAGCTCTTTGGTCTTGCCCATGTTGTAGAGGTTAGAGTCAGACTGATTAATTGAGTCTGTGGACAGGAGTCTTTTATACAGGTGACCATTTAAGACAGCTGTCTTTAATGCAGGCACCAAGTTGATTTGGAGCGTGTAACTGGTCTGGAACAGGCTGAACTCTTAATGGTTGGTAGGGGATCAAATACTTATTTCTCTGTGCACAATGCAAATAAATATATATAATTTTGACTATGTGATTTTCAGTTTGTTTTTTTAATATAATCGATCTCCTACTGGTAAAATTAACCTAGCCTAAAAATTCTAGACTGTTCATGACTTTGACAGTGGGCAAACTTACAAAATCAGCAAGGGATCAAATACTTATTTCCTTCACTGTATATATATATATATATATTTAGGTGTTCTTGCACCTGCGTATTTTGTATCATTTAGTTGGAATGTGCTGTTCAATTTTTGTTGTGTTTATGGGATCCATGTATGTGGGGTTAGTGACTGCCTCCACTTGTTGTTCTTGCACTCCTCCCACTCTGCCCTGGGTGATTTTAATCAGTTCAATGCTGGATCCTACCATCCCCAGGTATATATGTAGGCTTAGTCCCAGTTCTGGGTGTATGTGCAGCGTAGGTTCCCACCTTACAGAGGTCGCCTTGTCGTGGCAGGTGGGCTAACACTTTTTGATCAAAATGTGCACTAAGAACCTCCCTATTTGTAGGTAGATTTAGCTTTAGTGCATATCTATTTATATTTAGTGGTTTAGGTGGCATTAGTGTTGCAGGGTGCTGTCGCCATTTTTTTATATCTGCTATATATATATATATATATATATATGTATATATATATATATATATATATATATAATGTATGCGTGTGTATCAGTGTGACTGATTGATTTTATTAAAAAATATTTTAACTTTTTGAGATACAGCTGCTTTGTATCCTGTATCCGTCAGGTCAGCAGGACTGACAGGATCAGTGACACACAGTATCAATCTCAAATCTATCACATCTAAGATTATAATTTAGCGCAGGGCCCGTTTCACTGATCTCGTCAGTCCTGCTGACCTGACGGATACAGGATACAAAGTAGCTGTATATCAAAAAGTAAAAATATTTTTTAATAAAATGTAATTACAAAGTTGCACCAAACACACATTTTTATTAAAAAAATATATATATATATAATAACTACTGAGAGCTCTATGGGGGGGGGAGAGTTATACTGCAAGGGGGTCTAACCATCTTACTGCAGGCAGAGGGCTCTAGGAATAATCCCCCATTCCCCCATAGGGTCCTCAGTAATTACTATACTGCAAGGGGGGGTTGAGCATCTAACTGACTGAAGAGAGCTCTATGGGGGGAAACTATTATCCCCCCCATAGAGCTGGCTGCAGTCAGTTAGATGGTTAGCCCTCCCCCTTACTAAATAATCCTCCACCTAGCGTCGGCCAATGACTTTAATGTTAGTTTGGCAGGAGGATAAACCGGCAGCCAGTAGCACTTACCTCACCGACGGTGACCGCCCTGCTCTCCTCTTCCAGCTTTGTGATGGGGTCGCTGTTCTGTCACTCAATGGCGGTGCCCGCAGTGTCAGAGAAGCGTGTCCTAAGCACTAGCAGACGTGCTTAACGCCTGCTACCTACGCCTATCCCGGCCAATTCCCTGCTCCTTCTCCCCATCTCCGTAGCTGCAGTTAGCAGCGCTAGCGCTCTGAATAGTTTTATAAGACTATGTGCGGTTCGGGTTGCCATGGGCCTCCTGGGAGCCTCGGGCCCCGGGCGGCCGCCCGAACCGCCCATATGATAATCCACCACAGGTAAGGGCATCCCGTTCTAGAGACCAGTTAGGGTCCCAGAGGTGGGATACACATCTATCGGGCACTTATGGCATATCACGTGGATATGCCATAAATGTCATCTAGGAATACCTCTTTAAGGAATTGATCCCTTTTATGTTGACGTGGTAAAATCATCTTCACTATCAACATTGCAGTCCTCCTAATTTGTGCATCTGGATGTAGATGTGTGGTATTTGTAAACGCTGCATATATTGAAATTTATTTTTTGAGGGTTCTTGTGTGGATAAAGGGTCTACTGGGGTGAGTTTGTTAGTAACACTATTTGTATTAAAAAAAACAATGTATATTGTCTGAAGGTGTTCATGACTGTAAATTACTAGGCAAGACTATTACATTCTTCTGGTTGTCTGATTCCAGGAAATGTATAGAGTGTGGGGGTACACTCACTTTTCAAAACTTTTTAAAATTTACCACTAAAAATCAGATTTGTGGTCTTTTCAGTATGGACTTTTTTTTTTTTTTTTGAAAGGAGATGGCGTGCATCTAAGTTTTTGCCAGGGTCAGACTTTTAATCACAAACATGAACTTTTATATATTTGTTTTATGAAAAATGACACTTTATTCTCACATGCACCTTCATGCAATTTTGTGTTAAAGTGATTAGTGTCATTTTGACAAAGTCTTCTTACAGAAAATATAACATGAGGGTTTGATTTTTATTTTTTTAAATTAGGTTTTATATGTCAAAAGTGTGAAAATTGTCCCGTCTGCCAGAGTGTAGAGACGCCCTGCAGGAAAAAGGTTAAGACTTTACTTAAACCATGTTGAATTCCATGCAGACCTTCAGTGAACTGAGCCTCATAATATGACTGTTACAGGAGCAAACGATAGCAGTAATGGAAATGCTTGGGACCTATCAGTAGATATATGCCGCATGAATGATCTATCAGAATTTACAGCATGTTTACAAATCGTTTCTCGCAAGCTATCACTGAGCTCCTTTGATAAATTCTAATTTGCTGGCCGTGCACTGGAAATGAAGTTGGCTCTGTAAGAAGTGCATTGCAACATCTTAAAAACTTGTAAATTGTAAAATAATTGTGAAGTAAATTGTTTTTATAAGATATGTCTAGTCCCAGATTGTAATAAAATTTCACTGACTGATTGTATTTTCTGCTTTGTATTATTTTGCTTGTGTTGTTAAGCTTTTTATTATATAGCTATTTAGACCATCATTAATGTATTGAAAGGCATCTCCATCAGCAATACATAATTCTTCTTTTACTTCTTACTTTCTTCTTGATTTAGGTATACAGCCATTTTAAAGAGACTTCCAATAATAAAATCGGCGTAATCATTTCCATAAATCAGTAGATTTGAAGTTAGAGTAACAGCCAACATTTGATTATTCTTTTTACTTTTACAAAGATATTGGAATTTTTCTTCAGTTGGGGAATCCATTTTTTTGCAAAAGTAACAACAGGAAGCACAGCCATATTGGTTGGCACATTCTTTTAAAGCGGTTTGTCCATGGTCAGTCTCTGGTATTACTGTTCGGCCCTATTTAAGTGAATGGGGCTGAGCTGCAATACCAGACTTTGCCCATGAACAGATGTGGCGCTTTATCTGCAAGAAAAAGCAGATCCTTTTTTCTAATCCTGAACAACTCGTGCATTGAGGAGGAGTTTGAACGGAACGATGGTCACACATGCGCCTTACCACTCCATTCAATGTCCATGGGGCTGACTGAAACCGATTTTTATTTGATCTGGTATTTCCATAACAATTTCATCATTTTGGCAATTATGTCTCAATGGTTTTTGTAGGTGTTATTGTCATTTACATTGAGATCTGTCATTGTCATATACATCAGTTATTAGTGTACACTGTCACAATTTAATAGATCTGTTGTATAGGAACATATATTTATTGGGTGTATTTTCTCTGCTAAAGGAGTATTTAAAAAAATGCTATAAACAAGGAAGGGATGTAAACAAGACTTGCAGACCCACTTATATATGTTGTCTAGAGTAGAGTCGTAGCTAGGCTTTCCTTTCCTAGGGCAAAGATTCAGTTCACTGTTATAGCCCTATATCTAGGCAGCAAGGATAAGTGGATTATTGGATCCCCTGCCAACCCTCCCTAGTTATGCCTCTTGGAGGGCACTACCTATTGGGTGCCCAGCCTATCACAATCACATTTTTCATAATATTGTTCTGGAAATTCAGTCTTTTGATTCACAAAAAAATATGCTTCCATTTTCATTTATTTTGTACTTAAACAGTGCGTACTTCCTACTTTATTACAATTTATCAATATATGCACTCCAACACGCATTAGTACTAAGGGCTAGGTCAGGATCAGGGTCCGACCTCCCATATATAATCAGATAGGCAACTCTATTTGAATATTGAGAACACAGAGAAACAAGAGCTTATAGCCAAGAAATTTTGTTTAACCATTACAAAATTTTATTATTTAACATATACAAAAAATACATATATATAAAATACAATATAAAAAAGGACAAGACTCTAGAAAGAAGTTTCAAGGAGCAAACATCGAAGATATCAATATGCAAAGATTGGTTTGGCTATATTATCCATAAACACAGAATCGTTCAAAAGTAGGAAAATACCTCTTGTGGGGCAAGATCACATTGCAAATAGCCCAATGTAAACAGAGGTATTGTGTGGGGATCTAGATACCGAGTATTGCATCAGGATCAACTACCAAGAGTTAGTTACTAGGAGATAAGAAGTGTTGGATAAGGCTTACCCATATGAAATAGCAGTAGTATTACGATGTGTGCTCCAGCACAAAAACCCCAACGCGCGTTTCGCTATGGTATTGCTTCCTCAGGGGAGTCTTGTCCTTTTTTATATTGTATTTTATATATATGTATTTTTTGTATATGTTAAATAATAAAATTTTGTAATGGTTAAACAAAATTTCTTGGCTATAAGCTCTTGTTTCTCTGTGTTCTCTTTATTACAATTGAGTGATTGTTCTCAAGCATAAAGTGGCTATAACGCGATAGGCTTTATTTGTGTGTTTACATGAAGGAATTCACAGATGAATAAACTGTAAAGGAATTATCCATGACCCCATATTAAATATTACCTAAACAGAGATGTAAACCAAAATGTTTCAGCTTCCCTTCTTTGTACTGTTTATTGTTATATAAAAGAATAACATTATCAAATTAATTTTCTTCTTCTCCTGGTCTGCTTACTATTTTACAGTTTTTACTCCAGAGTTTGTCTTCCTATTGTGTTGGTATAGAAAGTTACAAACATAGTCAGTCATTTTGAAGGCCTTTGGAAAGCTATCTATGGTCACCTGCCACCCAACCTGTATAGAATATTTCCAAACAAAACTCCTTTGCTGTAATCTGTGTTGTCTCCATTTCTCTTAACCTTGAATATTTTACTCTTAACGCTAATTTTTCAGGTGACTTTTCAAAATAAGCAGTGATATCTGTGTACATGACGAATAACAATATGACTTGTATATGCCATATTCTTTTTAGCAGTCCCCCCCCCCTCTGAAATCGCTATGTCTAATTCTCCGTTTTCTCTCTGCTAGTGGGCGGAGCCTAATTGCTATCATGTCTTCTATACACTCAGGGTGAGCATCAGACATTTCTGAGCTCTATACAGTGAAAGCATTGGGGCCCCCAACACCAGGGGGTGGCAACGGAAAGTAGTGGGAGGGGGGCTGAGCTGAGATGTTCCAACTTGGTAGTGGCTCTATGGAGGGGCAGGATAGAGACAGTAGGTGGGTGGGGTCTCTGTCAGGGAATAAGGGGGAGAGACTAGGTGGCACAGCTCTGTTGGGTGGGGAGGGGGCTAAGAAAGCAGAAAGTGACAGGGGAGGGAGTGAGGCAGAAGGGATACCCACCCTGATAGCGGCTCTGTAGAGGGGCAAAGGGGGAGACAGATGGGCAGGGGCACTGTGGGAGGCTGTAACATAAATAAAATCATTGCACTGAAGCCTCTGCTTTTACACAGCAGCGTCACTCTCCAAGTTGGAGTGCTGCTTCTTTCTCCGGCAGACGCGACCATCTTCCATCGCTGCAGCATGTCTGGATGAAGTCTCCGCCTCTTTCTCACACGCCGCACATACAGTGGCGGATTAAGTAGACCATAGGCCCTGGGCTGTTACCCAAACTTGGGGCCTCCTTCCGCACCGCCGTCCTGCCGCGCCATAACTATTATTAACACTACCTTTTTGGGCAAGCATTAACAAATGGTTGTTATGATTCCCTTTGTCACAGGGCTGTGTCCCTACATACTGACACTATCACACTGTGCTTGGACACATCCTCCTGACAAGGGGAATTGTCTACCCGTCCTGGACTGCAGAAAGACTTTTTGTGAAATACAAGGATTTCCTATAATAAACATGTCAGAAGAGGTGACAGATTCTCTATAAATCTAGTGACTCACAGCTGACGATGTCTCAGATTCTAGTAGTTATTTTCCTCTTTTCTTCTTTCCTGCCCTGATGGCGTCCCTGTTTTCACTACACACACACAGCAGATAACATACTGGTCCACTATCACTCTATAGCACACCCTTAAGAAGCAGAAGCAACATGGAGAACATCATGCAGCAGTACTGAGCAGTGTAGCTGACAATCCAGGACTGGGGTGACATATAACTTTTTGCCAGCAGCCTGTGTCAGTGTTGCTCCCTCCTCATGCTTTCCTTCCCCTCGTCATAAACTTCTATGAGCTGCAGCGTCTGTGTCGTTCACTCCCTCTGCTGCCTCCTCCTGCTCCCCCCTCCCTTCTCCATAGACTTCTATAAGCAGGCTGTGCAGACACTGGAGTATGCTTTGGCAGAGACAACCCTGACTTCCAGCAGTCCATGTCCTTTTTGTAACTAGAAATGGAATTTACTTGATAACAGGAAGTAGGCAGCAGATTAGAGGAAGGGAGATACCTAGTAGCAGTAACTTTACATAGAGTTTGCATGGATAAAACTAAATTTAGTAGTAAGTAAATGACACAGTTGATATATATCAGGTATACTATTAGATTAGCATAAGGTTTTTTAAAGTTTGTGTCCATTTAAGGTTAGCGCTGTTATTACAGTACATCGTTGAAATAGTACACAAGGAAAACATACTTTAACATTGAAGTAGGAATAGCCGCATCATAGCCTGGATTGTAGTCTCCAAGAGTTAACTGACATATCTCCCTCTGCTAATGTAACATCTAAATAAGCGGCATACACATTATTGTCAGACATGATGACTTTCTGTGTGGTGTACAATGCAATGATTTCTTTAAAATTTCTATGTCCTTTTTGGATGCATCTTTTTAATTTATAAAGGTATTTTGAGTTGAAAAGATTTACGGTGCTTGGAAATCTGCCACCATTTCATCAGGGCAAATCTGATTTAAGGAGTTAGTTAATGAGATTGCTCTTTTCAATTGTAGAACCTGTCCCCATCTCTTCAATCAGAGTGCACACATTTTGGGTTGAAGTACCTCCTAACACTCAGGGGACCTCTCCTGGCTCACACGGATGATCCATAATGGCTCCATTAATATGATTTCCCAGGTAGTGTTATATCCTTGAAATAAATTGCTCTTGGATTAGACTTTATCAGAGTTTATTTTTATTTTCTACTCAGGCACATCTGTTCCCTAGACACTTACACTTTCAGTATAGTCTACTTTTCTTGAAACATATGGAAGGAATTTATTTTTAAAAGCAGGGATTTGAAGGTATACATTGTATAGTAACAAATGCTATGCTCTCGGCACCACTGCTGATCAGCTGTTTGAAGGGGCCGCGGTGCTTGGTAGAGCGCTGTTTACCCCTCATTCCTGTCACTGCTCCGTACTGTGAAGCGCTGACAACCTTGTCGCGGAAGTTCATAGTACTACAGCCTTCTTTGATTTAAATTAATGGGATAAGGCTGTAATACTGTAAACCGCGGCGGTGGGGGTGCCGAGAGTCGGACCCCCACCGATCAGATATTGATGGCCTATCCTGAGGACTGCCCATACATTTTTTTCTCACTGGAAAACCCATAAAATTTCACAATAGGTTTTCTTAAGCAGACAAGTTAATCTCCCTGTGAAAGATGTTTCCTTGTGACAGTCCTACAATTTTGTCAACTAAATAGCAGTTTGTCGTTACAAAATTTATAATCAAGCCACAAAATACCGTGTGTGTTGTGTTTTAATGAAAATGCATGATAGCTTAGTGAATGTAGTTTGTGGTTACTGAGCAATATATGTCACTATAATATAGAGCCATTCTTAAAAAATTATATTTGTTTTGTTAACCAGCAGATCTAGAACAGAAATGAGCACAGTATTATTTATTTAGTGTCAAAATTTTGTGAGAATAATGAATGAATACAAAATTTCAGAAAACAAAATAATGTCTAAAAACAAATTCATGGCACAAAACTATATTCTGCGTGACAAAAACATTTCCTGTGTCATAAAATGATTTTATTTGCTAAATTGCAATATGCAAAGTAATTAAATTCTACATTGGATGATAGCTGGAAGCCCATAGCCTTAATTCCTTAAAGGGGTATTCCCAGAATCGACAATTATAACCTATTCACAGGATTGGTGATAATTGTCTGATTGCTGTGGGTGCCACTGGGGCCATTCACCGATCGTGGGAATGGGGTTACCAAACCCCATGTTGCTCCTCACTGAGTCCCCCACAAGGAGGAGCTTAAATGGAGGGCAGCTAAGATTGTGCCAACCGCTCCATTCAATGTCTATGGAAATGACGGAAACAGCTGAGCGTTGTATTCGATTGTTTCCGTCAATACCGTAGGCATAGAATGGAGCGGCAGCACATATGCGATCATGCAATCATCACCTATTCTGTGGATAGGGGTTATTTTTGGATTCCGGGAATGCCCCCTTTAGTTCAACAGTAATTTCCTTAAGCAAAGTTTCAAAGATGGAAACAATACAGTACTTAATTCTGACACTACATTATATTAAACTAACTCTTTTATATATTGTAATTGTTTAAAAAGACCTATAGAATTTATTTCAACATGCATGCAAATATTAAGACTGAGGTCTATACTTATGACAGTAAAGGGCCTTTTACACCTGACGATATTCGGCGAGTGCAGCGAGCGTGCGATCAACGAGACATCTCGTTTGCTCCTGTCACACGGAGCTATGGATGGGGATGAGCGGTCGTTACTTCGATCGCTCGTCCCCACACATTATTATCATGTCGGCAGCGCGTTTCCTTGTTTACACAGGAAAATGTGATGCCGACAACGATAATATTTTACTTTTTTAAAACAATACGACCAGCATATGATCGTTCATTGCTCGTTCATCTGCTAATCGCTGCCCTATTTACACCGGGAAATTATCGGGAACGAGCGTTCTATGAACGCTTGTCTGCCCGATAATCACCCAGTGTAGAAGTTCACACAGAGTTTTTTGTAGGAGGGAATTCCGTTTGGAATTTTGAGGCAGATTTTCCTCTGCCTGCATGCCGATTTTCGTGGCGTTTTACTCAGCGTTTTTCACCCAGGGCCATTGAGCGCCGCGGGCATAAAACGCCATGAAATACGCTTTCTCTCCCTCCCATTGATGTCAATGAGAGGTCAGAGGCGTAAACGCCCAAAGATAGGACATGTCCCTTCTTTTTCCCGCAAGATGGTTTTTCCGCTCACGGGAAAAAAACTCCTCCGCCTCCCATTGAAATCAATGAGAGGCATTTTCGGCCATTTTTTGGCGCGTTTTGCAGTGCGGTTTCCACGTCAAAAAACTCTGTGTGAACTCCCCCTTAGGCTTCATGCACATGGCCGTTTTATGGCTGCATTTTGTAGGGTCCATCATAGGGTACTAAGAGAGTTGCATAGGGCCTTACTTTACCTCCATATGAGGCCTAAAGCAGATTTTCATTTGCTTCATGTGCAGTTCAGGCTTCTACTATTCATTTAATTATAGACACAATCTCCCTATGTGGTTATACTTTTCTTGTCCCTCTTTTTGCTATTAGACGAGGCAGAGATCCAAAGAGTTCAGTGCTACTGTACAAAGAATAAAGACATACAACCAAAACTGAAAGGTCTTCCTTGTGCCAATGTATAAAATGTTGCTTTGTTTAATCATTACCAATTGATCATACATAGATCATTGAAGGCTACATTTAAAGGTACTCACCAGTTTATTAATTCCCTATCTCATAACTAATCTAATAGGCGTTTTGCTGCTGATAACTACAGTGTGATTTGTTTTAAAAAAATGTTTATTATTTGCAAAGTTATGAGCATTTGTCTAAATATGTAAATGAGGCTTTATTTACAAGTGGGAGGTAACACCAGCGATTCTCCGGAGGTGGAGCTTCCTCAAAGCCTCTGACGCTGTCCTATCAGCATGAAGCTGCTTCACAGAGTGTGAGAGACTGAGGCTGGAGGGAAGGGGGGTCACTTCAAACAGCCATATATTGCGCTGTGGACCACCCAGAACAGCGGTTCTGGTGGCATATGAAAGAGGAGATTCTAATCTTTCATATGACAGATGTGACACAACCGGAAATATTGCCAGTGGAAAACACAGTCGGGAATGGAAGCTGTATACTATATGATCACAATGTGTTGCTGGGCAGGGAAGCTGTATGACGATTGGACAGCCTCATATAGAAAATATTACCCTGCCCAGAGTGAAAAGAACAAGTCATCTCGTATTTGGCTATTAGAGCAACATTAGCATATTTAGAAAAATGCTCATAACTTTGCAAATAATAAACGATTTTTTAAAAAACAAATCACACTGTAGTTATCAGCAGCAAAGCGCCTATTAGATTAGTTAGGAGATAGGGAATCGATAAACTGGTGACAGAGTGCATTTAAAGCGAATGTCCACCTTTTAACAACATGCTGTTTTTAGGTTCAGTATTATGAATACATCTTAATAGCAGTTGGAGCTCCATTTGTCTGATGCAGTGCTCGACATTCCATGCATAGCCATGCTATGGGGCCCACACTCCCACGGGGGCTCGTGCCACCCGGCACCTCTTTCAATTGTATCTACATCCTCAGCACATAGATACAATTACTCAGTGACCTCTGATGGCAGTTCAGCCTGGCGGGATGCAGTGACATATTCATGGCTGCCTACGTCTGCTTACGCCAAGCTACCGACTGCACAGTTTGGAAGAGGCCTCAAGAGTGAGCTTCTCCATTGGGCGTTGGAACAGGGCTAGGTGAGTATTTATTATTTTAAGGAGCACTTTTCTGTGTGGCACAAAGGGGGCATCCCTATTGTGTGTGGGAGCATCACTACTGTAGGTCACTAAAGGGGCATCACTATTGTGAAGGGGCACTGTGGACACCATTATTGTGAGGGAGGCACTGAGGGAGCATTTTTACTGAGAGGGGAACTAAGGGGCATAATTACTTTGAGGGTGCACTAAGGGAGCATTATTACTGTGAGGAGACATACTTTGCTGTGTGAGGGTACTAAGGGGACATTATTACTGACAGGGGGGGACCTAAGGTGCATAATTACTTTGAGGGTGCAGATTGGGAGCATTATTGTTGTGAGAGGGCATCCTTTGTTGTGTGAGGTGTACTGAGGGGACTTTATTACTGTGTCAGTGCACTATTATTATGTGCCGCACAAAGAGGGCTGTAATGTCAGAATAGGGAGACAGACAGGTGAGCACTAATCTACCCGCCACTCAGTCCCTGCCTACTTGCACAGCCCGTCCTAGGCGACGGCGTACAACTGGGCAACGGTCCCTACGCTCAATATGTGCACAACAGACAAACAAGACAAGGGAACACAAAAGCAAAGGAATGTGGGGCAGTTTCCCACGGCAACACCGTGAGCAACAGAGTAGTGGACGAGCCGAGACAAACCAGGAGTGTACGTGGTAACAAATGCAGAGCAATAGAATAGTCAGTCAAGCCAGGGTCAATATGAAGCAGAGGTCAATGGTAACAGCAGGAACAGGAGAGGCAGGAAACAAGGAGAATCACAGGCAAAGGACAAGCAGCAAATGAAGGTATAAGTGGACCAAGGGCGGAAGCTAGAACCGTCTGGCCAGGCTGCGATAGGATCTCCCACTCCTCAGCCTACCAGGCTGAGTGGTAGCAGATCGAGTCACTCTAGCAGACCTAGGAACAGATGCAGGCTGATTAACCACGGGCGTCGACACAGAAGCTATGTCAGGCAAATCCTTCACAAGGGCACTATGAAAGTATGTGTGGCACAAAGGGTAACTATTACTGTGTAGGGTCACTATTACTGTGTACTGCACAAAGGGGGGCACTATTACTGTGTGGGGAACTAAAGTGGCACTTTTACATTGTAGGGCACTAACTGTTTGACAGTATTAATTTTGGGGGCACTATCTGTACGTCACTACTTATGCAGCCGTAGGACACTATAAAAGAGAGGAAGCAGGATGGAAAGTTTGTGTATACAGTGAGGATGTGCTGGAAAGGTAAAGAGCTAAACACATCTGGGCAGTAAACTCTGCAGAGATGAGTCACGGCCAGGAGAAATTGTCATGGCACTCTGGGTCAGATGGGGAAAAAGGGAAAACGAACGGGTAAAAGAGGATATGTCGCCTGTGAGTTACTGGATTTAACTTTACTTTATTCATTATACTGTTGAGAGCCAGTGTAGAACTGGTATGTGACCACTGTATGGGTACTGTATGGTGATATTATTGCTTGTATTGGTCTTTTGGGTACATAGTGTTGGGGTATTATTTGGCATTTGTATAGTAGTATTATTTGATGTACGACTTTATTATTTAGAGGTAATACAGGCACCACAATGCAAATTTTCATTATAAAGTTATTTCCAGCGACAGTTTACTGTTGAGACAGGGTCTGTTAGGACCCATGCACATGGCCGTGCCCGTAATCACGGCCCGAGATTGCAGGCACGGGCAGCTTCCGACAGCCGTGGAGAGACGCCCGCATTCTCAGCCGGTGCATTCTCGGCCTGTACACTTCTTTGGCCCGGACACCTTCCTGTTAATAAACGGGAAGGTATCCGTGGACATAGAAGTAAATGCGTCCGTAATTGCGGTCTGCAACTACTGATGATTTTTAAGGTCGTGTGCATGGGGTCTAAGACTATCATGTGTTCTAAAATATGTCTTATAGCTAAGGTATACGGTCTTCAATCCTTTTTTTTTTCAGGGGGGCTTAGATCTTTGGGTTTGTGTTCCTCTGATCTTCTGGCTGCCGGAAGTGAAAAGGACCGAGAAGACCACTGAGACTGCTATACTGGTCTGAGGTCTAAAAATTAAACGCAATAAAAGTCATTACTTTTACGTGGAGTTTGTAAATGTTCATGCTCGAGGGATTAGGGGCCCATTCAAAAGTTTGCTATGGGGCCCAGCATTTTCTAGATACGCCCAGTACTCGTCAATATGTTTATACTGAATATCTACTTTGTCATATATCCTTGATATACCATACTATGATATTGTGCTGATTATTAGCAGCAGCGAAGAGTGTTTTTAACCTTATTTGCAGCAATTTCAAAGCAAAAAGGCCAAAGTATTGAATTTTTGGATAAGCCAAGCATCAAATTCAAGCAATTTCAGTTGACATACACAGGTAATTTTTATTCATTACTATGGGAGCTTCAATAACCACAATCTGACTTATGGCATATTTTTGTCCTGCAGCGTTTTAGGGCACAACATTTTTTGTATGTTTATTGATCTTAAAGCAATTCCTTTTCATGATTGCACACATCAAGACATCATATGTAAAAAGCTTCTTCTCATTGAGGCTATCACTAGAAGGACTGATAATATGTATAATCATCTCTGTTCAGAAAGTAAAGCATGCATGTGTTTTCACTGTGGTTTTGTGTAGAGACAATTCTTTCATGATACAATGCACTCGGAAAGTCTTCAGACCCGTTCAATTTTTTCACATTTTGTTATGTTGAGGCCGTATGCGAAAATAAAATAAAAATCACGTTTTTCCTCATCATTCTGCACTCCTTGCCCCATAATGACAAAGTGAAAACAGAATGTTCGTAATCTTTGCTAATTTGTTGAAAAGGAAAAATATTGCATTGACATAAGTATTCAGACCCTTTACTCAGGACTTAGTTGAAGCACCTTTGGCAGCGATTGCAGCCTCCAGTCTTCTTGGGTATGATGCCACAAGGTTTGCACACCTGGTTTGGGGATTTTCTACTATTCTTCTCTGCAGATCCTCTCGAGCACTGTCAGGTTGGATGGGGACTGTCGGTGAACAGCAATTTTCAGGTCTCACCAGAGATGTTCTATTGGGTTCAAGTCAGGGCTCTGGCTGGGCCACTTAACGGGGTAGTAAAGAAGAAAAAAAACATTGCGACAGCACTCTGCAAATGCCAAGACTACCTAATACACTAAATATAAATAAATATGCACTGTAAGTCGTTGTCCACTGCCGGACAACTGATAACCTATCCACCGGATAGGTCAGCAGTATATCATTGGTGCAGGTCTGGCACCCGGAATCCGCACCGATCAGCCGTACTGGTGGTCTGCGGGCGGATGTTATTTCCCATTATGCGATGTACGGAGCCGGATACAGTTGGCTCCGTACCTAGCATAGCGGCCGATGCAGCACTGCAGCTCTGCTCCTATTCACTTGAATATGAGCAGAGCTGCTGTACTGCAGCTTGGCCGATATTCCGTGGCTGGAGCCAACTACTTCCGGCATGTACGTCCAGTGCCCAGAGGCAGCCGGAGTGGCTTAACAGTGCGGGGTCTGGGTCTTGGACCCCCACAGATCTTGTACTGATGACCTGTACTGTGGATAGGTTATCAGTTGTCAGGTATGGACATCCCCTTTAAGGACATTCACAGAGTTATCCCTAAGCCACCCCTGTGCTGTCTTGGCTGTGTGCTTAGGGTCAATGTCTTGTTGGAAGGTGAACCTTTGGCCCAGTCTGAGATCCTGAGCACTCTGGATCAGCTTTTCATTAAGAACATCTATATGCATTGCTCCATTCATCTTTCCTTCAACCCTGACCAGTCTCCCTGTCCCAGCAGCATGATGCTGCGACCACCATTCTTCACTGTAGGGATGGTATTGTGCAGGTGATGAGCAGTGCCTGGTTTCCTATAGACATGATGCTTAGAATTAAGGCCAAAAGTTTAATATTGGTTTCATCAGACCACAGAGTCTTGTTTATCACAGTCTGAGAGTCCTTTAGATGCTTTTTTGCAAACTCCAGGTGGGCTTTCATGTTTCTTTTACTGAGGAGAGGTTTCTTTCTGGCCACTCTGCCATAAAGCCCAAATTGGGTGAGTGCTGCAGTGATGGTTGACCTTCTGGAAGTTTCTCCCATCTGCACAAAGGATCTTTGGAGCTCAGCCAGGGTCAGCATTCTTACCAAGACCCTTCTCCCCTGATTACTTAGTTTGGTGGGACAGACAGCGCTAGGAAGAGTACTGGTTGTTCCAAACTTCTTCTAATTAAGAATTATGGCGGAAACTGTGCTCTTGGGAACTTTCAGTGTAGCAGAATTTTTTTTGTACCCTTCTCCAGATCTGTGTCTCCACACAATCATGTCTCTGAGAAGTACAGGCAGTTCTTTCCTCCTCATGGCTTGGTTTTTGCTCTGATATGCATTGTCAGCTGTGAGACCTTATATAGACAGGGGTGTGTCTTTCCAAATCATGTCCAAACTAATGAATTTACCAAAGGTAGACTCCAATCAAGGTGTAGGAAACATTTAAAAGTTGATCTGGAGAAATGGGTGGCACCCAGGTCTAAATTTCAAGTGTCATAGCGAAGGGTCTGAATACTTACAGTGGATATAAAAAGTCTACACACCCCTGTTAAAATGACACGTTTTTGTCATGTTACAAAATCAATCCAAGAAATACAAACTGAAATCTTTTAGGGTATGTTCACACGTAGTCAACAAAAACGTCTGAAAATCCAGAGCTGTTTTCAAGGGAAAACAGACCCTGCTTTTCAGACGTTTTTTTACCAACTCGCATTTTTCGCGGCGTTTTCACGCCGTTTTCGCTGTGTTTTTTACGTCCGTTTTTGGAGCTGTTTTCATTGGAGTCTATGAGAAAACAGCTCCAAAAACGTCCAAAGAAGTGTCCTGCACTTCTTTTGACGAGGCTGTATTTTTAAGCTGTCAAACGACGACGCGTAAATAACAGGTCGTCTGCACAGTACGTCGGCAAACCCATTCAAATGAATGGGCAGATGTTTGCCGACGTATTGGAGCTGTATTTTCAGACGTAAAACGAGGCATAATACGCCTCGTATACGTCTGAAATTTGGCCGTGTGAACATACCCTTAGGGTGGAAAAATAAAAATATAGAACAAAAATAAAGTGGTTGCATAAATGTGAACACTCTTAACCCGTTAGTGACCGGCCCATCGTGTTTCTACGGTGGTCACTAACGGGCCTTATTCCGATGCCATAGACTTTTTACGTCGCGGCATCGGAATAAGTTTACAGAGCAGGGAACTGTCAGATCTCCCTGCTCTCAGCTGCTAGAGGCAGCTGAGGGCTGGGAGCGTCCCTGCTCTGCCGTGTGAGATCGATATTAGTATCGATCTCATACGTTTAACCCCTCAGATGCGGTGCTCAATAGCGAGCACCGCATCCGAGTGGTTTTGGAGAGAGGGAGGGAGCTCCCTCTCCCCCACCGACACCCGGCGATACGATCGCCGAGTGTCTGTGTCTCTAATGGCAGCCGGGGGTCTAATAAAGGCCCCCAGGCTGCCTGGAGTGAATGCCTGCTAGATCATGCCGCAGGCATGACCTAGCAGATGCCTGTCCGTGTTAAACGGACAGGCAGTAATACACTGCAATACAAAAGTATTGCAGTGTATTATAAATGCGATCGCAGAATCGCATATTATAGTCCCCTAATGGGACTAGTAAAAAAGTGAAAAAAAAGTTTAATAAAGTTAATTTAAAAAAAAATGTGAAAAAAAATGAAAAACCCAGCTTTTCCCCTTACAAAATGCTTTACTATTAAAAAAACAAAATAAAGTTAAAAAGTTACACATATTTGGTATCGCCGCGTCCGTAACGACCCCGACTATAAATCTATTACATTATTTAACCCGCACGGTGAACGCCGTAAAAAAAATAATAAAAAACTATGGAAAAATTGCTGTTTTCTGTGAATACTAACTTTAAAAAAATGTAATAAAAAGTGATCAAAAAGTCGCATCTACTCCAAAATGGTACCAATAAAAACTACAAGTCGTCCCGCAAAAAAAAAGCCCTCATATGACCGCATCGGTGAAAAAATAAAAACGTTACGGCTCTTCAAATATGGAGACACAAAAACAAATAATTTTGAAAAAAAAGCGTTTTTACTGTGTAAAAGTAGTAAAACATACAAAAACTATACAAAATTGGTATCGTTGCAATCGTAACAACCCGCTGAATAAAGTTATTGTGTTATTTATACCACACGGTAAACGGCGTAGATTTAGGACGCAAAAAAGAGTGGCGAAATTTCTGATTTTTTTCTATTCCCCCCCAAAAAAAAGTTAATAAAAGTTAATCAATAAATAATATGTACCTAAAAATGGTGCTATTAAAAAGTGCAACTTGTCCCGCAAAAAACAAGATCTTATACAGCTATGTCGACGCAAAAATAAGAAGGTTATAGCTCTTGGAATGCGACGATTGAAAAACGTAAAAAATAGCTTGGTCATTAAGGTCCAAAATAGGCCGGTCATTAAGGGGTTAAACTAATACTTGGTTGAATTTCTCTTTGACTTTGTTATGACAGCATTCAGGCTTTTTGGGTAGAAGTCTATCAGCATGGCACATCTTGACTTGGCAATTGTTGCCCACTCTTCCTTGCAAAAGCGCTCCAAATCTGTCAGATTGCGAGGGCTTCTACTGTGTACAGCCCTCTTCAGGTCACCCCACATATTTTCAATGGGATTCAGGTCTGTGCTACAGCTGGGCCATTCCAAAACTTTGATCTTCTTCTGGTGAAGCCATTCTCTAGTTGATTTGGAGGTATGCTTTGTGTCGTTGTCATGCTGAAAGGTGAAATTCCTGTTCATCTTCAGATTTTTAGCAGAGGCCTGCAGGTTTTGTGCCAATATTGCCTGATATTTAGAACTGTTCATAATTCCCTCTACCCAGACTAAATCCCCAGTTCCAGCTGCAGAAAAACAGCCCCAAAGCATAATGCTGCCTCCACCATGCTTCACTGTGGTTATGGTGTTCTTTTGGTGATGTGCAGTGTTGGCTTTGGGCCAAACATACCTTATGGAATTATGGCCAAAAAGTTCAACCTTAGTCTCATCAGACCATAACATGTTTTCCCACATGCTTTTGGAAGACTTGATGTAGGTCTTTGCAAAACATAGCTGGGCTTGGATGTTTTCCTTTGTTAGAAAAGGCTTCCGTCTTGCCCCCCTACCCCACAGCCCAGACATATGAAGAATACAGGAGATTATTGTCACATGCATTACACAACCAGTACCTGCCAAAAGGTCCCTGCAGCTCCTTTATTGTTGCTATAGGCCTCTTGGTAGCCCCCCTGGACCAATTTTTGTCTAGTTTTTTCATAACGTTTTGAGGGACGTCCAGTTCTTGGTAATGTCACTGTTGTGCCAAATGTAATCCACTTCTTGATGACGTCTCCACTGTGTTCCATGGTATATCTAATGCCTTGGAAATTCTTTGGTACCCTTCTCCTGACTGATGCCTTTCAACAATCAGATCCTTTTGATGTGTTGTAAGCTCTTTACGAACCATGGCTTTTGTTTTCACATGCAACAAAGAAAATGAAAGGAAGATCTGAACTGTATATGGGGTTACGCAGAATCACTTTAAATAATGGCAGCTGTGTACTGACTACTATTTAACGAGTTTAAATGTGATTGGCTAATTCTGAACACAACCACGTCCCCAATTATAAGAGGGTGTTCACACTTATGCAACCACATTATTGTCGTTTTGTTATTCTTCCCCTTCTAAATGATTTCAGTTTGTTTTTCAATGGAATTGTACAGATTATGGGTCATATTAACCCCTTCCCTCTTTGGCCACTTTTGACCTTCCTGACAGAGCCTCATTTTTCAAATCTGACATGTTTCACTTTATGTGGTAATAACTCCGCAATGCTTTTACCTATCTAAGCGATTCTGAGATTGTTTTCTCGTGACACATTGGACTTTATGTTACTGGCAAAATTTGCCCGATACATTCAGTATTTAATTGTGAAAAACACCAAAATTTAGCGAAAAATTTCAAAAATTAGCATTTTTCTCAATTTAAATGTATCTGCTTGTAAGACATGCAGTTATACCACACAAAAATGTTGCTAATTAACATCAACCATATGTCTACTTTAGTTTAGCATCATTTTTTGAACATCATTTTATTTTTCTAGGACGTTACAAGGCTTAGAACTTTAGCAGCAATTTCTCACATTTTCAAGAAAATTTCAAAATGCTATTTTTACAGGGACCAGTTCAGTTGTGAAGTGGCTTTGAGGTCCTTATATATTAGAAACCCCCAATAAGTCACCCCATTTTAAAAACTGCACCCCTCAAAGTATTCAAAACAGCATTTAGAAAGTTTATTAAAGCTTTAGATATTGCGCAGGAATTAAGGCAAAGTAGAGGTGACATTTACAAAGCTCATTACTTTTTTCCAGAAGTTCATTTTGAATCCATTTTTTTTGTACCACAGAAGGTTTCACCAGAGAAACGCAACTCAACGCTACAGGACTGAAGCACCGGCCTCCGAAGCAAAAGGAGCACCTAGTGGATTTTGGGCCTCCTTTTTATTAGAATATATTTTAGGCACCATGTCAGCTTTTAAGAGGTCTTGCGATGCCAAAACAGTGGAAACCCCCCAAAAGTGACCCCATTTGGGAAACTACACCCCTCGAGGAATTTATTTAGAGGTGTAGCAAGCATTTTGACCTGCCAGGTTTTTTGCAAAAATTATTGGAAGTAAGCCATGAAAATGAAAATCTAAATTTTTTCAAATAAAATGTAGGTTTAGCTCATTTTTTTTCATTTCCAAAAGAACTAAAGTAGAAAAAGCACCACAACATTTGTAGAGCAATTTCTCTCGAGTAAAACAATACCCCACATGTGGTAATAAACGGTTCTTTGGACACACGGCAGAGCTTAGAAGGGAAAGAGCGCCATTTGGCTTTTGGAGCTCAAATTTAGCAGGAATGGTTTGCGGAGGCCATGTCACATTTGCAGAGCCCCTGAGGGGACAAAACAGTGGAAACACCCAACAAGTGACCCCATTTTGGAAACTATACCCCTTGAGGAAATTATCTAGGGGTATAGTGAGCATTTTGACCCCACAGGTTTTTTGCAGAAATTTTTGGAAGTAGGCTGTGAAAATGAAAATCTACATTTTTTCAAATAAAATGTAGGATTAGCTAATTTTTTTTCATTTCCACAAGGACTAAAGGAGAAAAACCACCATAAAATTTGTAAAGAAATTTCTCCCGAGTAAAACAATACCCCACATGTGGTAATAAACGGCTGTTTGGACACACGGCGAGGCTGAGAAGGGAAATAGCGCTATTTGGTTCTTGGAGCTCAAGTTTAGTAGGAATGGTTTGCGGAGGCCATGTCACATTTACAAAGCCCATAAGGGGACAAAACATGGGAAACCGCCAACAAGTGACCCCATTTTGGAAACTACACCCATTGAGGAAATTATCTAGGGGTATAGTGAGCATTTTGACCCCACAGGTTTTTTGCAGAAATTTCCGGAAGTAGCCTGTGAAAATGAAAATCTACATTTTTTAAAATAAAATGTAGGTTTAGCTAATTTTTTTTTCATTTCCACAAGGACTAAAGGAGAAAAACCACCATAAAATTTGTAAAGAAATTTCTCCCGAGTAAAACAATACCCCACATATGGTAATAACCGGCTGTTTGGACACACGGTGAGGCTGAGAAGGGAAAGAGCGCCATTTGGCTTTTGGAACTCAAATTTAGCAGGAATGGTTTGCGGTGGCCATGTCGCATTTACAAAGCCCCTGAGGGGACAAAACAGTGGAAACCCCCAAAAAGTGACCCCATTTTGGAAACTACACCCCATGAGGAAATTATCTAGGTGTACAGTGAGCAGTTTGACCCCACAGGTGTTTTACAGAACTTATTGGAAGTAGGCCGTAAAAATGAAAATCTAAATTTTTTTCAAAGAAAATGTCGGTTTAGGTATTTTATTTTCATTTCCACAAGGACTGAAGGAGAAAAAGCACCGCAACATTTGTAAAGCAATTTCTCCCGAGTAAAACAATACCCCACATGTGGTCATAAACATCTGTTTGGACACACAGTATGGCTCAGAATGAAAGGAGCACCATTTGGATTTTGGAATAGTCTCTGGGCGCCATGTCACATTTGCTGAGCCCCTGTAGTACTAGTACAGTGGAAACACCCCAAAAGTGACTCCATTTGGGAAACTGCACCCCTTGAGGAATCATCTAGGGGTATAGTGAAAATTTTGATCCCAAAGGTTTTTTGCTGAATTTTTTTCCCAACAAGATGTAGTTTTAGATCAACATTTTTCATTTTTACAAGGAATAAAGAAGAAAAAGCCCCCCAACATTTGTAAAGTAATTTCTTCCGAGTACGGTAACTCCCCATATGTGGTTATAATCAGCTGTTTACGTATATGGGAGCATTCAGAAGAAAAGGATCGGTATTTATCTTTTGGAGCGTAGATTTTTCTGGAATGGTTTGCGGACGCCATGTTGCATTTGCAAAACCACTGATGTACCAAACAAAAGTGACCCCGTTTTAGAAACTACACCCCTAAAGGCATTTATCAAGGGGTGTAGTCAGAATTTAATTAAAACCACAGAAAAGACCATACTCACAGATTAGGAGGTGGGTAAAAAAAAACGTTCCAAACAGGACGCAACCAGGTCAGAGAATGCTGTTGATGGGAAGTGCTCAGGTGTGTTTAAATAATGATAGCCACTCCCACTAACCTTGAGGGGAGTGGTGTGTTGGGCATGGAAGTAAATGTGTAATAATAATAAATAAATAATAAAGTACTGTGTATAGTGCACATGTGAGGTATAGGGGACATGACTAAGTGTAGTGTGTAGAAATCAGGGCTGTGAGTGAAATAAAAAAAGTGAGTGTAGAGTGTAAAACATGGAGGCATAGTGTTTGGATAGTGAGGCACAGCATATATCGCCGAATAGCAGCCTATTTATAACGCCCATACTGTAAGAGAGCGGGCTGCCCTGCATGCAGTGCCAAACATCCGCACACCAGGCTATCCCAGCATCATAAGACCCGGGCGCGTCCTGAAAAAAAGTATGTACAATGTAAGTAACCATGAAAAAACATGGGGTATTAGTTGTTGTTTTGGCAAAAAAAACGCAAGCTCGCAATCCACGTCACGGATCCCCACACTTGCGAGTCCCTACCTAGAACTTTTCGTTCCAAAATCTAAGATATACAAAAAAATGGGACATAGATTGTAATTAAAACCACAGAAAAGGCCATACTCACAGATTAGGAGGTGGGTAAAAAAACCCGTTCCAAACAGGACGCAACCAGGTCAGAGAATGCTGTTGATGGTGTGCGGATGTTTGGCACTGCATGCAGGGCAGCCCGCTCTCACAGTACTTTATTATTTATTTATTATTATTACACATTTACTTCCATGCCCAACATACCACTCCCCTCAAGGTTAGTGGGAGTGGCTATCATTATTTAAACACACCTGGGCACTTCCCATCAACAGCATTCTCTGACCTGGTTGCGTCCTGTTTGGAACGGGTTTTTTTACCCACCTCCTAATCTGTGAGTATGGCCTTTTCTGTGGTTTTAATTACATTCTATGTCCCATTTTTTTTGTATATATAGTGAGAATTTAGACTCCACAGGTGTTTTTCAGAAATTAAAACGCAGTGGATGATACAAAGTGAAAATTGCAATTTTTCCACTGATCTGCCCATTCACCGCACAATATGTTGTGCCCCTAGAGAATCTTACCCCATAAATTGTTAAGCGGGTTCTCCCGGGTATGGTAATGCCTTACTTGTGGCCATAAATTGCTGTTTGGGCACACTGTAGGGCTAAGAAGGGAAAGACCGCCATTTTGAGCATGGATTTTGCTTGGTAGTTTTTCTGTTTGGGGTTTTGCTGGTATTTCAGTTTATAATGTGGGGGCATATGTAATCTGTGCGGAGTACATCAGGGTATATGTAATCTGTGCGGAGTACATCAGGGCATAATAAGAGGGTATAATAATGCGGTAAATAGTACAATTATCCATAGATGTGTGTTACGCTGTGAAGCGATCCGTTATGCGCAGGCCGGTGTCACACTGATAAACGGTTTTCTTTCTTATCCCCCTTCTGTAACGCTCTGCACCTTTTGGGGACTTTTTCTCTTTCGTAGTTTGGGAAATATTGCTGGGAAAGTTTTGCGCTGGTATAATACGGGCGCCCTCGCTTCCAGCGGATGTGCTATGTCCCTTCCCTTTCCTAGTTCCTAAATACCATGGCCCTGAAACTGAAGGAATGTTCCCCTCCGGACTGCGCATTGAGATGTTTTTTCATCACCGCATTATTAGTGCCATAACTTTTTTATTTTTCAGTTGATTGAGCGGCATGCGGGCTTGTTTTTTGCGAGACGGGCTGTAGATTTTATTGGTACCATTTTAGAACACATACGACTTTTTGATCACTTTTTATTTCATTTTTTGATAAAGGAAATTACCAAAAACAAGCAATTCTGGAATAGTTTTTTATTGGTTTTTTTTTCGGCATCCACAGTGCACCCTAAATTACATGTTAGCTTTATTCTGCGGGTCGATACGATTACGGCGATACCAAATTTATATAGTTTTTTTTATGTATTGCAGCTTTTGCACAATAAAATCACTTTTTTTATAAAATCATTTGTTTTCTGTGTCGACATTCTAAGACCCATAACTTTTTTATTTTTGCGTGCACCAAGCGGTGTCAGGAATTATTTTTTGCAGGACTGATTGTCGTTTTTTATTAGTACTATTTTGGAGTAAATGTGACTTTTTGATCACTTTTTATAGTATTTTTTGGAAGGAGATGTGACCTAAAAACAAAGATTCTGGCGCTGTTTTTCATGTTTTTTTACCGCGTTCACCGTGCGGGATAAATTACATAATAGTTTTGTAGTTTGGGTCGTTACGGACTTGGCGATACCAATTATGTATAGTTTTTTAAATTTTTACGGTTTTTCCCATAATAAAAGACTTACTATGGGAAAAATGTCAGTTTAGCTTTATTTTTATTTGAAATGTGTGTGTTTTTATTGTTTTACCACATTTTTATTATTTTTTTTTTTACTTTTTTGAGTTGTCCCACTAGGGGACATGAGGGCCTGATTCCCCGATCGCTACTCTAATACTCTTATTCACTGACAGCGAGCCTATGAGGACGCGCCGCAGGCGGGTCCTCATCGGCTCCCGTACAAGGCAGACTCGGACGCCATTTTCTGGCGTCCGATTGCCACAGCAACCCAGCGATTGCGCAGCATCTGAGGGGTTAATCTGCCGGATCGGAGAATAGCTCCGGTCCTGGCAGTTACAGGAGGGTGCCAGCTGTATAATACAGCTGTCACCCCGCGGTGATGGTGCCGGCTCTGCTTCTGAGCCCGCACCATAATCGCGCCGTAACTGTACTGCGCTTTGCGGGAACACCTTCCACTATATAGTGGATCGAGCAGGTTCCCCAGCAGCATTTAAAAGAAACAGGATCCTGACCTGTCCACAGAGTTTAAGGCAGCACAGAGTATTTCAGGAGATGAGCGTGCGGATCTTGTGCGGGGTGGTGACTTGCCAATCATGTGAAGGTGTTATTGAGGACAGGAGTGGAGGATGTAATGGTAAGAGCAGAGTTCACAGCAGCACAGAATATTTCAGGAGAGGAGCGTGCAGATGTTGAGGAGTGTATGACGCTGAAAGGCCGCGGCAGCCTGTGATTGGCTGCAGAGGCCGCTGCAGCCTGTGATTGGCTGCAGAGGCGGTCACGTGACGTGCGTGACCGCCACTACAGCCTGTGATTGGCTGCAGAGGCGACATGGATGAAACGTCATCGCTGGAGGCCGGACAGGAGGAATGTAAGTATGAACGTATTTTTTGTATTTTTTTATTACATTAAAATTGTATTTTCCGCGTACCGAGCATGGTACTGTCAAGGTTGCTGAAAGAGTTAGTGCAGCCCATTAACTCTTTCAGCACCCTGGACAGTACCATGCTCGGCGCACGGAAATTACAGGTTCGGTCAGAACTAGTTCGGTCCGAATCGAACTTTTTTGTGAAATTCGGCGAACCAGCCGAACCGAACTTTTCATAAGTTCGCTCATCTCTATTCACAATGATAGATGCCAGATAGAAAATCATTATTATAATTGCACATTAATACCCCCTCTTTCTCCTACAATCCCTAGGATTTTTATTTATAACAAAGTGAAATCCAGGAAAGATAGGGGGATGGATCCTGCGCTGAGACCAGGTGTGTCTTTTAAAATCGGAATCTTCTTCCAAGTTTTATTTCACAAGAAAAGGTAAATTAAAATAGACAATCCGTGTTTCTTCGAAGTATGAAGCCATCGTACTTCGAAGAAACACGGATTGTCTATTTTAATTCACCTTTTCTTGTGAAAAAAAACTTGGAAGAAGTTTCCGATTTTAAAAGACACACCTGGTCTCAGCGCTGGATCCATCCTTCTATCTTTCCTGTTTATCCAATACGTGTACCGACACGAGGACCCGAGCGCTATAGGCAAAAGTGAATACAAAATCAGGTGAGCTGGAGGATCCCTCCTATTCTTTACTAAAGTGAAATCCACCCAGAAGACCACCTATTTGAGAAGACCATTGCAATCCAGACCGAATTTTTCAGTGACCAATTTCCCCCACCATTAAAGTCTATAGTAGCTACAGCAGGTGATCCCAGGAATCATTCACCCAGATCAGAACGGTTTTATTCCGGGTCGAAGTACTAGTAATTGTCTGCATAGACTGTACACTAATATACAAATGGGAGAGGGGGAGCTCCGCTCCATCCTGTCTTTAGACGCTATCAAGGCGTTTGACAGGGTGGAGTGGCGGTTCCTATGGAGAGTAATGACAAGGTTTGGCATAGGGGATACATTTATAAATTGGGTTAAAATAATGTATTCTGCCCCAATGGCTAGGGTAAATGTAAATGGTGAACTATCTGAACCAATTATGTTGTCTCGGGGAACACGGCAGGGCTGCCCCCACTCTCCGCTTCTATTTGCTATTTTTATAGAACCATTAGCCATGTTGATTAGGGGTGATAAAGAGATTAAGGGATGCGGCTGTGGTGGGGAAGGGGATAAAATGGTTCTGTATGCTGATGATATTTTATTATGCTTGAAAGAAACCCCAACTTCCGTTCATAGAACGATGCAGGTACTGGAGACCTATGGTAGATTTTCGGGTCTTAGAATCAATTGGTCCAAATCATGTCTTCTCCCACTGGATCAGGAACAGGACTCCCCTTTTGGAGATCTTACTATCCTAAGATTGGGCCGGCCATTTGAATATCTGGGTATAACTGTCTCAGGAGTTGTTGAGAGATTTAATGTCTTGAATATGCTACCAGTGATCAAGAAGTTCAGATCAAAAATAGCGGTATGGCAGAAACTTCCCTTATCCAGGGCTGATAGGATTGGTCTGGTTAAAATGGTGTTGCTCCCACAGGTCTTATATGTACTGACCGCAACACCAGTGTGGATAGACAACAATACATTTAAGATGTTGGAATCTTTACTAAATGAATTGATTTGGGGAAGAAAACGTGTTAGGATGAAACAGGTTTATTTGTGCAAGAATACGTCTGAAGGGGGATTATCCTTTCCTTACTTCCGGGGGTCCCTTGTGGCCGCCGGATTGAGGCTTCTGATTCAATGGGAGAAGGACCCGGCCCTCAGGAGGTTGCTTGATTCAGTGGCAAAGAAAGCTGGAAATATTTTTGAGTTATTGGAGACAGGCCTACTGGAGATGGAACCACTGAATAAACGGCCCCTGAGTCTGATGTTGTCCCATTCATGGCGAGCACTGAGAGAGATGTTAGGTTTTAAAAGAATTCTCAAGTTTACTCCAACTTGGGATAATTATAATTTTAGAGAATTTGGGACAATTCCGGATATAAATTTCTGGAAAAATAGAGGGATTTTTTTTATCTCACAGATTATTATGGATAAACAAATAGTCACTTTTGATAATTTGAAAGAATGGTATCGTATTGAAGAGAAGTATTTATTTAGATATTACCAGATTCAGCACGCATGTAAGCAAATTGATGTAGCACGGATTCAACTGGAATCTCACAGGGTAATTTATTATTTATTAGTAGTTTCACAAAGGAAAAAATCACTTTCACATATTTACCGCTCTATTATGAGCACATTTGGAAAGCAAATTCACTTTAGAGCACAAGCCAAATGGGAAAGAGATCTAGGACCAAAGGATGAATCTCACTGGGATCATTGTTATAGGAGTATTAGCACGGTCTCTCTCAGTGCCGCCCATAGGATGGTTCAATTCAATATAACGCATAGATTGTATTATACGCCTATATCCCTTGAGTCAATGAATTTGAAGGCAAACTCTTTCTGCCTACGTTGCATTTAATTTGGGCTTGCCCTGGAATAGCCCAATTTTGGAAGGAGATCTGCTCGGAGATCAGCGGTTCTTATGGACTGGTTGTCCCATTAGAGGTTGAGTACCTGATTTTGGGCAATTTAAGCGATTTGCAGATGTCAAAGGACAAAAGAGCTTTATTGGGGAAATTGCTCTTCTTGGCCCGTCTTCTGATTGCTAGACTGTGGGGGTCTAGCTCTCACCCAACACTGCAAAACTGGCTGGGCTTGGTTGGTAAAATTAAGAAATATGAAAGGGTATGGTATGGCAATGCCAACAACATCGCTAAATGGGAACGAACCTGGCTATAGGCTAGGGTAAGTTCTCAGAGTAACAAGTAAGATGGAGATAAGAGGCATATTTTTATTTATTATGAGTTTTTTTTTTTTTTTCCTTCATTTCTCTCCCCCCTCCCGCCGACCTCCTCTCCCACCAAGGGTATCTATAGCATTGCATATTTTTTCTTATTACATGTTTGTATGTACTATGTACTTCTTTCCCTTTTGTACTGCTGTAGGACAAAATAAAGATATTTAAAAAAAAAAAAAGTATATAGTAGCTGCCCCTCTATGAGCAGACCATCCCATAATTCGATCAAAGACCACTTTTTTAAGAATATTTTCTCAGTGAGAACCCCTTTAAAAGACCACAAATTGAACTTACATCCGCCTCACCGGACCAGAGAGAGCAGGAGGAAGAGACTTGCTTGGCACCTTAGGGAAGATAAGCTGCCAGCATCACGTAACATCATTGGGGCAGAGAAAGAAGGAGAAGGTGACATTCCAGTACAATGGAGCAGCATAGGAAAAGAGGGAGGAGGGAGACTGTCAGAAAAGGAAACGGTGAAGCTCGCATCATGCTGCACTGAACAGGATTGCAGGATTGCTGAACCATGGAGTCTGCCGATTGCCACTGTGGTGTCAAGGTTAGCAGTGAGGGGGATATGGGGTGTGGAGCCATGCCGGTGTGCTGTACTATATAAGAATGAGAGATAAAGCAATGCTGAGGAGTAAGAATGAGAAGGGGAGCCCTAATAGGAACAGGAATGAGAGGGGAGCTATGCTAGGGACCTAAAAGGGGAACAATGCTGGGGAAGAATAATTAGAGGAGAGCCATGCTGGGTACCAGGAATCAGAGCAAAGCCATTTTAAGGACTAGGAATGAGAGGTGGGGCCATGCTGGGGACTAAGAATGAGGGGGCAGTCTATTTGTGTGCTGTACATGTCTGCTAACTGCATTACACACTTTCAACTGCATTCTGTGTACTTTTTTCTTTGAGAGGACCATCCTCATAAAAGACAATTTTCTGTGCAATTTTGGGTGCTCGGCTTAAAGAGGTACTGAGGAACTGTACAAACTTTGCATTTTCCTTTTTATTTTTTTATTTTTTTTAAGAGTGCGCCAATTTTTTTGCCTGCATCGCTCAATATGCAGGCAGAAAATGCCACAAAAAAACGCAGCAAAAAATTGGCAAAAAGAGTGCTGGCAGATCAAAATCTGCCTCAAAATGGCTTCAGAATTTCTGTGCCTCCAAAAAACTGTGTGAACTAGGCCTAACTTGTATGGTGGAAATGACAAAGAGAATCTTTACTGTAGATGAACTCTCTTGGAGAGAAAGAATTCTTAGGCTGTGTTCACATCAGCGTTGCCCTTCCATTGAAGGGTTCCGTCTGAGATTTCTGTCGGGTTAACCCCCTCAACGGAAAGGCAAACTGAAACCTTAGCTTCCGTTTCCCTCACCGTTGATCTCAATGATGACGGAAACATTGCTAAAGTTTTCCATTTGTCACCGTTGTGACAGGGTACCGTTGTTTTGACGGAATCAATTGCGCAGTCGACTCAGACGGAACCCCTCTACAGAAGGGCAACGCTGATGTGAACAGGCTCTTAAATGTTACAAATGCAATAACACAGTCTCTTAATAAAGGCAACTTTGTACAAAGGTTGGCGGTGATAATGATTTTACCTTTACTCAACTCTGTCCACCTAGTAGGCCTGTTCTCAGCGGCTCCAAATCCGTCTGGCAAACTGCCTTTAGCAAGCCTACGCGGCTTACTAAATAGTTATTAATAACTACTATAGAAAAAAAATCTCTTTACAAAAGTTTTACTACTAGAGAGAAAGCTTTTATAAACAGCCACACTGAACAAGTTTTAGAGCTCAGACTTCATATTATGAATTGTTCAACATGAATTTGTGTCCATATGGCAGCAAACCAATGTCTTGTGGTTTTAGTGCATAGCACCACATAATATTTATTTAGTAAGATTTAAGAACTTTACTTTATATACTTTTCTAGTTTAAAATGTTACAGAACAATTCTTTAGAACAGATGGTGCAGCGTTTGGCGTATAAAATAAAAAAAATAAAAAAAATAAATTAACAATAATTCACAACTGCCCGGTTGACAGTGTTATTCAAAATTCAGTTTTCGGATGGTCTGTTTTGCAAATCGGACTACGTCTTCTGTCTGCTACTTCAGTGTATGACTACTAAGTAGCACGAAAATAATACACCCATGTATCCTGATACAAACTCCCTCTGCTGATTTGGTGAGTTTAAAAAAAATAAAGAAATATGGGAATCTACCCCAGAGAATATAGTACCATATGGCATGGCAGCACACCGAGTGCCATGTACCCCCATACAGGGTCGAAGCATGAGCTAGAAGGTTCATATGTACCAGATGTGTCGTCATACTGAATGGAATTTAAGAAATATTCTCTAAAAAAAATAAAATTTCAAAATTGTAATAAAAACCTTATAAAGCGGTGGTGAGGCAGTATTCAGCTACTTTGCTACCATCTTATGTGAGCAAACAATATGGATTAAGTCAGTGGCGTAACTACCGCCGTAGCAGCCGTAGCGACTGCTACGGGGCCCGCGGCATGAGGGGGCCCGTGTCACCCGCCGGCACGGGCCCCCACCATGGCCGGAGGCTCCGTTAGCAGCCGCTATGGCTGCTACAGCGGGACGCCACTGAATACTACGTCAGAGCAGGGAGGTATCTCCCCGCTCTGCCATTAAACAAAAGACATGTATCCCCTATCCACAGGATAGGGGATACATGTGTGATCGCTGGCATTGATAGGGAGAAAGAGGGACTGAAAGTCCCCTGAAGTTCTCCATCACAAACCTCGGACTTCCGGGGTCTGTGTCGGCAGCTCCGTAGAAATGAATGGAGCGCCGGTCGCGCTTGTGCGCATGCGCGCCCAGCACTCCTTTCATTTTTATGGAGCTGCGCAGACGTCGGAAGTCCGAGGTTAGTCATGGAGAACTTGGGGGGACTTTCGGTCCCCCGTTCTCCCTATCGCTGCCAGCGATCACACATGTATCCCCTATCCTGTGGATAGGGGATACATGTCTTTTGTCTTTTCACACTGTAGGTCGCATTTTTTGGGGGGGTTGGGGACGCTGTATGGCGTTCCCTACAGGTGGGGGCTATATGGCGTTCCCTACAGGGGGGCTGTATAGCGTTCCCTACAGGGGGGCTGTATGGCGTTCCCTACAGGGGGGGCTGTATGGCGTTCCCTACATGGGGGGCTGTATGGCATTCCCTACAGGGGGGGCTGTATGGCATTCCCTACAGGGGGGGGCTGTATGGCGTACCCTACAGGGGGGGCTGTATGGCGTTCCCTACAGGGGGGGCTGTATGTCGTTCCCTACAGAGGGGGGCTGTATGGCGTTCCTTACAGACCCCCCCTGTAGGGAACGCCATACAGACTCCCTGTAGGTAACGCTATACGTCCCCCTGTAGATAACGCCATACAGTCCCCTCTGTAGATAGCGCCATACAGTCCCCCCTGTAGATAACGCCATACAGCCCCCTCTGTAGATAGCGCCATACAGCCCCCTCTGTAGATAGCGCCATACAGTCCCCCCTGTAGATAGCGCCATACAGCCCCCCTGTAGATAGCGCCATACAGTCCCCCTCTGTAGATAGCGCCATACAGTCCCCCCTGTAGATAGCGCCATACAGCCCCCCTGTAGATAGCGCCATACAGCCCCCCTGTAGATAACGGCATACAGCCCCCTGTAGATAGCGCCATACAGCCCCCCTGTAGATAGCGCCATACAGCCCCCCCTGTAGATAGCGCTATACAGCCCCGCCTGTAGATAACGCCATACAGCCCCCTTTGTAGATAACGCCATACAGTCCCCCCTGTAGGGAACGCCATACAGTCCCCCCCTGTAGGGAACGCCATACAGTCCCCCCCTGTAGGGAACGCCATACAGTACCCCCCTGTAGATAACGCCATACAGTCCGCCCCTGTAGATAACGCCATACAGTCCCCCCTGTAGATAGCGCCATACAGTCCCCCCTGTAGATAGCGCCATACAGCCCCCCCTGTAGATAACGCCATACAGCCCCCTTTGTAGATAACGCCATACAGTCCCCCCTGTAGGGAACGCCATACAGTCCCCCCTGTAGGGAACGTCTTACAGTCCCCCCTGTAGGGAACGCCATACACCCCCCTGTAGATAACGCCATACTGCCCCCTCTGTAGATAGCGCCATACAGCCCCCTCTGTAGATATCTACAAAGGGGGCTGTATGGCGTTCCCTACAGGGGGGGGCTGTATGGCGTTCCTTACAGACCCCCCCTGTAGGGAACGCCATACAGACTCCCTGTAGGTAACGCTATACGTCCCCCCTGTAGATAACGCCATACAGTCCCCTCTGTAGATAGCACCATACAGTCCCCCTGTAGATAACGCCATACAGCCCCCTCTGTAGATAGCGCCATACAGCCCCCTCTGTAGATAGCGCCATACAGTCCCCCCTGTAGATAGCGCCATACAGCCCCCCTGTAGATAGCGCCATACAGTCCCCCTCTGTAGATAGCGCCATACAGTCCCCCCTGTAGATAGCGCCATACAGCCCCCTGTAGATAGCGCCATACAGCCCCCCTGTAGATAACGGCATACAGCCCCCCTGTAGATAGCGCCATACAGCCCCCCTGTAGATAGCGCCATACAGCCCCCCCTGTAGATAGCGCTATACAGCCCCCCCTGTAGATAACGCCATACAGCCCCCTTTGTAGATAACGCCATACAGTCCCCCCTGTAGGGAACGCCATACAGTCCCCCCTGTAGGGAACACCATACAGTCCCCCCTGTAGGGAACGCCATACAGTACCCCCCTGTAGATAACGCCATACAGTCCCCCCCTGTAGATAACGCCATACAGTCCCCCCTGTAGATAGCGCCATACAGTCCCCCCTGTAGATAGCGCCATACAGTCCCCCCTGTAGATAGCGCCATACAGCCCCCCCTGTAGATAACGCCATACAGCCCCCTTTGTAGATAACGCCATACAGTCCCCCGTGTAGGGAACGCCATACAGTCCCCCCTGTAGGGAACGTCATACAGTCCCCCCTGTAGGGAACGCCATACACCCCCCTGTAGATAACGCCATACAGCCCCCTCTGTAGATAGCGCCATACAGCCCCCTCTGTAGATATCTACAAAGGGGGCTGTATGGCGTTCCCTACAGGGGGGGGCTGTATGGCGTTCCTTACAGACCCCCCCTGTAGGGAACGCCATACAGACTCCCTGTAGGTAACGCTATACAGCCCCCTCTGTAGATAGCGCCATACAGCCCCCTCTGTAGATAGCGCCATACAGTCCCCCCTGTAGATAGCGCCATACAGCCCCCCTGTAGATAGCGCCATACAGCCCCCTCTGTAGATAGCGCCATACAGTCCCCCCTGTAGATAGCGCCATACAGCCCCCCTGTAGATAGCGCCATACAGCCCCCTGTAGATAACGCCATACAGCCCCCCTGTAGATAGCGCCATACAGCCCCCCTGTAGATAGCGCCATACAGCCCCCCCTGTAGATAGCGCTATACAGCCCCCCCTGTAGATAACGCCATACAGCCCCCTTTGTAGATAACGCCATACAGTCCCCCCTGTAGGGAACGCCATACAGTCCCCCCTGTAGGGAACGCCATACAGTCCCCCCTGTAGGGAACGCCATACAGTACCCCCCTGTAGATAACGCCATACAGTCCCCCCTGTAGATAACGCCATACAGTCCCCCCTGTAGATAGCGCCATACAGTCCCCCCTGTAGATAGCGCCATACAGTCCCCCCTGTAGATAGCGCCATACAGCCCCCCCTGTAGATAACGCCATACAGCCCCCTTTGTAGATAACGCCATACAGTCCCCCCCTGTAGGGAATGCCATACAGTCCCTCCCTGTAGGGAACGTCATACAGTCCCCCCCTGTAGGGAACGCCATACACCCCCCTGTAGAAAACGCCATACAGCCCCCTCTGTAGATAGCGCCATACAGCCCCCTCTGTAGATATCTACAAAGGGGGCTGTATGGCGTTATCTACAGGGGGGCTGTATGGCGTTATCTACAGGGGGGCTGTATGGCGTTATCTACAGGGGGGCTGTATGGCGTTATCTACAGGGGGGCTGTAAAAAAGGCACTATCTACAAGGGGGGGTTTGTGTGACACCCAGGGGAGGGGGGGGCAGTCAAAAGTTTGCTATGGGGCCCAGTCTTTCCTAGTTACGCCCCTGGATTAAGTTATCCATTTCAGTAATACCACAAGACTACTTAATAAACCTACTGTATATCTACTTAGTTGCACTTGTTTTTATGGGATTGGCAAAAAAAATTCAGCTGCTATATACTCAATTATTATAGTACTGTATGCTGAGACTGTGGAATGAAAGCAGCTCTGATTTATTTAACACCTGATTTAGGGTCAGACAAGATCTTTTTTGGGAGAAGTCAGGAAAGGCTTTTTTTTAATGAGAAAGAAACATAAATATTTAATAGGTCAGAGCGTTAATCGGACTTCATTATCTTTGAAACTGCTTTACTGTGTGTGTATGCAGAAGAGTCATAGACCACAAGGGGCGAAACTGAACTAGAAATAGGATGTAGCAATTGTATTGCCTATTGGGATAAGCCTAAACAAAAAGTGGAATAGTACGTGCTATAGTGCTGATTACATCCCATAGATTTGGCCAATGAAATAAATCTAAAAACCGGATCCTAAGAGGGAAATGTGTTTATGAAACACAAGAAAAGTAGAGCACTGTAAATAGGGATGATATGTAGGATTAATGCCCTGGGATTTATACTATACTCTAACGTAGGAATTATGGCCCTTTTTAAAAATTATGCTTCTTCCATTGTTTTATGGTTATTCCAGTTCTGCCCTATTCACTTCAATTGGGAAGAACTGCAATACCAGACACAGCCCATGTCAAGAGTGGTGCTTGTTTTTTTTGGGGAAAAAAACAGATCCTTTGTTAAAATTCTTGGCATACCCTTTAACCCCTTCCCGACATTTGTCGTAAGTATACATCATGGAAAGCCAGTGCTTTCGTATACTTACGACAAATGGATGACACGGGCTGAGAAGCTGAGTCCGTGCCATCATCCCCGGGTGTCAGCTGTATTTTACAGCTGACACCTTGCTGTAATGGCGGGGAGCGGATATAGCTCCAATATCCCCATTAACCCCTTAAATGCAGCGATCAAATGCGATCGGTGCATTTAAGGTGCTTGCAGCTCATCGCCACCCCGACAACGGGGTGACAGTGGCTGCATTGGCAACTGAAGGCCTAATACTGGCCTCCCGGTCTGTCTAGTACGGAAGCCTTCCAGGCCCCGCCCAGAGGCGGGGCCTAAAAGGCTTCCATAGCTGACGGCAAGATGGCACCAGCTCAGGAGCTGAGCCAGCATCATCAGCGGTGGATGCCAGCTGTATGTTACAGCTGGCACCTACCTGTAAAGGCAGGGACCTGAGCTGGCTCAGATTCCTGCCATTAACCCCTTAGATGCAGCAATTAGAAGCGATCACTTAGTGGTTTAACATCCTAGTGGTTTGTAGCATATCGGCAGCCCTGCCATGCGATAGCAGGGCTGCCGATGGCTGCGAAGGGCAACAGGAGGCCTAACAATAGCCCCTTGCTCTGCCAATACGGAAGCCGATTAGGCCCCACCTGGAGGCGAAAGCCTAATCGGCTTGCTGTCAGTGAATGACTGACAGATCTAATACATTGCGCTACATAGGTAGTGCAATGTATTAGAAAATACATCAGACAGCTGAACCTAGTGGGACTAAAACAAAACGTAAAAAAGTAATAAAATAAAACACAATCGCCCTTTTTCCCTTATCAAGTCCTTTATTATTGAAAAAAAGAAATAAACCATACAAATTTGATATCACCACGACCATAACGACCTGAAATATAAAAATATTATGTTATTTATTCCATGCAGTGAACACCGTAAAAAAAAAACAAAAAAAACAATGCCAGAATTTCTGTTTTTTGGTCACTATGCCCTACAAAAATTGGAATAAAAAGTGATCAAAAAGTTGCATGTATCCAAAAATGGTGCCTATAAAAACTATAGCTCGTCTCGCAAAAAAACAAGCCCTCATACAGCCCCGTCAACGAAAAAATTAAAAAGTTACGGTTCTCAGAACATGGCGAATACATTCTTTTTACAAAAGTAATTTTATTGTGCAAAAAGTTGTAAAACATAAAAAAGTGCTATAAATTTGTTATCGCCAGAATTGTACTGACCCACAGAATAAAGTTAACATGTAATTTATAACGCATGGTGGGCGCCGTATAAAAAAAATTGCTGTTTTTTGGTCATATTGCCTCCCATAAAAATAGGATAAAAAGTGATCAAAAAGTCGCGTGTACCCCAAAATGGTTCCAATAATAACTACAGCTCATCCTGCAAATAAACTGTCCTCATACCACTACGTCTATGAAAAAATAGAATTAGTTAGGGCTTCAATAAGTCAGGAAATCAAAATATGCAGTTGTGCAGGCCCGAGGGGAACATTTCTTCTGTTTCAAGAGGCGATTTGTCAAGTCCCTAAAATTAGGGAACCAGGAAGGGGAGGGCCCAAACATATCTGCTGGACGCGAGGACAGCCATATTACACGAGGAAAACACTTTCTCAGCAAAATTCCCTAAACTGCAGAGGTGCGGAGTGTGGACCAAAAGGGGATAAGAAAGGACACCATTTATCAGTGCGACACCGGCCTGTGCAGAAAGGATTGCTTCACAGCGTAACACACATCTATAAATTATTTTATTGTTTTTTTACCCCATATTTTACCACCTGACTATGCCCCTGATGTACACTGTCCAACTTACATGTACCCCCACATTATAATTTAAAAAACGGCAGCAATACTCAAACAAAACTACTACCAAGCAAAATCCACGCTCCAAAAGCCAAATGGCGCTCCCTCCATTCTGAGCCCTACAGTCTGCCCAAATAGCTGTTTACTTCCACATATATGGCATCTCCATAACCTGAAGAACCCTTTTAAACAATTTTTGGGCTGTGTGTCTCCAGTGGCACAAGCTGGGCGTGACATATTTGCCACTGAAATGGCATATCTAGGGAAAAATGACAATTTTTACTTTGCATCATCCACATTAATTTATGGAAAAGACCTGTTGGGTGAAAATGCTCACTCTACCCCCTAATAAATGCCTTGAGGGGTGTAGTTTCCAAAATGGGGTCAATTCTCAGGGGTTTCTTTTATTATTTCACATCAGAGCCTCTGCAATTGTGAACCAATACTTTGTAAATTGCCAAATTAGGCCTCAATTTTGCATGGTGCTCTTTCACTCCTGAGCCCTGTCAAATTTCCAGGCGAAAGATTAGCGCCACATGTAGGGTGTTTCTAAAACCAGGAAACACAACGTAATAATTAGAGAGCTGTTGTCACTTTGGCTACGTGGACCTACTGGGCCAAACCGCCTTGACGCTATGGCAACTAGCCAACAGGACACTGGTCACAGTCTATAGTTCGTATAGTGTACCTGTGGTAACTCGGGCAGTAGTAAGACAGGCTCGGCTGGGACTAGGCAGCAGGCAGGCGCCAGGCATGGTATACAGCACAGCACGACTTCAGCTCAACACGGCACTTGACCAGGAAAGCACAGGATACAGGTTACAGGTATGAGGAACGGGAAACACTGGGAACTGGGAAACACTAGGAGACCATTTGCTTAGACAAACTTAAGGTAAAATAACAAGGCTCAGGCAAGGCAGGAAGGGGCTGGGCCCCTCTCATAGTCCAGGGTGCTCATGGGCTAATTTTGACTTTAACTCAGGTGCACGCGCTGGCCATTTAAGAGCGGGCACGAGCATGCGCGCGCACCCTACAGGATCCGGCCGCGGTAAGCAGAAGTGAGCGCTGGCGTCTCCTGTGGAGGAAGCTGCGGCCAGCGCTAGCAGATCCATGGCTGTGGCCATCAAGAGGTGAATGAGCCTGACAGACCGCGGCCATGGGCATGACAGTTATCTTGTTATGGTAGCACAAGCTTGACACCACATATTGGCGTATCTATGGAAAAATTCCCATTTTCACTCTGCAACATCGAGTGCACACTAATTTCTGGAAAACACCTGCAGGGTTAACATCCTCACTACACCCCTAGGTGAATACCTTGAGGGGTGTAGTTTCCAAAATGGGATCACTTCTGGGTGGTTTCCACTGTTTTGGTGCCAATGGGGCTTTGCAAATGTGACATAGTGCACAAAAACCAATCCAGCAAAATCTGCACTCCAAAAGCCAAATGTCGCACTTTCTCTTCTGAGCCCTGCTGTGTGCCCAAACAGCAGTTTATGACCACATATGGGGTATTGCAGTACTCCAGAGAAGTTGCTTTACAAATGTTAGGGGGCTTTTTCTTCCTTGTGGACTTGATTGTTTTTTTTAAATAACTCGACATATTATTGGAAAAGAATTTAATTGTTAATTTTCACGTCCAAATTCTAATAAAAAATGTTAAACACATGTGGGGTCAAAATGCTCACTACACCCCTAGATGAATTCCTTGTGGGTGTAGTTTCCAAAATGGGCTATTTTTTGGGGTGTTTCTTTTTTTTTGGCATCGCAAGACCTCTTCAAACCTGACATGGTGCCTACAATATATCCTAATAAAGACAAGACCCCAAAATCCTCTATTTGCTCCTTTGCTTCTGAGGCCTGAGCTTCAGTCCATTATCACACTAGGGCCACATGTGGGATATTTCTAAAAACTGCAGAATCTGGGCAATAAATATTGAGTTGCGTTTCTCTGGTAAAACATTCAGTGTTACAGAAAAAAATTGATTAAATATGAATTTCTGCAAAAAAATAAAATTTGTACATTTCACCTCTACTTTACTTAAATTCTTGTGAAACGCCTAAAGGGTTAAGAACCTTTCTAAATGCTGTTTCGAATACTTTGAGGGGTGCAGTTTTTAAAATGGGGTGATTTATGGGGGTTTGTATTGTATAGGGCCCTCAAAGCTAATTCACAACTAAACTGGTCCCTGTAAATATAGCCTTTTAACATTTTCTTGAAAATGTGATAAATGTCCGCTAAAGTTCTAAGCCTTGTAACGTCCTAGAAAAATAAAAGGATGTTCAAAAAAAGTATGCAAACAAAAAGTAGACGTATGGGAACTCTTAATGAGCAACTATTTTGTGTGGTATTACTATCTTTTTTACAAGCTACATTTAAATTGATAAAAAAGCAAATTTTTGCAATTTTTTGCTAAATGTTGGTGTTGTTTACAATAAAATACTAAATGTATCAACCAAATTTTACTACTAACATAAAGTACAATATCCAAAGAGAGTATGGGCAGCACAGCAGAACATAATCCTCTAAGGTATCAGGGTGCAAGCCTCCAGGGATCCGACTTGTAAATCCCCAAATGTAAACTAAATAGAAAGAAGAGGCAGTACTCCAAAGTTCGTATCAAAAATGGAAAAGGTATTTATTCACCCATCAGTGCAAAAAGATAGCAACGTTTATTGACAAAGGCTGCATGGAGCAGCTGAAATGTTGCTATCTTTTTGCACTGATGGGTGAATAAATACCTTTTCCATTTTTGATACGAACTTTGGTGTGCTGCCTCTTCTTTCTATTTCATAAAGTACAATATGTCACGAGAAAAACATCACAGAATCGCTTGGATAGGTAAAATCATTGCAAAGTTATTACCACATAAAGTGACGCATTTCAGATTTGAAAAATAAGGCTCTTTCAGGAAGGTCATAAGTGGCTGCAGCAGGAAGGGGCAAAAGGGGTTGTCCATTCAATAAAAATGTATGGCCTATCCTCAGGATAGGCCATCAATATCTGATTGCCAATCAGCTGTTTTGGAGCGGCTGCAATGCTGGTAAGTGCGCTGCTTCCCCTTCACTCCTCATCTTCTCGCACTGTGAATCGCTGACATACTTGTATCGGTGGTCCACAGTATTACAGCCTTCTCCCATTCACTTGATGGGCAATCATAATTAATATCTTCAGTACATAATAAAACCATTATTTTTAGATATTTATTGCCTTGGACCCAAGAACAGTGACTATTTTGTTGCTATTTTGCTTGCACTGGGATTGTTATTGATACATTGTTAGTTCTATTTGTATATCTTGTGGATATGCCATAGTTGTTTAGCACTCCTGCTAAATCATTATATTCATATATACTATACATTCGAATTTTTGGCTGTCCATGCATTAATGTCCTTCTGGGTATTCATGTGTTAATAAGATGGACTGTGTTGGTTATTCACATAAGCCGTAATTAGAATAAAAATACAGCTATAGTAGGATCTGTCCAGGCGACACCTACACAGCACAGAGTAGAAATTAACAAGAAAATATTAATAATAAAACAGCAAAAATATCAAAAGGTAGTGAAGTTATGTTACTAAGATGATAGATTAGGTGAATGTATAGTCAATTAGTCAACGTGGTGGTGGTGGGGGGAAGGGGTATGCAAATCTGCTATAGAACTAACAGCAAAAAGCTATCAATTATGGATTTAAAAAAATAGATGGCTGGTCCTATGTTTGTACTGCGACTGGGAAGAAATTAGACGCAATTTTTTCTCAGTCAGCACCCACAAACTTAAAGAATTTTGCCTTATTTTTAGCTGTGACCCCATCTCTACGATATTCTTTAGGTATCCCAATTATTATTGTAACATTGCTGTAGGCAGAACGTCTACCCACAAAATGGCACCAATATTAAAGAGGCTCTGTCACCACATTGTGCAACCCCTATCTGCTATTGCAGCAGATAGGCGCTGCAATGTAGATTACAGTAACGTTTTTATTTTTAAAAAACGAGCATTTTTGGCCAAGTTATGACCATTTTTGTATTTATGCAAATGAGGCTTGCAAAAGTACAACTGGGCGTGTTGAAAAGTAAAAGTACAACTGGGCGTGTATTATGTGCGTACATCGGGGCGTGTTTACTACTTTTACTAGCTGGGCTTTCTGAAGAGAAGTAACATCCTCTTCTCTTCAGAACGCCCAGCTTCTGGCAGTGCAGATCTGTGACGTCACTCACAGGTCCTGCATCGTGTCAGACGAGCGGGGACACATCGGCACCAGAGGCTACAGATGATTCTGCAGCAGCATCAGCATTTGCAGGTAAGTAGCTACATCGACTTACCTGCAAACGCCGATGCTGCTGCAGAATCATCTGTAGCCTCTGGTGCCGACACGATGCAGGACCTGTGAGTGACGTCACAGATCTGCACTGCCAGAAGCTGGGCGTTCTGAAGAGAAGAGGATGTTACTTCTATACACAACGCCCAGCTATTAAAAGTAGTAAAAACGCCCCGATGTACGCACATAATACACGCCCAGTTGTACTTTTACTTTTCAACACGCCCAGTTGTACTTTTGCAAGCCTCATTTGCATAAATACGAAAATGGTCATAACTTGGCCAAAAATGCTCGTTTTTTAAAAATAAAAACGTTACTCTTATCTACATTGCAGCGCTGATCTGCTGCAATAGCAGATAGGGGTTGCAAAATCTGGTGACAGAGCCTCTTTAATATTAATTCTCATACAATGAAACCGTTCTCATCCTACTTCTGCTATCTCCAGTCACCTCTGCTCTCTACATTCTCCTGATGTTTGCTAACTGAAGAATATTCTTAGATAATTATAAAAAGTTCCTCAGATATTTGGAAGATTACACGGCCATCAATATAACAGCAATTTGCTAAGCATTTTTCTACTATTTTCTTTAATGTAGGTTACATAAAGGAACACCATCCTTTCCTCCCTTTGTTATACATTGCATATTGTGAGATCAAAATGGCCATTTATCTACTGTACTATATCTATGATTGAATCTATACTTCTTATGACAATCACAAGACCAGGAGACAAGTTTTCTGATCAGAGACCGTCATCTGCCCAAGGCATTCTTTAACCACAATACTGCTCAGCCTATTCATTCAACAGAGCAGCCGTGTAATGGAGGTCATTAATCTCCTGACGTAAGAGATGATCCATTCTGTTTATTAAAAGTTCATCCAGCCTGTTGGCACAGTACATGTGCCGGTATTCAGTGAAGAATTACTGGCGTGAATTTTTTTTTTACATCCAACTGCCATTAAGGGGATAGAGGAAATATACAAAATTAACTCTAGGAGGGGCTGAGTTAGTGAGACACATCATCTGTGCATAATCAATGACTATATTACCAGCCAATCAAAGCCCTCTATATTTCATTAACCCCTTAAGGACACAGCCTGTTTTGGCTTTATGGACAAGGCCATTTTTTTAAATCTGACATGTGACAATTTATGTGGTAATAAGTTTGGGATTCTTTTATTTTTTTCAAGTGGTTCTGAGATTGCTTTCTTGTGATACATTGTACTTTATGTAAGTGGTAAAATGTTGTCAATACATTAAAAATGTTGAGAAAATGTGCAAAAATTAGCATTTTTCTAAATTTAAGTGTATGTGCTTGTAAGACAGATAGTAATACCACACAAAATAGTTACTAGTTAACATTTACGATGTGTCTACTTTATGTTGGCATCATTTTTTTAAAGTCCTTTTATTTTTTTTTAGGACTTATAGCTTTAGAAGCACTTTCTCACATTTTCAAGAAAATGTTTTTTTAGGAATCAGTTCAGTTCTGAAGTGGCTTTGAGGGCCCTATATATTAGAAACACCCATCAATTGCACTATTCTAAAAACTTCACTCATCAAAGTATTCAAAACAGCATTTAGAAAGTTTCTGAACACTTTAGGTGTTTCACAGGAATTATAGCAAAGTCGAGGTGAAATTTACAAGTTGAATTTTTTTTTGCCGAAATGTCATTGTAATAAAAAAATTCCTGTAAGACAGATGGTTTTACCAGAGAAACGCAATTCAGTATTTATTGCCCAGATTCTGTCGTTTTTACAAATATCCCACATGTGGCCCTAGCATGCTTTTCAACAAAGAGAGTTGGTCAGCTCCTCCTGAAACATGAAATGGATATGCAGGTGCTAACTTGCTGTGACATATATTACCAGCAACAAGAAAATGCAGATGCACACTGCATACGCTAAGATATAAATAGTTTGAATAGTTTATGTGGGAGTGACTGTTCATCAGTATATGAGTGATCTCCCTCTATGTAGCATTGTAGTTTGTCTGCATCCTGCTGGGAATTGGTGTGTGTACCTGCCCTTGTGAGTAAGGGTATGTTCACACGGCTTAGCAAAATACGTCTGAAATTACAGAGCTGTTTTCAGGCGAAAACAGCTCCTGAATTTTAGTCGTTTTTTTAACAACTCGCGTTTTTCACAGCGTATTTTAAGGCCGTTGTTGGAGCTGTTTTTCAATGGAGTCAATGAAAAACATTTCCAAAAACGTCCTAAGAAGTGTCCTGCACTTCTTTTGACGAGCAATCATTTTATGCACCGTATTTTGACAGCGACACGTAAAGTAAAGGCTCGTGGGAACAGAGCATCGTAAAACCCATTGAAAGCAATGGGCAGATGTTTGTAGGCATAATGGAGCCGTCTTTTCAGGCGTAATTCGAGGCGTAAAACGCGCGAATTACGTCTGAAAGCACTGCCTGTGAACATACCCTAAGTATGGCCTTTTTCAGTGATTTAAAATTAATATAGCTCACTCTTGTGATTTGTTTGTAATAAAAGTGTAGGGACTCGCAATACCCTGAGGACCCTTGACGCGGGTTGCGTATTTTGTCCAAAATATCAACTAATACCTCATGTTTATCATGGATATTTATCGATTATCATAGATATCTTTTCAGGATTTTGCAGCCATGCCTTGTAATGCTGGGGGAGAATAGTGTGTCAGTACTTTGGTACGCTTAGAAGGTGTTGGGCAGCCGGCCTGGTCTAATAGTATGCACGTAACTAATAGACTGTATGCCAGCATGGTGCACTACATGTAACCGTGTGACTGGCACCCTTATAGAAGCTATATCTGTGTGCAAAGATAATACTAAGCAGCTGACCCCTCATGAATAGCAGGTGTGTGAGTGACTGTTTATCAGTATATTGCATCTGATTGATCTCCCTCTACGTAGCATTGTAGTTTGTCTGCATCCTGCGGGGAATTGGTGTCTGTACTTACTGGTATTTCAGTTTATAATGTGGGGCCATATGTAAGGTGGTATAATAATGCAGTAAATAATAATCCACAGATGTGTCAGTTATTATTTTTTTAACTTGAAATTTTTATTTTTATTCTTTTGTACAACATTTTTATTTACTTTTTTCTGCAGTTTTTTTGTCCCACTAGGGGACTAGAGGCCATAAAGCCCTGATCGCTATTCTAATACACTGCACTAACTACATAGTGCAGTGTATTAGAGCTGTCAGTTATACACTGATAACAAGCCTATTAGGCTCCAACTCCAGACGGGGCCTAATAGGCTTCCATACTTGGTAGACCAGGAGGCCATTGTTAGGCCTCTGGTTGCCATAGAAACTATTGGCTCACCTGTGATCGCATCGATGACACCCGCTTTTGAGCTCGCTTTATCACTGCAACATACAGCTACATGTCGTTGCGATAAGTACTTAACTGCAGCTACGTAATTGTACGTGGCATGTCGCCGCCAACCCCTCCTGCACTAATTGTACCTGCGTCTACAGAACGCAGGTAAAATTACATGCATAAGTGCTGAATGGCCTTGCACATTTGTGTCCGACCATTCAGCGCCTTACAATGACGCTGATTGACAGGGCCAGGGGCGTAACTAGGAAAAACTGGGCCCCATAGCAAACTTTTGACTGGGGCCCCCCCTCCCCTGGGTGTCACACAACCCCCCCCCCCCCCCCCCGCTTGTAGATAGTGCCCTTTTTACAGCCCCCCCCCCTGTAGATAACGCCATACAGCACCCCCTCTGTAGATAGCGCCATACATCCCCCTGTAGAGAACGGCATACAGCCCCCCTGTAGATAACGCCATACAGCCCCCCTGTAGGGAACGCCATACAGCCCCCAATGTAGAGAACGCCATACAGCCCCCCCCTGTAGGGAACGCCATACAGCTCCCCCCCTGTAGGGAACGCCATACAGCCACCCCCTCTGTAGGGAACGCCATACAGCGTCCCCCCTCCCAAAAAAAGGCGACATACAGTGTGTCCTACAAAAGACATGTATCCCCTCTCCACAGGATCCACAGGATAGGGGATACATGAGTGATCGCTGGCAGCGATAGGGAGAACGGGGGACTGAAAGTCCCCTGAACTTCTCCATGACAAACCTCTGACTTCCGGCGTCTGCGCAGCTCAATAACAATGAAAGGAGCGCTGGTCACGCATGCGCACAAGCACGACCGGCGCTCCATTCATTTCTACGGAGCTGCCGACACAGACCCCGGAAGTCCGAGGTTTGTGATGGAGAACTTATGGGGACTTTCAGTCCCCCGTTCTCCCTATCAATGCCAGCGATCACACATGTATCCCCTGTCCTGTGGATGTCCTGTGGAGAGGGGGATACATGTCCTGTGGAGAGGGGGGGTGGGATACATGTCCTGTGGAGAGGGGATACATGTCCTGTGGAGAGGGGATACATGTCCTGTGGAGAGGGGGGGGGGATACATGTCTTTTGCTCTATTTTGCGCCTTCAGGACCAGACACCGTTTAGCCATTTTTAGCACGTGTTAGTTAAATGGCTATAACTTTTTTATTTGTTTGGCTAACGACGTGATTTTTGCGACGTTTTTTCCATAGATAATGCAGGTTTCATTTTTTTATCGTTTTTATACACACCTTTTTTGCTATTTTAGAATTTTTATTCATAAAGTTTGAAAATAGTAAAAAAATAAGCTTTTTTACATTTCAGCTATTTTTTTTTGGGTAATAACATAGTTGTACCCTAAAATAGACCTTTTATTTGTGATCGTCATTGTCTACCGTAAAGTTTTATATATTACATGTCTATATTAGGGTAATTGGGTCAGCGCTAGCGTTACAACAATGATTGGCGGGGGGGCACGTTTTTTTTGGGGGTGGGTATTTTATGTGTATTTATTATTTACATTTTTTTTTGCACTTTACTTTATTATTTTTTTATTACTATGGTCTGTCCCCCAAAGGTCAAAGAAGACCTTTGGGGAACTTTATATATTTTTTTTCTTTCTTTTACACCATGTTTTTCCCTGTAACTGGAGCTGCACAGCAGCCCCAGTTACAGGGGAAATCAGCCCTCTCATAGTGACGATTGTCACTAATAGGGCTGTGCTGGGTCTAGTAAGACCCAGCAGCAGTCTGTAAGTAACGGCACCCGGCGATCATGTGACCAGTCACATGATCACCGGGAGGAATAGAGACAGCGCCGCTGCTGCTGTCTCTATTCCTTTACACAGCGTTCATTGAGCGCTGTGTACAAGTGATCAGAGAAGACAGAAGCAGCGAAAGCTGCTTCTATCCTCTCCTCAGGGTCCCCAGCAGTCACTGACAGCCGGAGACCCGACATTCAGCTGCCCGATCGCGCGGGCAGCAAGTTAAAGCCCGAGCCGTAGAAAGTCTATGGCTCAGGTTTTAAGGACCCTGACCGCTGGCCGTAAAAACACAGCCAGCGGTCGGGAACCAGTTAATGGCAGAGTGGGGAGATACCTCCCTGCTCTGCCGTAGTGTTCAGTGGCGTCCCGCTGTAGCAGCCATAGCGGCTGCTAGCGGAGCCTCCGGCCATGGTGGGGGCCCGTGTCGGCGGGCGACACGGGCCCCCTCATGCCGCGGGCCCCGTAGCAGCCGCTACTGCTGCTACGGCGGTAGTTACGCCACTGGACAGGGCAGAATGACTTGCCCTGCCAATCAGCGACTTTCGACGAAGCGTGCCACTTCTGTTGTTGAAATGCGCTGATAGGCGGGGCAAGTCATTCTGGCCTGCCAATCAGCGCCTTTCAACGATGAAAGCGGCATGATGACATCATCGTACCACTACCGTTATTGAAAGGCACTGATTGGCGGGTCAAGTCATTTTGACCTGCCAATCAGCGACTTTCAACGATGCAAGAGGCGCGATGACATAATCGTGTCGCTTGCATCGTTCAGCCCCAACAGACCTGTTCAGAAGAGAGCAGGCCTACATTGACACCGACGGTGTGGGAACAGGATCAAGGTGAGTATGTAAAGTTGCTTTTTTCTTTAAAAAGTGTGCATCGCATTATCTACAGGAGGGGAGGAGAGGGCTATGTGTAGGGCACTTTCTACAGGGGGGGCTATATGTGGGGCACTATCTACAGAGGGGCTATATGTAGGGCACTATCTACAGGGAGAGCTATATGTTGGGCACTATCTGCAGGGGAACTATGTAGGGCACTATCTACATGGGGATCTATGTGGAACACTGCCTATAGGGGGCACTGTCTACAGGGGGATCTATGGGGGGCACTATCTACAGGGGGCCCTATGGGGGCACTTATCTACAGGGAGTACTGTGTGTGTGTGTGTGTGTGTGTGTGTGTGTGTGTGTGTGTGTGTGTGTGTGTGTGTGTGTGTGTGTGGGACACAGTGTATAGTGCTATTATAATCAGGGACAGTGTATGGGGATATTATAATTAGAGGTGCAGTGTATGGCGCTGTTATATTTAGAAGCATAGAGTGTCGCACCATGGGAATTTTATCTTCATTTATAGGTGTAGAAATGTTTGCAAAGTGAGGAGCTGAAGACAACTGAGCGACAAACTACAGAAATGGGCCGTGGCTGGCAGAAGTCATCATAAAGGTTTGGATCGGATAGAAAAGACAAAAGGAAAAAGAACAACTAGAATCTGAGATATTTACCGGTGAGTCACTTAATATAAATGTTTATTCTGCCTCCAATCAGTATTGTAGTCACTGTATGAACTGCAGTGAGATGATAGTTGGTATGATTTTTTTTGGGGAGAAACAGAATCTCCCAGCATATCCTTACTATTGTTTGGGCCATGCTGGAAGCTGTGGTTTTACGACGTACAAACCTATACAGCAGGGGTTTCACTAAATTGAGCTGTATTTGTATTGGTGTTGTATTTATGTACTGAGCTTAGTTCTGGTGCTGTATATATGTACTGAACTTGGTTCTGGTGTTGTATATATGTGCTGAGCTTGGTTCTGGTGTTGTATATATGTTTTGAGCTTGGTTCTGGAGCCGTATATGTCAGAGCTTGGTTCTGGAGCTGTAATTATATAGAATATAATTAAAATAACAAAATTGCATATACACAAAATGCCGGCATTACGTTAAATGTTGCCCTGTGCTGTACCTTCTGTTGTGCCCCTATTCCACATATAGTGTTTTGTCATACAGTGCAAAAATAACCATACTAAACAGAGACTAATTGTACAGGAAGAACTACACATTGACATATGTTGGCCAAATAACACTTTTATATAGTTGCCTTAACAACAATGCTCTACAGTGCAGCCACCAACATCAAATACACAATGCTTAAATGACATCATATAGTGCTCAAATAATACCAATATACAGTCACCAAATAACAGTTCCATGCGTAATTATTTTTTTTTTTAAATATTTATTTAGATTTTTCTGCATACAAAAAAAAGATCTAAATATACCATCCATAAAATATCAGACAGCACAAAGGTTTCTCCAAAGACAACAAAATGTCATACACATACGTACCTCTGCGGTGGTGACAGCTTCTTATTTCAAACAATCGATTACCATTAATAGTAAACCCGTAGGATTAATGCCTACCACCAGGATAATACCAGTTATAACACATCTTGGTACGTAATTCATAATAGGGCAGCCCCTCCCCATCCCCCTGAGCACAAGCAGTTCACACCTAAGGCCGGCCATGTATAAATAGGTATTTTATCAGCTGGCAAACTATTACTACTTATACATTGTGCATACCCTATAGCTATATCAAAAGTGCTCCTTGTTCTGTCTGTTCTACTGTCTTGTGTCTGTTTTCACTCCATATCTAGCCAATGCAATTAATTATAATAATAAAAAAAATCAAACAATTGCTATGTATTTCCTATCAGCAAGCTAAAAAGTTATAAGTAGGTGCTCACCAGATCCACGTGGTAATTCATAGAACAAAGTACACTTGGGATCCATGTTTGTCCTGAGGCACACATGCTCTTTATTGGTCACTATTGCTTTTAAATATCCATGTGTGTCATTCTCTGTAATGTTTTGATTAAGAACCGGGTGGTTCGAAACGCGTGTGCGTATATGAGACCGCATTTGCTTTAGACATTCGTCTGCACTATGTTTTAACGAAGCTTGAATCAAAAGTGCAACTTTTAAAAAAAGGAGTGCTGGATGGATACTATCGTTTCCATCTGCAAGCTGACTTGAAGCTGCTGACAGATCTACATCAACACGAGTCCTAACAAACATACTCACTGGAGAGCTCATGTTGAGATCAAGAACATAATAACCAATCATGGCTGCATAGCAACATTTTGGAAGGGACCTCACTACACCATGATCACCTCCAACAGTGAGTTCAGAACATTAAGAGCATATGATTATGTTGCTTTCCAATTTATGTCATGTGTCTTTCCCTAATGCAGAAGAGTAATACTCACAGTGATGTCACATTACAGGAATAGTCCACTTGGCAAAGTTACAGATCAACAATCATGCAGTAATGTCACAGTACAGGCCTAGTGCACAGTGATGTCACAGTGAAGATATATCCAGTTCCCAGTGATGTCATAGTACATTGATAATGCACACATAATACACAAAGTGACATCACAGCACAATAAAATCAGCACTTATAGCACAGGAATCATGCAAACAGTGATGTCACAGAAGAGGGATAATTCACATAGTGACATCACAGCAAAGAAATTGTACTACTAGGTACTTTATCTAAAATATGTAAACTGATCCTACTAAATGAACAGAAAGTCAAATAACACAAGTGGATAAAACAAAACACACGTGTTATGTCTTCATACATACAAATTAGTCATGCAAAATTTTATTTAACTATGCAAAGCTCTGTTGCCTTCGCTATTTCTGAATACTTGGGTTTAGGGCTATATGTGGCTATTCCCCCATCAGGGTTCTACTGCCCAACCAGCTCTTTATGACTACTATGTTTCCCAACATCAGCAATGACGAATACCAAAGCTGTTCATAGAAAATAGAGTTTAATCTGCAGATCATGTTATTTTCAGTGGGATCTGCGGAGATGAATTACTGTATATGAGCAGCTTTCCATTCTTGGGACATTCTTAGAAGCATCTGTAGCTTTGGATTATTTATTTTTTTTACATTCCTTTTTTTACTCCTTGGAGACAAGTGATGCCTAAGGTATATTCACCCCTATTCCCTCCATCAGCCTAAAATACACATAGAACCAAGCTGAATGAATGTGTTAATGGGGGATCGAGCAACAATAGCTGCAGGCTGCACAACCTTTAGGTTGACAGTTATCTAATGAATATGAGCAGCTTAACAATTAAATCCACAAAATCTTTCAATTTTACATCCATTTATAGTTTAGATGGTGTATTGAAGTAGAATCTGCGGTTTGTCTTTTCTACCTGTATTGAAAGAGTTAATAAAGCAGGTTCCGAAGCTAAAGACTTACCAGGACAGTGATGTAGATGGAGTTTTATGATGTACAGATCACAATGGACTATTTCCCATTGTACAATGTGTAATATACAACATCCATTTCGACATTACTCCTCAGGCCAGAGATAATGTATTTATTCGCAAGGGATTATGGGATGAAACCTCTCCAACTAAATACGTCTGCAGCAACAGAATGGTATAATAGATGCTGACACAACAGTCACCAACCAGTAATTCCAGCTATTTCCTGTCTCTGTTCTATGTGCGATTCCTTTAAGATGTAAACTGACAAGCCAGCAGCTCTGTCATCAATATATTCATGTGGTGATCTTAATTTGAAAGCATTGCGATATTTATTAGATATTTTGCATAGAACTATATACAGCACAGACAAGACATTATTTACTAAAGACATAAAACATCAAATTGACCATTAGGAATATTAGTCTACAAGTATTACAGTCAGTGATTTTCTAAATGTACACGAAGTAACCAATTTAGCTGGAAACTTTGACTATCTAAAGTATTTTGTTATTAAAACGAAAAATGGAAAATTGCTGTGGAGAAGAATACAGTGTTACAGAGAACAGATTACAATGAAGTCAAACAGATAGAACACTTTGTACTTGCATAGGAAAGAATGAGGTTGGCGGCACATAGGAAACTGTCACACTAGTATTTTATTACAGTTAAAATAGCATTAGGTGATATTTGATAATTGGATATTGTCCTAAAACACTGTATTGGTTGAGAAGAAAGATATCATAGAATAGAAGGAGCAGGGATCTTTATAAAAGAGAAGAGGGGATATCCTAGCTTAGGTTTCACCCATTCCCCTTTTATTCTTCACATGAGAATGGCATGGTGTGATTGTTTCCTAAAAGACATGGGTACGAGCAAACACATGTGTGGGTTACCATCAGGAGTTTCTGGGCACCGCATAGTCAAGGAACTAAGGGGTTGGCAACAGAAAGTGGCAGGAGGGTTGGCGGGTTTGAGATGCAAACTAGCGTGGGCTTTGTGAAGGGACATGGTGAGGAAAGTAGGGGGACAGGGGCTCTCTCATCGGGAAAGGGGGAGAGACTAAGAGGCAGGGCGCTGTGGGGGTAAGGAGTGGGCTGGGGGAATGGAAAGTGTCAGGGGTGGGAGGAGGGCCAGGGGGGGCGCAACCTGTCAGAGTTTCTGTTGGGTCCAGTAGGTGTCAAAAGGGGGACAACAATAATTGCACTGCTTATCTACAGAGCATACTCACTCATCAAATTACTATGCTGGCTGCTGCTTCTGGCTCCTGCAGGCTATAAGAAGATCTCCCACCACCTTGGTACGCCTGGATGAAGTGTTTGCCTTCTCTTCATTCACAGCACCTATGTCACCTGTGTAGACCCCAGATCAGATGCCAAAATTAATTTAGACCTCGACCAGATCCTTAAATTAATTCAGACCCCGAGCAGACCCTTAAATTAATTCAGATTCCCGACTAGACACTTAAATTATTCTTACCTCAAGCCAGACCCTTTAACTAATTCACACCCCCAACAAGACCGCTAAATGAATGCAAACCCCAGACCACAACGAATTTTGACCCCAAACCAGACCCTGAAAATTAATTTAGAGCCCTGATCAAGCCCCAAAATGATTTTAGATGGCAGCACAGACACCTAAATTCATTCAGGCCCCAGACCAGACCCCTAATTTCATTCAGACCCCAGATCAGACCCAAAAATGTATTTAGACCTCATACCAGACCCAAAAATTTATTTAGATCTTAGACGAGACCTACAAAAATACCAGAGCCCTATGTACTTTACTTGCCACTCCTGGGTTCTCCTGCCTTTTCACTTCTGGGCACCTCAAGCTCCTGATGCTGGGGCCCTGCTCACAAGATCCTGACGCTGGCAAGAGTCAGGATGTTGTGTGCAGCGGCATACAGTGTCAGTACCATGTATGAGGCGCCGTACACAATGTTTTGACACTGGCCAGCATAAGGACCTTGTGAGCAGGGCTCCAGAAATAAATACTTTGGAGAAAGGATCACAAAGTAACTGGAGAAAATAACTACGCCAGTGATGAACGGCAGCTTTTGGACTTAGCAACTGGCAGCGGCAAAAGGCAGTGGCTGCGGGTGGAACCCTTTTTTTTATTTTTGTGGCCAAGCCCCTGGAAAGAGTACTGGCCTTACTTCCCTGAGGGAGGCCATGCGTGTGTGATTATGGTGACATGAAACCAGTATGCCTCATTCTCATCTATAGGTTACAACCAAGGGGATACTTTGCATAAGGTGACGCATGTAACTACTATGGGCGCTCAGATCAAACTAACATGTGAGGAGGAAAAGGTTAGCAGGTAATGCTGTCCTTTTCTCCTACACATGAGGAGTCCTCTTCTCCTACACAAGCTCTGGGCCCTGTTGTACCTGGATCTTGGGGGGTGATGATATAAAACAGCGTGAGCAGAGGGCCCTATTTTGGGTTTTGCTATGGGACGCTCTCAATGTATTACACTGGGTAAAACAAAAGTTGCTTCACACAAACATTAGGATCTCCATACATGTAAGGGTTATACATTCAGTAGTCACTTTATTGGGGCCAATTGTTTATTAATGCCAATATCTAATCCCCTGATCATACAACTAAAGGTACAAAAGAATGCAGACACGGTGAAACGTTCCAGTAGTTGTTCAGCCCAAGCATCAGAATGGGAAAGATTGTAAGAATATCATTTAAGTAGCTTTGACTGTAGAAACATTTTTGGTGCCACATGAGGTGGTTGGAGTATCTTAGTAAAACATACTTGTTTGGTCATGAATGGCCACACTGATTCTAGATAACAAAGTAACTGAAATAACCATGTTAAAAAAGTCATAAGCAGGAAAGCATCTCTTAGTGTACAGCACCTGAAACTTTGAAGTGGATGCATAAAAAACGGCACAAAACCGGCATGTGTAAATACACCCTAAATCTGCCCAGTACTTTTCGTTGGAAAAGGTGGCAACCTGAGCCACAAGGCTTTCATTATTATACACATTCAGCCGTGTTTTTGAAGCATATACACATATCCTGAGCTATATTCTCTTAATAATAATTCTAATTCATACAGGCCCCTCATTAGTTAAATATGAGCTCTGCATCATGCTAAACATTACATAATAGCAGGTTAATGTAGGGGATTCTTTCCTATATCTTCTAATTGATACACATTGTGGAGTGCTCTGACCGAACATTAAAGTTGCATTTTTTTTCCTTACAGCTAATTACATTAAAATTGCATTCCTTGAATCTGATTTTTTTATTATTATTAAAGAAGCAGAAATTTATGGTCCGCTCTCTAATTACGGTTCACCTGAACAGCTAATTAAAAGACTATTAAAAGAGATGCGTTTTATTTCCAATTACGCCCTCGCAGTATACACTGGCGGAAAGGCATACAGTCTGTGTTGTGTCAGGCTTGTAATTAATGCTGGGGATGTAAATTCTTCTCCGTATGATCTGAACCTTAGGATAGTCAAACAGGAGCTTTGTCACAAGAACAATTTGTCAAGTGTTACCCAGGATTCCCCACTCTATTAGTTAATGCCTCTAAAATTAAGCAGCAGTAATACTGTCAGCATGATTTGTAAATTGTACACAATATGTTTGTGTAAAAGGGTAAAAACAACAACGTAGAAAGAACATAAAGTCATTAAAATAATTAGAACAAAGGTTTAAAGAACATAATAATAACATCATATGTGCAGAACAGAATTATTGACCTTATTAAAATACAAAAGAGGAGATAATTATGTCCAATGAACCTTATTTTCTGGATTTTATATATTATATTAATTGCATATTACCAGGACAAGACTAAAGCATGGGCAAAATGGCACATGCCCTGGGGTCACCATCTCCACATCACACAGTCTTCTTTCAACCTCGTCCCTTGCAGGTTATCCGGAGGCTTAGCTAGGTTCTCCAGCACCCGGGGCACAGATTCAGTTTGGTGCCCCCCTCAACCTCTTTCCCGACATCTCCTCCCCCCTCGCCATGTTTGTTTTCTCTACCAATCAATGACGTGTCATTTCTTTTCCAAATTTTTTTATGTAACTCGAGCATAAAAATTTTTCTACATTTTACAAGCAATATTGACAAGACAAAACACCAGAACCAAGCTCATTACATATATACAGCAGCAGAACCAAGCTTAGTACATAAATACAGCCCTAGAACCAAGCTCAGTACATATATATAGTACCAGAACCAAGCTCAGTACATATATACACACACCACAAATACAGCTCAATTTAGTGCAACCCCTGCCATATAGGTGTGCACTAAATTGTTTCCAGCTCCCAGCATGGCCCGAACAATAGTAAGGATATGCTGGGAGTTGCTGTTTCACAAAAAAAAATCATATCATACCACCTATCAACTCGCTGCAGATCATACAGTGACTACAGTACTAATTAATGGCAGAATAAACACTTACATTAAGTGACTCACCGGTGATGTCTCAGATTCAAGTTATTTTTCTCCATCCGGTCCAGACCTCTATGATGACTTCTCCCGGTCATAGCCCATTTCTGCAGTTTCCCGCTCAGATGTCTTCAGCTTCTCACTTTTCCAACATTTCTACACCTATAAACAAAGATAAAGTTCTCATTATACCATATAATAGCGCCATACACTGCACCTCTGATTATAATAGCACCATACACCGTGTCCCACACACACCGTGCCACCTGTAGATAGTGCCTGCCATAGAGCCCCCTGTAGATAGAGCCCCCATATAGCCCACCCCTGTATATAGTATTCCACATATAGCTCCCTCTATAGTGCTCCACAGATAGACCACCCCTGTATATAGACCCCTGTAGATATAGCTCACCCATGTATATAGTGCTCCACATATAGCCCACCCCTGTATGTAGTGCTCCACAGATAGCCCACCCCTGTATATAGCCTCCCTGTAGATATAGTCCATACCTGTATATAGTGCTCCACAGATAGCCCACCCCTGTATATAGCCCCCCTGTAGATATAGCCCACCCCTGTATATAGTGCTCCACATATAGCCCACCTCAGTATATAGCCCCCCCTGTAGATAGAGCCCCCCCCCCGTAGATAAAGCACCCCTCCTGTAGATAAAGCCACCCTCATAGATAAAGCCCCCTGTAGATAAAGCCCCCCCATAGATAAAGCCCCCACCCTGTAGATAAAGCCACCCCGTAGATAAAGCAACCCCCCCCATAGGTAATGCCACACACTGTTTAATTACGATAAAAAAACAAACAATACAAACTCACCTTAATAGCATTCCCGCGCCGTCTGGCAGCAATGGAGACCTGCTCTATTCTGCGCAGGTCTCCTGGGGTTGAACGAAGCATCTACGAAAGGCGCTGATTGGCAGGGCAGAATGACTTTCCCTGTTAATCAGCGCCTTTCATCGACGCAAGCGGCGCAAAGTATCGCACCCCTTCAATCGTAGAAAGGCGCTGAATGGCCGGGCACGGAACGTACACGGCCATTCATTGCTTCTATATGTACCTGTGTCCTATAAATGCAGGTACAATTATAGTGCAAAAGGGGGTGGTGCTGGCGCCCCTCTCTAAGTTGTGCCCGGGGCACATGCCCGCCTGCCCCCCCCCTAGCTACGCACCTCGGTTATCTTACCTTTATATTTAGGTGACAGTCGCTGTATCATTTGGGCGCTGTAACTTGGGTACTGTACGGTACTATTATGTGAACATTCTTTTTGTTGTGCTCTTTTTGGCACTGAATTCTGGTATTATTTGGGCAGTATTATGGCAGTACAACTCAACTCATAATTTTCCTCCTTACACATTCATGTGTTGCTCAGGGGATTTTTCACAATCTTAGTCCTGTCCTATGTGTAACATGATGACTGAATGGTCCCGTGGACACTAAAGTCGTGTCCGGATCCATAAAGGAACCAATGGGTGCTTAACTACACCGCGTTCCAAATTATTATGCAAATGTTATTTTTCGCTGAATTTCCTAAATAGTCAATGCAAATGACAGTCAGTATAATCTTCAAGCCATCAAACGTTGGAGTATAATCCGAATTTTATTGAACAAATCTCGTAATGATAACAGATTTTTTTTTAGAAGTAAAAAACTCAAAATGCACTGTTTCAAATTATTATGCACAACAGAGATCAAAACATTTTAAAGGTTGTAAAGAGAACTAAAATGGTAATTAGTTGAATTTGCAGCATCAGAAGGTCATATTTACATAAATCAAAAGCTCTTTCAATCAAAAAAACTTAACAGGCCAAGTTACATGTTAAGGATCTGGGTGTACTTGTAAATCATAAACTAAATAACAGCATGCAGTGTCAATCAGCTGCTTCAAAGGCCAGCAGGATATTGTTGTGTATTAAAAGAGGCATGGACTCGCGGGACAGGGATGTAATATTGCCACTTTACAAAGCATTAGTGAGGCCCCATCTAGAATATGCAGTTCAGTTCTGGGCTCCAGTTCATAGAAAGGATGCCCTGGAGTTCGAAAAAATACAAAGAAGAGCAACGAGGCTAATAAGGGTTATGGAGAATCTAAGTTATGAGGAAAGATTAAAAGAATTAAACCTATTTAGCCTTGAAAAAAGACGATTAAGGGGGGACATGATTAATTTATATAAATATATTAATGGCACATACAAAAAATATGGTGAAATCCTGTTCCATGTAAAATCCCCTCAAAACACAAGGGGGCACTCCCTCCGTCTGGAGAAAAAAAGGTTCAACCTGCAGAGGCAACAAGCCTTCTTTACTGTAAGAACTGTGAATCTATGGAATAGCCTACCGCAGGAGCTGGTCACAGCAGGGACAGTAGATGGCTTTAAAAAAGGGTTAGATAATTTCCTAGAACAAAAAAGTATTAGCTCCTATGTGTAGAAAGTTTTCTCTTCCCTTTTCCCGTCCCTTGGTTGAACTTGATGGAAATGTGTCTTTTTTCAGCCGTACTAACTATGTAACTATGTAACTATGTAACTATGTAACATAGTACCCCTTCTTTGATATCACCTTCATAATTCTTGCATCCATTGAATTTGTGAGTATTTGGACAGTTTCTGCTTGATTATCTTTGCAGTATGTCAAAATAGCCTTCCAGAGCTTCTGTTTTGATGTGAACTGCCTCCCACCCTCATAGATATTTTGCTTGAGGATGCTCCAAAGGTTCTCAATAGGGTTGAGGTCAGGGGAACATGGGGGCCACACCATGAGTTTCTCTCCTTTTATGCCCATAGCAGCCAATGACACAGAGGTATTCTTTGCAGCATGAGATGGTGTATTGTCATGCATGAAGATAATTTTGCTACGGAAAGCACGGTTCTTCTTTTTGTACCACGGAAGAAAGTGGTCAGTCATAAACTCTACGTACTTTGCAGAGGTCATTTTCACACCGTCAGGGATCCTAAAGGGGCCTACCAGCTCTCTCCCCATGATTCCAGCCCAAACCATGACTCCGCCACCTCCTTGCTGACGTCGCATCCTTGTTGGGACATGGTGGCCATTCACCAACCATCCACTACTCCATCCATCTGGACCATCCAGGGTTGCACGGCACTCATCAGTAAACAACACGGTTTGAAAATTAGTCTTCATGTATTTCTGAGCCCACTGCAACCGTTTTTCCTTGTGAGCATTGTTTAGGGGTGGCCGAATAATAGCTTTATGCACACTTGCAAACCTCTGGAGGATCCTACACCTTGAGGTTCGCGGGACTCCAGAGTCACCAGCGGCTTAAAATACCTGTTTGCTGCTTTGCAATGGCATTTTAGCAGCTGCTCTCTTAATCCTATTAATTTGTCTGGCAGAAACCTTCCTCATTATGCCTTTATCTGAACGAACCCGTCTGTGCTCTGAATCAGCCACAAATCTTTTCACAGTACGATGATCACGCTTACGTTTTCTTGAAATATCCAATGTTTTCATACCTTGTCCAAGGTATTGCACTATTTCACGCTTTTCGGAAGCAGAGAGATCCTTTTTCTTTCCCATATTGCTTGAAACCTGTGGCCTGCTTAATAATGTGGAACGTCCTTCTTAAGTAGTTTTCCTTTGATTGGGCACACCTGGCAAACTAATTATCACAGGTGTCTGAGATTGATTACAATGATCCAAAGAGCCCTAAGACACAATACCATCCATGAGTTTAATTGAAAAACTAATAATTAAATGTTTACGACACTTAAATCCAATGTGCATAATAATTTGGAACACGGTGTATTGCTGTATATAACGCTTCTCATCAACTGGCCAAAAACTCTAGACTCAAGATAAGAACAGGCTAGGAAGAATATGATATGCTTATAGATAGATAGATAGATAGATAGATAGATAGATAGATAGATAGATAGATAGATAGATAGATAGATAGATAGATAGATAGATAGATAGATAGATAGATAGATAGATAGATAGATAGATAGATATACACTACCGTTCAAAAGTTTGGGGTCACCCAGACAATTTTGTGTTTTCCATGAAAACTCACACTTATATTTATCAAATGAGTTGCAAAATTACTAGAAAATATAGTCAAGACATTGACAAGGTTAGAAATAATGATTTTTATTTGAAATAATAATTTTCTCCTTCAAACATTGCTTTCGTCAAAGAATGCTCCATTTGCAGCAATTACAGCATTGCAGACCTTTGGCATTCTAGCTGTTCATTTGCTGAGGTAATCGGGAGAAATTTCACCCCATGCTTCCAGAAGGCCCTATTTTTTTGGGTTATTGAGTTTTTGGCTCAACTCTATTCACTCAGAATTCTCTTTTCTCTCCTTCTAATAATCAGCTATCAAGCTTATCTAATGGTCAAAGGAAACCAATAGTCAGTAAGACAAGAATATAGCAAGCATTATTACAGATGGAAGGGTTTCATCAGGGTGTAGATAAGAGAAAGAAATGGTAGATTATATACAGGTAAAAATACCAGCTGGATATAAGCTTGAATGCCATGTTTCAGAAAGATTATAAAAATGTTAATTTTTTAGTTATTTAAAACTTCTTCAGAGATTAGAATAAGTAGAATATAGAAAGCAGAGTGGAGTCAGATTTTAATAAATGAGACATATAATAAATGAGAATCAGACACATACTTTTAGAATTTGGCAGCAGTTGTGAGCCGAATTCTTGTAACTCATATGAAATTGCAAGTTTCTCATTCATTGTTACAATATTGTCTTTTCAAATGTGAACTCCAGTCTCATTGTGTTTCTTCATTTATTATGCATGCTCAAGTCCCAGGTTGCAGGGACATGAGTTAGAAAAATGGAATCTAACTGGGAAAAAAATATATATATATATACACTACCGTTCAAAAGTTTGGGGTCGCCCAGACAATTTTGTGTTTTCCATGAAAACTCACACTTATATTTATCAAATGAGTTGCAAAATGACTAGAAAATATAGTCAAGACATTGACAAGGTTAGAAATAATGATTTTTATTTCAAATAATAATTTTCTCCTTCAAACTTTGCTTTCGTCAAAGAATGCTCCATTTGCAGCAATTACAGCATTGCAGACCTTTGGCATTCTAGCTGTTAATTTGCTGAGGTAATCGGGAGAAATTTCACCCCATGCTTCCAGAAGCCCCTCCCACAAGTTGGATTGGCTTGATGGGCACTTCTTGCGTACCATACGGTCAAGCTGCTCCCACAACAGCTCTATGGGGTTGAGATCTGGTGACTGCGCTGGCCACTCCATTACAGATAGAATACCAGCTGCCTGCTTCTTCCCTAAATAGTTCTTGCATAATTTGGAGGTGTGCTTTGGGTCATTGTCCTGTTGTAGGATGAAATTCGCTCCAATCAAGCGCTGTACACAGGGTATGGCATTGCAAAATGGAGTGATAGCCTTCCTTATTCAAAATCCCTTTTTCCTTGTACAAATCTCCCACTTTACCAGCACCAAAGCAACCCCAGACCATCACATTACCTCCACCATGCTTGACAGATGGTGTCAGGCACTCTTCCAGCATCTTTTCAGTTGTTCTGCGTCTCCCAAATGTTCTTCTGTGTGATCCAAACACCTCAAACTTCGATTTGTCTGTCCATAACACTTTTTTCCAATCTTCCTCTGTCCAATGTATGTGTGCTTTTGCCCATATTAATCTTTTCCTTTTATTAGCCAGTCTCAGATATGGCTTTTTCTTTGCCACTCTGCCCTGAAGGCCAGCATCCCGGAGTCGCCTCTTCACTGTAGACGTTGACACTGGCATTTTGCGGGTACTATTTAATGAAGCTGCCAGTTGAGGACCTGTGAGGCGTCTATTTCTCAAACTAGAGACTCTAATGTACTTGTCTTGTTGCTCAGTTGTGCAGCGGGGCCTCGCACTTCTCTTTCTACTCTGGTCAGAGCCTGTTTGTGTTGTCCTCTGAAGGGAGTAGTACACACCGTTGTAGGAAATCTTCAGTTTCTTGGCAATTTCTCGCATGGAATAGCCTTCATTTCTAAGAACAAGAATAGACTGTCGAGTTTCACATGAAAGCTCTCTTTTTCTAGCCATTTGGAGAGTTTAATCGAACCCACAAATGTAATGCTCCAGATTCTCAACTAGCTCAAAGGAAGGTCAGTTTTATAGCTCCTCTAAACAGCAAAACTGTTTACAGCGGTGCTAACATAATTGCACAAGGGTTTTCAAGTGTTTTCTAATGATCCATTAGCCTTCTAACACAGTTAGCAAGCACAATGTACCATTAGAACACTGGAGTGATGGTTGCTGGAAATGGGCCTCCATACACCTATGTAGATATTGCATTAAAAACCAGACGTTTGCAGCTAGAATAGTCGTTTAGGACATTAACAATGTAAAGAGTGTATTTCTGATTAATTTAACCCCTTAATGACCAGCCTATTTTGGACCTTAATGACCAAGCTATTTTTTACGTTTTTCAATCGTCGCATTCCAAGAGCTATAAAGTTTTTATTTTTTCGTCGACATAGCTGTGTAAGGTCTTGTTTTTTGCGGGACAAGTTGTATTTTTTAATAGCACCATTTTTAGGTACATATTATTTATTGATTAACTTTTATTAACTTTTTTTTGGGGGGGAATAGAAAAAAAGTATAAATTGCGCCACACTTTTTTGCATCCTAAATCTACGTCGTTTACCGTGTGGTATAAATAACACAATAATTTTATTCAGCGGGTTGTTATGATTGCAACGATACCAAATTTGTATAGTTTTTGTATGTTTTACTACTTTTACACAGTAAAAACGCTTTTTTTTCAAAATTATTTGTTTTTGTGTCTCCATATTTGAAGAGCCGTAACGTTTTTATTTTTTCGCCGATGCAGTTGTATGAGGGCTTTTTTTTTGCGGGACGACTTGTAGTTTTTATTGGTACCATTTTGGAGTAGATGCGACTTTTTGATCACTTTTTATCAAATTTTTTTAAAGTCAGTATTCACAGAAAACAGCAATTTTTCCATAGTTTTTTATTACATTTTTTTACGGCGTTCACCATGCGGGTTAAATAATGTAATAGATTTATAGTCAGAGTCGTTACGGACGCGGCGATACCAAATATGTGTAACTTTTGAACTTTATTTTGTTTTTTTAATAGTAAAGCAGTTTGTAAGGGAAAAAGGTTTTTTTTATTTTTTTTCACATTTTTTTTAAAATTAACTTTCTTTAACTTTTTTTTCACTTTTTTACTAGTCCCATTAGGGGACTATAATATGCGATTCTGCGATCGCATTTATAATACACTGCAATACTTTTGTATTGCAGTGTATTACTGCCTGTCCGTTTAAAACGGACAGGCATCTGCTAGGTCATGCCTGCGGCATGATCTAGCAGGCATTCACTCCAGGCAGACCTGGGGGCCTTTATTAGACCCCCGGCTGCCATTAGAGATACAGACACTCGGCGATCGTATCGCCGGGTGTCGGTGGGGGAGAGAGGGAGCTCCCTCCCTCTCTCCAAAACCACTCAGATGCGGTGCTCGCTCTTGAGCACCGCATCTGAGGGGTTAAACGTGTGAGATCAATACTAATATCGATCTCACACGGCAGAGCAGGGACGCTCCCAGCCCTCAGCTGCCTCTAGCAGCTGAGAGCAGGGAGATTTGACAGCTCCCTGCTCTGTTTATTTATTCAGATGCCGCGACGTAAAAAGTATATGGCATCGGAATAAGGCCCGTTAGTGACCGACGTAGAAACACGATGGGCCGGTCACTAACGGGTTAATGTCACCTTCATTGAAAATAACTGTGCTTTTCTTTCAAAAATAAGGACATTTCTAAGTTACCCTAAACTTTTGAACAGTAGTAATGTATATATATATATATAGATATATATATATATATCCATAGATATGAAAGTCAGATTACGAAATACCATGATTGTATTTGAATAAAAATGTCATGCTGTCCGGGAATTACTACTTCAGCAATTTCCTAGAGTGCAAGTTTATGGAATTGATATTTTAAGCAACTCCCCAAAGATAACTAGAGACTATCTGGATCAAGCGTGCAGGTAAATCAGCTACCTCAAGTCCGTCACCACTCTGATCAGCAGAGTCAAAGGCTACTATATGATCAGAGCCCACCTTGAGGCAGGTTGAATTTGGCTGCATAGAACCCAGGTTGCTTTTACAGAATCCGGTGTTGGACAAGAGGTGCAATGCAGGCAATACCAGAACGGAAAACCCGACAAGCCAGAGGGGTAATCAGCAAGCAGAGTACAAAACCAGTAGATACTAAAAGTCTAAATTAGTGAGCAGAGGGTAAATTCAAGACTAGATGAAGTCCAGTTCAAAGAATCCAAACAAACAAGGTGATACAGGGTGTGACCACGAGCTTGATCAGATCGTGCATACACAAGACAATCACAAGCATCAATGAGAAGACTGAACAGATTCAAATACTACACTCTTGGCCCTGATAGGTAGCAGACAGAGAAATGAGATTGGCTTTGCATCTCAAACCAGGGCCATGAAGAAGCTAGGCTAGTAGTCATGACAACCTTAAAGTGACAAACGTTTCCGAACAGTACCCCCCTTTCTACGAGGGGCCACTGGACCCTTAAAGGAAAGGTGTCGCAAAATATTTTTTTTATATATAATATTGCTTTTAGTATTTTATTAAAATTTATTTTAGTTATTTGTGTGTTTGTGTTTTACTTTTTTCTTTTTTCTAACTTTTACTTCTCTACGGGGGCTGCCATTTTTTTTTTCATCTCTGTATGTGTCGAATTACGACACATACAGAGATGGAATACGGCAGCTACAGTGCATAGGAGTCAATGAACGGCTCCCGTCTATTGCATCTGCTCTCTGGCTCTGTACTGCGCAGACGCAGGTCAGAGTCACACAGCAGAGCAGCTCTTTGCAGGGAGATACCAGGCGCCATCATGAAGACCAGCTGCACTGCAGGTAAGGTGTGTGTCTCTGTCTGTCCCTCTCTCTCTCTCTCACAGACCGCCGCTCTCGTGACCCCCAACGGCCCCCCCCAATGGGCCCCCCTTCACCCAATGGACCCTGCCCCCCCCCACCGACGTGCCCCCCTTCCCCTGACGGGCCCCGCCCCTCCCCACCGTGCCCCTCTCCCCCGACGGGCCCCCCTGTAGTCGTGCAGGAGACTCTGTATAAAGGACACATGATGTAACTGTCCTGGGAAAGCTGGGTGGTAAACAATATGCCCGCTGTTAGTGTGGTACCCAGCTTTCCCAGACCCCTGAACGATAAATCTCTCTTGTTGTGCTGAGACTGAGAGGTTCATTAGTCACATTCCCAAACAGTCTCAGTACAACTAGAGAGATTTACCGTTCAGGGGTCTGGGAAAGCTGGGTGACCACCATTACCTTTCCTACTGGAGTGTGAGAGGTTCATTAGTCACATACCCAAACACTCCAGTAGGAGGGGTAATGGTGGTCACCCAGCTTTCCCAGAAGCAGATATAACCAGGAAAGGGCTGAATTGACGGGCTGAGGGTGCACAGGGTTTTTGGTGATCCCCCTCTGTCATGTGATTGGACCTAGGTTACTGGTTCTGATGCAGACGGGGTTCATGTGACTATAAATCTGTCCATAACAAGAGACAGTGCACTCAGGACAAGCCCTGCCCTCATGCCGTAGTTGTGTGGTTCTGTCTGCAGTGATGGCGCTGGGTGGCTCTGACACCCGCCTCCCCCGTCGGTTCATCTCAGGACAGAAGGGGTATCCGGATTGGAGACACAGCGCCGCACCTGTCCTCAGGTTGTGTCTGGTATTGCAGTTCACCTCCATTGAAGTGAATAGGACAGAGCTGTAATACCACACACGACCTGAGGACAGGTGCGGCGCCATGTTTTCCTGGACGACCCCTTTAAGACTTTTCCCGCGTGACGTGTGGCACAGAGCGGAGTGTGCATGGGCGCCGCTGATACTTCATCATCTGTTTTGAAGAATCAGCGGCGAGCACCCCCCCACACACACACACACAAATCCCCCCAAATACGCAAAATCAAGTGTAATCAAGCTGTTTTTTTGTACGTAAAATGTGCAAAAAAAATATGTGTCAAATACAGTGTGTGAACCGGTCAACTGAAAAGTCATTCACTTCACTTTCATCATTCTAAGGGTATGTTCACACACAATGTTTTCAGCTGAAAAATAGGAAGCAGAACGCCTACAAGCATCTGCCCATTGGTTTCAATGGGAAATATGGCGTTCTGTTCCGACAGGGCGTTTTTTACGTGGTCATTTTCCAAAACCGGCATGTAAAAAGACGCCCGACCAAAATGAAGTGCACATCACTTCTTGGTACGTTTTTGGAGCCGTTTTTCATTGACTTTATAGAAAAACAGCTCCAAAAATGGCCGTTAAAAAACGCGAGTTTGATTAAAAAATGGCTGAAAATCAGGAGCTGTTTTCCCTTTGTTTAGTAAGCGTGTGAACATACACTTAGCCTTTTGGTGTGTCCTATAGCTTCTGCCAGCTGCAGAATCACACCCAAAATGGCTGCCAGACACTGCTTAGCAATTTGAAGACACCTTTTCCTGGCTTGTGGGAGGGGGGGTGAGATTCCCTCCCACATTTACATTAGCTGTGAGTCAGGTTGCTTTGCATTATTCACCTTGCTGTAATTCTGGGAAGTGCTCCCCCTGGTGGCCAACATAGGAAAACATGTCAAATTATTATTTAATTTTTAACACTTTCCACCATATGGAAGAAAAAAAAAATACAGCAAAAAACGTAAAAAATATAATAGAAATAAGTAACGACACTTAAAAAAAAAGGTTTAATTCGCGACACGTTCCCTTTAAACCCCGGGCTAGGTTTCAAAGGAAACTTCAAATGGAAAACTTTAAATAAACGATTAGCATGGACTGAATAAGCAGGAATCCAAGTTCGTTCTTCTGGCCCATACCCCTTCCAGTGCACCAAGTGCTGGAGAGTAACCCTGAACCTTCTGGAATACACAATCCTTTGAACCTCAAATTCCATATCTCCTTCTACCTGAACTGGAGGAAGTGGTTTCTTGAGTGGGTTAGATGGTGGTACAATTTTTTTAAGGAGAGATTTGTGAAAAACATCATGAAGGATTAAAAGAAGAAGGAAGAGCCAGGTGAAAAGTCACAGGGTTAATAACTTCAACAATTTCATATGGACCAATAAACAAGCAAATTTAGAGACGGTACTTTCAGTCACAGATTCTTAGTAGAAAGCCGCACCTTTTGACCCACATTGAACACAGGACCTACCGTATGTTTTTTGCCAGTATTTTTCTTTTTAATTAATTGTGAATTCTTCATTGAACCTGAGCCCAAACTGTGCACAATTTATTTGATTCAACTTCCATCTCAGGGTTATCACTAGAAGAGGTGAAACATTAAGGGTTATTAAGAGGTATCAAGAGAAACATGGTTATTTATAGCAAATTCCGCTAATGGAAGATACGAGACCAATTCAGCCTGGCTATCCGCAATATAACACCTAAGATAGCACTCGGTTTGACAATTAGTCTCAGGGTGAAATGCAGAAGAGAAATATAACTGTACACCAAGTTTCTTACAGAAAGTTCTCCAGAAGTTAGCCACAAATTGTACATCACAGTATATCAAAGATAATATTTTCCGGAATACCATGCAGACGAACCACTTGATCAATAAATAATTTAAACAGAGTTTTGGAATCAGGAAGCTGAGGCAATGGAATGAAATTACACATTTTGCTGAAACGGTCCACCACAACCCAAATGACAGTTTTTTTCTTCAGAGGGAGGCAAATCGGTGATAAAATCCATAGACAGCTGGGACCAAGGTTTCTGTGGAGCAGACAATGGAAGTAGTTCACCCATAGGACGAACTCGAGGAGAATTAGCGCGAGCACAGACATTAAAATCAGAGACCTAGGACTTAACATCACAAGATACAGACGGCCATCAGTAGAGCCGTTAGACAAATTTTTTAGTATCAGTTATCCCTGGATGACCACACAAAACAGAATCATGTAACATGTATCATTAAGCAAATGAAATCTGAGGAGGTACACACAATTTCCCAGCAGGAATGGTTTGCAGAGTGAGCTGCTGACATTCTTTAATATCAGTGGCAAGATCAGGTGATATTGCAGAAACCACTATCCCTTTAGACAAAATAGGTTCAGGCTGAAAATCGGGGACCTGGGAGGAGCAGAAACTTCAAGATAATGTGTCGGCCCTGACATTTTTAGACCAGGGTCTGTAGGTTACTATAGTGTGGAGTACAATAGGGCAATCATATGGTTTATGAGGATGGGGAGATGACAACCGATTTCAGAAAAGACATCCTCAGAATCTTGAATACACTCTGGCAACGATGGTGCATTACAAGATACATTAGTAGAAGACAGAGACATGCAAGATTCATAACATTTAGGATTTCACTTAATCAAATCTGCTTTTACCCAATCAATAACAGGATTGTGTGCCTGTAAGCATGGAATACCCAATATTACCTCAGTACGCAAATTTTCTAGGATAAAGAAAGAAATTAGTTCTGTATGTAAGGTACTCACTTCTAAAGTAACAGGCGGAGTGGAGAACTTTACCAACCTCTGAGAGAGAGGGGTATTATCTACGGCAAACATTTTGACGGGGCTCCTCAGTTGAACGAGGAGAATAGCCAATTTTCTAGCAACCTGAAAATCCCAAAAATTACTTGCAGAACCACAATCTACAAAAGCCTGACCAGAAATACAAACATTGTTAACAATATATCAGCAGGCAAAATTTTTTTTTTTGAAAATTCTGGAAAAACCTGACCGCCCATATGGCATTCCCGGGGCCATCTAGGCTCTGAAGTTTTCTGGAGCCGGACGTTTTGGGACAGTTCTTGAGCATATGACCAGCATCCCCACAATAGAAATACCGCCCTTTGCGTTTCTGGAAAAGTCTCCGTTCATGAGAAGACATGGGCTCCTGTGAGACAGATGGAGGAATCTCAGCGCAGGGAAGAGGAGAGACCATTGATGAACATTCTTTTTTGCGCTCTCGTAGAAATCGGTCAAGACGCACAACAAGAGTCATGGTATGCTCTAAAGTCAAGGGCGGAGGGTAATTTACCATTCGCTTTCCGTTCCGGGGTTCCGTCTGAGGTTTCCGTCGGGTGAACCCCACAACGGAAAGTGAAAGTGAAACCACAGCTTCCGTTTCAGTCACCATTGATATCAATGGTGACGGAAACATCGCTAATGGTTTCCATTTATCACGATTCCAGCAGGTTTCCGCTTTTCCGACTGAATCAATAGCGCAGTCAACTCCGTTATAGATTCCTTTGTTGAAACGGAAACCTGCCGGAATGGTGACGAACGGAAACCATTAGCGATGTTTCCATCGCCATTGATATCAATGGTGACTGAAACGGAAGCTGTGGTTTCACTTTCACTTTGCGTTGCGGGGTTCACCCGACGGAAACCTCCGATGGAACCCCGGAACGGAAAGCGAACGGTGATGTGAACAGGCCCTTACAGTGTTATGCTGCCCACATTGCGCTGCCATGCAGATGCCCAGGTACCTGAAAGACTGTGCCTGTGCTGATACATTCAAAATACTATGCCAACTGCTGCATCAGGGTTCTCAGAAGTGTGCCCAATTCTTTCAGTGGCACATACTAATCTCCTCACTTACCTGTGTTGTCGAGGAGGAAGTGACTGTGAGCAGACAGTAAGTGGACACTCACACATCTCTTCTTCCTCATGGAAGCTAAGTGATTTAAAATAATGTGGCTAAAGCCAGTGCCTAGAGACCTGGTGCATAGAGTAAAAAAACAGAGATATATATCCCTGATACCTGGTGCCGGCAACCCTAGTGCTGATGATCTCGCACTTCCCAAATCAAACAGGCAAAACGTTAACAACAGTAGCATGAGTTATATGGATCAACAGGTGCCATTACTATTGTGATTATTCTAGTTTATTGTAAGGCGATAGAGCATTTTACTATCATTTCTTGATCTATATGAAAAGACTGTTGAGTATGTTTAACAGACCTAATGATTTCCAATTTCCTTGCAATTTTTTTTGCAGAACATTTATAAAGTGATAGAAGAGACTGGATAATTGTTAGCTTTATATAAGACATTGTGCTGAAAGATAGCAGCCGATAGTATACAAAAGTACATAATGGAGAGTGTTATTTTCTAAGAAATAATCTATTGGAATTTTATATATATATAAAATTACAAAACCTATGTCAATAGCAGTCCGACATTATCAAAAAGCCTTGTTAACAAATTCAAGAACTCAATGGGGAAAATCATAAAAAAATTAAAGAAACTACTGGAATCCATCCATTTCCATTGCACTAGAAAGTTCTTTATCTGTTAACGAACAGAGTATTTAAAAAAGACCATGATATGCTATTATATAACACAAGTTAAGATGAAGGACACATGAAAATGACTACTATTGTAGGCTCTATACCATTAACACATAAGGGAAGCTATAGGGGTGGCAGAGGTGGCAGTCCCACTGGATCCTGGTGCATTAGAAGGCCAAGGCCCCTTTGCCACAAAATAAGACACCAGTATAATCAAAGATACATAGTTGTGGGGGAAGGAACATGTTACAGATTTTGCATTGGGGCACATGGGCTTCAAATTACACCTCTTCATTCACATATGATTTATTCCTAGTCTATACTATAAATGTATAACTAGTGGGTGTCTGACTTTTGAGGTGCAGAGACTGCAGTGCTTTTCCAATTACAGGGCCTCTGAGACCTTTCTCAGGAGATGCATTGGGCCAACCTGATTTGTCCTGGGCCTTGTTTGCCATTGATTGATATTTCAGAAGAAGGGAAAGAGGTAGCCATTACTGAAATTCCATATTGCAAAGGTCCATAAAGTCATTAAAGAGTCTTCGGGACTATGGTGCACGTGTTTCTCATGCTGTTTGACCTGCTGATGTCTTATAAAACTTCACATGAGTTATCGTTACCTCTGCCAGAAACTATTTGTGTTTTTCATTACTGAAAATGTTAACTATTTAGAGTCCATCTGCTTCTCTGAGAACGATCAGTGAACTGTTATGCCATTCAAGATCATTCTTTTGCTGAACTCCCCCATTGCCCTTCTTTACCTCAAGCATTTATAGGTGGTCTTTTGAGGGGAGAGGTTCTCTTTCTGACAGTGTCTGGCATAGTAGGTTCAGTACCCACTAAACCTACTAAAGCCTTTTCCTATAAGAGTAGTGTGACCACGGTAGAAATAGTGACTCCACCAACTTCTGTAAAGTTGCAGGTGCCCTCACCCCTTCTTTTCTTACTGATGCTATTGCTGCCTGGGCGCAGCCTGATCTAAGGCCTACAGCTGGGGTTGGGGGTCTAGAGAGCGGTCATAGAATTGGAGTTAGATCAGTTTTTACCAATTGCTACAATTAATGACCATTGTTGTTTAATCCTAGTTGGTTCCTGCTCTGAACTCATGAACTTGGCTAACCTGCCCCATTGACAAATTGCTAGTAAATCTAAATTAGGGCTATCTTTTATGGGAAGCCCATTGCACCTCTGTAAGTGGTTTGGATCATATCTTCCATATTTTCAGATCTACAGTGGATAGGCAAAAATGATGTAACATGAGATGGCTACGGAAAGTTCCAGTCCCCTCATAAAACACTTTGGTAGCCTTGAAAATAGAAAGTATCCATTATATTAATGCATACCAAAAAAGATTAAACTGTACCTGATTATAAGGGCCTGAAATGCCCCGGTCATTAATTACATAAGAGTCCGTCTTTTAACAAGGCCTTTATCCCTGTACACATTAACATTGTAGGGAAAGTAGCACTTTCATTTATATATTTTTTTTCTCGTTTTGCCTTTTTTTGAGGCATCAGAAATCAACTTATAAATAATTTTCCTCTCTTCAGTCTAAGGGTGAACCTGGTTCATGATTAATTCATTTTTCTGCACTGGACATCATAGTTCAGTCTTTAAGACCTCTGTCCACTGACCTTCTGACAAATTCATTTTCTCTATTCCGCCATTGACCAGTCACAGTCATTACTGTAACACATTAAAAGAGCACTATGGAGACCGAAAATGCAGAGCTAATTTGCTAGACTTCACTAAACCATTATATTTAAGTAGATGTACCGTTCATGTGTCTTATGGGCAAGGTGCAGACACTATAAGTAAGAGCATTTAGTCTGCATTAAGTTTTTAATTACATGTTTACCTCTTACACATGGTGCTTTGCCAGTAAATACAGATAACCCATAGGTCAGATGAAATATTTTTTTGTCATTTTGATTGCAGATTTTTTTTTTTTTCAATTTTGTTAAGGTGGAATTATTCCCACACAAAAAAAAAAATCTTAACTTTTGGTAGTTTTGTTTGATCCCAAAGTTCCCTAAAATCTAATTTACATACAGATCCCACTATACCGAACCCCATTATACTGACTCTTCTGATAATGAAGCTGCACCGACAAACAGCTGGTTGACTGATGTCCTGCTGCTTTATTTCCCGGAGATCAATGTTATCGGCAGGGCAAGCTGTATGTAATACATGGTCCTGCCAAGTCCGCCAGAGTGAGAGCTGATCTTTGCAGTGGCTCTCAACTATGGATCATATAGGGGTCCCAACAGGGCCAGTTTTAGGGAAACTTGGCAATTTGCCAGAGTCCCCGTTTACTAGGAGGCTCCAGGGGTTCCAGCAACAAACTCCGTATTATTTAGTGGTGTATGGTGGTATTATTGTTTATTGTTTTCCTTAAAACTAGCCCTGGGTCCCAAGTACGACGTCTATGTGCCCTAATCTGTAGACAAGGCCTCTGAATACTACAGTACATGTATTTTTCTTATTCATGGCTTATAGTTTGGAAATGCTACTCAACCTTGAATCATTACATGTAATGATGAATTGTGCGTGTAGTCATGAACTATGTAAGAGCCTGATAGTAATAATCGTGACGAACTATGGTAGATTGTATTCTTAATGTAGTTTAGCTACACACGCAGATCCTGGACGCTGACCAACAGGATCTGATGCAGCAAAAATCATTATCACCCACTGCCAGCCCATGTACTTCATCATACGCTACAGCCAAATATCACAATGTCTTTAGTTTAACTACAATGTAAAAATAATAGGTGGTAACTGTTATAAAAGGTAGTATTTGACTGTGATTATCTCCATTGTAATCTGTAATTTGTTATGATACAAAAGCATACATTTTTCTAAAAGGGATAGAGGAGACATGATCACCTAACCGCAATGGCGGCGTCCACGAAGCGCTACTGCGCATGCGCGGAGGCATTACTCAATAGGTCGGTGTCACGGATGTGAAGCACGATTTCGCGCATGCGTACTGGGCCTATGAATACTACGGCAGACTACTGGCAAAGAGGTAAATACATTAGCGCTGCATTGCACCTGCGCACTAATGGAACTTAATCATAATGGTTATCAGCCATGATTAAGAATACTGTGTGTATTCGTAGGCTTCTATTATTTGCCTTGGAAGACCAACTACATTGCGTTCACCCTCCTGTGTGTCTACTGTCATATTGACTGTTCAATAAAGTGGAAACTAGGATTTCCTTTTACTCACCGTACGTCGCTGGATCATCTCTCTACTTTCTCCTTGTTGTTTGCCGTGTGCCGTTGCGGAGCTCCGGGACAGTTCTCAGGGCAGGACGCTGAGCTGGTGAGCTGGAGGATCCCTCCTACCCGTATGTTTTTCTGGAACTTAATCATAGTATTAACTATATATAGGGAAAGTATATACCTGAGGACAGTTTATAGTCGGCAGGCACCGTAACGCAATAACCGTAGGAACCAGACACTATACGGCTGCAGTCTAGTTAATGGGGATCACACTCGTTTTAAAATAAGGGGACGGGAGGAGGTCGATAACCGCTGTCAGCAGCCATCAACCACTACCCAAGGGGCAACACTGGCACTTGTATACGTGGGTAACACATATGCGTGTCTTAGTGTAATCCCATAACCCCAAAGAGATAGATAAGTGTATGGAGGAGAAACTCTAGAGAGCACCTATGTCATAATGGGTCCAAACAGTATGAGGGTAGGCATGCCTATAGCCAACATGAAACTTATTCAGGTATAGATGGCAACCAATATAAACAATAATATCAATAGTATAGTATAACATAGTCACAGAGTAACCAGCCATAGAGAAGGTAGAAAGTCTACATGACGGTGATTCCTTGAGTCCACAGTGGTGATATCCACGTAGATGTAACTTCATCTATAATAAAAAAAATACTTAGTATCCAGTAAGTGAAGTTTAGTTATCATGTCAGTATATGTAAGGTGATGTCAAGTCGTACCACCAATGAGGCTTAGTGCTGAGGGGATCTACACTAACCCACCTAATGCAAAGTCTACATTCAAACCATTTGGTTTAAGAGTGTCGAGCCTCCCTATCCATTGTAACTTCCTTAAATTTAAGAGTTTGGTCCTGTCACCACCCCTTCTAAGTGGAGGGATATGATCTAAAATCCAGAATCTTAATTAGTGTTCAGTATGTCCAGAGTCAGTGAAATGTTTAGACATAGGCAGATCCAGTTTTTTCTTTCTAATAGTGTACTTATGCTGATTTAGTCCGGTTTTAAGGTCCAAAGTAGTTTCTCCTACATACAGGAGTTTGCAGGGACATTGGAGGACATAAATCACAAAGTCACTATTACAGGTAAGGTAGTGTCTAATGTGGAATGTTCTCCTTGTAATAGGGTGCTCCAAAGTGGATCACTTATGCATCAGACTGCAATTAACGCAACTCAGGCACGGAAAACAGCCTACTTTGGGTTTAGTCAGATACATTTGTTTCTTCATTTTTATTGGACCGGTATCGGCTTTGACCAATTTGTCCTTAAGACTAGTGGATCTACGATACGAAAATAAAGGTAGGTTAGCAAATTCAGTGGCCTGTGGGAGGCAGTTACACAGCATGGGCCAGTGACGACATTAGCTATGTCATTACTCGTTCAATGTAGGTTGAAATAAAAGGGTTGCGGTCCATTCCAGACCTGGGGCCTCCAGATTCCAGGAGTGTACTTCTGTCGATATGTCTCACCCTTAGTCTGTGTTTGTCTAATAATCCAGTCGGATAGCCACGTCTCTTAAAGCGATTAACCATCGTGTCAAGTGTTTTCTCATAGGTGTCCACATCACTGACAATTCTCTTGACCCACATCAACTGACTGGTAGGTAGCATCTCTACCATTTTTTTCGTGGGTGACTACTGGAGAACAGAAGTAGGTTGTTGCAGTCAGTAGGCTTGATATATAGCTCAGTGGTGAATCCCTCATCCTTGACCCCGACTAGAACATCAAGAAATGGAATTTCTGTATCTGAATATACCAGTGTGACTTTAACCCCATCATTAATAGAGTTCAGAAATGTATGAAACTCATGCAACATTGCGAGCACATGGGGCAATATAGTACCCTCATTTTTTACAATTCAACTACGGTGTTTTTTGATAGATAGATAGATAGATAGATAGATAACTATCATCTAATATCTATCTATCGATATATCTATCTATTTCTATGTGATGTCTATGTACTGCATGGCATGTCTATCTGTCTTTTTATCTACACATCTATATTTTATAATTCAAATTTTTTTTTTGTACTGTGCTTCAACTGTTTACAACCCTTCAGAATCTGCTCTTTCTAGGAACTTATAGATACCTATAGGTCCCCATACTAACAGCAAAAAAAATAGTAAAATAAAACCAGTAGCTTTTCTGCAAGCAGTTACCTGAAGAGGTTGCAGTACTATATATCCATTATATTTACCATTTCTTTATTTGGTTATTGACTAAAAGTGTTTGGAGGTTTATTTTACTGGGATTCCAGTTTCTAAGGTTGTGGTACAGAGATAGTAAATATGGCAGCTGTGTATGATAAGAAATGTATGAATGAGTAAAGAGCGTCAGCACCAGGCCACTGACAACACGGGCAAGAAGAGACCCAAGGCACTCGTTGCTAGTAATGGAGTCAGGTGTGTAGCAGTTTTATTATTTTTGGGAGCGCAAAGGGGACACTAACATGCAGGAGCCACATTAACAGACACTGTTGGGGCAGAAAGGGGGATATCACTGTGTGAGGGCACAACACTGTAGAGGCACAAAGAGGGAAATAAAACTGTGGAGACACAAAAAGAGGAACATCAGCACTGTGTGGGGGCACAAAATGGGACATCAGCACCATGTGGGGACTCAAAAAGGGATATTAGCACTGTATAAGGACACAAAGGGGACATCAGCAGTGTGAAGGGGCAAAAAAGGGGCATTATTACTCTGTAGGAGCACTATTACTGTGTAAGCCTACTGGGGCCACTATTACTGTTTTAGGATCACTAATACTGTGTAGAACACAAAATGTGGCACTGATACTGAGTGAGGCATCAAAAGGGGAACATTTACAGTGGGGGGAATTACACTTGGGGTACTGTTGATGGAGAGTTTATGTAGAGGATGGGGAATTAAAGGTAGGGTATTAGAAAAGTTGGAAGCCAAAGATGTTTGGGTGACAAACTCTACATGGACAAGTTATGGCTGGAAGAAGTCTTCATGATGGCTTGGGCCAAATAAAGAAGAAAATGGAAAGTAATCGACTGTAGAGAAGACGTCGCCTGTAAGTCATTGGCTTTAACTGTTCTGTATTCGCTTATATGGTCTGCAGAGCACCAGTGTAGATTGATATGGTCACAGTATGGTGGTAATATTGGTCTTTATTTGGTGAGTTTTGTTCTGTAATAGTATGGTGCTATTACCAGTAATCAGAATGAAATAGGGATGGGAAAGGGGAAAAGATGTGGTCTAATGTGAAATTAATAAATAACCTTTATTGATTAACATTAAAATGTATAAAAGTTCATTGGTGCAAACTGGTATGTGTGAGTGACCCCCAAACTCACATACCATTAACCCGAAATATGGTGTAAAATGAGTGAGATCACTAATTAATTTTAAAGCGATTCCACCAACGCTAATGTTCCATTAGAGTGCAATAATCGCTGCACTACAATGGGAACTAGAATTCAAAATAAACGAATGGAATCAAATTGACAGTGTCAACTGATTAAACTGGTCCGTGCTGGACAAGTGGGCTCATATAATGATTGCTGCACTGTGGTATTGACAGGCAGCTAGGTGGACTAAAATAGCCCTACACTGACTAAATGGGTATGCATGAAGTGAACCACATGCACACCCTGCGTTTTTGCTGCGTTATTGATAGACAGCAATCAACACTCAAAGATTGAGTGGTTGAGTGATTTCACTTAGTGTTAGATACAATACTTAGCTGAACTGTGAATAGGAACCGTTAATGGTTATTTTTATTATATGTATTGAATTTGTAACCTTCCGTTTTTGTGGCTCCAGATGGAATAAAGTGAAGTCCAAATAACGGTTCAAATAATATGTCACCTCCTGCTATCATATGGTCAGTCGACCAGTAACCCCTGTACGATCTTCCCGGTGTGAATCTTCACCCACGGGCTTAGACCTCAGGCGAGGTGTAGCGAGGCTGTGGGGTCTCGGCACCAGAGCTCTCATCATCCTACCCATTCACTCAGCCCTCATACTGAGTCAGTGGAGAGGACTTATTCAATAATCGCTCTGGCAACTGACACGATTTAGTGAGCGAATGTAGCTCACCACTTCTGGGTTCTCCAGCGGTGGTGGCGCATATCACAATCGCTCTCTACATCGCTGCTCCCCAGGCAGACAGCGATGTGAAGGCGCACTTGATAATCAACTGCCTATAATAAACGGTGGGGTAACGTTAGATGTCCATGTGGTTCGATCACCACTGCTCATCTAGTTACTGCAGGGCTCACTCTGACTTTAATTAGCTGCTTGCTGGTCCAACAGCGCAGCAATAACAGTTAAAACTACGTTCCAGCACAGCCTATATTCTTAGCTGACATATTATTTGAACCGTTATTTGGACTTCACTTTATTCCATCTGGAGCCACAAAAACGGAAGGTTACAAATTCAATACATATAATAAAAATAACCATTAACGGTTCCTATTCACAGTTCAGCTAAGTATTGTATCTAACACTAAGTGAAATCACTCAACCACTCAATCTTTGAGTGTTGATTGCTGTCTATCAATAACGCAGCAAAAACGCAGGGTGTGCATGTGGTTCACTTCATGCATACCCATTTAGTCAGTGTAGGGCTATTTTAGTCCACCTAGCTGCCTGTCAATACCACAGTGCAGCAATCATTATATGAGCCCACTTGTCCAGCACGGACCAGTTTAATCAGTTGACACTGTCAATTTGATTCCATTCGTTTATTTTGAATTCTAGTTCCCATTGTAGTGCAGCGATTATTGCACTCTAATGGAACATTAGCGTTGGTGGAATCGCTTTAAAATTAATTAGTGATCTCACTCATTTTACACCATATTTCGGGTTAATGGTATGTGAGTTTGGGGGTCACTCACACATACCAGTTTGCACCAATGAACTTTTATACATTTTAATGTTAATCAATAAAGGTTATTTATTAATTTCACATTAGACCACATCTTTTCCCCTTTCCCATCCCTATTTCATTCTAGCTCCAACCGGTGGTGTACACCAATGTGGTCCCCTGACCCAATTTCCCAGTGAGACAGGTGATCTTCACCAGTTGCTATTACCAGTAATCAGTCTGTAAAGGATCTGCCAGACACAGCTTCTGTGTCGACGCCCGTGGTTAATCAGTCTGCATCTGCTCCTAGGTCTAATAGAGTGACTAGATCTGCTACCACTCAGGCTGGTAGGCTGAGGAGTGGGAGAACCTATCACAGCCTGGCCAGACGGTTCTAGCTCCCGCCCTCGGTCTATTTATACCTTCATTTCCTGCTCTTCCTTTGCCTGTGATTCTGTCTTGTTCCCTGGCTCTGCTGTTCCTGCTAGTACTATTGACCTCTGCTTCAAATTGACCCTGGCTTTACTGACTACGCTCCTGCTCTGCGTTTGGTACCTCGTACACTCCTGGTTTGACTCGGCTCGTTGACTACTCTTGTTGCTCACGTTGTTGCCATGGGCAACTGCCCCATTTCCCTTAGCTTCTATGTACCCTTGTCTGTTTGTCTGTCGTACAGGGGCGTAGCTAAAGGCTCATGCGCCCCGATGCAAAAGTTCTTATTGGGGCCCCCGCAAACTCCTCATGGCCGACGGTCCGCACGCTTCAGCTGCATCGCTGGGTCTCCTAAGTGACCCAACAGTGCAGCACTAGCAGCAAGGGGCGTCACTAAGGCTGGGTTCACACACACTATTTACGGACGTAATTCGGGCGTTTTAGCTGTCAAAAGGCGGCGCGTAAAAAAGACGCCCGCGTCAAAGAAGTGCCTGTCACTTCTTCAGACGTAAATGGAGCCGTTTTCCATGGACTCCATGGAAAAACAGCTCCAATTACGTCCGTAATGGACGCAGCGAAAGACGCCTGCACATGCTATTACGGCTGAAACTACGGTGCTGTTTTCTCCTGAAAACAGCTCCGTAATTTCGGCCGTAACGGACGCTGCCGTGTGAACATACCCTCAGCGCTTAAAATGTCAGGGGAAATAGCCCCAATACATATGTGTTCGCCCAAAAAAAAATGTGTGTATAGGAGACAGCATAACATATCTATAGCACTACGACCCTATAAACTATGGAAAGGATTAGATACATTGGCTCAGCAGACAGTATCACACATGATAGGATTAGATACACAGCTCAGCAGACAGTATCACACATGATAGGATTAGATACAGTGGCTGAGCAGACAGTATCACGCATGATAGGATTAGATATAGGGCTCAGCAGACAGTATCACACATAATCGGATTAGATACAGGACTCAGCTCGCTGACATTGCGGCTCCAGCGCTGGACCCAGGAAAGGTAAGAATAATAATTGTTTTGCTTCTTTATGTGTTACTAATTATTTTTGTGTGTTTGTGTTTTTTTACAGGTTCGGTTGTTGGACTACTTTGGATTCGAGGACTACGTCAATGACGGTGTTTTTTTATTCTCAATAAAATATTTTTTCTATGTGCTTGTATCTTTTTCAACTTTATTATCAAAAGCCTTAGTAATGTCCGCTGGCTTAATGACAACCTCCATTACTAAGGTGGGGCTTAATGTTAGCAGGTGCAGAGGCTAACACTAACCCCCATTATTACCCCGGTACCCACCGCCACCAGGGGTACTGGGAAGAGCCGGGTACGAACCAGTACCCGACCATCTGTAGTGACGGGCAGCTACCGGGGTGGCCGCAGGCTGGTAGTATTAGGCTGGGGAAGGCCAAAAACAGTGGCCCCTACCACCCTGGTAATGCTGCCTTATGCTGCTCTGTTGTATCTGGCTGGTTATGAAAATTCGGGGGGTGACCCGACATCGTTCTTTCTAATAATTTTATTTTTTAATTGACGTGGGGTTCCCCCATTTCATAACCAGCCAGATACAATAAAGCAGCAGCAGCCTAGCATTACCAGGGTGGGAAGGGACACTGTTTTTGGCCTTTCCCCTCCTGATAATACCAGCCTGCGGCCACCCCAGTGGCCGACCATCACCACAGATGGTCAAGTACTGGATGGTACCAGGCTCTTCCCAGTACCCCTGGTGGCGGTGGGTACCGGGGTAATAAAGGGGGTTAGTGTTAGCCTCTGCAACGGCTAACACTAAGCCCCGCCTTAGCAATGGATGCTGTCAATCAGCCGGCGGCCATTACTAAGGCGGTAGTAATATAGTTTAAAAAAAACCACAAGGACATAGAAAAAATATTTTATTGAAATTAAAAACAAACCCATACAACCCTCATTAACCATTTTATTGATAATAAAAAAAAAATGCCGTCATCGAAGTAGTCCTGGAATCCGACGTAGTCCAACGACCGACCTGTAAGAAAAAAACGATTAGTAACACATGTGTTAGGCTTAGATACAGGGCCCATGTGTGATACTGTCTGTGGGACCCTGTATCTAAGCCTACCACAAGGTAGGCTTAGATACAGAGTCCAGCAGACAGTAATCTTATACAGTATAAGATTACTGTGTGCTGGGACCCTGTATACCGTGTGGTATGCTTATATACAGGGCCCATCAGACAGGATCACACATGAGCCATGTATCTAAGCCTACCATGTGATTGGCTTAGATACAGGGCCCAGCAGACAGCATCACACAATCTGTGATCCTGTCTCATGGGCCCTCTAAGCCTGCTACATCGTAGGCTTAAAGGGGTTGTGCAGTCCCTAAATATTGATGGCCTATCCTCAGGAGAGGCCATCAATAGCTGATGTGTCGGGGTCCGTCTCCGCGACCCGCCAATCAGCTGTTTTGAAGGGGCCGCAGCACTCGTACGAGAGCTGCTTCCCATTCATTTCACTACTCGCTCACACTGTGAATCGCCGACACCGATTCACAGTGTGACCGGAATGAAGGGGAAGCAGCTCTCGTACGAGTGCTGCGGCCCCTTCAAAACAGCTGATTGCCGGGTCCCGGGAGTCGGACCCCGCCAGTCAGGGCTACTAATCTTACCTTCCTCTTCAGCCGCGGCGGAATTTCTGTCCTCTCGATGTTGTGCGTGGCGCATAGCGCTGTGACGTCATGCGCTGCGCACAGCGCTTGACGTCAGGACCTCCGCTGCGATTCGGAACCAGGAAGGTAATTACAGTCTGTTACTATAGTAACAGGGGCCCGCGGCCCGAGTTACTATAGTAACTTTTTATTGATGTGGTGCGGGGGGCTGTGGGCAATTGCGACCGCTGCGACCCCTATAGCTACGCCAGTGCTGTCGTACACTTATTGAGCGTAGGGACCGTCGCCCAGTTGAAAGCCGTCGCCTAGGACGGGCCGTGCAAGTAGGCAGGAACTGAGTGGCGGCTAGATTAGGGCTCACCTGTCTGTCTCCCCACCCCGACATTACATAATCACAGGCCCATATACCTTTTCTACCCTGGTCCCTACACAACTATGGACCCCCTTGAGACCCTGGCTCAGCAAATGCAGGGTCTCTCCCTACAGGTCCAAGCCCTGGCTCAGAGGTGCAACCAGCGTGATGCTAACCAGGTAGTGTCCTCCACCTCACCTCTTGGACACCACCTCAAGTTGCCTGACCGGTCCTTTCGGGAGAGTTGTAGGCTCTATTTCCGATTAAGACCCCACTCCTCAGGTTATGAGAGCCAGCGAGTGGGTATAATTATGTCCCGGCTCCAGGACGGGCCCCAAGAATGGGCCTTCTCCTTGGCTCCTGATGCCCCTGAACTTTCGTCTGTTGACCTTTTTTTTCTGCTCTCGGGTTCATCTATGACGAGACTGACAAGACTGCCTTTGCCGAGAGTCAGCTGGTGACCTTACATCAGGGTAAGAGACCCGTTGAGGAGTACTGTTCTGACTTTAGGAAGTGGTACGTAGCTTCTCGGTGGAATGACCATGCCTTGAGGTGCCAGTTTAGATTGGGTCTGTCGAACGCCCTGAAAGACCTATTAGTTAGCTATCCCTCTTCTGACTCTCTAGATCAGCTTATGGCTTTAGCGGTACGACTTGACCGACGTCTCAGGGACCGACGACTTGAAAGTTTTTGTGCCTTCTCCTCTGGCTCCCCCATGATGGCTCCCGAGGTTCCGTTGCTTCGTTCTTCCATGGGAATCTCGAATGAACCAATGCAACTCGGGGCCTCCGTGTCTCCCCAACAACGTAGAGAGCTCCGCTGGAAGAATGGTCTCTGCTTCTACTGTGGCGTAAGAATAAGCAGCCGGAAAACATCCGCGCCTAAGTGACCATCGGGGAGGTCGCTTGGGCGCACAGGTATTTCCCGTAAATATGAAACCTAATAAGATCTTGATTCCCTTTCAGGTCTCTTTTGAGGGTAGGTCTGCCACCGGCAGTGCCTTCGTGGATTCAGGGTCTTCTGCTAATATTATGTCTGTGGAATTTGCTATGTCTCTAGCTATGCCATTGATTGATTTGCCTAAACCTGTCCCGGTAGTGGGTATCGACTCCACTCCACTTGCTAATGGTTATTTTACGCAGCATACCCCTGTTTTTGAACTCATTGTTGGCTCCATTCATTTGGAGCGGTGCTCTGTACTGGTGATGCAGGGATTATTGTCCAATTTGGTTTTAGGCCTCCCTGGTTGCAGATGCATAATCCCACGTTTAACTGGAATACTGGGGATCTTACCAAATGCGGTAATGAATGCATGACGTCCTGTTTTTCTGTTAATTTTATTTCTCTCCCTGAGGAAGTGAACACTCTACCTGTGTTTATTCAGGACTTCGCTGATGTTTTCTCTAAAAAGGCCTCCGAAGTGTTACCTTCTGTCTTGTTTCCTGGCTCTGCTGTTCCTGCTAGTACTATTGACCTCTGCTTCAAATTGACCCTGGCTTTACTGACTACGCTCCTGCTCTGCGTTTGGTACCTCGTACACTCCTGGTTTGACTCGGCTCGTTGACTACGCTTGTTGCTCACGGTGTTGCCGTGGGCAACTGGCCCATTTCCCTTAGCTTCTGTGTACCCTTGTCTGTTTGTCTGTCGTGCACTTATTGATCGTAGGGACCGTCGCCCAGTTGTATGCCGTCGCCTAAGACGGGCCGTACAAGTAGGCAGGGACTGAGTGGTGGGTAGATTGGGGCTCACCTGTCTGTCTCCCCACCCCGACATTACACAGTCAGTGATGGTAATATGTGGTCATCTTAAAGTATTATTTAGGCCTTGTATGGTGGTAATATTTAGTCCTTGTATCATGTATTATCTAGGGGTATACTATTATATGTAGATTAGTGCTGAAGAGGCAAATTAATTCTATGTGTCAGGTATCAGGCCATAAAGTACTGATTTTTATCATAAAAAAGTACATTACAGTGCATCTATGTCTGTCATATACTATTAGAAAGTGTCTTATATGAGATATATAAATATATCTATCTATCTATCTATCTATCTATCTATCTATATCTATCTGTCTATGTATATATATATATATATACACACACACACACAGTATATATTATTTTTCATAGATTGTAGGCTCTTGCGAGCAGGGTGCTCACTCCTCTTGTTTAATTTGTTGATTAGTTATGTGTTGTGGAATATGTTGGTGCTATAAAAATAAAGATTCTTATTACATTATTGTTGTATTTTTAAGGGAGGGCAAAACATGTGCCTTGTGAGGTTTTGTTCCTGATCTTTGAGTGTCCTAGATTATACAGTTTAAACATAAGTACTGTATTTCCCTGATAACCACCAGGTTGACATTATCAGTAGAGACATCTCCAAAGCTGTGACTTTGTCCTCTCTGACATCATCACCTACTATGGAGACCTAAAGGGAGCACACCTCCCGCATGGGCCTAATAGGCCATATTTTCTTATACAGAATTAAATGATAAAATGTCGTCTTTTAGAGGGCTTAGACATTTACTGCATATAATTTATACATTGAACTCAATAATTAGGCCTCATGCACACGGCCCTGCTCGTAATCCCGGACAGTTGTTAGGGCCGCTGGCCGCTGCGGACAGCCACCCGCATTTTCGGTCCATGCTCCCATACAAGGTATGGGAGTATGGTCCATAAAAAGCAAAATATAGGACATGTGCTATCTTTTGCAGAGGCTTTCTATGACCTGGACACCTTCCCATAAATATACAGGAAGGTGTCCGTGGTTAATAGAAATGAATGAGTCCGTAATTGAGGACCGTAATTACGGTCCGTAATTATGGACTAATTTTTTTGGTTGACTTCATGGGGCCTAAAACAGTGTACAGTATGTTCCTACAAGTGGCTCACAAGTGGGAGCTGAAAGCTGCCCAAATTTTATTTTTGAACTTTATGTCTATTTAGGGGATTTGGAGTTCAGAGCTCCTGCCGCTAAAATTTTTTATTAAGAGATGAATTAGTACCAAATTTTGGACCTAAAAATCACATTTTGTTAAAAAAAAATAACATTCACTTTAATTTTTCATTTACAGCATTGTATGAGCATTCAGTCAGTCAAGTATTACAGTGGCACTCAAATAAAGCAATGGAGAGATAGGAAACTGCTGGTGTATTGCAGCGATTTATTTTTCACTTTACATGAAGAGGAAACTAGCAATTATGACATTTTTACAGGCTGAATAGATGTAAAAAGAGGGAAGAGAATGTCAAAAACACTGCTTTATTTACAGCGTTTTTCCACATTAATAGATCTTCATTTAATGCGCAGCCACCTGCTCCATTAGACAAGCTCGCCGTGTCGATCGGAAAGTGTTTTGACCTTCTGTGGCCTTGAGCATTTTAATAAGAGTGTCGGTAATATTTGTTTGTGGTTAGGCCATAGAGTAAGCGCTGCTTTGGTTTTTATGTTTCAATAAGACATTAAATGGAGTTCTTGCCATTATTAGTTCATCTTCTCCAATAAACCCAACTCCAAGTACTAGACTGGAAAGGTAAATAATTGCAGCAAGCGCTATGCATTAATATGTACTTTCTTCTAGCGACCATCGCAAAAGACATGGCCATACTTCTACACACTGACATTGTTTTTAAAAAAGTTTTTATTCAAAGGAATTGTATACGATTAGAAAACACTCCCAGCACAGAGCCCATGGCTATAAGTAGTGCTGGTTCACAAAACTAAAAGCAGCCATATTTGTTTATTTCATGCAGCCCCTTTCAATTCCAAGCATACCTGTACCACCCAGACATTACATAAAAACTATCCCCCGTCCCCTTCTCCCCCACACCGACTTTATCTGCTGCAGAACCTCTTTTTTACTTAAAGCTTCCTATCAACAATTGATTGATATGAAATGACATGATTCTTCATATTTTTAAAAAGAAGGGCTGCAGCATCTTACAGATGTGTTCACCTTTAACTTATCTCTAAAGTCAACATACTGTATCCCGAGATGTGTGGCGTGAGATGTTAAGCAAACATGTAAAAAAACAACATATACCTCTGGCGGGTACTTCCGATGGATTCCATCCAACAGCCAAATGTCGTCCACAGACTCTCATTTAAAAAAAAAGTATACATTTAACTTATATGTTGTTTTACTAGTTGTCTGTGACGGATTCCTCGAAAGCATGCCATCTATAGGTCAACCGTAGCCATGCATCACCTATAGACTCCCTTGTTAATAGAAAAGATACATTAACGTAAACGTTTTTTTGCTGGATGGCACGAGATTGTCGCAGATTCTGAACTTGTTGCTGAAAAAAATAGCACAGCATGCAGCGCTGTTTTATCCAGCAAAATAATGGAAACCATGCCGAAAAACCGACGGAACCCATTAAAGTCAATGGGTCCCATTGGGCACTGTTGGTTTCTGTCAAGCGACGGATCCGGCGCTTCTAATTTTCTTGTTGTTCTGCTCCTAGGGCATAGAACTGTATAATACACAGCTGCCAAAGAGCCATTTCAAATAATATGCCAACTGTACGCTTATACAAATGCACAAAAAAAAAGGACACTGTATGGTATATGCTTGTTTTTTTCATAGAGTTGTATTGAGAAACCTAGTAGACTAAGCTTTTAAATACGGTTTGGTCAAGGGTATACTAATGCGTTCTGCTCAAATTTATGTAAAACTGTGAATTGTTAGCCATTTTTGCACTTTATGCAGCGGCTCCCTGCCCTAACTAATAGAGGGGCATCCGGAGCAGAGGACTTCCCTCTATAATGTCTATATGTCCTAAAAGGGCATATGGACAGGCATTGTTCTAATAGAGAAAACCCCTTTAAAGTAAGGTCAGGACTTCACAAAGACTATTTGTAATGTGACAAATGGGATAGTAAGGCCTCATGCACACGAACGTGCTTTTGCGTCTGCAATTCCCCCGAAAATCTAGGGGAGAATTGCGACTCCATTCATTCCTATGGGGCCATGCACACGACCGTGGTTTTCACGGTCCGTACATGGCCCAGGTATGTCTTATTACAGCCGTGTTCTGCGGTCCGGGCTCATTGAAAATAATGCCGATTTGTGGGCGGCCCGCGGCTGTCGCTCCGTGGCCGGCCGACCCGGAAATCACGGCCGTGCACATGGCTACGGTCGTGTGCATAAGGCCTAACTGTCATGTCACATAAAAAATACATGTTAAGTGTACACGCAAGTTTTATAAGATTTGCTCAAGACTTATATGCATAAAATATCAAGAAGAAAGACAAGAGTGGAGATTTACAAAGCTAAATGTGCTGAAATAAAAGTCTCAAATTGAGCTGAAAAAGTGTCACACATGTGTGCGCCTAATTTATTATGTGTTCAGACAATTTTTACACCTCACTTGACAGTTTTCATTAGTGTCTAGTAAAAGTGGCGTAAAAAAACACAAAAAACTATTGCAGATTTGTCTCTTTTTCCCATCCCCACCAAAAAAATGGTGTAAAAGTTATTTAATAAATTATATGTGCCCCAAAATGGTACTGTAGCAATACAATACACAACTCCTGCCGCAAAAAAACAAGCCCACATAGGTAATACATGCATAAATCAGAGATTTTACCAGATGAAATCTATGACCAGTGGCGGCACTGTGTATATATGTGTGTTTTTTGTAAATGTTTTACAGTATAATAAATGTTAGAATATACCTGTTTATTAAAGTGTGTTTCTCTGTCTTCTTTTCCATCAGCAATTTCTGCCGCACAGCCTGTGAGATCAACACAGTCCCATATGCTTCATTCTTCAGAAAGCTGGGAGAATGTAATTAGGTGCGGGACGTGCCTATGAATGTAAGCAGCTGTTTTCGTTTCATGTACTATAGCACATATCTACATAATTGGAGTATGTTCTTCTAATTATTGCTAAGCCACAGCTGGAAGGAAGACCGTGCACACTGATAGAAATTATGTGATAGCGGCATTGTACAATCAAGTCTAGCAATGGCCGTTGGTCATACTCGCCATCAATTGTCACGGCTGATAATCTGGACCACAAAGAAGAAGATCCTATCTGTAATTCTAGACAGATTGAAAATTAGACTCAACTCTTCTATTTATCCTTCTATTCCATTAATGAATGGAACGGAATATAATATATTTGATCTAGTCTTACTGTACGGGTGAATACTATATAATACATAGAGTCCCATCTCCTAGTTTCTTCAGTACTGGGAATAATGGTTCAAAAATTCTGTCACCCAAGCTCTAAATCTCACCCCTTGGCCCCATAGCAATTTTTTGGCTTGTCAATGTAGAAGGTAAGCCTCTGGTAGGGAGCATAAGGGAAGCTCAAACAGCTGCTATGGGTGCCCAGGAAAAGAGGAGCCATAGTACATCCCACTTTGATAGGTGCTTGTAAACTTACACAGGGCTCCCCCGCTCCTGTTCTAAGAGAGGAAGAAACAGCTAGTAGATCATACCAAAGGGCAAGGAGTTCATGCTAAAGGGGCCATCTGGGATAGTAAAGGCATGAACCATCACCAGCAGAGGGACCTATTTTGGCTTTTCTGTCCTTTATGTACACCTGTAAACTGTTTTTAGAAATTTATGAATCAAGCAACTTTCCTTCTCCGATGATTGTCAGAGAATAAAATCAGCTAAATTCTTTAGCAAAAATGTTATATAGTAAATTATTTCTACTTTCTAATGTAGATGAGGATGATTTCAAAACTCTTTTCTCAGTTTATCCTTCAAGATGCAAACTCGCTTGACAAATCGGTTTTCCTATTTCTTATAGTGGTACCAAATCTAGTTCATGTGATGTGATCCAATTTTATTCAGGAAACAAGTCAAAAATTTTTGGGTAGATTTCAATGCACAATATATGTGTGAAATGGCCGGGGACTAACCGAAATAGAATATACAACTGACACGTAAAATCCGTACAATACATTCACTGTTCAGCCATAACATTAAAGGGATTTTCCCAAATCAAATTTTTATTAATTTTTTTTTTTTAATACTGCCTATTTTTTTGCCCCTAAATAAATACCTTTTTTTCTTTTTCTTTTTAGTTCCGGCCGGTAAAGCTTGTATGTTGTCATCCTGCAGTTTATTTACATCCCTCCATTTCTTTAGTGATATCTTCCAGCACGCCGGGAGCAAGGCCGGTCAAACATGCCCACGACACCCTCTATTACGCGCTCCCTCTTCCCCATCACCATTTTACTTCTCTTTAGACATCACAGAAGCTGGCACATGTATAAATATTGTACACAGCATGCGTAGATCCAAGAGAGATTCTTTGTAACGCGCATGCGCAAGCTTGATGCCTCGTCGACTGGGATAACCAACTGAATGAACGTCACTGATGACGCGCCGGTAAGGGAGCTGGCCGGAAGAGGACACTGACCCGCAGAGTGATATTCTACACTTTCGTGGATTAACTTATACATAAATTTACCCAGTTTTGGATACACTATTACACAATGTATTTATCTATTCAGTATTATGTACACTGTTTTTACATGTTTTGGCATCTTTTATGCTTGAATGATTGTATTTGTATTACTGATTGGCACCTTGTTTTATACTCGATTGTTCACATGTCATTTGCTTGGGAAAGGCTCTAGAGGACAGAGCTGAAATGTCGCACAGAGGGCAATAAAGTTCCCTTGATTTTTTTTTCACCTAAAACTATGGAGTGCTGCCTATTTTTTAATTGCTGACCGGAAAAAGAGTTCGATTGGAAGTTCAGAAGAGCGCTGAACGGTTGTGACGTCTTTGGAAGTCCTGAATTCCGATGGGGGTGGCGTCACGTGACCGAAGTTGCCATCAGAAGAATTCAAGATCTTTCAAAAGGTAATTATATTAGAAGGTTTGTTTAATAGCTATTTATTATGTGTCAGTAAATATTTTTTTACGTGAAAAACCCCTTTATTACCATCTGCCCTTCATGCCACCAAAACAGCTCTGACCTATCAAGGCATGGAATCCACAAGACCTCTGAAGGTGTCCTGAAAAACTTGGCCAGTCATACTGTAGACGTTTGATCTTCATGAGCAGAATTTCAGAACTAACCTTTGCATCGGAGTGGGAAAGTGTAAGTACAGTATAAGTAGGATGTCTCTAGAACGTTCAGGGACCTGTGAGCACAGCAATGACTCCCATCATTTCACTATATTTTCTATACAAGAAGCATGCAATAATTGTGGTGGCAGTAGTAATAGAGGCAAGATTTAAAAAAAAAAAAAAAGGAGCTGACTGGTCAATACATGAAATCTGGTGAGTAAGGAGGATAATATATGGTATAGTATGGAGTTTTTTTACACAAGAGTAATATAAAACTAGAATCTGAAATATAAATCCTTTCTCATTTACCTGGCAGTGGCTAAGGATATGATCATCATGTTTTTTGTATGTTAATCAGCTTAGTCTGTATGTCAGTGGTCTCCAAACTGTGGCTCTTCAGAGTTTGCAAAATTACAAATTCAAGCATACCCTGACAGCCTACAATGCTGGGAGTTGTAGTTTTACAAAAACAAAGGATTAACAGAAACTTGCAATAACTAAGTTGCTTCTGGAGAAACAAGCTCCTTAGTGTGAAAACCCAGGAGATACACAGTGTAGTAAGGAGGACAAAACATCGAAATGAACCTCCCCCTTGATGGAGGTCTAGGCAGGAATATCCCTTCCTTTTTTTGTTTGTCCATTATGGATTGGTCCACCGTCACTTGTTTGCCAATGATTTGGTATCTGTGGAAAGGGGAAATCGTGCACAGATTCGAACCCACAAAGAGGAATTAGATGTAGGCAACCTGGCAAGGATTGCCACCTCTCTGGTAACGTCTAGTTCAAACAGAGTTTTTTGCAGGGAAAAAAAAAGTGCATATTTTTAATTGCCAGCGCAGTTTTGACGTTTTTTTTTTCGCATTCCTTGCAGCATTTTATTGCTCGTGGTCATTGAATCTAATGCAAAAAACGTGGGCAAAAGAATGCTGCAAAAAACACTCTAATGAGCACCGTGGGTTTTTCTGCCTCCCATTGATTTCAAAGGGAGGTCGGAGGCGGGAACCGCTGAAAAGAAGAGCTGCTTTATTTTTCTGCGAGTGGCCAAAATTAGCCTGAGAAAAAAAAACGCCTCTGCCTCCCATTGAAATAAATGGGGAAGGTGCAATTTGGGCAGTTTATTGGAGTTGATTCCAACGCGGTTTTTACGTCAAAATTCAGCTATGGTGCATGTAAAAGAATCCTGCCTTTGAATAAACCACAAACTGAATAAACAAAGGGCTCTCTGTTGCCATTTTTAGAGATATGTGATAACTAACTTCTAAGCTTTTAGATACTATACGCTTTACTGAACACTGATATTGCTGTTGATTATTGTTGTAGTACAAGTGACTCCTATCATATTACGCCTTTGTTCATCAAGTGTCTTAGGATATGATATTCTATTGGCGGAATTGAAACAATGTTCCACGTTCCTTAGAAAGGAGATGATACCGTCAAAACAAAACTATACAATGAGTCTATACAATACATGAGTTAGTGAAGGTTTGTCTTTGTATTTTCATGTCTTGCTCTTCTGAGATCTTGTACAGGCGGTGAAGAGTCTCAATTGCACAAGGTGCCAGCAGTACTAAAGAGGAAAGACATGTTTGTTTTCTTGCTTTCGTCTCGCAACACAATGGCACATACCATAACAATTACCGCAATCTCTCCCATCTATTTATATACTGAACCAACAGCATTAAGAATTAATTAAAAAAAAATCAGCAATGCGTGATTTAATTCCTTTTTATTGAGTGCAATTTAGATTTTTTTTCTTTTTTAATACAATATTTTTTTCTCTTCTTTGAAATTACTGTTACAAACTTCGACATTTTGAACACAGGTGACAAATCTCCGGAGGGGGTAATTGTACAATGCAGGAACTTACGGAATTATACAGCTATGTGGTTGTTATGGAAGCAAGGTTGGGTCAAGAGGGCAGAGAGAGGGCAAAGAAGGCCAATCCACTTCATCTTTTTGGGGGCGGACACGTAATTCTGCAGCATCATGTGACATGAGATGTTGTCAAGTGCTCACTGGGCTGGACCCTGCAAGGAAAATAAATCAGAATAATTAACTTTGATATGGATGACAGGATAAAGACTGATAAATTAGTTGGTAGAATGGGATTCTCTCTTTGGTGTTCTTGCATGAATCCTTGTGTCATGCTCCGCCCACTCAGACCCTGCACTAGGCATAACACAGACCAGTAAATATAGACTATAGGTATAACTGACACATATAAAACATGATACAATATGTGTGCAGTAAGGCTTGTCAAATAGCAACTTGCATCCTGTCTAGGCATAAAGTCAAAGCATTAGATCTTTAAACAGGCCAGATACCTTTAAAACTTACTCTTTAGGCTAGGGCTCCATGGTGAAATAGAGCTCTACGTGATAAAAACACTTTTTAAGCAAACAATAAAGTTGCCGTGGGTCGTGGTAATGCCGTGACTTTACTGTGAATTGCGGACAACTCTATTTTAACATGCAACCCGAGCCAATAACAGGCCTAATGCAATCCTGCTTAGACATGAATGAAAAGGGGATTCCAAGGCCCTCTTTTAAAACGTAGCCTTTATTTTCTTGACTTGCACAAAAATAACAAAACACTGGAGTTTTTGACCAAACTGCCTTTTCACAACTTAAAAAAGGCCATCTGGACGAAATGCGGCTGTTTTGTCATTTTAAGGCACGCCAAGAAAATAAATACTACGTTTTTTAAGATCCCGCCGGTGCTTTTGGGACCTCTTCTTGTCATCTGTTGCCTATCTGGTAATGGTAGATTATCGCAACAAAGAGCAAAGGATTTAGAAAGGGAGGGAGTGGTGCTGAGGACTTCTGTTTTTTGCTCAGACATAAATTGTCACTGGCTATAACAAGTACATTACATAAGTACAGATACAGCAACCCAAAACTATAGGTGGGCCAACCTGCATGCCATCTATGATGATCCCAGTGACGCTTTAACTTAAAAAAAAAGGTACATGCGCTATTGAAAAGGGCATTGGTTACACCCAGTTTCCAATGTATTCATGCATTTCCCATAGGAATAGCAGAGGAATGGCACAACGCAGAGCTCAAAGAAAAGATGCTTAAGAATGGTTATTTTATGAGGAATACAATTACTTCCTAAAACAGACATGTCATATTTATATAGGCTGGACAACTCCAAGGAGAGAGGTAGTCAATGAAACGAAAAAAATTCTTCTGGTGTCTTACTATCATTTGCCATTGAGGTATGTGAAGTTCTTATTGCTTATTAACTTTAAAGTTAAATTGAGTCTAAGAGTAATCTAAATGGCTCCTATGAGTATTTGGTTCATCCTTAAAATAGAACCTACAGACCAACAATGAACTCAATAGTCAGTTTGGTCCATAAATTTACCTACAGAGAATGGTTAAGGGACATTGAAGACTGAAAACGGGCTTGGCCAACCTGTAGCTGTCATACTTTTACAGGACAACACATCCCATCATTCTATGCAAAATTCTGGGATGCTGCTCTACGGTTTTGCAATACCTGACATGCTACAGGTTGTCCATCTCTGGACTGAAAGCACTTATTAAATAAATTTAAAGCGACCCTCGGTCTCAGGACAAAATTATAAATGTGATGGTGTATGGAGTAATATAACCTGGTGCCCTCCAGAAGCCCCCCCCCCCCACTATGCCCTGTATCCGCCATATTAGAATCCCCTCTGTACTGTCTCAAAATGGCCAAAGCACTTCTCAGACTGAGTCAAACACTCCCTCCGCTCACAGATTGGACAGTACTGCTCATGTGAGCAGCTCTGGCCAATCCGTGAACAGTGGGAGTGGCACAGACTTGTAGTCTAAGAAGCGCTACAGCTATTTTGGGACAACACAGAGGGGATTCTAAAATGGCAGGTTAACGGCAGAGTGGCACAACTGAGGGGTACCAGGTAATATTACTCCATATACACCATCATATTTAAAGTGTTGTCCCGGGACCAGAGGGTCGCTATAATAAAAGGATTTTATCCCTATTTTCAGCATTTGTGAATTTACCATATAAAAATCCATATTTATATTTCTTTACCCATCATCTAAACTTTCTCCCTATGAATCCCAGGTGTGTCTTGCTCTGCTGAGATATTTTTAATACTGTGACAGACACAGAACTCGTTGTATACCCAGGTTGTTATTATGTTAATTGCTGTGAAATGAGTTTATATTTATATATCTATGCAATCATATGTACGCACACGAGGAGAAGAGAGAATAGGCTGGTAGATGGGGGGTGTTCTCTTAGATTTATACTGAGAGTGTGACAAATCCTGAATAATTCTCTATATTAACAGAAGAGCGGTAGACAAGAAATGTAACTGCTGTATTGAGTAATCCAGTGTTCAGCTACACATCCTGATTGTGAGGCATAAAGAAACAGACACGCCGCTCTGTTATAAAGGAGGATAAACACATATCAAGAGAAGGGCATTGAGCTATTTACTAGATTCGGATGGTAAAGTTAGAATATAGTTATGATATAAGCTACCAATCTATTTACTTGGAGATGGTGACTTCAGATATAATATAGCAAATATGCTTGAAAGTTACATTAGCTAAAACAATTCTGCTGGTGGTTGGTGCTTGAGTCTGAGCTGGCATGTATTGCTGGGAGAAGGGGAGATAGAGCGCCATCATTAAAGGCTATGTAAACCTTTGGAAGGGATTTAAAAAATAAAATAAAAGGGTCAATCCGTGTGTTTCATGCAACTTTCTAATTACTTTTTATTAAAAATTATTTTAACTTTTTGAGATACAGCTGCTCTGTATCCTGAATCCTGTACCCATCAGGTCCGTGGGACTGAGGGTTTCAGTGTTAGCCGGTCCTGCATGTCTGACACGCAGGATCCACCTATAATCTATCACATCTAAGTCCATAACTTAGATGTGATCAATTACAGGTGGATCCTGCGTGCCAGAGACTCGCAGGACCCGCTAACACTGAAACCGTCAGTCCCACGGACATGTTGGATTCAGGTCTTAGTGCCTGATACAGCTGCTCTGTATATAGGATACAGAGCAGTTGTATCTCAAAAAGTAGAAATAATTTTTTATAAAAACTAAATATAATTAAGTTGCACAAAACACACGGATTGACCTATTTATATTAAAAATAAAATAAAATCCTTTTCAAATGTGTACATAGCCTTTAAAAATCTGGACACATGTTCATGTACAGTGAAATATTGCCGAAATAAAAAAAAAAAAAAGAACCCCAAATCTTCAGAAAGGAGCTTTATCACTAACAGATTAATTGCATGTTTATCTATCTACCTACCAACTGATCTATCTATTTATTTTTTGAGGGGGAGGGATTATGGTTGCAGCAATACCAACTATGTGTACTCTTAATATTTACATTTTTCCATAGTAAAGCATTTTGTAAGGAAAAAAAAATGTTTTTTTATTTGTTTTTATATTTCTGAAAATGTCATTTTATTTTTAGTGCCACTGGGGGACTTGACCATGCAGTCGCTTGATCGCTTCAATAAAACTCTACAATACTTCTGTATTGCAATGTATTATGCCTGTCAGTGTCAAACTGACAGTTATCAGGGCACCTATCAAACGTGTACACCATATGCTAATAAAAGGAGTACTCAAGGCATTTTATATTAATGGCCTATCCTTAGGATAGTTAATCAATATCAGATCGGTGGGTCACCAGTCACCCCTGCCAATCAGAAAATGTATGGGGCCGCTGTGTTTGTCTGGGATAGCAGTTCCGGTACCATTCAAGTGAATAGGACTGAGCTGCAATCCCAGGCTATGAATGTGTACGGCGCTGTGCCTTATAAACACTGAAGAGGCCGCGGCGAAGAAAGTTGTGGTTCCTTCAGTCAGCTGATCGGCGGAGGTGCTCGAAGTCAGACACCAACTGATCTGATATTGTTGACCTATCAGGTCAGGATGGGTCATCAGTGTAAAATGTCCGGAGAACTATAAGGCACCTTCCAGTCTGATTTGCTAAGGGCCACAAGGTGGTAACAGTCACAGCACTTGTGTGCCAAAAGCAGTGGCAGCCTTGACCATGGGGTGCCTCTCGGTCAATAAGGCTTGGAGACAATATGACAAACTTTAGAACTGCGTCCTGAATGCTCACACACTGAAGCACAAAACTAGTGTCTTCTAGATAAAGGGACCTGATGACAGATTCCCTTTAAGGTAGTTTTTTTTTTTATCTACTTATTGTCCTTTGCAGAATTTTATATGCTTGAAAATTATATCATGTTTAAAGGTGTCTTTATTTGGTGGATTGAATCCACTTGGTTGACAAGAATACGCTAAGATGGTCAGTCTGCTACTTCCATAGACAAATCTGACTGTCTGGAACACGATTAACTCAATAACCTGTAGATTTGTAGTAAAGGCAGAAAATTCTGTCTACCTAATGAAGAGGTGCCCAGTTATGGAGGTTAACCCTGGCTGCCGTATGATAAAAGTCACCTCGAACCTGTTACAGCAAATTTCCTTTTTCTCCTGACAATTGAATGTTGAATAACTGTGATATTTTCCTATGATAAGACTGCCGTCAGAACAAGCTCACTAATTGCCACAATGAGATGAGGAGGGAACTGAGCTTGTATGGGATGAACTGCTGCTCCTCAGCATTTTTCTACTGTGAAGCAGATGGCGTAGGGAAATCCCAATTATCTGCGAGCTCCGAAGCAACTATAAGGAGAATGAGGAGACACTGCGGGAATAGGTTACAAAGTAGACACTAAAGCTATTAGGAACAAATGAAGAGGTAACTGTTCTCCGATGCGAAAACCATATTAGACGTAAAGGAAGAATAACAATCCACATGCCATACATTCATAAAGACTGGAGCACAAACAATGGCTGCTCCATAATAGAGGCGGATCATAGGTATAAAAAAACGATGATAAAAGAGCATTATTAATACAGGGATTTTTCACATCAAGTCTTCTGACATATCATTAAGACATTCAGTAGACAACCACCAACATCCTGAATGTTTTGGTCCATCAGACCTCTGTAGTTCTGAATGACACAGGCCTACTGAGCAGCTTTGACATGAGCCATCCAGGCATTTATATGGCAGACGATCCCCATGCTGGACAACAAAGGATCCAAAAAGGTTCATGACAACACTCTAGATATATATACCAAGGCAGCAGGAAGAGAATTGCATTCAGATTTCTGCCAGGCTGCTTAGCTCACATATTCCAGTATACCCTGGTGGTTCAGTGTCTGCACAGACAAAGTTCTAGAGATTTATACCAGGTGCTGTATAGTAATTTCATGTAGAAAAATGGCTAAATGAACCTAAAAATGGGACAATGGGGAGGTAAGGGTAAAGGGGTAGTCCATTTAATGCAACAACAAAAAAAAATGCTTATTCATTGCATAATAAAAAGTTTTATAATTTTATAATTTTCTAGTATTTAAATTTCCCAGTTTTCAAGATCTCGGCTTCTAGCCATAAACGTTTTTGCTAGTGATCTGAATATTAGCAGTGGAATTAAAGGAAAATACATTAAAAGGGATCTGTTGGGGGTAGGGCGGCATTATGTCCACGCAATAAGACTAATAGTCATTTTATAAATATTATACTTTATATAACACAAGGGTAACTACAGTGATGCAGTCCATTCCAGGAGGCTTTGTGAGGAGTTGCTGAGAAATTGCATGAACTGTTATTAGGAGAAATTATTTTCCACTACAAATACAATCAGTAAATAGGAAAATAAATGTTTATGTAATTTAGCATACATTAAGAGCCGGCCCCATCATCCGCAGTAAAGTGCTGGGTGATTACTTCTACGGCAATGCTCATCCTATGTCTCAATGATAAAACCCTGATAAGTGGTGATTACGCTTACTATTTCTACTGCTGCCGTCAAATTATCTTTCCATAGAAGAGCACCACCAGCTTGTTCTAGAACAGGGAAAAGTAACTTTACTTAGTAATATCTCATGCTGTTTAAATCTCCTTTTATGTTCCTTTATTATAGATATTCAAGAGAATATTTTCTAAGGCTAAGAGTGTATAAAACGTCTATAAGGGATGACAATTACAATTCATTTGCATCACATCTATATACATCTCCTCTAAATTGTATATTGTAATATATTCACAATTCATATAAGAGTGTACATTCACTTAAATCATTGCAATAAGAGCTTCCAGCTTAAAGTGAATGTCGACCTTAACACCATGTCACTTTTAGGTCAAATATTCTGTGCTAACTGATTTCTTATTATATCTTCATAGTGGTCGGAAATAATATTTTTTTTTCTACAGTGCTCCAAATCACCTCCTTAGGGTACGAACACCGCGTATCCGACCTGGAAGCAGCAGCCAGTTCCGCCCAAAAAACCGTACCAAATTCCACTGCAGAAATTCTGCAAGAATTTTAAAAATGTATACTTGTACTTACCCTGGCCGCGTCCCTCTTCTGAGCATAGCCCGGCCTCCTGGGATGACACTGCAGTCCATGTGACCTCTGTAGCCTTTGAATATAAGCGTTTTTTTCGGCAGATTTTTTATGTTGTGTGCGGATGAGATTTGTTCACTGCTGCTAATGTACTACATTGCGTAAAATCTGCACTGTTACGCCTAATGTGTTTCTACCCTTAGAGTGAAATTACAAATCTCTGCCACCACTAGGTGGCGCTGAGGCGATTATTGCATAAGTCCTTGTGTTGTCCTCCTCTCTCAAGTTCTTACAATTTATGTCCAGTAATTTCTTAGTTACATCTGTTATTGCTTTACAGTATTGGTTTTCCAAAAGTGACAAACATTAACAATACCATTACAGAACATATTCAGAGTGTCATTCAGTATTTTCAGACTCTCAGAATGGCAAATTTGCTTATTTATGTTGCGAATATACTCAAGGGGAGGGGGCAGGGGTGGGATCCAGCATGTTTGCCCGTTGTTAAAATGATTGAACCGATTGAAGCGGGAATCCGGAACCGGTCCGGTCCCTCGAACTCAATTATATCCACATCCTTAGGACGCAGATACAATTGAGTTGACTAGCGCTGCCCTGGTGAGGTACATGATGCCTCGCCATTCTGCGCTTAGTGATGATGCAGTCGCGCCGCTGCATCGTTCCGATGGAGGAGGACTGACGTCGCAGGAGGATTGCGCGGCAATGGGACAGGTAAGAATATGTGTTTGTTTTTTTTCTTCTTCTGCGGGCCTATAGGGCAGGGACATATTAAAAAGAATGAAGAAAAAGAATGAACATTATTACTAATGGAAAGAAAATATAAAAAAGGGCATAATGAATTTATGTTTGGTAGACATGGCATGAACAGATTTTCTTTGTGTTTATTTCTTCATTAACTATAAATTCCATATAAACAGACGCCTTTGGAAATTCCTGTGCTTGATAGACCTGGAATGAACACGATCTATGTGTAGTTTATAACACATATTCCATAGAAACAGATGTGTCATTATTTTCCTGTGCTATGGAATATGTGTTCATTCCACTATAAACTACACATAGATCCTGTTCATTCCTGGTCTATCAAGCACATAAAACATTTTTACACATCTGTTGCTATGGAATTTGTTTTTATTTTATCATTAACTACAATGAAAATCTGTCCATTCCATGTTTTCGAAACATAAAAAACTGATTATATCTTTTTCTATATTTTCGCCCATTACTAATATTGAATATTGTTCATTCTTTTTCTTCATTCTTTTTAGTATGTCCCTATAGGGCACTACATAGGGGACTATACAGGGAACGAGAACTACAGAAGACTATGTAGGGAACTAACTACAGGGGACCAGAGGCGAAGCTAGGTTCTCCAGCACCCGGGGCAAAGATTCAGTTTGGCCCTCCCCCCCCCAACCTCTTTCCCGACATCTCCTTCCCCCTCGCCGTGTTTGTTTTCTCTACCAATCGACGTGTCATTTCTTTTTATGTAACGCGAGCATAAAATTATTTGTACATTTCACAAGCAATATGGTTCTATACACAACACCAGAACGAAGCTCACTACATATATACAATACCAGAACAAATACAGCTCAATTTAGTGCAACCCCTGCCGTATAGGTGTGTACGGCGTAAAACGACAGCTCCCAGCATGGCCCAAACAATGATAAGGATATGCTGGGAGATGCCGTTTCACAAAAAATAATTCCCATCATAATCACACCACCCATCATCTCACTGCAGATCATACAGTGACTACATTACTGATTAGAGGCAGAATAAACATTTACATTAAGTGACTCACCGGTGACGTCTCAGATTCTAGTTTTTTTCTCCATTTGGTCCAGACCTCTATGATGACTTCTCTCGGTCACAGCCCATTTCTGCAGTTTACCGCTCACATGTCCTCAGCTTCTCACTTTTCCAACATTTCCGCACCTATAAATAAATATAAAGTTATCATTATACCACACACTACACCCCTAAATATAATAGCGCCATACACTGCATTCTAATTATAATAGCACCATACACCGTGTCACACACACACACCGTGCCCCCTGTAGATAGTGCCTGCCATAGAGCCCCCTGTAGATAGTGCCCCCATATAGACCACCCCTGTATATAGTGTCCCACAAATAACTCCCCCTATAGTGCTCTACAGATAGCCCACCCCTGTATATAGCCACCTGTAGATATAGCCCACCCCTGTATATAGAGCTCTACAGATAGCCCAACCATGTATGTAGCCCCCCTGTAGATATAGCCCACCCCTGTATATAGTGCTCTACATATAGTCCACCCCTGTATATAGTGTTTCACAGATAGCCCACCCCTGTATATAGCCCCCCCTTGTACATATAGTCCACCCCTGTATATAGTGCTCCACTAGATAGTCCACCCCTGTATATAGTGCTCCACAGATAGCCCACCCTTGTATATAGTATATACAGGGGTGGGCTATCTGTGGAGCACTATATACAGGGGTGGACTATATGTACAAGGGGGCTATATACAGGGGTGGGCTTTCTGTGGAGCACTATAGGGGGGAGCTATTTGTGGGATACTATATACAGGGGTGGGCTATATCTACAGGGGGACTATATACAGGGGTGGGCTATATCTACAGGGGGACTATATCTACAGGGGGGCCATATCTACAGGGGGGACATATCTACAGTGGGACCATATCTACAGGGGGACCATATCTACAGGGGGACCATATCTACAGGGCTGGGCTATACACAGGGCTGGGATATACACAGGGGGGCTATATCTACAGGGGTGGGCTATACACAGGGGGGCTATATACAGGAGGAATATATCTACAGGGGGCTATATCTACAGGGCTGGGCTATATACAGGGCGACTATATCTACAGGGGGGCTATATACTGGGGTGGGCTATCTATGGGGCACCATATACAGGGGTGGGCTATATCTACAGGGGGCTATATACTATATAGCCCACCCCTGTATATGGTGCTCTATAGACAGCCCACTCCAGTATATAGCCCCCCTGTAGATATAGTCCCCCTGTATATAGCCCCCCTGTAGATATAGTCCCCCTGTATATAGCCCAGCAGATATAGTCCCCCTGTATATAGCCCAGCCCTGTAGCTATAGTCCCCCTGTATATAGCCCCCCTGTAGATATAGTCCCCCTGTAGATATAGTCCCCCTGTATATAGCCCAGCAGATATAGTCCCCTGTATATAGCCCACCCCTGTAGATATAGTCCCCTTGTATATAGTCCCCCTGTATTTAGCCCCCCTGTAGATATAGTCCCCCTGTATATAGCCCCCCTGTATATAGCCCAGCAGATATAGTCCCCCTGTATATAGCCCAGCCCTGTAGATATAGTCCCCCTGTAGATAGACACCCCCCGTAGATAAAGTCCCCCGTGTAGACAAAGTCCCCTCCCCCCCGCAGATACAGCCACGCACTTCTATTACAATTTAAAAAAAATAAAAAATTTCAAACTCACCTTATTCCCGCTCCCACGCCGTCCGGCAGCCATGGAGACCTGCTCTCTTCTGCGCAGGTCTCCTGGGGGTTGAACGCGGCGTCTATGAAAGGCGCTGATTGGCTGGGCAGGATGACTTTCCCTGCCAGTCAGTCAGCGCCTTTCATCGATGGAAGCGTCACTGGTACAAAAGGTACCAGTCGCTTCGTTCGTGGAGAGGCGCTGAATGGCCGGGCACGTAACGTGCCCGGTCATTCATTGCTTCTAATTGTACCTGTGTCCTTGCGACACAGGTACAATTATAGTGCAGGAGGAGGGGGCTCTGGCGCCCCCCTCTGAACTGCGCCCGGGGCACGTGCCCCGCTTGCCCCCCCCTAGTTACGCCCCTGCAGGGGACTATATAGGGCCCTTATCTACAGGGAACGCCTGAGGGGGCCCTTATCTACAGGGAACGCCACAGGGGGCCCTATCTACAGGGTAATGCCACATAGGGCCCCATGTGGCGTTCCATGTAGATAGGGCCCCCTGTGGTGTTTCATGTAGATAGAGCCCCTTGTGGCATTCCCTGTAGATAGATACCCCTGTGGCGTTCCCTGTAGATAGAGCCCCCTGTGGCAGTCCCTGTAGATAGGACCCCATTTGGCGTTCCCTGTATATAGGGCCCCATGTGGCATTCTCTGTAGATAGAGCCCCATCTACAGGGAACGCCTCATGGGGCCCTATTTACAGGGACCGCCACAGGGGGCTCTATCTACAAGGAATGCCACAGGGGGCTCTATCTACAGGGAATGCCACAGGGGGCTCTATCTACAGAGAATGCCACAGGGGGCCCTATCCACAGGGAGCGCCACAGGGGGACCTATCTACAGGGGGCACTATACAGGGAACGCTACAGGGGGCACTATACAGGGAACGTTACAGGGGGCACTATACAGGGAATGCTTCAGTGAATGCCACAGGGGGCCCTGTCTGCAGGGAATGCTACAGGGGGCCCTGACTGCTTGGAATGCTACATGGGGCACTATCTACAGGGAACGCTACTACCTACAGAGGGCTCTATGGGGAGAACTATCTACAGAGGAATCTATGAGGGGCACTATCTACAGGGGGCACTGTGTGTGGTGCATTACTTTACAGTGTTTGACACAATTTTATTCAGGGGCACAGTGTATGTTATTATTATATTCAGGGGCACAGTGTGTAGCACTATTATATTCGGGGACACAGTGTATGATACTATTATATTTAGTGGCATAGAGTGTGGCACCATAAGAATTTGCTCTTCGTTTATAGGTACAGAAATGTTGAAAAAGCGAGCTTCCGAAGACATCTGAGCAGCAAATTTACCCATTTCCGCAGAAATGGGTCATGGCCAGGAGGCATCATAGAGTTCAGGACCAGATGGAAAAGTAAAGAGAACGACTAGAATCTGAGAAGTCATCACTGGTGAGTCACTAAATGTAAATGTTTATTCTCCCTGTGACTGCTCAGTACTGTAGTCACTGTATGATCTGCAGCGAGATGATGTGTGTATCGTTCTTTTTTGTGAAACAGCATCTCCCAGCATATATTTACCATAGTTCTGGCTATACTGGGAGCTGTACTTTTATGCCGTACAAACTTATATGGCAGGGGTTAAACTAAATTTGCAAATTATCTCTGTACTGAGCTGTATTTGCACTGGTGCTGTATATATGTACTGAGCTTGGTTCTGGAGTTATATTCATCATAACAACCAAGCTCAATACATATATACAACACCAAAGAGAAGCTCAGAATATATATACAGCACCAGAACAAAGCATAGTACATATATACAACATCAGAGCAAAGCTCAGTACATATATACAGCATCAGAACAAAGCTCATACACATATACAACTCCAGAACCAAGCTCAGTACATAAATACAACACCAGAACAAAGCTCATTACTTAAATACAGCATCAGAACAAAGCTCAGTACATATAAACCCACCAGAACCAAGCTCAGTACATAAATACAGCACCAGAACTAAGCTCAGTACATATATACAGCACCAAAGAAAAACTCAGAACATATATACAGCACCAGAACCAAGTTTAGTACATATATACAACATCAGAGCCAAGCTCCGTACATATATACAGCATCAGAACCAAGCTCATAAACATATACAACACCCGAACCAAACTCAGTACATATATCCAGAAATAGAACCAAACTCATACACATATACAACAACAGAACCAAACTCAGTACATATATACAACTCCAGAACGAAGCTCAGTGCATAAATGCAACACCAGAACAAAGCTCAGTACTTAAATACAGCATCAGATCCCAGCTCAGTACATGTATACCCACCAGAACCAAGCTCAGTACATAAATACAGCACCAGAACAAAGCTCAGTACATATATATCAGAACAACCAAGCTCAAAACATATATAATTCAATTCAAAAAGTGTCTCTCATATATTCTATAGATTCATTACACACAGATGATCTATTTCCAGCATTTTTTTCTTTTAATGTTGATGATTATGGGAACAGTTAATGAAAACCCAGAAAATTGGAATATTATATAAGCCCAATTTAAAAAATGATATGATTTTTAATACCGAAATGTCATCCTACTGAAAAGAATGTGCAGTATATGCCCTCAATACTTGGTCGGGGCTCCGACTTTGCATGAATTACTGCATCAATGGCGTGGCATGGAGGCGATCAGCCTGTGGCACTGCTGACGTGTCATCAATACGGCGTGGCATGGAGGCGATCAGCCTGTGGCTCTGCTGAGGTGTTATCAGTGCGGCGTGGCATGGAGGCGATCAGCCTGTGGCACTGCTGAGGTTGTATGGAAGCCCAGGTTGCTTCATTACGAACTGTGGAAACTTCACAAAATAAATTTTGCATTTCATTTGGAAATCTCGGTCACAGAGTCTGGAGGAAGAGTGGAGAGGCGTCAATCCAAGTGACCTGTGGTCCAGTGTGAAGTTTCCGCAGTCAGTGATGGTTTGGGGGCTGTGTCATCTGCTGGTGTTGGTCCACTGTGTTATATCAAGTCCAGAGTCAGCGCAGCGTCTAGCAGGACAGTTTTATGGGGATGCTTTCATTTTCCAGCAGGACTTGGCACCTGCCCACACTGCAAAAAGTACCAATACCTGGTGTAATAACCACAGTATCACTGTGCTTGATTGGCCAGCAAACTCACCCGACCTAAACCCCATAGAGAATCTATAGGGTATTGTCAAGAGGAAGATGAGAGACACCAGACCCAACAATGCAGACGAGCTGAAGGCCGATATCATACAACCTGGGCTTCCATAACACCTCAGCAGTGCCCCAGGCTGGTCGCCCCCATGCCACGCCGCATTGATGCAGTAATTCATGCAAAAGGAGCACTGACCAAGTATTGAGGGCAGATACTGGACATACTTTTTAGTAGGGCAACATTTCGGTATTAAAAATCATTTTTGTGAAATTGGGCTTATATAATATTCTAATTTTCTGAGTGACTTAAATTTTGGGTTTTCATTAACTGTTACCATAATCATCAACATTACAAGAAAAAATGCTGGAAATAGATGCCTCTGTATGTAATGAATCTATATAATATATGAGAGACACCTTTTGAATTGAATTACTGAACTTAATTAACTTTTAATGATATTCTAATTCATTGAGAAAGACTAGTATATAAACTGAGCTTTTTTCTGGTGTTGTATATATGTACTGAGCTTTGTTCTGGTGTTGTATTTATGTACTGAGCTTTGTTCTGGTGCTGTATATAAGTTCTTTACTTGGTTCTGATGCTGTATATATGTATGAACTTGGTTCTGGTGTTGTATTTAGGTACTAATATTGGTTTTGGTGTTGTATATATTTACTGAGCTTTGTTTTGGTGATGTATATATGTACTGAGCTTTGTTCTGGTGCTGTATTTATGTACTGAGCTTGGTTCTGGTGTTGTATATATATATACTGAGCTTTGTTCTGGTGTTGTATATATGTACTGAGATTGGACTCGTGCTGTATTTATGTACTGAGCTTGCTCCTGGCATCGTATCTGTGCATTAGCCGGGAGAGTTGTTGTGGCTTACTGCGCACTCCGCACTGTCCTCCACCATTCTCATGTGCACAGCCTAACTAAATGGGCTGAGCACGCTTAGGATATTGAATGTGCTCATATAGGCCTATACGTAATTGGTGAGTTTAACATAATATGTGGGTAGGTCTGTACACTTATGTCATTATATACATAGTGTGGCAATCCACACTAAAGCATTCAGGACAGGGAATTTCGAGTCCACTTTAAAGTAGGGGGTATTTGGAATATCGTAATTGTTTCATTTTATTATTAGATTCATTTTCAATGGCGCGATACACCACAAAATACTGTGACCCCCCACGCATATGTCTTCGTCCGAAAAACAGGGAACCTGTTGTAAAAAATGTTAATCCCACCCTGGGAGGGGGTGTACCACTGCATAACTAGGCAGATTTGTCATTTAAGAGTCTATGTGGCCCCTAAACTCCCACATCCCAGACTCAAAGTTATGTATACTTGGAAGAGGTAGAAAATAGTCAGAACTGCACCCAAAACCATTATTGATAGTACTAACACTAATTCATGCACTCATCCTTTCCCAACTTGACTACTGTGATGAAATGTACTATTACTTGGTCACTTACCAAACTGTCCTAGCATCAATGTATTTTGAATGTAACAGCCAAGCCAATTGTATTTTCATAATGTTTTGTGAGACCTCTTTCCCTCTGCCAAGCACTGCATTGGTTGCCTATTTTTTCCAAAATAACCTTGAAAGCTCTAGTCCTTATTTACAGAGCTCTCCATTATGCTTCAAGTTCCTACATCTTCTCACTTATGTCTGTTTAGCATCCTACTTGTGCTCTCTGATCTGTTAATGGTTTGGACATATCTTTCCCCCTGATCAGAACCTCCCATTCCCATCTATAAGACTTCTCTCATGCTGCACTTGTGCTCTGGTATACAAAACCTCATACAAGCAGGCAAACTTCCCCCCTTAAAAATATTGAGTACACCCTTTAAAACCCACCTCTTTATGGATTCTTATAGAATAACTTAATACATTATTCCCTTTTTTTTCTCATCACCACCCACCTACCTATCCTAATTGGTAGACTGTAAGTTTCCAGGCATGGTATTCTATTTGTTTTGTTTCCATATTGTATCTCCGTATGACTATGACTTTCCTGAATTATTGTACAGCTTTGTGGAATATGTTGGTGCTATATAAATGAATAATTATTGAAAAATAGGAATAATGAATTATCATTTTCCAATTATTCTGCCTGTGCTACTGGCAAAGTACTTCTAGTATAGGACCAGGAAGCTTAAGGTGAGCAGAGCTATGTCTCTCCCAGAAAAAGGAGTTCAGCACTGCATGGAATTGTGGGACTACCTAGAAAGAAAGAAATTCAGCTGGCAACCTAAATACATGAGTCAATAATGAGTAAGTAATGCGGAGTATGAGTGCAATCTATAAGGGCCTCCTGGAATATCTCTTCTAGCTAATAGGGTCAGCACTGTTTCTATAAATGGAATGTTGGGCTGGATACATAGAATACATTAATATATATGATATGTATAGATCTATAAAACACCAATAGGCCGAGCAACTACTTTAGATTTAAAAAAAAAAAAGCAAAATGATTCTGTTATAAATCATGTTTTGCTCACTTAAAAGGTGGTTTGACCTTCAACACAGCAAAGCCTATAATGCAACGTCTGTTTCCCTAGAGGTATTTTTAGCAAGTTTTAATAACTATTCACCTTAAAAAAAAAGACATGTGAAGTCCTTATATATCTAATTTGCCAGGCAATAAAAGATTAATCTTCTCCTAAATTAGTTTCCCTTTTATTATGAATTAAGTGCAGCTCTCTTCAAAAGCTCATCATTTCTCCAGCTAAGGATTTATCTCCACAAGATTATCTTTCCAGGAGTGAGAGAAAGATTTACGCCGCGTTCCATATTTCCAAGGCAATTACTTTTGAAAAACACTTCCACGTAGATAATAATATGTATACATGTCTTGTGGAATTTAATCAGTTTACTGGTTACTGTCTGGAAGATGGGAGATCTGAATCTCCGGCTAAAGGTAATCTATGCATCAAGCTGCAGAAAAAAAGTTCATCATTCATTTTTGATTTTCAGAGCAGAAAGTACGGAGAATTCAATGTTTGGGGATTGCATAGAAAAGCCACATTCATAGAACTTCAATGTATTGACGGATAGTAAAGCCGAATAGGAAATATATTTCACATCAAAAGATTTGAATGCAAATGTTAGATTTTTTTGCTTGCCAGCACTAATGTTAAACAAATGTGATTAACACAGGAGGAGGAGATAAAACTTCGGCTCTCTTCCGTCTTCATGTTATTTTCCCAGTTAAATCCAAAGGTTAGTAGCCTCCAGGCGGTAGATGGGCAACCATAATTCAGTTAAAGTTGCCATGAATTCTCTGAACAGGATTAACAAACACACTGTTTAACTCCACTCCCGCCAGAGGGGAGGATTAGGAGGGTAAAAATAATTGGAGCTCAGAAAGGTAAAGAAATATAGGAATCTGCACAGACGCTGAGCACATAGGGTTTAGATTCTAATGCAGAATAAAGCATGTTACACGTGTCATGTCGCTACAACAGTACGTTGGATAAAGCTGAATATCACAGCCTTTCATTAAAGGGGATGTAGCCACATAAACAGTTCCCTCCACAAAAAAAGAAAACCTATACATGTAATGTCTATGGTGGCCACTATAAACCTAAAATTATATTTTTTTTCCATTTTATTTGACCAGCATTTTAGCAGCCAATTCAGCTGCTCTGTGTCCGGAGACTGAATTAAGCAGTTGTCTCACTTTCTCTCACAGCGGGAAGTCCCAGCTTGATCTGATACACCAATCAGCATCTGGATTACATCCTGCTATCAGCTTCATGTAACCTAAACACTCTCTCTCTATTTCTGCCACAATGTAACAGACTCCGTACTAGTAACTGACCAGCCCTTCAGTAATATGGCAATGCACTGCAAGTGGTTAAGCTGTGATTGCAATCACAGAGTAAATGAGGTGCTCACAGTTAAATATATTTCCTGTTCGGAAGGTAATTATAATAACTTTTGTATTTCTCCAATACATCTATATTATAAAATTAGGAAACTTCTTAAATAGTCTTGATTAAAACATCCTTCCGTTTTGTACCTACAGCTCCTATCCAGACCTATAAGACCTACAAGATGTATGTTAGCAAAAAGTAGGGCACAGATGGAAAGGAGTATGACTGCAAGAACAACGTACACAGAATTTGTTTGTAGTATTTAACCAGGGAGATACATAGTTTTGCATTGAAGCTGTATGTACAAAATGGTAGGAGGTTTTTAATCAAGAATATTTAAAAATTGCTTCGTTATTTTATCTTAAATGTGTTAAAGGAATAAGAGAAATATTTGTAAAGGTGGGTCTTCATTTTAAATATTTTAATAACGCATTTATTAATTTAATGTTAAAGGGGTTATCTAGTACTTTTCAAATTTTGCAGGAGGGGAGGGGAAGATATCAAATAATAAACTAACAGGTACTCAGCCTTTGAAACAACATTTGCCGCCGTTTTGGTCCCGGAAGCTCCGGCTATGGTCACGTGCCATTTATCGGCCGTGTAGCTGCAGACATATGCCATCCATGGCAGTATCACCGCTGAGGTTAGCAATTGGCTACAGCGACGTGTGACTGATGAACGGCATGTACCCGCAGCCAAAACTTTCAGGACTGAAGCGGAAAATGGGGTGTCAGCACTGGAGCTGGGGGTGTTTCAAAGTGTGAGTACCTGTTAGTTTATTATTTTATACCCCCCCCCCCCCCTCCCTGGCTTACTGCAATATTTGAAAAACTCTTGGATAACTGTTTAGGGTCAATGCACATGATACATATTACGTGCGGTTTTGCCACGCGGATTTGTGTGCGGCAGATCTGCAGTGTAATACAGTACCAGCATAGTCAATGAGATTCCAGGAAGTCTCCTGTACAGGCTGCAGTATTTTTCAGGACTGAAATAGACCTGTGGTGCGTTTTTTAGAATCTGCAGCATGTCAATTTATCTTGTGTTTTTGCTTGCGAATTCTACCTGCCTAGTGCAGAGGAAAATCGCACCAAAATCCGCAGCATGAAAACGCGCCGAAAAACGCATCAAAACGGAAAAACCGCACCGGAAAAAAGCATAAATAACCGCACCATTAGGTGCAATTTTAGCTGCAGAATTATGTGCGTATACCTGTGGTTTTGATGTGGATTTTCCACATCAAAGTACGCAAAGTGTGCATTCAGCCTTAGGCTGGGTTCACACGACCTATTTTCAGGCGTAAACAAGGCGTATTATGCCTCGATTTACGCCTGAAAATATGGCTCCAATACGTCGGCAAACATCTGCCCACGTACTGTGCCGACGACCTGTAATTTACACGTCGTCGTTTGACAGCTGTCAAACGACGACGCGTAAAATGACTGCCTCGTCAAAGAAGTGCAGGACACTTCTTTGGACGTTTTTGGAGCCGTTTTCTCATAGACTCCAATGAAAACAGCTCCAAAAACGTCCGTAAAAAATGCAGCGAAAACGCCGCGAAAAACGCTCAAAAAAAGTCTGAAAATCAGGGGCTGTTTTCCCTTGAAAACAGCTCCATATTTTCAGACGTAATTGCAGTTATCGTGTGCACATACCCTTAGAGTTAAGGAAACAAATGGTCAATATATGCATACTCAACTTCGACAAGATACGGTCTATCCTTCCAAAACAAACACTTGAGTGAATATATAACCTCTCGTAATATTGCTTGCTTTAGAACCATAGGCCTTAATGGATCCTATATCAAAGTACTTTAAAGACAGTTGCGTCTATATTGTGAAAAACAGGGCACAATAATTAAGGAATAAGGCCAGGAACATGCGTAGGATAGCTAGGCTCTCGGTATAAATGAGCTACATCTATGTGCAGAAATTGTGGCATCTTCCAGCTGAGATTCACTGCTTGTTTACCAGCACATAATGAAGTTGCTGTATGACAGACAAGAAGTGGTCAAGGAAGCCATCTGTAATAAACACTCAACAAGAGCGGTCTCGTGAAGACAGCTCTTAAGACCCTTCAGAAGATAAATCCATCATTGTGAGGATTGCTCAAGTAGATGTGTGTGTGATGAATGAAACCACTATGCTTATTATAGGTAAACACCTCACCCAAATTTTACTGCTGTCCTGGACATGGAGAACACATCTAGTCTATCTAGTTTTCCCTCTCTTGCCTTCCATCATCCACAATTATCACGGCCCCTCACCCCTGGCCCCATAGCAGGTGCTATACCTGGTAATTACGCCCATGTTTATATTGGCTATCCTGGAATTAGTACACAGGTCTCTTTCTTACAAGATTTGAATACTTCTCCAAACATGTTATCATTTTAACCCTGTATTATCTCTCATTGACCCTTGATTTCCTCATTTTCTTTTGGAGTTCAGTGGCAAGCAGTGAGTATTGCCAAGTTAAAGGGGTTGCCTCAAGATTAACATTTATAACCTATTCACAGGTCAGGTAATAAATGTCTGATCGCTGGGTGTTACACCAATTTCTAGAATGGGGTCCCGAACCCTCCATTCCTCCTCACTGAACCTCAGCGCAGGACGAGCATGTGCCCTGCCGCTCCATTCAATGTCTATGAGGCTGACGAAAAACGCAGAGCGCTGTACTCGTCCATTTACGTCAGTCCCATAGACTTTGAATGAAGCGGCATTCTTATCCTCATCTCCATTCAAGCTCCTCCTTATTGCGATTGTGCAGTGAGGAGGAAAGAGTTTTTGGGACCCCCATTCTAGTCAGATTATAAAGAGTTAGTCAAAATATCAAGTTGCTCAAATTGACGACATATACTCTACCACGTATAATACTGTATTAGCCATGCCCATAATATATGAACACTTCATAATACCAGGCATAGGTGTAACAGTTTTAAGATCGTAAGTCTTGTTCTGTCTGGTGAAATGTTTAAATACTGTAAGAACACTAATTCCAGTTTTTAGACTAGGAAAATAAAGTGAACCTATCGTCTAATTGTGTTTTAAATAAATCATTGTTGCCTACAAAGATAATAAACTTTGTAATATATGTTAAAGAAAACTCCTCTTTCTTCACTTATCAGATGCATCTTGTGATGTGAGGACACATATTACGCAGAGTAGAGCTGCGGACAGACTGGAGTAGGGAAGAGAAGAGTGAGGTTGCCTACACGCACGTATACATAAAGACTGTACGGTAGAACAGATCACTCCGGTAATTCTAATACTATCTTACAGCAGTGCTTGATTGAGAGCAGTCAGTCTTTCCGGTGTACAATCCTAGTTATAATGTCCTAAACACACTGCTGGTGCTGTGTCTGGGGGGCAGGGATCTGTAGACAGGCTGCCAGTGCTCATGGGGCGCTTACTCTGTTCACCGATCAGAACCTCTGCTGGCTCATTAGGGTAAGTTCACATAGGTTTAAATTGCTGCAGAAAACTCATCAGCAAACCCAACCCATTCCGAAGGGAAGTCTACACCAAGTCTTGTTTGACCTAGTGGCGATTTTTTGTTGGATTCGCCACTGCGGAAAAGAAGAGGGTTTTAAAACAAATTATTAAAAAAATAGACCAAGCTTATCTCCTCTGGTGCTCCGGTAGCGACGCATGCCTGCTCCCATTGGCTGGTCTCTGTTGAGCTGGCCTCCTGGGATGACGTCTCGTTTCGTGTGAGGCTGCAGCCTGTGATTCGCTGCAGTTGGTCACATTGGACAAAACATCATCCCAGAACGCCGGCTCACCATAGACCAGCCCGTGGAGAAAGTACATGTCGCTATGGGAGCGCCAGGGGAGGTGAGTTTTTTTTAAAATTATTATTTAAAGTAGAAAAAGTTGTTTTTGTCTTTCTTCGAGTTGTAATTTTTGCTGTGGAAATGCAGCTGTTCCACAGCAAAAACGCAACATTTGCCAATTGTTGTGGAATTTCTGAAACAAATACGCTACCATTCCGCAGCATAAATTGACATGCTACGAATTAAAAAACCTGCTCTGCAGGTCAATTTCTGCCTGGAATTTTTTTTGTAGCGTGTAAATGAGATTTGGTAAAACTCTTCTACTTTGATGCTACTGTAATAGACCGCAGATTTTCCTTCTGCAAATCCAGACAGAATATCCGCAGCAAATACGCTACTGGTGTACATAGTCCTAGATGCAGACACTGCGCTCCTGTATGTAGGAGAACATCCTAGTAGCTAGCGAACACCCCTGCTGGAGCGAAGCTCATAAAAAGCAGACAATTAGGGATGTAGACTGTATAGGGGGAAACTTAAATCTTGACATGTATTTTACAACGAATCCATGGCAGAAATCCGTTCTGCCGTAGATGTGTCGGTGGATCCGCAATTCAATGTGGCTAATCTGCACCTTTTTTGCATGGATCCATGAGAATAATGAACATGCTTCCGCACAGTTTATTTCTGGAGCATGTTAATCTGCACCTAAATCCTCATCGAATCCTGATCGTGTAAACACAGCCTGATTCAGAAAATTTACCTGGATAAATAGGTATGATTTTAACCCCTTAACAACTGCCTACACAGCACCGTGAAAAGGCGGCGCCATGACATAAGCCCCGACACTGGCATCCTGTGCCGGCTAGAGTGGGTGTCGGGTTATCTAACAACAGCCGGGCTCTGTTCTAATGGGTAGGATCAAAGTTAGCTTAGATTCCAACAGTTTAATCCCTTAGATGCCGCAGTCAATAATGACCATGGAATTTATGTGGTTTTAGAAAGAGGGGTCTCCCTCTGTCACAACATCGGCATCCCCGCGATGCGATCTTGGGGTGCAGATGGTTTCAATTGCAGCCAGGAAGCTAACAGAGGGCTCCAGGTCTGCCTTTATTGTATGCCTGTTACGCTTTTCCAAGGGCAGGGCCTAATATAATGCCTGCCAGTTCTACACTAAAGTCCCCTAGTGGGCCAAAAAAAAAGTAAAAATTTTTTTCCTAAAGTTACTAATAAATAAATGGAAAATATCAAGTAAAAAAAAAAATGTAAATGACACTTTCCCCACTTACAAAATGTTTTATTATAAAAAAATAGGTTTTGCCACGTCTGTAACGACCAAAACTGCGGGATGCATAGTGCACGGTGTAAATTATTTTTTTAACTAAAATGAGAAAATTCTTTCCTGTTCATCCTGCCCTACGAAAAATGCAATAAAAAACAATTAAAGTCGTATGTACCCCAAAACGGTACCAATAAAAACTCTAAGTCATGCCGCAATAATTAACCACTTATACAGCTACGTCAGTGGAAAACTAAAAATGGCGACACAAAAACAAATACTTTATTATTTTAAAAAAGTGGTTTTATTGTGTAAAAGTAGTAAAACATAAAAATACTACAATATATAAATTTGGTTTCGCTGTAATTGTAACGAACTGAAGAATAAAGTTATTATGTTATATTTACCACATCGTAAATTTAATATGCAAAAAAGAATGGCGAAATGTCTGGGTTTTTTTTCCATTACCCATCCAAAAATTTTAATAAAAGGTAATCAAAGAATGATATGTACCTAAATAGATGCCATTAAAAAATACAACTTGTCCCCAAAAAAACAAGCCCGCAAGCGGCTATGTCTACGGAAATGTTAAAAAAACTGGAAAAAATAAATAAATAAGTCAAGCGGTTGTCCATGATGGGGCTGTTTTTTATACTGATGACCTTTCAACAGGATAGGTACTCAGTATATGATCGGTGGTTGTCCGAAACCCAGACCTAGGAAAAATAGATCAGCTATTCTGGCTGGCTCCGGGCCAGGGAGATATGCAGGGTCGGTGCTGGAAGCAAAAGGCTCCGACCACTGTATAGTGGCCGTGTTGCAGTACTGCAACTGAATAAGAGCAGAGCTGTAGTAACCCAGCACAGCCGCTATAGTGGTCGTAGCCTTCTGCATCCTGTGGATAGATCATAAAAAAAAACTGTCCCCAAGCTGGACAACACCTTTAAGTCCCAAATAGGCTGGTCACTAAGGTCCAAAAGAGATCTCAACCAACTTATGCATTTGGAATTAAATGTACAATTCTGTCTAATTCTAAAGGTGGACATTATTTGATAAGGTATCAGTAGTCTAGATTTCTTAGTACACAGTACCGTAGCAAAATGCAATGCATCATCAACTTCATTATCCAACTAGAGTTTCCATCATTACTTTTCATGGTTTTCTACTGAGCAGATCCTAATGACACCGGTGCTGCTCTGAGTACAGCATAAATGATGGCTACACAGTGACCTAAACAGAAAGGTTTAATAATAAGCCAGTCTAAATCCTTCACTAAGAAAAGGCTGCAAGTTGTGTAATGTCTTCCTGTGACTCGGTACAAATAATGATCCCGGTTGCCTGTTATTTAAAAGCTGGACTCCTGCTGCGTTCACTGCCTTTTTAGTCTTTCCGTCAGCTGCATTTAAAAATTAAAATCTCTTCTGCGCTTGCTCAAGATTTTCTCAATAAACTATCATCATGGCTGTAGTTGAGAAAAAGACAAATCCTCGACATATATACAGTGGAGGAAATAAGTATTTGATCCCTTGCTGATTTTGTAAGTTTGCCCACTGTCAAAGTCATGAACAGTCTAGAATTTTTAGGCTAGGTTAATTTTACCAGTGAGAGATAGATTATATATATAAAAAAAAAAGAAAATCACAAAATTATATATATTTATTTGCATTGTGCACAGAGAAATAAGTATTTGATCCCCTACCAACCATTAAGAGTTCAGCCTCCTCCAGACCAGTTACACGCTCCAAATCAACTTGGTGCCTGCATTAAAGACAGCTGTCTTACATGGTCACCAGTATAAAAGACTCCTGTCCACAGACTCAATTAATCAGTCTGACTCTAACCTCTACAACATGGGCAAGACCAAGGAGCTTTCTAAGGATGTCAGGGACAAGATCATAGACCTGCACAAGGCTGGAATGGGCTACAAAACCATAAGTAAGACGCTGGGTGAGAAGGAGACAACTGTTGGTGCAATAGTAAGAAAATGGAAGACATACAAAATGACTGTCAATCGACATCGATCTGGGGCTCCATGCAAAATCTCACCTCGTGGGGTATCCTTGATCCTGAGGAAGGTGAGAGCTCAGCCGAAAACTACACGGGGGGAGCTTGTTAATGATCTCAAGGCAGCTGGGACCACAGTCACCAAGAAAACCATTTGTAACACATTACGCCGTAATGGATTAAAATCCTGCAGTGCCCGCAAGGTCCCCCTGCTCAAGAAGGCACATGTACAGGCCCGTCTGAAGTTTGCAAATGAACATCTGGATGATTCTGAGAGTGATTGGGAGAAGGTGCTGTGGTCAGATGAGACTAAAATTGAGCTCTTTGGCATTAACTCAACTCGCCGTTTTTGGAGGAAGATAAATGCTGCCTATGACCCAAACAACACCGTCCCCACTGTCAAGCATGGAGGTGGAAACATTATGTTTTGGGGGTGTTTCTCTGCTAAGGGCACAGGACTACTTCACCGCATCAATGGAAGAATGGATGGAGCCATGTACCGTCAAATCCTGAGTGACAACCTCCTTCCCTCCACCAGGACATTAAAAATGGCTCGTGGCTGGGTCTTCCAGCACGACAATTACCCGAAACATACAGCCAAGGCAACAAAGGAGTGGCTCAAAAAGAAGCACATTAAGGTCATGGAGTGGCCTAGCCAGTCTCCAGACCTTAATCCCATCGAAAACTTATGGAGGGAGCTGAAGATCCGAGTTGCCAAGCGACAGCCTCGAAATCGTAATGATTTACAGATGATCTGCAAAGAGGAGTGGGACACAATTCCATCTAACGTGTGCAAACCTCATCTTCAACTACTAAAAATGTCTGACTGCTGTGCTTGCCAACAAGGGTTTTGCCACCAAGTATTAAGTCTTGTTTGCCAAAGGGATCAAATACTTATTTCTCTGTGCACAATGCAAATAAATATATATAATTTTGACAATGTGATTTTTTTATATAATCTATCTCTCACCGGTAAAATTAACCTAGCCTAAAAATTCTAGACTGTTCATGTCTTTGACAGTGGGCAAACTTACAAAATCAGCAAGGGATCAAATACTTATTTCCTTCACTGTAAGTGGAGAAGTAAGTTCTTTCTGTTCTAAGGAAATTGGCATTAGAGACTGAAAAGAAAAAGGTTGTCAGCTATATATACCAGAAGGAACAGAATAGGTTAACATATATATATATATATATATATATAATATACACTACCGTTCAAAAGTTTAGGGTCACTTAGAAATTTCCTTATTTTTGAAAGAAAAGCACAGTTTTTTTCAATGAAGATAACATTAAATTAATCAGAAATACACTCTATACATTGTTAATGTGCTAAATGACTATTCTAGCTGCAAACGTCTGGTTTTTAATGCAATATCTACATAGGTGTATAGAGGCCCATTTCCAGCAACCATCACTCCAGTGTTCTAATGGTATATTGTGTTTGCTAAATGTGTTAGAAGGCTAATGGATGATTAGAAAACACATGAAAACCCTTGTGCAATTATGTTAGCACCTCTGTAATCAGTTTTGCTGTTTAGAGGAGCTATAAAACGGACCTTCCTTTGAGCTAGTTGAGAATCTGGAGCATTACATTTGTGGGTTCGATTAAACTCTCAAAATGGCTAGAAAAAGAGAGCTTTCATGTGAAACTCGACAGTCTGTTCTTGTTCTTAGAAATGAAGGATATTCCATGCGAGAAATTGCCAAGAAACTGAAGATTTCCTACAACGGTGTGTACTACTCCCTTCAGAGGACAGCACAAACAGGCTCTAACCAGAGTAGAAAGAGAAGTGGGAGGCCCCGCTGCACAACTGAGCATAAAGACAAGTACATTAGAGTCTCTAGTTTGAGAAATAGACGCCTCACAGGTCCTCAACTGGCAGCTTCATTAAATAGTACCCGCAAAACGCCAGTGTCAACGTCTACAGTGAAGAGGCGACTCTGGGATGCTGGCCTTCAGGGTAGTGGCAAAGAAAAAGCCATATCTGAGACTGGCTAATAAAAGGAAAATATTAATATGGGCAAAAGCACACAGACATTGGACAGAGGAAGATTGGAAAAAAGTGTTATGGACAGACGAATCGAAGTTTGAGGTGTTTGGATCACACAGAAGAACATTCGAGAAACACAGAACAACTGAAAAGATGCTGGAAGAGTGCCTGACGCCATCTATCAAGCATGGTGGAGGTAATGTGATGGTCTGGGGTTGCTTTGGTGCTGGTAAAGTGGGAGATTTGTACAAGCTAAAATGGATTTTGAATAAGGAAGGCTATCACTCCATTTTGCAACGCCATGCCATACCCTGTGGACAGCGCTTGATTGGAGCCAATTTCATCCTACAACAGGACAATGACCCAAAGCACACCTCCAAATTATGCAAGAACTATTTAGGGAAGAAGCAGGCAGCTGGTATTCTATCTGTAATGGAGTGGCCAGCGCAGTCACCAGATCTCAACCCCATAGAGCTGTTGTGGGAGCAGCTTGACCGTATGGTACGCAAGAAGTGCCCATCAAGCCAATCCAACTTGTGGGAGGGCCTTCTGGAAGCATGGGGTGAAATTTCTCCCGATTACCTCAGCAAATTAACAGCTAGAATGCCAAAGGTCTGCAATGCTGTAATTGCTGCAAATGGAGCATTCTTTGACGAAAGCAAAGTTTGAAGGAGAAAATTATTATTTGAAATAAAAATCATTATTTCTAACCTTGTCAACGTCTTGACTATATTTTCTAGTCATTTTGCAACTCATTTGATAAATATAAGTGTGAGTTTTCATGGAAAACACAAAATTGCCTGGGTGACCCCAAACTTTTGAACGGTAGTGTATATATATATATATATATATATATATCTCTAGATCTCTCTCTCTATATATATAGAGATATAAGGAATACAGTCAAAATAGAGCTTTGGATTTTCTTATACTCATAGTTTGTGGATATTTCCATAAGAATCTATAAATTCTGTCATTAAAGGGATTATCAGGGATGTGAAAATTTTTCATCAGGGGCTGGAAATGAAATAAATAAACCAAAAAAGCAGTACTTACCTAACTATGTCCCAGATAATCCAGTGCTGACGCACCAGCGACACTCCCGGTGGTTGTTTACATGCACGTAGCAGCCAATAAGATCGTTCAGCGGTCATACATTGTATTTCTGCCATTATGCCAGAAATACCATTCGTCACCAGTGAACCCCACCGAACCCTCTGATTGGCTGCAGCGTTTACATGCTACATGAATGTAAACAACTATGGGGATGTGGCCGGAGCGACAGTGCTGGATCGCCTGGGGAAAGGATAGGTAAGTATTGCTTTTTTGGTTTATTTATTTCATTTCTAGCCCCGAAATAAAAAAATGTCACGTGTAAGATAACCCCTTTAACAATCTTTCTATGGGTGCTGACATTTGACACAAGATAAATTTGGTATATAGAGCATCACATATGCTGGTAATCAGGACTGGCGTCAGCACCCGGTAAACCCAGGAGGCCACAACACTTCAGGGGCCCACTCGGCCGCCGCTACGGTCATGGCTCCTCCAGGAGTGGAATCCCCAGCCAGAGTATTGCTGATGGGATTCCGCTTCTAGAGGGAGCCCCTGTCTAGGAGGGGGCCTAAGTATTGCTGTAGCAGCCATAGCGGCTGCTACAGGGCCTGCGGCATGAGGGGGCCTGTGCCGCCCGCCCGCTGTGTGGCACTACCTGGGAAGGGGATAGTGGGCACTAAATTTATGGAGGCACAAACTGGGGGCCTAACTTTTTTACGGGGCCATAAACAGGGCCTAACTTCTATATGGGGGCACAAAGTGAAGTTTTCTGTCATTTTACTGCCACCGTGAGTTACCCTGCAAAGGGTAACACCAAGTCTGTGTCGCCTAAGGGCTCACATAAACCTGGAGCCGGCCTTGCTGGTAGTGATATTTAAATAAAAATATAGAATTATTTTTAATCTGAACTGTGATATGGTGAATGGAGGTGCTCTGGTTGGCTATACTTTATGTCACACAACCACATGAATTTAATTCCAAATAGGGACAAGGCCTTCAGAGAAAATGATAGCTAAACAGGGCATAAAACCTTCTGTTAAATTTACTGAGGTCTGGTAATGAGTTCTTCATCCAAGTCACTGTATCTGCTCTATTACCAGGCCCACTAACAATCTAATGTATAAGGGCTGCAAGGTCTTTCCCTGATGCCCAAAGTTAAGGAAGCATTAATCAGACTCAATTGTCAAAGACATAAGATTTATTATCGGCCAAATCTAACAATGCAGTCTATATCTGCCAACAGTCAAATCTGTTGTAGGAATTGTTTCATCCGACGCTCTTTTGTATTATGAAGTTTATATTATGAATGGCTGCAGTCCATCAGACATTATAATGTAATTTGTTTTGGGTTTTTGTTTGCATGTACAGTGCTGAAAATGGACAAAACTGCTGTAACGTGACTGAATAGACTTGAGATGGCAGAGTTAGTTATAATCAAGTGACATAGATATAGGGGTAGCAGAGGTAGCAGTCACACCAGGGCCCTGTGTCTGAGGGAGCCCAAAGGCCCATCTGCCATGTGAGAAAACTCCAGTATTAAAAATGGGAAATGGTAGGTGGGGGCCTTGTTGTAGATTTTACATTGGGGAATAGAAGGTCAATGGCCATTTTAAGACACCCTGGTCTGGCAGGTGACATTCAGGTGTTATCATTAATACTTACCTTCAGTGGCGGACACAGACTGCAAAAGGCCCCTGTGCAGATAATGTGCCAGGGCCCCCCCGCCCCCCCCCCCCAATACCGACAAAGTTACCTAAACATATATATGCATATAAAAATAAACCTTACTAATAAAAATTATGAAGGAAGATTTATATTGTACATTTTATTACCAGTTTAGAACACAAGTAACACATTTTTTTCCGGGTTAAATTCTTATCTAAACTAAGTCCCTAAATGTGGGCAAAGAAAATGAAAAACCTATACTCACCTCCTCCGGCGCCTCCGTTCCCCCTCCGCAGCCCCTATCCCTTTCTGTGTTTACAAAGCTGCTGTGCTGACGCGCGGTCGATGGCACATGACCGCTGCAGCCAATCAATGCCCTCAACAGCGATTTGCTGTGGAACTACTGTCCTCAGCAGCACACCAATGAGGAGTTATTGGCAGCAGCGGTCACGTGCCATCGGCAGCGCGTCACCAGTGCAGCCTTGTACACTTGTAACACAGACCGAGACAGGAGGATGGGGGCTGCGGCGGGTGAACGGAGGCGAGGGAGGAGGTGAGTATAGTTTTTTTATTTTCTTTGCCCACATTTAGAGACTTAGGTTAAATTGAATCATTGAATATAACACAAAGCACTCATGCAACTGAGATGCAATAATTTAGATGATCTTATCATGCTTAGCTTACTGCACTGTTACCTATCAAGCAGGACTGAATCTCAAGATATCTACAGAGGGGGCTGTATGGCGTTATCTACAGGGGGGACTGTATGGCGCTATCAACAGAGGGGGCTGTATGGCGTTATCTACAGGGGGGACTGTATGGCGCTATCTACAGAGGGGTCTGTATGGCGCTATCTACAGGGGGGTCTGTATGGCGCTATCTACAGGGGGGACTGTATGGCGCTATCTACAGGGGGGACTGTATGGCGCTATCTACAGGGGGGACTGTATGGCGCTATCTACAGGGGGGACTGTATGGCGCTATCTACAGGGGGGACTGTATGGCGCTATCTACAGAGGGGGCTGTATGGCGTTATCTACAGGGGGGCTGTATGGCGTTATCTACAGGGGGCTGTATGGTGTTATCTACAGGGGGGACTTTATGGCGTTATCTACAGTGGGGTCTGTATGGCGTTATCTACAGGGGTTCTGTATGGCGTTCCCTACAGGGGGGGTCTGTAGGGAAAGTCATACAGCCCCCCCCTGTAGGGAACGCCATACAGACCCCCCTTTAGGGAACGCCATACAGACCCCCCTGTAGGGAACGCTATACAGCCCCCCCTGTAGGGAACGCTATACAGCCCCCCCTGTAGGGAACGCCTTACAGCCCCCCCCTGTAGGGAACGCTATACAGCCCCCCCCCTGTAGGGAACGCCATACACCCCCAATCACTCAAAAAAATGCGACCTACAGTGTGAAAAGACAAAAGACATGTATCCCCTATCCACAGGATAGGGGATACATGTGTGATCGCTGGCATTGATAGGGAGAGCGGGGGACCGAAAGTCCCCCGAAGTTCTCCATCACTCACCTCTGACTTCCGGTGTCTGCGCAGCTCAAGTGTGACCGGCGCTCCATTCATTTCTACGGAGCTGCCGACACAGACCCCGGAAGTCCGAGGTTTGTGATGGAGAACTTCAGGGGACTTTCGGTCCCCCGTTCTCCCTATCAATGCCAGCGATCACACACGTATCCCCTATCCTGTGGATAGGGGATACATGTCTTATGTTTAATGGCAGAGCGGGGAGATACTCCCTGCTCTGCCGTAGTGTTCCGTGGCATCGCGCTGTAGCAGCCATAGCGGCAGTTAGCGGAGATTCCGGCCAAGGTGGGGGCCCGTGCCGGCAGGTGACGCGGGCCCCCTCATGCCGCGGCCCCGTAGCAGCCGCTACGGCTGCTATAGCAGTAGTTACGCCCCTGTGTTAGGGGGAGTTCACACTGAGGTTTTTTTCGCGAAAAACGTCAGAAAGTGCCTCCCATTGAAATCCATGAAATTTTTCCTGCGAGCAGTAAAAACCGCATGCGGGAAAAAGAAGCGCAATGCCCTTTCTTCGGGCGTTTCTGTCTCTGACTTCCCATTGACAACAATGGCAGGCAGAAAATGCGTTTTTTGCTGCGTTTCCCTGCCCACGGCCCGATGGCCGAAAAACGCCACAAAAAAACGCAATGAAAAACGCGGGAAGTGTTCTACCGGCAGGTCAAAATATGCCTCAAAATTCCGGAAGGAATTATGAGGCAGATTTTTCTACATAAAAACTTCTCCCTTCTGACATGAACTTTTTAACTTCATCTACCTGTCCTCTGCAGTCTGCACGTCCTCCACTCGTCCTGTGTCTGTCCTCCGCTCATCCTATGAGTTCTCCGGCAGTCCTGACTGTACTGTCCAGCCGCCCGAAGTCTTACGTCGCACCGCCCCCTGTCCTCTCCCCTGCCTGAGCGCTCCTCCTACCACCAGCATCGCCGTCCTGTCCTATTCATCTGTGCCAGATTGGCAGTGCAGTGTAGCGGCTATCACCGGGCCCGGGCACCCGCCCCCTCCCTCCCGATTGGTAGTGCAGTGTGGCGGCTATCACCGGGCCCCCGCCCCCTCCCTCCCCTCATGCCTAGTGTTGTGATGCTACTAGGCATGAGGGGGCCCGTGCCGCCAGGCCTGGTACATAAAATGTAATGTGCCTGTCAGGGCGACACGGGCCCCCCCATGCCGCGGGCCCCGTAGCAGCTGCTACGGCTGCTACTGTGGTAGTTACGCCACTGAACGGGCCCCCTTCCCACGCGGGGCCCTTGTGCAGCTGCACCGGCTGCACATGCGGTATGTCCGCCCCTGCTTACCTTAAAAATAGTCATCAGAAGTTGCCAAACTGTTGGCATTGTAATAAAAATACAAAGATTTCATAAGAAAAAAAGCTAAACACCCTTAGTCTGATGAATAACTCTAGCCTTTTAGATTAGTGCTGTCAGGGAAAATGCGATTTTCCTTCCATACAATACTGCTTATTAGCATTTATGAATAATGTAGAAATCAGCAATAACAGTAATCATAGATTGTTTGCCCTGAAAACAACAATTTACAGACATCTTTGTGTACTTTGTCTCCCCGAAACCTAATAGTGAATAGAAATTGCACAAAATAAACTTCAATCTATTTCAATTAATAAACTAAAATGTTTTATATGAAGAATGATACATATTGTACCTAGTGATGTCATAAAGAGCAATGACATCATTAGCCTGACATCAATGGATCTATTTTCATTCATTGCATTATGTGACAAGCACTGATATTTCTGATGTAATGTTGCCTTTGAAGGAGATAGATTTTAGTCGAAAATGGTCAGGACAGCTTCTAAGACCCTGGATTAAATAAATAGTGAGATCTTGCAAATGGTAATGAACTGAAACCTAAAAAAACCTAGAAGACTCTTTTAATTAAACTTGAAAATGCCTTAATAGAGGAGGTGAAACGTTGTGGTTCCATGTTGGATGAATAAATTCACTTTATTTGAGTGCTGCTTCACGTTCTCTTTTTTGGATATCTAACACATAAGGAGAGGTCACTCCTTTATTTTTGAAGCTTTGCACCAGCCTAGTCAGGCATTTGTTCACAGTGCTGCACCAATACTCTGCTTTTTTCTTTTAATTAAAGTGATGGCGGACACATGATCATGCCCCATTTTGGAAATCTGTGCTATTTTTGAAGATTGAGCTGCAAAGTAGCTCCATAAAGGGGGTTTCCAATCACAAAAAGTGATGGCATATCGCTAAGATATGCCATTACTTTCTGAACAGTAAGGGTGCGACTGCTGGGGCCACCAGTGAGTTTTGCAGCCGCTTGACAGTTTTACTCTGCACAGACTCACTTTAGGCCGCCCCCATTGTTTAGGGAACTTCAGCAAAGCCACATTCACTTGATTGAAGCTGTGCTGCCGTTTACTGCACAGGGAGAAGCGGGGAGCGCTGTAGTGCAGATTAAATGCTGAAAGGTACACGACCCATTCAGTCTCATGATTGGCAGGCGCCCCATAGGTCGGACCCATCATTCATAATCAGCGGCATAACTGAAAGCTCCTGGACCCCAATACAAAACATATAACAGGGACCCTACCTGACATATTTTATGTATGATGCTGGTGATTTCTTATGCGGCTGAGGTTTTTTTTGGCCCTCTCAGGTTCCAGGGCCCGGGTGCGACTGCTACCTCTGCACCCCCTATAGCTACGTCCTTATTCATAGTTTTATAGCATATCCTAGAGATATGCCATAACATGAAAAGATACATCTTTAGGAAGGCAATTGGTTGAAGGTGAGGCAGCATAACTGTGCTATTATCAGTCACCTGTGTAGCTTAACATTAAAAGGGTTAATCGTGCCAGGTCCCGCTCCCGGCAAAAAGCTAATTTAGCCGGGGGAAGGTGCGGCCAGCCATTTCCGCTGCAATGGCGACTGCAGAGAAAATGTAGTATTACACCTCAGCCGTTCCGATGAATTGTAACATAAATCCTTATCTATAACAAGGATTTGTCAAACCGATACAAACCCAATAAGATAAACAATATATTATGTAATAAAAAGAATAATTCAAATACCCATGTGTACAAAGAGGTGACATAAGGGAGGGAAAATTCTTAGTTGACCCATCTTTGTTAATCTCCAGATCGCCGTTTACCTACCCCGCACGCTTTACTGAAGCTGTTTGTTTGCCAAGACTGTAAATTTGAAGTATGAGCTGTCAGAAGTCTCTGAGCAAATCCAGTACACGACAAAAAAAATAGAAAATAATAAAAAAATAAATAAAACAGAATACTAAGCTGGGATTTTACTGTTGCTATAGAAATGGCGTGATGAAAGTGACAATTGAAAAGCATCTTGTACTTGATAGTGACAATGAAAGAGACAGAATTATCGGCATAAAAAGCGGGGACGAATTATAAAGAGGAGATAGAGAAATGCAATGCGGGAGTAGAGAGAGGGTCTCGATTAGTAAGTACTGAAAGATAGCAAGTGTCACCTTATTTATATTCCGATAATGCAACATAGCATTGCTCAGTACACTGCGCTGTTCTCTTAATTGGAACCGGTCTGCTTTATAATCACAATGGAGGGAATACAATAAGAAAATATCTCAAGCAATCACAAGATGGGATAAAAACCTTCTTATCTAATAGAAAATACGAAAAGGCACTAGAAATGAAGGCAAATTTTTAGGGTTAGAACATTATTCTTTAATAGCGTAAATATATCTGGCAGTGCTTTACCATCCAGACATGACACACATACAAACACGGCTGATGATGTCCCTTGGAGAGCTCACATTCGGAAATGAATGATGGGATTTTCAAAACCAAAATGACGAATTATACATGGAGGAATACAGAACTGTAGACTCGAAATGTAGCATGATGATTAGCTTTCTCCTTCAACATTGGGAACGTGTGCTATCTTACTGGTTTTGTTCCTGCAAAGCCCTATAGGTATGCTAAGTGGCCATATAGTGGCTGAGGGAGAATAGACTTTTAAGGGTCCACTGCAACAAACACCAAGAAATTGGGACATAATCATGTGCCCCTCAAATCTTAGTACTGGGCAGAAACTAGGGGGTAAAGTACCAATCGTGTCGTTGTAGGTCACATTCATTTTTGCTTTAATGGTTTTTATCCGCAATATATTTTTAAAATGATATGCAGGGTTTAAAGAGTGGGATGCCTTTTTGTAATTTATATAGTGTAATTACAATAATTAACATATGTTGTGATACTGTTACTGCTTAGCTAGGTCAATGTTGAAATATATATCGTTTTCTGTCAGGTTCTCCTACTCCAGAGCTAATCGTCTAGTGGTGGCGAGAGGTTCTTCTCCTTCAGATCTTCAGGGATATAATAATTCCAGGAATACTCAAATGGCTGCAAACCTGCCTATAACAATAAAATAATATAGTCATATAGGCATTTATAAAAACAAAATGCTCTATTCCCCACCACCACTGTCCAGTCCCACGGTGAACCCTTTATTTATCCAGGTGATGTAATGACCAGTCACTAGGGCAGACACGTCACAAGAGTGGCAGGTGCCAATCATGGGCTGCCACAGTGATGTAGCTGTAACATCTATGGCCGCGGACCGTCGTTCTGACTTACCCTCTGACAGCCGCGGCCATGGACGTGTGAGTTCTCGGCGGCATCTCCCTCCTGAGAGACGCCGGCACTCACTTCCTGGTTCAGAGACTGTCTCCCGCAGGGCGCGCATGCCAACGTATGCACGGCCTTAAAGGGCTAGTGCGTGCACAGTTGCAGAATATCTACAATCAGCCCAGAATGCTGCTGGACTATAAAAAGGGCTCTGCCCTCTTGATCATTGCCTGAGCGTTGTGTTACCTAAAGTTTGTCTTTGCAAATGGTCTCCTAGTGTTTTCCAGTTCCCAGTGTTACCCGTTCCTGCTGCCTGTACCCTGTATCCCGTGCCTCTGTGCTGTCAAGAGTTGGAGTCGTGTTGTATCCTCTGCTGCATCTAGTGTGTCGCACCCCGCCGGGTGTCTGTCTACTATCGGAGCCTCATCTTAGCCTGAATCCATCACTACTGTCTACATTGCCTCAGGTACCCTTTCTAAACTATAAACATTGCATTGTACCTGTTTGGCCAGCTGCTATCCCGCTACGCGGTATGGCCCAGTGGGTCCACACCCCGCGCCGTGACAGTAGCTATGGATAGTACATGATTATAGCAGCCCGTAATTGGGCACTACACCTTTGTGATTGGTCTGCGCTATGAATGACACGTTATTATGTCATCATGGGAATACAAGCAGTGGGTTAGAACTGGGTAGTGATGGCGGAGGAACAGAGAATCTTTTAAAAAGTTAGTATATGACTGTTTTTTTTAATTGTTTTTACTGTGTTTGGCAGTTTTTTCGAATATTTAGGTAATCCTGGAAAAACCTTGCAACCCTACAAAGCAACTATTTTGTGACCAATATCATCCTGTATTAGAAAAATGTCAAATAAATTCCCATATATCAGATTCTTGGAGCACCGTATTTGCACACTTGTTCAGTATGTTTCCGAAACTCCCATAGAAGTGAATAGAGAAAGCTGCACACATGCACAACCACCTGTCACTCAATTCTCCAACCTGATGTAGCAGCCACCTTACTAGGTAAGACTCCAGTTCTCAAGAGGTGGAACCCAAACCTGTCAGACATTTATAGCATATCCTATAACTATGCCATAAATAGCTGAGATGCAAAACCATTTTAACTCAAACCCCTTTAAGCATTAAGAGCAATATTTTTTCCTTTTTTAATAGTTACAAGGTGTAAAAACATGATATACAATTACCATTAAAGAGGTATTCTCATCTCGGACTTTCTGTAACTCCCATTTAGCTCTATGGGAGTTCCGGAAACAGCGTAGCCCTGAGAGATCGTTTGTTTCAGTGCTCTCAATCACCTTCTAACTCAGTGGCCGGTGAGCATCGACAGCGGGACAAGATAAGATGGGGGTCAGTGGACCCCATTCTATTGGACATTAATAGCATATCCTGTGGATATGCCATAAATGTGCGAGATTGGAATACCCCTTTAAGGGCACATACTCACAATTTTTGGAGCAAAAAATTCATATACATTTATTTTTTTGCCAGCTTTGTGTTCTGATATTCTTACTTACTCGTTCATTAAAAATGCATGTAGAATCTACAAGACTAACTGATCCATATTGTATCACCCATAAATAGGTGTATATTGTATAACACTTTGACAAAGTCCAAGATCACAGTAAATGCAGGTAACTTCAATATTCCAAATATTTGTTTGGTGGAATGCCATAGAAATCAGTGTGAGGGTCTCATCTTCATCAAGATGCTAGCGAGATAGGAACGAGTAGAATGCTTCAAGAATCAATACTTGATCAGAACGCCACTAAGGAATTTTTCAAGTGTAGACAAAAGTCAATAAGTAAAGTGCTCGGTAAAGTGTACTCAACAAGGCCAACATTGTGCACCCAGTATAACTGCTACTCAGACTAGATGTTGAGTTGATAAATCAATTTTAATACTGTACAACAGAACATACAACAAAGTCCAGTACTGACCTCTTAAACTAGAAGACGTCGATGCCATGTTCAGCATTAAATATTTCCACACAGACAATAAGATTGTCTTAGGGTAAAAATCACAAGAGCCCAGTGACATTTGTGCCATGTTACTCCAAAATCCATGGTGCACCAACCACTGCAGATGTCCTCATTGTCCCCATCTGTGAGCTGGTTCTTTGCTGTACAAAGTCTGCTATTATCCTGATAAATTTCCATAAAGAGGAGAACTCAACAAAGTCCTCTATATTTTTAGGTTTCATTCCCTTTTTCTCTCTATATACAAACATTGAATCCGCAGCTCTGTAATCTGTATTTTTATTTATTCATTTCTTTGACATACAGGACACAAAAGGTAAACGCATTGTCAGGTTTTCTTCCTCAATCGTATTTTTTTTTTTGGAGATTTTCCTTTTTTTTTTTTTGCCAAAAAAATGCAAGCAAAAGAAGAAAAAAAAATGTTAGTTCTTCCATACGACCTCATCTTCAATATGAAGACAATCAAAACAATAAAAAGAGAAGATGGAAGTGTGCCGACGGCCTCCCTCCCTTATGCAGCAAGTGTCAATATGAGGAGATGTGGGGCATCCATTCATGGGTGAAGCAGGCTCAATGTGGCATCTTCAGTCTCTTTGCAATTTGTATTATGGTAAAATAAAGCACCTTTATTTCCAAATGACCAGTACCTTTGATGTTCACAGTTAAGACGTTTCTAAACAAAGTCCCATGGATAATAAATACCAGTCTTCTACAACCAGTGATTGATGTATTACCTGCCTTTACATATCTTCAGCTCTTCTTTTTTGAGACAATTAGAGCATTGGTGTTATCATGCTGATGGACAGTCCACCATCGACATTGAAGTGTTACCTTCTGAATTGTAAAATTTGTGTTTCCCCATTGCCCAAATGCTTCCCATCTCCAATCACTTCTCTTCCCCCCCCCCCCCACCCTCAAGGACTCCCTCACCCAGCCCAGAGTCTCATGCTATTGAGGTGGGAGACTGGCTCATTTGGATCCTCATGGATTGAATACAGTTCAGGATTTTTTTCTGGTGTCCAGCTAGTGTTATTCCTATCCTCAGAAGGTCCCTGCAAAAAAAAATAAAATAAAGTAAGACAGCCTATTTAATTAATCAATCCAATTAATATTCTGTGAACTTCCAATCCGTCATGCTTTTGAAGCAAAGAAGAAGAGCTCATCTATAGAAGCATAGCTACGATAGCAGGACTAGGTATTTTTTATGATCATGGCAAAAGTGCTTATTCGTTCTCTCTCTATAGGCCTCCTCAACTTACAATAAAGACTTCTAAAACATCAAATAAAAAAGCTAACCCAAAGGACCTGCCTCTTCCATCAACCTATATCTTAACCCTACACATACTCACTCTAGGGTCATCTGAGCAACAAGCTGCAGAGAAGTGAAGCCAGAGCTCAGGAAGTTGTCTCTGTATTGTCCCATTTTGATAGCGCTCAGCCAGTCATCTACTGAGGTAAAGGCTGTGAAGTCTGGGATGGAGCGGTCGAGCAGCGGCTGGGAAGGCCTATAATAAAAGAGCCATTAACAAAGGAAGGTATGATCATTACCGGATACCTGAAACGTCACTTAGAGCTACAGTATATAAATTAAAGAAGCACTCCAGCAATTTCTTTTCTACTTAGTTCAGCAAAGGCTATTATTAACGGATAATGTAAAGGCTTTTGTGTATGCCTTGTCTATACCTGTTTTAGTTAATGTGCCATTTATGGGTTGTCTGCCACCTTGGTTCCCTCTTCAGCTTTGATATGGTTCCCCTAATGCAGCCCACATTTCCCATGATGCTTTTGGCTTTGCAGAGGCAGAGGGGGCGGAGTTTCATTACACTGCACTTGCTCTGCTTCGAGTCAAATCTAAGTGCAGATATGATAGATAAGTGATATAGACAAGTGACAATTAACTTGTGTCCTCACACTGCAGAGTCTCAAAGTATTCTATGTGATGCAGCTTCAGCTTGTCTCCTGCTAGTGTCAGTTTTCACCCAGGAGGCAGTGATGAGCAGCATCTCATAGAAGTACACTGGACTCTCTGAACACAGCACACACAGATAGTATGGACAGCGTGAGTGAGGAAAGTTTATAACTTAGCAGCTAATCATTGTATGGACCCACCTATTATATCACAGCACTCCTGGTCCCTTAGATAGGGCATAAAAAATATCTTCAGCAGCACCCTATGCATGAGGAGCTGGGTGGGGGAGAGAAGGTGTCTTAAAGCTGCCAGGAGGGATTTTAATAGAGGATGTAATCCTGTAGTTCACAGGAAGTCATCTACATAGGGGAGAGTGGCCTCCTGTCCACACATGAGAGTATGGTCTATTCTGGTAGTCAGACTGCGATCACATGACGCAGCTGCCCATAATAAAAGGGTTCAAAATGTATAGATGCAGCTGACCTGGAAAGAAACAAATGGCATTGCTAGAATATTGCTGGTGAGCTAGCATTATATGTGAAAAAAATTAAAATTGCCGGAGTGCTTCTTTAATATTGCAGTAAAAAAAAGGAATAAACATTTCTGAACTGTATACTTGCATTATGTAAATAGCATAAGAATTCATGATTAAAAAGCTGAATTTATGGCCGAGCTTTAAACTAAAAAGCATGATCGATGTAAAGCTGGAGCACTATCGTTTTGGTTGGCAGGAGTGGTATATAAGTCCTTTCCATCCATAACATGACAATAGCACTTGAATAAAATGTGCCCTTTCAGTTCTAATTATAAACAAAATGCCTATCTTCATCGAAACCCATTGCATCTACTGGCATAGCATAGATTGTTTCTGCAGCCAGACTCACACAGCAGGGATGGTGGCCACTGTCTTGAGGCTGGCAGGGTTCCGGATCATCTTGTCCAGAGTATTGACTATTTCCCCAAAGCGTGGCCGGCTGTTTCGATCCTTCTGCCAGCAGTCCAGCATGAGCTGGTGCAGGGCAGCTGGACAGTCCATGGGGGGAGGCAAGCGATAATCCTGCTCAATGGCATTGATGACCTGTGCAGGGAGGGAAAAGCAGTGAGGAAGTGATAGAACAATCCAAATGGTATTAAAATGTAAATAAAATTGATTAAAAACCAAATGGCATTAAAACTGTAAAACAACAGGAGAGCCAATAACTAAATAGAGAAACATATAAAACGGAGTTATAAAAACAGTATTACAACATTCCTCTGTAGGATTAGCACGTCCTGTATTAGGATTATTTTAACAATACTAATACATAATCTCAAATTAACCTAATAAAAGTCTTTAATTAGTTGCCTATCCATGTTGTGAATTTTTGCATTTTATCTGATATATTTGAACATATATATATATCTATCTATCTATATATATATATATATATATATATATATATATATATATATATATATATATATATATACTTTGCTTCAAGTATTCAAAAATGCTTCAGAACTAGAAGTCCTTGCATACCTACAAATGTAGCAGAGCTGAATTGATCATTTATCTCTTTGGCATACATGATTATGAAACTTTGTAATAGTCATGCAGTAGGGCCAAGCTGGACATAAACATAATTGTCTAATGCACATCCTGAAAAATTTTATTCAATCAAATTAAAGTACTTGGGAAAAACTCGGAGAGCTGCATTTGGCATTTGATTTGGACATTCTTCTAATTTTACTGTACCCGTTCCACCATTGAGTACGGTTTTTGTTCAATATATCCACATAGACGTGAATTAATTACTACCTGGAACTCCCCTCTTGTGTGACTACAGCGGCTCCAGGAGTGAGGGCAGTGACACAGACAAGGATACAGCAGGTTAATCACAGCCGCATACTGTTCAGACCATTGTTCTGCTCTGCCCTTCATTATATCTGCCGCTCACTGCATTACAGTAAGAGCCGAGCATCTCCACCAGCCTGACATATGTTCAAAGCTTCTTCAAGACCAATTACTTCCCAGCGCACTGGCTGCACTTTCCAATTTTCTTGCTTTCTGTGGATTCTTTTCTTCTTTTCCAGCCTGATCCCTCTGACACAGTAGTTTCAGTGCTCACCCACCAGTCAACCCTCCCTCCTTCTTTCTCAGGCTTTGATTTTCCTTGCAATATTCGAACATTGCACTAGGCAGGAGCATCTCCTCTGCTCCACCTAAATCGTGTGATGATAGGCTCTATGTAAACCACCAGCAGGCATCTGTGAGTTACGCCTGGTGTGCCCAATCCGCAAATATGTGTGTGTGGGAAAAGGAGCTAGTGGATGTGATCTGTACATGTATGTGAATGGGAACAGGCCTGGTTTATGTAATCGTGCTAGTAGAACTACCCTCGTGTATGCTGTCAGAAACGCTTGGCGTATGTACTAAGACCAGAAGATACATGATCCTGAGAACAAGCCTGGTGTTTCCTAATCATCATATGCACATGAAGTAAGAGGCTTGATATATGTATCAAAACATACAGGCAAATGGGAGCAGGCATGTGATCAGAAAGTACATAAAGTGCTGCTTACTCCTATTAAAAAAATCTGCAAATATTACAGATAAAATTACCAATTTGGAGAGCCGCATGAATCTCAGATATTCTGAATAAGGGCTTGTAGTTTGGTAAATAAGTAAGGTAAAAGCATCCTAAATCACGGACTATTCCCCATAATGAACTGAAGTCTACTTCTCCTGCGCCGCTGATGCAGTGCCCATTCATTGTGTCTGCTTGTGTTGCTTGAGCACAGTCCCTGGCAACTCTTTGGTTCCTAATGATATGTACGGTGGTTGCCAGGATGACTTTACAGCATATACTGTACTCTACCCTGTGTCTGGAAATTGTTCGTTTTTGAAGCCCAGAGAGAATATATTTTGTATTTTTTTTTATTTTCGATCACAATTTTTTTTTTGCTAGAAATATCTTACATCCTGGTTGGACATGTCCCAGTATGGCCTCTCTCCAAATGACATCACCTCCCACATGACAATACCATAACTCCAAACATCACTGGCTGAGGTGAACTTGCGGTAGGCAATGGCTTCTGGTGCTGTCCATCTCACAGGGATCTTCCCACCCTGGAACAAAACATAAAACTCATTTATTTAGTCATTCTCTATATAGGATGGATGTAATGAACTTATAACTGCATTATAATATACCCGATAAATAATTATGTATATACACATGCACATTTGTTATATCCATCCAACCTATGTTTCTAATGACATTGTGGAAAAGATACTTATCCGCGGGTACGAGTGTTCACTCAAAACGTGGATAGAGAGAGTATGAGGAGGGAGAGAAGACAGTAGGACATGTTAATCTAATAAAGAAAATGGAAACGTAAGACCCTGCATTGTTCTCTTGTGTGACGTTTCTTATATAATAACTTTATATGATATTTGGTTTTACATTAATTATCTTGGTTCAGGACATAATGGTTTACAGCAGGTAAGACTTATTACTTAAACTAGTGGTCTTCAACCTGTATGGCTATCAGGGCATGCTGGGAGTTGTAGTTTCCCCAAAAACTCGAGAGCCACAGGTTGAAGACCACACAACCCATGAACACTCATTCTCTCCAACTCTTAACCCATTAGTGACCGCCACTCACAGGCTTTATTCTGATACATACGCCTTTTCACGGCGCATCAGAATAAACAAGTGGCGCCGTGAAAAGGAAAAACTCCATACTCTCAGCTACCTCTGCTCGAGCGGGCGGACCTAAATCCGCCCATTTAACCCCTTTGATGCGGCACTCACTAGCAAGCGCCGCATCTAAGTGGTTTTGGAGGGGGAGGGGGCTCCCCCTCTCACCCCACCGGCACCCTGCATGCGATCGCATGGTGTCGGTGCTTTCAAGGGCAGCCGGGAGCCTTAGAAAGGCCCCCAGGTCTGCGTCTAGTTAATGCCTGCTGGGCCTTGCCGGAGACATGACCTAGAAGGTGCCTGTCAGTTTTACACAGACAGGCAATAATACACTGCAATACAGAAGTATTGCAGTGTATTATAAAAGCGATCAAACGATCGCTTAGTAAAGTCCCCTAGTGGGACTAATAAAAAAGTAAAAAAAAGTTTAATAAAGTTAATCAATAAGTAAATAAAAACCCCAAAGAAAAAAAAATGGAAAACCCAATTTTTCCCATACAAAATGCTGCGTCTGTAAGGACCCCAACTATAAAGCCATTATGTTATTTAACCCACTCGGCGAACGCTGTAAAAAATAAATAAAAAACAATGCCAGAATTGCTGTTTTCTGTGCATCCTGGCTTAAAATTTTTTTTATAAAAAGTGATCAAAAGTTTGCATGTACTCGAAAATGCTACCGATGAAAACTACAAGTCGTCCTGCAAAATAAAAGCCCTCATACAGCGGCGGAAAAATAAAAAAGTTATGGCTCTTCAAATATGGAGACACAAAAACAAATAATTTTGAAAAAATTGTGTTTTTACTGTCTAAAAGTAGTAAAACATAAGAAAACTATATAAATTTGGTATAGACACAATCATAACATGCCGCTGAAAATAGTTATGTTATTTATACCACACGGTAAATTGCGTAAATTAAGGATGCAAAAAAAAAGTGGCGAAATTGCTGCTTATTTTCTATTACCCCCATAAAAAGTCAATAAAAGTCACTCAATAAATAATATGTACCCCAAAATGGTGCTATTAAAAAATACAACTTGTCCCGCAAAAATCATGTCCTTATACAGCTAGGTCGATGCAAAAATAAAAAAAAGTTAGAGCTCTTGTAATGCGAGGATGGAGAAACGTAAAAAATATCCTTGGTCATTAAGGTTTAAAATAGGCTGGTCATCAAGGGGTTAATGATACAGTAGTTTTGTAGTTCTTGAACCATACACATGAACATGGAAGGATCAGAATGAACAGTATTAAGTACAATAGGTTTCTCAAAGATTGGGTAGTGCGGTAGGACATGGAATTATAGGAGAATAGAGAAAGGCAGGATTAAAAAATACATCTCCATCTGTAAGTACAAATTATAGGGAAATCCTGGAAACTTATTATTTTTAAAGGCTATGTACATCTTTGAAAGGGATTTGTCTTTTGTTTTTTATGTGATAAAAAGGTCCATCAGTGTGATTGGTGTAACTTTATAAATAGTCTTCATTAAAAATTAGTTTTACTTTTTGAGTTACAGCTGTTCTATATTCTGTATACAGAGCAGCTGTATCGTTCGCTAAACCCTGTATCCGTCAGGTCCGCGGGACTGACGGGTTCGGTGACATCGGGATCAACCTGTAATCTATCACATCTAGTTCATAACTTAGATGTGATAGATTACAGCTGGATCCCACCAGGTCTGAGGGACTGATGGATTCAGGTCTTAGCAAACGATACAGCTGCTCTGTATAGAGTATACAAAGGAGCTGTATCTCAAAACGTAAAATGAATTTTTTATAAAAACTATTTCTAAAGTTGCACCAATCACACTGATGGACCTTTTTATTAATAAATAACTAAATAAAATCCCTTTCAAAGGTTTACATAGCCTTTAAAGCATTGTAAAATGTGTAGAAAAACATCTACCCGGGGAAGTCTTTTTTTCATAGTATCAATAATAATAATATACGTTATTATAAAGGTCTACAAGGACGGACACAGTAGACCACAATGAAGAATTGTACATTAGGTTCTGCAAGAGGTGAGGTGGCAGCTCTCAGAAGCACTAAGCAACTTTATTAATATTGCTGCTTATTTCAAGGGCAGAGGAAACCTTGACTTGAAGAAATGCATTTAATCTAGTGTGATAAAGACATCTCATTCAGGACCTCGCCATATCTACTGAGCAATGAATTCTCCTTGCCATCTGACTAACACAAACTGAAAACTGCTTTATTCAATCACCACTTCCGAGAAATAAGCTATGCATTATGGATAGGATTTAGATGGGATTACAGGACGCCAAAAAAGTAAAAGAAAGGGAGAAATAAAGAAAGAAGGAACAAGGGAATATATAACGCTGACCAGATGTGAGCTGAGCTCAGAGACAAATCAGTTTCATTTAACCGACCGTCTCCATTATGTTTGTAGAGCAAAGATTTGGTATTATCCATTGTCAGATGAGCTTTGAATAGCTTTGTTCCTTTATTTAAGAAAAACTTTTTCCTAAAATGCCAGTCCATTGGTTTTATTATTATTTATCTTAATAAAATGTCTCATGGATTAGTCTTCCAATGTCTAGAAAAGCAGATAAGTCATCAATGCTGAAATATCACAAAACCTGTTCCAGATAAAGGTAATTATCCATCAATTTGGATATTTCTCTTCTTCAGTCTCATCCTGCCTACAATCCAGCTATAGTATCTCTGATTCATTTACACGTGTAAGACAAAAATACCAAAAATGTTAAATAAAAGACAAGAAATTATCTTGCGATGCTGATCCCTCAATGATACTATGCTGAATAGTGGTTTATTTTGGGAGAGTGCTTGAAATGATTGTGGCGATGTGGGCCAGGGCTACACCTAGACATTTAGTAGCGCTACCGATTGATTTTTTAACTCTTGAGCTACAGCTGCAGTCCAAATGATTACATTGAGTTGCATGCAATCAGGTGGACCGCAGCTGTCACTCAAGAGTTAAAATCAATCAGTAGCACTACTAAAAGTCTAGGTGTAGCCCTAGCCTTAAGAAGCCCACTTTATTAGGTCCACCTCTATGCATACCTGCTTGTTATTGGAAATATCGAATCAGATCCAATGCTTAAGGGTGAATAAACACAGTAGGAGAAGAGAATACCATTGCCTGGCACCCCAGAATTTGGATAGACGAACACCGTGTCTGAGTCTAATTTTCTGCTCTAAAAACCCCCGATGAACCAATTTCATCTTTAAAAAACACGTAAGGTTGGAAAAGGGACAGATAATAGGGTTGCAGGGTAAAGCGGACCATACAATAGAGATTTTGGACAGCCAATTTAGACCATTCTCTGCCGACCCCCGAGATCTTTCTTGTCACGAATGAGTCGGACAAACGCTAAGTAAAGCCAGATATCTATGGAAAAGCTGGTCTGCTGTGTTGACGTTTTTCGGTTGTTGTTTGTAGGTTCATTCCAAAAGACAGATCTAAGTCCTATCAGTAGTAGCACAGACCAGGCTACATGTCAAGACAGAGTTCGATTACTGACTTGTCGTTTTAACTTATGACGTTGTCATCCAATTGAACATTTTTACAGGGATTATGCAGGGACCAAAAATTATTAGCCATGTACGCACTGCAGTATGTGAGTACACTCGCTAATATACATTCCGGTCCCCTGTCGCGCTGATTATGATATTTTCCTAGATTTTTATAGCGCAGCCGGGGGACCGGAAGTCTAGTTGCACAGCTGTTTTTGATGACGATACAACTCTTCGTCACTTGCCCGACCCCGCTGTAGTCCCTGTACTCGATGTACTACTGCTCCTGCTTGTACATGGAGTACAGCGGGATCGGTCATATGACGAAGAGTGATATCGTCATCAAAGAAGACTGCAACTGCGATTAAAATCTCACAATCAGCATCGACAGGGGACTGGAATGCACATTAGCGAGTGTACTCACATTCTGCAGTAAGTACACTTTTAATCATTTTTGGTCCCCGCATAACCTCTTCAAGAGACCAACAATGAATTTCAAGCTGCTCAAAAACTAACCGTCTGAAATACCTAATGTATGGCCAATTTTAATCTACCATATAGGCTCGCCATTTTCAGTGTGATTGTCCTTTGATGTAATGGTAGCAGCTGCAGAGGGACTTCAGTTTTGATTTTGAGAATTCACTGTTCACTGGTGGTTGACTCCGACCCTCCATTTAAAGGCAACAAGGATTGGTGAGAGTAAATGATCCTTTTTTTTTTTCCGTCTTTTTGACTTGGAGGAATTTGTGTACTGTGTTCATGCAATATTGATTCTTATACCCTATTAATGAATGATCGGTCCTCTGTATTTTAAATAATATATTCAGCACTTGATCTTCTTTTAAACAATATTTAATAAACGTTACAAATGTTTTATTCTTTTGCAGTGAAAGATCGAAACAGTCGATCATGTGGCAGCAATGCGTTGCATTAAATCACGCAGACCTGCTCAAGTGGTATACTCGAAACACGTGAAGAAATGGGATCTGAGTCAATGATCGCTGAATGATTGTTGGTGCTAGACACAATGGTTGGAGTATCTCAGAAACTGCTAACCTCCGAGATTTTCACAGGCAACAGCCTCTAGCCTTTGTAGAGAATGGATGATGTGTAAAATAAAAACGCTCAATGACCTCCAGGTTTGTGGCTGAAAAAAATATTATTAAACATCTGCTTTGGAAAATCCCTGGATGATAAGCTGATTAGAGTTTTTCTTAGTGCTGGAACCCACATTGATCCGATGCAATCTGTTGGGGGAACCTGGCCGACATTTCATCCTACAGCGCCACCACAGGGGAAACAAAGCATTGCACAGTGCTTGTTGATATCAATTGACTGACCAAGAAAGGCAAAGCTATGACAGGTCCTCCAGAGAGAAACAGTGATCTGCAGAAACGCATCTCTGAACTAAAAACACATTAGTCTCATTAATATTATTTGATCATAATTTAAATGCCACAGCTTCCTTATTAAGTATTATTGCTAGCCAATGTGCCTCTTATGGCCATATTTTCATATGGCTACATCCTGGGGGACATGGTGATGTGTCAAAAAGCATGTCACCTCGAATTAACTCCACCAACACGACAATGAGCAGAAAACAATCTGCAACAACTGCGTGACACTGTCGGGTCAACACAGGACAGGACCTCTAGTGAATGTTACCAGCAGCATGTTAAATCCATGCCATGGAGAATTCAAGCTGTATGGTAAAACTGAATGTACCCGCTGCTGGAAAGCTAATAGTACCTAATAGCGCAGTAAGTAAATCAGATACACATGTTATTTGTAACCAGCTTAGGGTATATATTATAAGAACTATTTTCCTCTGTCCACCACTTTTTCTAATATGTCTTGATTTTCATTCCTCCAGACCTTTTCTTCTTTTTATGACATTACATATTGTATCCTTTATAGATGTTTCAGTGTAAAAGTGTATGAAGATAATTTTAAGAAGATGGTAGGAGAGCCCTGGCAGAACATAATGGGATAGTAGGGAGAAGGTCTGGAATAGCCTTGAAGTTATGCAAGTACATATTGTTACTAGTACCATCTTACTAGTTCTATCCTATAAACAATAACAAACCATATAACAAATATTTTACACACTTTGCCTGACTTTTACATGAGAAGAATGCAAAGGACTTATTCGATTCTGCATTGTATACTGTTACTCCGGTTTGCTTTAATTTTGAAATTGCTCCATGTTAATATTGGCATATATTTTTTCCATAAATGCAAGACATCTTACCAAGGAACTGGTATATGTTGGATCTGATGTGTCATCTTGAAGGTAACGAGAAAGCCCAAAATCTGACACTTTACACACCAAGTTGCTGTTCACCAGGATATTCCTGGCTGCCAGGTCCCGATGTACATAATTCATTTCTGAGAGGTATTTCATGCCAGCTGCAATTCCTCGGAGCATTCCCACCAGCTGGATCACTGTAAACTGTCCATCGTTTTGCTGAAGGAGATACAAATTAAGAAACAATGTCCAATTAGAAGTCAACACTGAACAATTACTGTAAGGCTCTGTTCACATTTGCGTTGGAGGCTTCGTTAGGAGCCTCTGGAGCAGATCCGGCAGGGATTATCAGAGACAATAGCGCAGCATGCTGCGCTATTGTTTACGGTAAAATCACGAGCACATTGACGGAAAGCCAACAAAACCTATTAAAGCCAATGGGTTTCGTCGGCCAGCGGAGGTGTCTCCGTTGTGCAACGGAACTGTTGCGTCCGTTATTCAATTGTTCTGCTCATCTCACGGAGCAGAACAACTGAACGCACCAACGCAAGTGTGAACATAGCCTAAGGCATACATAGCATTCCCATGTAAAATATACCAAAATCACCAGTACGTAAGTCCTTAAGTTGTCCTAGTCTATCAAGTTGGTTTAAGATCATATTGAGTTGTTTCTTATTTATATCTGTCTGTTGAAAATGTGCATAATAACCAATGTATCCACCATTACAGCTACCAAAAGCATTTTTTATTACGTTTTTCCAGATTCTTTAAAAAGGTTGCCCCACTTGGACAACCCTTTTCAGAAAAAAGTCGCAATGACGATCAATTGTAGTTTACGAGGAAAGCTTCATGGGGCCACTCATTTACCCTGCAATGGAGTATCACATTTTGCCAACTTTAAATGTATGAGTGACTATGTAATACTTGGCCAGAGTAGGAGCCACTCTTTGTAGCTTATAGACAGGGATCATGAGCGGGGAGAACTCTTTTAATGGCAAATCTGCTTGTTATTTAAAGGGTACCTGTCAGGTCTCCTGACAGGTCTGTTTTAGTTTAGAATTGTACTCGCCATGAACTAACAATTCTGGAGCATCTTTTCTTAGAACTCTATATGTGCCGTTCCTCTGTTATTCCTCATAGAAATGTATGAATAAATTGACAACAGGGTGTTACCGGTTGGGGGAGGTGTCCTTACAGACTGACACCATCCAATCAGTGCTAACAGAGTGAGACTATTTAGGGACACGCCCCTTTGACAAGGGGAATGGTAACACCCAGTTGTTAATTTATTCATACATTCAGAGGATTAACAGAGGAATGGGGAAATGCAGAGTTCTAAGAAAATATGTTCCAGAATTGTTATTTTATGGAGAATACCATTATTTACTAAAACATACATGTCAGGAGAGGTGACAGGTCCTCTTTAACTATGGAGAAGCAGTGGATGTAAAGTATCACTCCATAGCCAGGTAGAGTTGGTACATTCAGGAGTCTTGAACAGTTGGGCACTAACCACAGTGAGCAGTAATGGTGGCCATGTCCGAGAAACCACTTGTCAGAAGAGCACAACTCTTTTCTGCTTTAAAGTGCAAGCTACTGTACTATTATCGGTCAATAGAAATATGAATTTTTTTCCAAGAATTGTAAATTGAAAATAATTCAGAATATCAGTGTTCTGTGTTTACATAGATTCCTTCTATATGCCGCTCAGCTCTCAGAAACCTTATTTAGATACTGCCCTTTCTTTCTACAGAACAAAAAACCAAGGCCTTCATATTCAATGAAGCTCATAAATATAAAGAAAAAACACACAGTAGCGGCTTTATTAAGGCTCGATGTGAAATATAATAAGCCGACTCTATTCCTTTCAATGCATAGGTTTCTGTCAAACGTGCAAAGGTGCCAGCCAGTCACAATACATCGGTAATGCTGCAGCACCCAAGCTGACAATCCTCTTCATTAGTGGATGAAAAACATATTAGGTGTTATAGAAAGGGTTGTGCTCGCTTACTATCCAAATAGCAATTTAATCTTATGGAACATATGTTTTATGGAGCATTATCATGGAAAATATGGAAATGTATCAGACACATTATGAGCATTGATAGGTGGCAATGCCCCACTGATACCAAACATGTTACTGTGCTGACGTCATAACAGATTCTTTGTTTGCATGTTCTGGTAGAAAATTGTATAAAGCATGAAACTGGACATACAATAGTATGTGGATGTGTTTGTTTAAGATAGATAGACAGATAGATAGATAGATAGATAGATAGATAGATAGATAGATAGATAGATAGATAGATAGATAGATAGATAGATGATAGATAGATAGATAGATAGATAGATAGATAGATAGATAGATAGATAGATAGATAGATAGATAGATAGATAGATAGATAGATAGATAGATAGATAGATAGATAGATAGAGAGATAGATAGATAGATATGAGATAGATAGATAGATAGATAGATAGATAGATAGATAGATAGATAGATAGAATTTAAACCATCACTGTGCGGAAATCAGAACAATTCTCCTTTACTTATGCTGCGAACTCGAGGACACAATATTATTTGATCAATTACTGTCCATCAGAGAAGTTATTAGGGATCATGTAGCAATGTGTAGAACAGCAGAAGTAGCATCGGGCCTATTTCAGAAGGCCAGAATGCGGTTGCATTTTAGGGTCTGTTTAATGACCTCAACGTTTGGATCCCCAAGATTGAACCTAACAGAACACCATAGCGTTCTATGATGAGCTATGTCTATTTCAACAGAAGCGTGCGGTGTCCAGATGTTGCAGTCGTACTAGGCACCCTAAAATGTAGTTATAGTATGACAGTCTGAAATAGACCTAACTGGGACAGCAAAGGGACATTTGCAGCACTGTCTATATTCATGACTGGTCCAGGGCCTTCGTCGGTTAAAACAGGGTATGGTTACCTAGCAAGCGATGTTGTGGCATTATTATGCCCACTGCTATATGTCAGTCTAGCTGTCAGTTGCTGTGGTAGTTACAGTGTTGTTCTTATTATATAGAAAGGTAAAACTATAACAGAGCTTTATGAAGACAACCTTATATGACATAAATGTAGCATAACGGTGAAAATTCTCTATAGAACCCAAAAGAGAGAGAGAGAGATCAGCAGCGCATCACAGTCCCAGAGAGCATTCACAGGGGGCATCTAAACAGGAAAAAGTTTCAATCGGTGCAAGCAGTGTCGAGTCGTAGCCAATTCAACTCCAAAATAGACACAAGAAGGTAGAGAGACCGCAGCACACACGTTATCCAGGTATCAAAAAGAGGTGTCTTTATTTCACCATAAGTAGCGACGTTTCAACCCAAGTGAGGGTCTTTTTCAAGCTTGTAGTCTCTCTACCTTTTTTTGTCTCCATAGAACCCATTTACCTGCTCTCAGCTAGTAATTCTTTATAATCACCATTGGCAGAGAGATAATCATACCCCTTGTACTTGACATATAGAGGTAAATGAGGAAAAATCTCTGCAAAGAGAAAATGTGATGACATGGACAGAAAACACTTTCATATGACCCATCCATATCGCTATGTGCTGTGTTTGGGTGATCAGGTTTGTATTGCAATGTGTTCTGTTCATTCTCAGACACAGGAGGCCCCAGTGGAATGGATCCTATAACCTACTTTCAGGAGTTACTAAGGTTCCAATTAATGTCCCTATTTTTATCCTGAGGGTGAAACTAGTTTTTTTTTTAGGTCATCTGCAGCGAGCATTTGGATGGTGCTTCATCTTTACAATCACACAGGACCGTCTCCTGACAACTTCATCAATATAGCACAAGCACGCCCGCTATACATCTTGTATGCATTTCATACAGCTATCAACAGCAGATGTCTAACTGAATATATTTATCTCCATGTTATTAAACAGTGTTCGGTATACCTTCTAGATTGGGTTAAAGAGAATGTATCACCTTAAAGGCTATTTACACCTTTGAGGGGCATTGTATGTATATATATATATATATATATATATATATATATATATATATATATATATATACATACATACATACAGGTCAGTCATTGAGTTTGGTGTAACTTTTTAATCAGTCCTTATTAAAAATTAGATTTACTTTTTGAGAAACAGCTGCTCTGTATTCTGCATGCAGAGCAGCTGTATCTTTCGCTATGACCTGAATCCGTCAGTTCCACGGACCACGCAGGAGCCCCCTGTAATCTATCACGTCTAATTTATGAACTTAGATGTGATGGCTAACATGTGGATCCTGCGTGTCATAGACATGCAGGACCTGCTATCATTGAACCTGTCAGTCCTGGGGACTTGATAGGAGAGGATTTAGCTCTACATACAACTGCTCTGTACACAGAATACAGAGCAGCTGTATCTAAAAAAGTAAAACTATTACACCAAACATTCTGACTGACCTATTAAAAAGGCCCATCAAAGGTTTACATAGCCTTTAATGTCTTTAGATACTGAAACATCCTTTTTTGTCTCTACTTTATCTTTTTTTACATGATTATCTGGGCAGCTATCTTGCTCTACACAGTGAACAGCAGGCACCTGGACATTAGAAATCTCTATAAGAAAATGACTTATTGACTTCTATCAGAGATTGTTGTGGGCATGCTCTGTGACATGTAAAGGGTGGAGTAGAAAGGAAGAAGAGCTGAGCTGCCGCCATTACCTATTGTCAATGGTGAAATCCTGAGTTATGTGCCTCCAGCTTTGTAAGAGGTGTTTCCTTTCAGTGTAATCCTGCCTGTGATGATAATGAGATGACTGCTGAGAAGCGATCTCTACAGATCAGGAAGTGTCAGTGCCCAGTGTGACAACTGCAATATTTTAGAATATTTTTAAGTCTAGACATATCTCCCAACATTTAAATCACCATTAGCTGGGCATTTTAAGCCCTGCACCTACCCATCTAAGAACGCCTAAAAAACCTCCTAGAAACAATCATTCAGGGGCACATTTGTATAAGCCTTCGCCCTTTGATCTATTTGCATTCTAGCATTATATCTTCATGTATAAAATGTCCTGTATAATAAATTGTACATATCATAGAGTGTAATCCTGAGAACTCACCCGAAGGAAGGAGTCTAGGGCTCCATTTTCCATGAACTCTGTAATGATCATAACAGGCCGACTCTTGGTGACCACACCTTCCAGTCGGATGATGTTGGGATGGTCAAACTGACCCATGATACTTGCTTCACTGAGGAAGTCCCGTCTTTGCTTTTCTGAGTATCCAGCCTTGAGAGTTTTTATGGCGACATAGATTTCCCTCTTCCCAGGGAGCTTTAGACGGCCCTTGTATACCTCCCCAAATTCTCCTGCAGGTCACAGAAAATCCGTTATTTGAATTATACTTATTACTTCCGTGAGTATATCTTTAATTGTGCAAGTTGAGTTAACCAAGTTTTAATGTACAGTACAACCATCAACACTCTCACTATTCTTGAAACACAAATGACTTCTAAACGGTTCTTTCCGCCTGCTAGGACACCTAAAGTAAAGCTCACTAGTCCTTATTAGAGCACCTTATTTATGATCCAGAGTATTAAAGATAACCTGTTAGCATGTTCATGGTGCCCTAACTACAGGTAGCATGAAATAGTGCCAGGTGCCCTGATTACAGTGATATATGTTACACTCTGAAGCAATGCAGCGTTTCGGAGAAAAGTTATAAATAGTACCGAACTCTGTGAGAAGTGTCCACTGGGCAGGTCCTTCTGGCTTGTCCCCGCCCAGCTCAGCTTGATTGACAAGTCTCTACCTAATCAATAAAGCTCAGCTGGACAGGGAGAAGTCAGAGAGAAGGCACCCAATGGACACTTCTCCCTGAGGCAAACCCTTTCTAAAACTACAGTAGGTTTTCTCTGAGTAAAACATAGTTTACTGTAATCCTGGAAGCATTAACATGCTGACAGGTTCCCTTTAAGTAATTGGTACAACCCTAAATTGTGGTAACAAAGAGATCAATTTAACATAATATGTCGTACGGATATCTGAGCGTTTAAAGAAGTATTCACATCTTAAACATTTATTGCATACCCACGGGATATGCCATGAATGCCTAAAAGGTGCGGATTCTAACCTACACTGTGGATAGGTCATAAACATTTAAGATAGGAATATCCCTTTATGATATTGTGATATTAACTTTATGCAATTATTCATGCAAGTTAATGGATTAAGATGCATTTTATCACAATTGTTACTTGCATCAGAATTATTTGCAGTAAATATTCCGAACAAGGGAAACATTTTCATGGAGTTTGTATGTTTTTGTGCTTTTCCTCCTGCACTTAAAAAATATATTTATATATTAATTGACTTCCTATGAAATTGGCCATATGGTATATGTACAGGGCTTAGGAATATGTTGGAGCTACTGTATATAAGCAACAGGAAATAAAAAAGTATTCCAAAATTAAATGGTGTTCTCCCCTGCGGAGTACTGTACCTAGTATTACCTGTAAATAGAAATAGGGGGATGAGAAGGTGGAGAAGAGACAACTGATCAGAGCAAATCTTATTAGGTGCGACCTTTCTAGACAATGCAGCCATTAAAATCAAGTCGCTATCTACTGTAATATAAAATATGGGTCTAACTAAGGAGAAACATATATGACTGGGATTGTTCTTGCCAGAATATGGTATATTGACCTGTCTTTATTATGCAAATATCATATATTTTAGAAGACAGCCATATTCAGAGATTCAAAGACTATATGGTCATAGCACCTTCCCAACGTATGACATTTTTAGATGAGTGTTGCGGTGCACTTAAACTATAAAATAAAGTTCATAAACGTAATGTCCAACCTGCTCCAATGACTTCCTCAATCTTCACAAAAGAGACGTCAATTTCCTTAGCAAACTCCCTTACAGCCTCATTGGGATCTTCGTATGTGAAGGGGTCAATGTAAATTTTCATCCCTGGGGAACCTGCAGGCAAGAGAACCACAGAAGATAAAATGGGTGGATGGATATAGTTTCAAACAACAAGTTATTTACATGCTGCTAAATTGATAGTCTCAAACTTAATTATTCTTTAAAGGCGCATCCATGACCCATATAGAAATCCTAGATCATTTACCATAAGAGGTTGCGAATGATCCGCTGACTGGTGGAACATTTGTCAGATAACACA